>NC_081414.1:899180785-899895785 GCF_030272615.1 Cryptomeria japonica | reverse complement strand
CACTGGCATCCCTAATCGACCCAATGAACTCAGTGACTCTCTGTCCCTCTCGTTGTGCCTGAGCTATTGTTGTATCTCAAGCTACTGTGAGTCTGGCTATCTCCGCTCTGAACTGCTCATGCTCTCTCTCCAATGTCACAATATAATCCTATTGGCTCGCTATGGTAGCCCTGCACATATCCATCTCCTCTGTCCTAGCTATCCCCGGCTCTATAGGAATATCCTGCAATGTCTCCTGATCAGCTGAGTCTGGCTCCTCATCGTCCTCTCCACCATCATCACCATCATCATCCTCCCCACCATCATCTCCCTCATCCCCGTCTCCATCATCCTCATCATCCTTGTCATCCTCCTCGTCCTCATCATCTCCCTCCTCTCCTGTGAGTGGGAAGTCCTCCTGTCTCCTCGGTACTGGAATGTCAGGATCAGTCAATGGCACTGGTTGTCATTGTGAAAACCATATCTCATACTCCTCTGTCATCCCAACGTCCACCACATCTGACCTCCAATCCCACGGTCTCTACTGTAGCTGTGAAAAGTCAGCATATGCTATGTGTGGCTGAATCATACTCCCCCACTGACTCGTCTCTTTGTGAGATTGGGCAAAGCATGCAGTACTCCTAGGTACATCCTGCGTCTCTCCAAACTGTCGTCTGACCCTCTCTGGTAGGTACATCTCAATCACTCTCTGGCAATTCACTGGTCGCCCAATCAGGTACCTCTCCTATCTGCAATATGGTAGCTCCTCATGATCATCTGACCATCCGGGGCAATCTCGATATGGCCTCCATATGAACTCTCTCAATCTGTCTAGCTCATGTCACCAGTACAATATGTATCCAAACGGACCCTGTCTCAGTGCTCCCCCATAGCTATACACATATGGTTGGTGTGGTACAATCTATCTCTCTGTAATTGGTCGACATATGGCTATGTGCTCAAATACCCATACCTGTAGTAATGTGACTCCACAGCTCAGAGTCTGAACCCCCTGATACGCTATCTGATGCAGCTGAAAATATAGCATAGCTAGTACACATGGTCCCCACGCGTACACTGTCCCCTCTGTCGCCATCCGCTCTAGCACTCTTCCCAATCCTATAGGGAATCCATGTCCTCGTCTATCACCTGCTAGAAGACATGCTATCACAACTGCTATCACCACATATCATCGGTCATACTCGGAAGCCATGCTCTCCCAGCCGATCTCCCTCTCGACGATGTCCAAATCATCTGTGTCACACTCAAATAGCCTACACAACGCGTCTCTCCCTATCACTGGGTCATACTCTATCATCTCTCCATGTATCAGAATGTGGAGGATGCACCATACATCCTCTAGAGTCACTGTCGCCTTGCCAGTTGCCAAATGGAATGAGGAGGTCTCCAAATGCCATCTCTCTGCCAATGCAGTAAGCAATCCTGTGTTTGCCCTAATCTCAGGCATGTATGTGATGTAATATATGCCAAGTCCTGCTAATGTGTCTCTGTCCGTGCTCCTGAGTCTATGTCGTAGCATGAAACACTCTGGTCGATTCTCCCATGTGATCAACAGATACTATCGACTCTGCATCACAATTGGGGCATCTTTTTGTCAGTTTTAGGGTTTTCTCCTACGGGTTGCATTTCCTCATTTTCATGTCCAAATCAGGGTGTTTTTCATCTAATCTGATCTATCCTACCTATATCCCCCCTTTTCGGGTTTGTCTTGCACACTTGCACCTGTGTCAGGAAACCTGCGCCTGTGTCAGGTATCTTGCACTTGTGTCTCCCTACACAAGCATAGAACACCTGACACAAGTGCAGGATTCACCCTGCACAAGCACAGGAGTCCATTTTTGCAATTTTCGTGGGCCCTGCAATGTCCCGCAAGCTTTTAAAATTCATGAAATTGAAAACATGGGTTTTTGAGATCCATACCGCGGCTCCTGCATCGTCCGGTCTTCTGAATGTGCATACATGTTCTCCAAGGTGATCTACCATTGGAATGTTCACCATCTCTCTGCAAGTGTCCTTGTCCAGAGTAACAAATCCTCCTCTTTAGCTAGTGCAAATGAGCAATTTTCACCCTCTTGGTCTCATTTATAGCTCTTTGTCATTGCATAGATGGACGTGCATCTTCTCCATCTTATGTTGGTCATGGTCTTGTGCACCTTACATTGCTTGTCCTTCATGCATCCGATCTCCGATTGTCAGTCTGTTCGATCCTATCATTTTTATCGATCAATTGGCCTCTTTTCCACATGTTTCTGGCCAATTCCTCTAGGGGGCATGCATATGTCATTATTATTGTCTGGGGCATTTTCATTAGTGTTCTTTGAAACAATGCTTAAAATCACATTGTCTCAAAGAGGGGCAAAATGTAGACACCTAAAAATGGTCAACGCTTGCGGAGTCATACTTTAACACTTGTGCATTGCCTCATTTTAGGTTTTTGCGTCACATTAACATTTCTCCTATGTTATGCACTTTATTTTTTATCATTTGCAAGCATCGAGTCATTCTTCTACATTCTTCATTCATCTCGCTTTCAAATTTGGTCTTGTCGACAACAATCTCCAGTCATGATTTTGATCGATTTTATCCTGTTGCATCAATGTGCGTGCTAATTTGTCATCATTTTGGACATCATCAATCCTAATTAGGGTTTTGTCCCCCTATCATTTTGTGACCGATTTGTCATCGATCGTGGTCGTTTTCAATCTTGTCGATTTATCATCAATCCTTCATTATTGTCATTTTAACGATCGATTTGTCATCGATCGTTGTCATGTTCGATCTTGTCATTTTGCGATTGATTTGTCATCAGTCGTGGTCATTTTC
Source organism: Cryptomeria japonica (assembly GCF_030272615.1). Taxonomy (NCBI): domain Eukaryota; kingdom Viridiplantae; phylum Streptophyta; class Pinopsida; order Cupressales; family Cupressaceae; genus Cryptomeria; species Cryptomeria japonica. The sequence continues at coordinate 899,892,962 of NC_081414.1, read as the reverse complement.
AATCCTGTCATTTTGCAATCTAGCTTGTCATCAATCCTTTTTTTGTCAATCTTTTCATTTAACGATCAATTTGTCATCGATCATCGTCCTTCTCAATCGTGTCAATTTGGATCAATTTGTCATTGTTCCTCGTCAATTGGCGCATTTTCTCAATCAAATCATTTATCACATTGGCCATTTATCAATCCAAAATCAAATCAAATTGAGTCAATTATCTTTCAAGACCTAATTCGCCTTCTAGGGTTTCATGATTTAGTCATTTAACCTTGCTTATCATTTTCTTCCTTTAGGATTAATAAATTACTTATTTATCCTAAGTCTTCTCATTACAATTAAATCTTTATTTAATTGGCTAATTATTCTTCCTCTTGTAAATTAATTAATAAATGACAAATTATTAATTAATTTACCTAATTTCTTCTAGTTCCTAATTTCCTATTTTTCCATCAATTTCTAATTCCTATTTTTCATCAATTTTAATTTTCTTAATTTCTAATTTCTTTTCTCTCCTATTTCATCTCCTAATTTCATGGGAATGACATTTCAATTTGTCATAATTTGTCATAATTGACAATCAATCAATTTTGACATAGAATGTGTCATATTTTGTCATAAGTTATCAATCAACAAATTTTGCATAGAAAGTGCATAATTTGTCATATTGATTTGCAATTTCCATTTGAATTGCATCATGCTAATCTTGTCATCTCTCCAATTCTTCTATAAATTGGATGATCTTCATCAATTAAGGCTAATTGGTAATTGGTATTCAGACTATCGAATTTATGCTTCTAGTACTCTTGATCAATAATCAATATCCATGTTGCTTTCAATTGTGTGTGTGTGCACTTGTAGGTGAGATCCACAATCCAACCATTTGAAGAGGAAAGAAGAACAATGGAGCCGCATGAAGGAGCATTCAAGTCATGTCTATGGTTTGCATAATCTTTTGTTTTTGAATGCTTTTATTTCATGTCTCTATTGAGTGTTGTTTAGGATAGATTCATTGCAATGAATGCATTTGCGATTGAGCTATTATGTTTATCTTGTCTTGTGATGATTTCTAATTTCCTAACCCACACCAACACTTGTATTTTGCCTCCAAACCATCAATTCCACCAATTTTGAGTGCCCAAACATTCATATTTGTCTCAAACCTACTTCAACCCTCACTTCCATGCTTACTTGGCCTAACACATGAAGATGTTAGGCATTCATTGCTCCAAATATGCATCCAACCTTGGTCCCTTCAAAAATGAAGAAAAACCCATTTGTACAAGACCTATGCCTATCATTCCACCAAGTTTCATTAATATCCCGCAATGGAATGGAGATATTTTTACATTTTTTTGATCAAACCATTGGAAGTAGGGTTTTAGGACGGATTTTAGAAAAATGTTCACCAAAAGAAAAAAACTCAACCAAATCTCACAAAATCAGTCTTGAATGAATGATAGTTCACATATATTTCCAAAAAGTTCAACCTTACATTCTGATCTATTCGAACAGAAAAGTTATGACCAAAATAGTATCAAATTTCCTGGAAAATTGCAGAGAAAACCTTGCATTAAGAGTTATGGAAGACAATATATGAACAATTCACTTATTAATAATAAATTAATCTAAATATGGATAGCATAGATTAATAGAATCAGAACTGTAACAACAATTGTTAGTATTTTAACAACAATGAAAAAGGTTTACGAACAAAAAAAATTACAACGAAACATACAAAATATTCTTAGTGAGCTTTGAAATTTGTAAGGTAGTGGCATGTGCAGATTGGCCTACCTAAAGATGTCATGTGTTTCATCTTTGTTCAGAAGTGTTGGATGGTAACATAACGCTAGCACCTATACAAATATCATTGAAAAAATGAAGTTTACAGAACATAAGGTTAAAGCTTCCACAAATCATGTCAATTTATAGATACACAAATAACAAAAAGAAATAAACCTCTCGAAAAAATGTAATTGGTTGTTGACCCAATGAATGTGGATTTCCAAAATTGCAATAAATAATTTGCAATTACAAAGCATGGTCCAGTTCAATGAATAATTTACTGTCTCTACAAATATCTATGAATAAAAAAAGTTAAAAGAATGCCTTAACATGTTTCTATTAGCAATTAAATAAGTTCAAATGTAGAAATGTGTTCCCTAATTTATAACAAAAATAATTAACAAGTGTTCACATAGAAAAACAACTTACCTAGCATAAAAAAAGAATATAAAAAATATGTCACTAGGATTTTTTGTGATTAAACTATATGCGGGAAAAGTGGCTCAATGAAACGAAAATTACGAAATCGTGACTAGTCCACACACAAATGGGACTCTTGGTGCAAGTTATGGAGTTGTATGGAATAGCTCAACTTCCCAAGGGATGTTCCATTGTTCTCTATCTCACAAGACCCCTTAAGCCAATGCCTTTGCTCTCATATCACTAAGAAAAGTGACTTAGGGATAACAATCATGAGAATGAGGGATGTTTTGATCAATCTAACATGAATGCAATCCTAAATATGCATGATATTAACAAATATGAATTAAGCCAGTATGTATATTATGATAAGATGAAACTATTAGTAAAAGAACTATCCTAACATGATATACTAGCTTAATATGATTATTATGATAAAGAGAAATACTTCTAAAATGCTTATTAGATTATTTCTATTCAAATAGGGATTGAAATGCTTGATATAAATGAGTATAATTGTGATTCTAAAGACTTGGATCCTAGAATGAGAGAATGAGGGATCTATTTATAGGAAAAATAAAGCAATGAAGGGTCAAGATTGGATAATCTTATTAAGGGCTAGGATTGAAAGTTATCAGTCCATGCACTCAATTCTCACCAATGAAATGGTGACAATTGTCAACAAGAGACTGCTTGAGAGGAGATGTAAGAAGCATTAAATGCTTGAGAAGACCTCATGGTTACCTTAGAAGGTAAAGGTTAAGGTTAGGTTAAGAAAACCCATTGGATAAAGCTTTTGCCCAAAGGATAAACTCTTGTGCAAAGGTTAAAGGAATAACCATGGTCAAAGCAATGAATGCTTGATGAGACCCCTGGGTTAGATGAGGGTTGAGTTAGGAAAAAAGTCTCTAACCATGTAAGAAGACTGAGCTAACCATTAATGGTTATGTAAGAGGCTTAAATGGTTAACTTGTTGAGGACATAAAACCTTTAATGGTTATTGAAGACTTTAAGGGTTTCAGAAGTGACTTCCCTTTGTTTAGGGATGTGACAATGTTTAGTAGATGGGTTACACTAATTTGGAAGGGTTTAGAAGAATTTAGAAAGGGTTTAGAGAAGCAAGTGGGAGATGTAGGAAAATGCAAGCGGATGGAGGGTAATTTTAATTAGAATAAATTGCTTTATTTCAACAAAATAGATGCAAGTAGAGGATTTAAATAAATTAGATTTAATTATTTGAAGTCAACAATTTAATTAAAAAGAGTAGAAATGGGATTTAATTAAATAAAGTGATGTATTCAATTAAATGATATGAAAGGTCTAGGTGAATTTAATTAAATAACTTATTTAATCAAATAGATGAATGTGGATGATTTAATTAAACTGAATTTAATTAAATAGAGTGAGAATAAAATGAACATTAAATATCCATTTAGGAAAGTGGCCATTTTTATACGTCTACATAAACTACCATATATCTAATTATTTTATAACAAAATAACTTAATGTCGAAGGATAGACCATAACTGTAATGCCATTAATTTAATACTTTAACTGATTTAGCACAAAGTATTGTTGGAATCCAAGAACACTGAGAGGGGGGGTGGATCAATGTTCTAGCGATAAATGAATTTCTGAACTTATTGCTTATGAACCGGTTAACATAAAATAAAATTAAAGTGCATAAACCAAACAACACATAAAGCAGCAATACCATAACACCAATATTTATACGTGGAAAACCCTGTAAAGGGAAAAATCACGGTGGTGCCGATACCCACAATATCTATATAATTGATCAAGGTATACAAATATTACATAGAAGGGATTGCACATGCAATCAGGCTCACCGCCTAGAGCTCACTGCTCAAACAGAAGTCTCACTAACTTACACAACATTACACAATGATTACATTCATAAACAAAGCAATAGAATGAATCTGACCATGCTCGATAAGTTCTGGTTAAAGCTCTATCAACCTCCTTTGAACCAGTTTATTGATACTTTGTTATGCTACTAGTTGGGAGTACGCACGTGAAACTGGACACAAAAGCTTCCGCTCGCTAATCAAATTGCATACCATCAATCTCTGACTGATTTATACCAAAAATCGCATAACCACCAATATCCACTGGTTAGACACAATGTGCCACTGATAGGGGGGGTGAATTAGTGGTTTACAAACTTTTCCCTTTATCTACCCTATGTGTGAATACCAATTATCATCCTAATACCTAGTGTGCCTACTGGTAAGATAAATCAAGACAATTAAATGAAAGCATACACAAGGGCACATCCCATAACACTAGTATATACAAGGAAAACCGAAGATGGGAAAAACCTCGGTGAGAAATGTTGTTGGAGTCTACTACTCCAATCCAATCTCACAATGAATCTCTGATTACACTGCTTAGGGCACCAACCCAAGGAGCACCAACCCCTAATTTTAGGGCACCAACCCAAGGAGCTATAACCCCTGCACTGAGCTACAACTCAATGATCTACAAAATATATTATCAATTACAAAAGTAATAACCTGTTACAAGTGAATCTTGCAACCACTGCATATAATCTCTCTACCAGTATCACCCCTTCTCTTCCTTACCGGTTCTCTATTCTTCCTATCACTCTACCTATTTTCAGCTTTCAGCTGGATCACTATCTTCTTCTCTTTGCTACAGTCTTTTGTTGTTGCCTTACCGGATCAATTCTACTAGTTACCTTTCTTCTTCTTTTGCTCTGTCGAATCTCCTCTTCACTTGCTCTGCACTTCAACACTCTCTACTGTCTTCCAGCTGGTTCTAGCATAGTCATTTAGCTTCACTGGTACTCTCTTGCAGGTTGATGGTTGCTTTAACCTTACTGGTTAAACCTCTTCTAAAACCTATTGCAGGTTATCTCCATTCTACTCGATCTCTATCATCAACTATAGATATCACTCTTCATCTACTTCTCTATTTGGCCTTTGGCATTACTTGGCAGCTTCTCTCTCTGAGGCATCATCAAATTTTGTCTTCAGCCCACATATTTATGATCAGACATTCCCGCCAAAAGCAACATTCAAACTTGGCACCTTAGGGTTTCTCCCATTGATCATGAGGCACATTGAATCCAATCAGATCTCTTTCTAGAGATTGATCACCTGCAACAAATCAATCAAGCTCTACCAATCTCGCGGCTTCCAATACGCATTTTCTAAGTTTATCAAACACGACCCTGTATGTCAACCTGCATCTGTCAAACGCCATAAATAGTTTGATGATTTGCTTCACCAACTTTGATCAGTATCCAGACATCCCGCATCGATTAGTACACTCCATGGATCTGATCAGATATGTCCTTCCTCGAGCTGGAACCTCTCTGCAACTTGACCCATAACAGTCACTGTCAACACTAAATGTTGACCAACTCTGCAACAACCTCACTCTCACAGAACTTCACTGACCTTTGTGTTCTTCATTAAAATGATTAACCCAAGTACACCTACAATCCTTCTATGAAATGGCCAATTTCAGTCTATGAAACACATCAGGGCTTGGACAACATAATATAGGACCCTAATTGTTCCTCCTACACTTCAGGTTCTGCTAGACCTAGGGGGGACACCCTTTTGATGCATTAAATACAACAATTATAGACATATGACTGCATCAACAAAGCAGATAGATCTCACAAGCTCAACAAATTAGAAACACATACAGATTAGCTAGATCTTGTACAAATAATGGATGAAATAGAGCTTGGAAAGAATAGAACACAAACCCCTAAACATAAAGGGAAATATATTTTTCTTTAAATTTGAATCTAAAACTATCCCCAAATCTTTCAAAGACCAGTGCCTTGTTCATTGGGCAACAGAGTCACACACAGAACTGCTAAAGTGTATCCTAGTCACAAATTGGTTCTCCTTAAATAATATTCCTGCATTAATACCTTATACTAATGCATTACTCGATTTATTCAAAAAATTATTAGATCTGGGACACATTCCATTATTCATGACCGATTACAAAGTTTAAAACCTCCATTGAAGGATACCTATGAACAATCACACAATCTTCTTGAAATTGACAAATTTCATCCTCCTTAAGGATTCAATTCATAATAATGAAATACATACACAAAGACAATAATGTGGGAATTTACTCATGCCTAACACAAGCAAGATCTGCAACTAGAAAACAATCTATCATCCTGTAATATAATCTTTGTACCCTGAAACAAACCAAAGAATTTTACAAATTTGGGTCAAGAAGTTCAGAACTGGAAGCCATGAAAACTGGAGCCACCCTCATAGAATTCTGGAACCCTTCCAATGAGAAGAAAATCAAAATAAGGAGAGGGAAAAAGATTAGGTCTGCAACCAAAATTGCCAAGTGTCTCTTTTCCAACTGAATTTCAATCCCTTCCTCCTTCCCATGGAAACTTCTCTTGAAATATCCCATATTTGTCAAAACTAACTCCATAATTGCATTCCTCATCCCGAGAGCTTTCTAGTGATATATGATACCTAGTATTTTGGGGAAAAATGAACCTTTGGGCAAATTAAATCCTTCATATGCCTCCATCATTTAAATTTTTGAATTTTTATATAGTTTCAACTATATATTAAACTTGATTTTAACTTTGATTTTTGGCCTGATTTTGCCCTAATGCCCTGCCACATGGCAGCCTCTGATTGGCTAATGGGGTCCACTGGGTGCCACCTCGGATGACACCTCATCACTGCCATGTGTACGCCTCGTCACTGCCACTTGTACGCTACCTGTCTGCTTGCTTGTCAGTGACATTGTCACCACCTCAGTGACATGTCATCACCACCTCAGCGACACCTGCAAGCTGTCTTTCCACCTGGACCTACCACCTGTGTTTCACCATTTTGTGATGGTTAACGAGCTTGTATCTTCTGGTCACGAAGTCATGTGAGTCATTGGATCATCTTGAACCTACTCACTCTTTAACACTTCGTCATCCTGAGCTTTTTGCCATTTCACAAAGAGTCATGATACTACTCACTCTTTAACACTTTGCCATCCTAAGTTGTTCACCATTTCATAGAGCTTAACTCGTGAGCATCTCCCATTCACGAAGTCGCGACAACCGTTGGTCTCCTGCAACGTGCTCACTAGTTAATCTACTCTTTCTCTACAAAACTCACCTACCTCGGGATCTGTGCATGTGAGAGATCCACCTTGTCGCCACCTTTTAGCCTCCTTGGTTGCCTCGGGAAGTGCACCCACATGCGTGGGGTCCACATGGGCAACTAACTGACACCAATCGTCAAAAGCCTCCAAGGCTTTGACACTATTGTAGTGTGAAGTCTTGTTTATAAATATCAAAAATGCTACCACCTAGTCAATGTGGGATAAAGCTCTATGCCTGGAACTGCATGTTTTTTTTATTTTTAATGCCCCTCTACATTTTCATTTGTTGAAAAATCAGCATGCCACATAGGAGGAGAACTGCATTTCAACTTGGCAATGCATCTACTTTGGGGCTTCAACACTGCTTTTCCATTGCTTGTAGAGAGGAGCTGCACCCCATAGCCTATGCAGAGGGAGATTTGTGCATGTTTGCCATTTGACATTGCTTAAACTTCTTCCTTAGCCTTTTGGCATGAAACACTCCACCTTCCAACTTGCACGCAGGGAGGATTTGGCTTTGTATTTGCCTTTGGAACTTTCTAAAGTCTTTTCAACTTTCTTTTACCTTGCATGAGGTAGAGAGGATAATTGTAGAAATTGTTGAAATTTTAAAAACCCTTCAGCAGCACCTTTGATCATGCAGGCCAAACACCTCTCCACGCAAGAGGATGATTGACTAGTGTGCAGCTGCTAATCTGCATTTTCTTTGTTTTAATGCCTCTTTCTCCACCTTCTACGCCATCTTCTAACTGGAGTCTGTTTAAAATTTATGTACTTCTTGTCACACAGGGGAGGATGCTATTACACTTGCTAAAGTTTATCCTTCTGTTATGGGAACAGAGCATATGAATTCTCAAGCAATTCAAATTCCTTCTTATATCTTCCCACAAGTAAAAGTGATGAAATTATTCATTATCACTTTCTATGGCTTCATGACTGCTCTGGTATTCCTCTTCATGTTCATCATTCATATGCAAAAGTTATTTGTTTGAAAGATTAATGGCCTCTTTACCCAGCCAATTCCACATAGGACAAAGGAGAGATGTTGGCAACTACATTTACCAATTTCCATTCACTTGGTCTTTGATTTTCTATGCTGGCTGCTACCATGTGGGAGGGGGAGGGTTTGGTTGAGATTCATTTGCTTGAGAGTTTCTACCTTCCCTCTCCTCCACCATCCATGCAGGGGGCATTTCGCTATGGTTTAAAAATTCTATATTTCCAATTTCACTCACCGTGCAAGACATTAACTTTCTTGGAGTTTAAATGCTCTCTTCAAACACGCACAGGAGGTTCATGCTTGCCAGATCTGCGTTAGCATTTGCATTTGCTAAAAGGGTTTGATGTGGCCTCTCCTCCACCATGCACAGGGATGTAGTTGCCGTGAGACCTTAGAAAAATCCACGTAGAACTTCACACCTGCCATTTACTAAAAGGTTTTGATGTTTTATTGCCTTTTACCACATGGGAGGGGAGAGCATGTGAGGGGGTTTGACTGACATTGAATTTGCCATTTGTTGAAGCTGTTGAAAGTCTTCTCAATTCCATGATAGAGAACAATTAATTACTAAAGACCTTCTCAAAGTGCCACCTTGAATAATGACGCATCCTTGAGTCTACATGAAGTCTCAGGCCCCTCCATATCTCCATTGTAGAGAATATTGAGTCGTTCCCTAGAAGAGTTTATTAATTCTTGCTCTATACCATCTCACTCCTCAATAGATTCAGAGACTCCAGAAGATAAGTATAGAATGTATGGAGCCTTTGGAAGTGTAGGAAAAAAAAAACATGGAGTCCGATCTTTATATGAGAACATATCATAGGGTTCAACCAAGAATATCTGACCCTCTCTGGCTCAACTAAGAGATACAATAGCTGCATTGTGTGGCCTATTGTTCCTCAAAATCTTTCCTTTCTCACTATTATGTAATGAAATGGTTCCATGAAAGCCTCTCAGTTATATGCCCACTTAATGAAACAGAGTCATCTCTTAATAAACCAATTTGCCAACAAAAACAATGCACGAGCATGAGCCAAGTCGGGCCCCATAGTGGGTCCAACTAAAAAAAAATTTGTTTTCATGCAATTGACCTCCATAATGCTTCAGGAACCTTAAACAAACCTCTGGAAACAATCGGCATCATTTTCAAATCATCAAACTAAGTTTTGCAACTTTCAGGCACTTATGCCACATTTTCACATTTAATCGCAAAGACGTAATTTTCAAACTGGTCAAAACACCTTTCTGGACCTCACCATTTGATAGGCGTGTACTCTGATATACAAGCATGAACTCTAACAAACGGTTTCTCAAGATGAAACCTGAGTGAAGAGATATTAATTGTCAAAAATGACCAACTGGCTTTGTCGGCATTGTGGACCTGATGAACTCAATGTTCAGGCAACTCATGATGCCTTTCTTAAAAATATCAAATGACGTCCGTAGTCCCTCAAATCTAAGACATAGGTACCTTGAAGTATGTATCAAATCTTAAAACACTTAGTTTGACCAAAACACTGACTAGGTTCGAATGGTGCGCTCTTGAAAATAACAACTTTAACTAGTACGGATCACTGAAAGTATGGATCACTGAAAAAGATGGCTCAAGAGACCCTTTTGAAAACTGATCAAACGGATTGGAAAGAGCTTGAAATTTGAAACATAGCTTGTCATTTATACCAATAATAGCCCGAAAAAAACATTCTGACATGACACTCACTAAGGCAACTTTTACACTTATGCAAAATAGGGCTCTTACTAGCAGCTGAAACAAGGACTTGTTAAACAACACCAACTGCAAACGGATTGAGCTTTGAAAACTAAGCAAATGGATTCATAAGGACTTGAAATTTTGCAAGCTAACTCAAATTTATGCATATAATTGAATCCAATTTGAAATTCTTCATGATGATCAATAGGGTAAAATATATAAACACCCAAAGTAGGCTACTCAATAAAAACTGCATTTGCACCTAAAATGCACTTTCAACTCACCCCTTGAAATGGGTACCTGATAAACTGATCCAAACTGAATTATGAAAGTTGCACATCATTGCATAGGCCAAATGAAAGGTGTAGGACATTTTTCCCGAGCCTTTCCCTTCGAAAATCAACTAGCTCCATTTTGCTCTCTCTCTAACTAGGCCACTTGAATGAGATTAGGTGCCTTTCTGAAAATGCAATATCAAAATTGTGAAATGGGGCTCAAAACTTGACTCGAATTATTCAAATTTAATGAGTCCCAACAGTGGCTCTGACTGGGGATGGTTGATTGCTAGATCAACACAAGAATCTAGAATCTATGGCAGAGCAGACCACCCAAAACGGATCACTCTTCTCTTCTCAAATACAAAGGGCTCCTTTATTCTACCCAAACAATAGGGCACTTTATTGAAAACTACACAATTGAAAGAAAAGCAACTGTACAAAATATACAACTTATAAATGGCCCCGGGCCATCAAAACTGAGATCAATTCTTACCTTTGTCAAACACATGACTTTCATTTCTACAAACTGGAGGTAAACTGGAAGTTTCATTATTATCTGCCTAATCAATCACACTTCCATTTCTAATCAGCTAATCACATAGAACATAATCATAAACATGTTCAAAATCATACAATCTTTGCAAACCAAACAAATGTTGAAAGTGCTGGTCACTAGGTGACATAAGAGTGTGATACTCTTCACCATTACTTCCCGGCTGAAAAGAGAAGTAACCCAACTTATTTTGAACACTAGGAGCATCAAACATATCTAAATTGCTAGTTTTCTCAAATGATAAACACTCTTCCACAATGATGGCTTGCAAACTAAAGAGGAAAACTTCCTCATAACCTGACTGCACCTCATTTTGTTGATCACAATTTCTATCAGCACTTTGCATAAGTAAAAACACATGATCATCACTTGTCAATGGTTTATTTCCCACTTGCAAATCTGAGAAAACTACTTCAGATATGTCATTCTTTTTAAAAGAAAGATCCACACAATGCATATTAAAATCTGAGTTCATATCAACATATGAATCTACATTATCATACCTATCAACTCTATATGCATTTTCATCTTGTCCATCACTCAAATCAAAAATAGGGAAAGAATCAACAGCATATGTATCATACTTCACACCCTCAAAAACATCATCAATATCATAACATGTACTGGTTGAGTGGGAGAGATTGGACACATTTTTTGATGCATACCTCTGAAGATCAGTAGCTAAGAGCTCTGAGATTCATTCACTACTTAGTGAACCTTCTTCTTCATTTTCATTTTCCTCGGCTTCATCATCTATGCTATAAACATTGTCCCAATCTAATAAAGGTATTAGATCAGCAGTGCTCATGTCTTTACGCACATTCATTTCATCATTACAACAACTTGCATCCACATCATAGCCTTTATCATGCTGCTCATAAAGTGTTGCTATATGTTGCAACATAGTTTCATAACTTTGTTTGCAAATATTTTGTGGATTGGACTTAACAACAAGGAAATCTATATCATCAAGATCTGAAACCTCAATGGGCTCATGATTAGTTGAACCATTACTTATATTCTCACAATTTTTTTCTTGCTCTGAATACACATCTAAACTTTTATGCTGAGAATAAGAATCACTTTTAGCATCATAGGAGGCATATCCACTCATAGATTCATCTCCCTCACTGTCCTCAATCTTGTGTATATTTTTAGATTTAATTCTTTCAATCTCATCTATCGATTCTTTAATACATGCAACACTCTCTTCTCTCAAGGTAGTAGACCAATTAACTGAGTCAAGCTCATCAAGCTCTAAAAATAACTCAATCAAAACAGACTCATGGGGTCTAGCATTAGCTGAAAGCTCATTCAATGCAGCTATAAATCTTTCATAGAAAACAACTGATGACTCTTCTTTTCTTTTCCCTACTTTCCTTATTAAAAACAAGACAAAGTTCTCTTGGATCCTTTTAAGACAGGTTTCAATCTCTTTGTCAATTTCTTTCAGATTTGACAAAGGATTTGGAGATCTAGGAACTACATCTAGATCCATTAGGTTTATAACATCTACTGAACCATTACTATACTCATGCATCTTACTATTTCATAAATTCTTTTCAAACCACACACAATCATAATTTTAGAATCGCATACTTCTCCCATCACTTAACTAAATTTTTTTTTAAACATGAAGTATGCATACTACAAATTTCTTTTCCTTTCTATGGTGACTTTTTCACCTTATAAGGAACATGAATTGTCTCATTAATACTTTGAGGAATACCTAGAGAAAAAATTATTGCTTCTGTTCACTTTGCTTCTGATTGGAAACTTGAAGAAATCCTCCAAATCTCAGGTTCGTTCTTACAGAGTCGCCACCGCCCTGAAGAGGAATAAAATTTAAACCACCGATCTACACTCTAAAATACTTTCAGATTTCTGGGTCTCACCACACGTAGCAGAGTCACATAATAATTTTCATATTTTCATAGCAACAAGAATTTTTAGGGTATACACTTTCAAATTTGAAAATAAGTTTCAGATTTGTGAACTTCTAAGACTCTTCCCCATATGAATTTTGGCTAGACTCACGGGTTTCACTTGACAAAATTTTAACACCATTGTCCCCAGCAGAGTCGTCATTTTTGTTGTTCATCAAAAATGATTAACCTAAGTACACCTACAATCCTTCTATGAAATGGCCAATTTCAGTGTACGAAACACATCAGGGCTTGGACATCATAACATAGGACCCTAATTGATCATCCTACACTTCAGGGTCTGCTAGACCTAGGGGGGACACCCTTTTGATGCATTAAATACAACAATTATAGACATATGACTGCATCAACAAAGCAGATAGATCTCACAAGCTCAACAATTTAGAAACACATACAGATTGGCTAGATCTTGTACAAATAATGGATGAAATAGAGCTTGGAAAGAATAGAACACAAACCCCTAAACATAAAGGGAAATAGATTTGTCTTTAAATTTGAATCTAAAACTATCCCCAAATCTTTCAAAGACCAGTGCCTTGTTCTTTGGGCAACAGAGTCACACACAGAACTGCAAAAGTGTATCCTAGTCACAAATTGGTTCTCCTTAAACAAAATTCCTGCATTAATACCTTATACTAATGCATTACTCAATTTATTCACAAAATTATCAGATCTGGGACACATTCCATTATTCATGACCGATTATAGAGTTTAAAACCTTCATTGAAGAATACCTATGAACAATCACACAATCTCCTTGAAATTGACAAATTTCATCCTTCATAATAATGAAATACATACACAGAGACAATAATGTGGGAATTTACTCATGCCTGACACAAGTAAGATCTACAACTAGAAAACAATCTGTCATCCTGCAATGTAATTGTTGTACCCTGAAACAAACCAAAGAATTTTACAAATTTGGGTCAAGAAGTTCAGAAATGGAAACCATGAAAACTGGAGCTACCCTCATAGAATTCTTGAACCCTTCCAATGAGAAGAAAATCATAATAAGAAGGAGAGGGAAAAAGATTAGGTCTGCAACCGAAATTGCCAAGTGTCTCATTTCCAACTGAATTTCAATCCCTTCCTCTTTCCCATGGAAACTACTCTCTAAATATCCCATATTTGTCAAAACTAACTCCATAAATACATTGCTCATCCTGAGAGCTTTTCGGTGATATACGATACTTGGTATTTTGGGCAAAAATGAACCTCTAGGCGAATTAAATCCTTCATATGCCTCCATCATTTAAATTTTTGAATTTTTATATAGTTTCAACTATATATTAAACTTGATTTTAACTTTGATTTTTGGACTGATTTTGCCATGACGCCCTGCCACGTGGTAGCCTCTGATTGGCTGATGGGGTCCACTCGGTGCCACCTCGGATGACACCTCATCACCGCCACATGTACGCCTCGTCACTACCACTTGTACACCACTTGTCTGCTTGCTTGTCGGCCACATCGTTGCCATCTCAGCTGTTGGCATATGCACACTCCAATGAGACATTGTATGTGATTGAAGGTTTTTCCATTGATGGCAACCTTGCAATCCTATGGCACCGGCATGACATTATACCGGCAAAGCATTACACCGACAAGATAGTGCACCGGCATCAGCAGATCACTCTACATCAGCACCGGCATGAAGAAAACAAGTATACCGACACAGAGGCTAATAGGATTTTTGTTATGTAATATTTGGTTTATTATTGGAAGCCGACTTGGCAAATTGTAAAATGACTCTTATATATAAAGGAGATCATTGTAGACATTTGTAGAAGTGATGTAGAAGCATAAAGAAAAATATTAGGCAGACCTAATGTGCGAAATATAGGTCAATGGTATATGTAAAGAACAGAGCAGGAACCGGTACTGAATCTGGCATTGAAGATGCTATTGTAAAGTAGTACAAGTCATTGGATTAGTATAATCCTTATTGTAAGTCAGTGTGACTTCCCATTGAGCAGTGAGCTCTAGGCAATTGGCCTTCCTGCATGTGCAGGCCCTTATTGTCAGTAATATTCTCTTATTGGCTAGTGAATGAATATTGTGGGTCACAAATCCCACCGAGGTTTTTCCCACACCGGGTTTCCTTGTTAAACATCTTGTGTTATGGTGTACTTTTCATGTGGATATTCTTGATTCTGTTTATTGCATTATTTCTTGCATATCGATACACTATTATATTATGTTCTGCATGTTTTAACTTAAGAAATTCTTATTACCGGTTAGATACTGATTCACCCCCCCCCCCTCTCTCAGTGTCTGTGGGACCCCTAATAATTGGTATCAGAGCTTGGTCCTCTATTTTCAAAAGCCTAACAGCTTGAGGAAGATCTTGACACCGGTAAAGATGGAAAATCTGATGAAGCAACTTGAAGGAGCTCTTACAAACTATGATGCAGAGAAATTGAAAAATATCAAATTAGAAGATGATTTAAGGGCTGCTCACGATATCATTCAGGCACTTCAAGAAAATTTTACTGTTGCAAGAAATAAGAGAAGAGAACTTTGTGAAAAACTGCAAAATGAGAATGATGAAAAGGAATCACTCAATGATATGATAAGCAAGTTGAAACAAGAGATCATGACAATAAAAAATGAAATGCAAGATATGACTATGAGATTTTGCAAAGAGATTGAGGACAGGAAGAAGAATGAAGAAGAATTGACCAGAAGACTAAGTGATGTAGCAAATGAGAACACAAGACTTAGCTATGAAAATGACATGTTGAAGATAGATGTGATGCACACTCAGAATGACTCAAATGAACTGATGAGAGAAAAAGAAATCTTGGAAAGAGAAATGGAAACTGCAAATCAACACAAAGAAAAGCTCAGAGGAACTTGGTACCTTGCTGAAGAATCAAAAACCTAAAGGTGACACTTCTAGAATTGGCTTTGAAGTTGGTGAAAGCTCTGGTACTGCAAATACTCAGGATCACAGCAAACTGGTAAGACAACCTAATGCTTATAAATTCAATGGAAAATGCTTTAACTGTAATAAGTATGGTCATAGAGAGAATGAATGTAGATCTAGGAATTATCAGAATATCAATACACCCACCGGTCAATGTTCAAAATGCAACAAAGTTGGTCACAACTCTGAAAACTGCAGAATGAATGTGAGATGTATGTTTGTGGAAGATTTGGACATTTATCAAATCAATGCTAAACACAAACCAGCATAGGTTATGGGAAAGCTATTCAGAAGAATAATGTAACTTGTTATGCATGTAACAAGATTGGGCATATTGCTAAATTTTGTAGAAGTAAAGGAACACTGGTAGACAACAAAAGTGCTAGCTTGAAAGGTAAAGAAAAAGTTGAAGAGGTTAAGCAAGAATTCTCAAAGTAATGGATTAGAAAAGCTGATCTAAATATTGGGAATACTTCTCCACCAGTAGAACCAACCAATGCTTCACCGGTAGGACAAAGTGATGCTTCACCGATAGGACAGAGCAATGCTCCACCGATAGGAAGTTCTTCATCTAATTGAAGAAAATTTCCTTGAGGGTTTGGCAATCTAATGACACATGCTAATTATTCCCTCGGTTAGAGATAAGAAGTTGAAAATTACTTATTACCGGTAGACAATGTTAAGTGAATACTTAACCGATATGCAATTAATGTGGTAGATGGCGAATAGACATTATAAAAATAAGGTTTTGGCTCCATTTCATTTCACTATGATTTCAAATTTTCAGAGAGTGCAAAGATTCCAAGCTAAGGCATTTCAAGAAAGAAGCAAGCACACTCCAAGCAATCATCCACCCAAGGTAGTAAAAGGTATTTAATCATGGCATCCACTTTTGCAATTGAATACATAGCAAACCCTACTGTTGTTGAAGTAATTAAAAGACCTAGGCCCATATTTCAGTTAGTTCCTGAGATAGCAAAGAAGGATGATACCTTAGGTGTTTTTTCTCAAATCCCTAAAGGAGTTGTATATGTTGAAGACCCCAGAATGTACATCCACTACAACATTGAAGAGTTAGGAGATGAGGAAATCAAAACCATGTATAAAATTGTGATATGTGATGATACCAGCAATATTATAGATGAACACAAGATTATTGAAACCCTAAGATTTACATAAATCCTTAGCATTCCTGAATTTCCTAAGGATGTGATTAGGATAGTTTTAAGTAGAGTTCATGGAGAATTTTTCTGGTTAGATGCAATCCATAAGATCACCAAGGAAGCTATGAAAGCTATCATAGGGTTACCGACCACCGGTAAGAGACCAGATAAAACCAAGAAGGTTCCCAATGACTTAGTTACAAAACTAACTGGTGCATCATTTGACAAGAGGTCTTTAAGGGTTAATGATGTAAAGGACATCAATGTGAGATTCATCAGTATGATATTAGGTTATAAAGCCACTCATGCTAATAGACTTAACTCAATTTCAAGTTTATGCATTAAGAGTGCTTATGATATGGTAACAAACAATGCAAAAATTGACATATGTGAATGGTTAAAGGATGAACTGATTGACAACCTTGGAAAAATCAAGAAGGACAAGAAAAGAACTTTCAGATTTGGAAATCTGTTAGTATGCCTAATGCTACACATAACAAAACAGGTTCCCAGTATAGGTTATAAAGAACTTGGATATGACATACTAGTAGGAAAACAATTAACTGAACTGTTCAATAACATGGATGAGAACAAGGAGAACAATATTCATGACTTTTTCCAAGCATTAAAGACCAAAATGAAGAAAAGAATAAGGTTATCTTAGAAAATAGTAGACAAATACAAAGACGATATATACTTTGTTATTAAGAAAGATGAAATATGGATGGAAGCGGTCATCCCAAGGACAATTTGGGTAACCGAGATGGGCTATGAAATAGATGACCACATAGTTGAAACATATGCTAAAGTACTTCTGGAAGCCCCCAATGAACCTAAGGAAGAAATATTTGGTAGTGTTGAGACTATAGAAAGCCAAATACAATCAAAGAAAAGAGTAAAGAAGGTTGAGGCATTTGTAAGGAAAGGATCCAGGAAAGCAAAAGCCATTAAGGAAGATGTATTGAAGAAAACTGGCATAACAGAGGATGAGTTGGCAGCTCCACAACTTGAAACTCACCTATCACCAGTAGGTACTTCTTCGGAAGGTGACATGCCAGCAACTTTTAAAAGAGTTGTTAGAAAAAGAGATCCCTCACCGGCAACCACACCTTCACCTAGAAGAACAAGGCAAAAGCAACAAGCAGTGAGATCTCTGGTTAGAAAGGCCATGCCAAAGAAGAAGCTGACACTTAAGAATAAGAAAAGGACAAACAGAGACTTGGCACCTCTTGATGTACTGCTAAATGAAATCATAGAGGAAGGAAAACTAAAGAACATAGAGAAAATTTATGACACTCTAACTATTGATGAGAAAGAGCAAGTTGAGAATAGTGTTATATTGCATATGGACATTTACAAGAAATTTTTGATGGAAGTAGCAAATGAAATTCCCGATGATTTATTCAAAAGACTTGAGGCCAGAAGGCAAGCAGTGATAGAATTAGATAAGAAAATAAAAATAGAGAAGCTACTTGTTGTATATCTGGTAAACTCTCCAAAGGAAATTGATGATTTGATTGCTCAAGCAAACCGGTCAGTATTCTCTACTACACACTGGCATATTTCACTAATGGCAGGAAGAGTTAATGAAATAACAGAGGAAACAGAAGATGGATGGGATATTGTTGGTGTAAATAATTATTCATCATGGATACTTAAGTTTACTTAGGAAATGCATTTCATAATAGTTTGGGTATGAGACACTTGGGTGTTTGTGCCACATTGGGATAGTGTGTGTAGGGGAATTTCCACCTTCTATGGTGTGATCTTGTTGTTACACTCCACATTCAGTGGGTGATCCACCTCATGTGGACTATTATATTATTTCTCCTACCTACCCACACCTATTTCCTACCTATCCTTATTTCTTATTGAGCCACATGTCATGTTTGTGTGCTCACATATCCATATAGCCTTGCCTATATAAGCAGGCTTATATTCATTGTATGTAATGCTTAATGATCTAGTTGATCATATTTTTCATCTTGATAGAATACAATTTATTTCTATCATCTATTTTGTTCTTTCTTATTTGTGCTTTCTATTGCCTCTTGATCTTGGCAAAATCTCACATGGTATCAGAGATGGTCCATGTCTCATATGGTATCAGAGCCATTAGAGTGTCATTGGTTTGCTAATTGAGAGAAATTTGATGCTATTTGGGGTTGTGTATTTTTGGAGTTTTCTATTACAGGTTATTATTGAAGCTTGATGGGTCAAATCTAAGGTTACCATTGGATTTAGGAGGTCCAAGAAAGTTAGTTTTTCCTTTTGTTTCATCCAAATTGGACTTCAGAGGCCAAATCTAGAGGCATTTGAAGCGACGGAAATTTTCCAGAAATTACAATTTTGCAGACAATTTTCAAATAGCGATATCTCACTCATCCGGACTCATTTTTTCGAGTAATTGTTTTTGTTTTGGGGTAGCATTTCATGATCTGGACAGTGGTGCAGGAGTTTTCTGATTTTTGGATACAGGTTTTTCAAAAATCATGAAATCCTAATTTTTACATCTATGGAGGCTTCATTTGGGCTCATATGGACTCCTTTTCAGGTGCTGTTTTTTTTTAAGTACATATTTTTTCATCTACTTTTATAATCTACCATCTGTTTGCAGTGATTTTAAGTAGAAATTGTACTTTCAATATTTGGCCTTTTTTGGCATATTTGGTACTTGCATTTTTCTTGGATCTTAGTTTAGATCACTAGCAGTATTTGTTGAAGTCTCTTAGATCTCATTTTGAGAAGTTGTAAATTGAAATAAGAAGTCCACCTTGCCATTGTTTGCAAGTGGCCTATTGTACACGCACTACATATAAAGTGCCAAAATCATCATTTTTTGGGGGGGTACTTTGATTGAGTGAATTTGGGGGGGTGTCTCTTGTGCTTTTGTGCTCTTGTGTTCCTTCCTTTTTGTTGCTATGGGTTCTTATAAGTTTACTCTCTTAACTCCTCATAATTATGCTACTTGGAAAATTGATGCATGGAATACACTTATGGAAAAAAGACTAACTCATTACATTCATGGAACTATTGTTGCTCCCACTAATCCTAAGGTTGATCCAATTGGTCACTTGGATTGGCTCACTAAAAATATCATGGAAATTGGTACCTTAAGAAAGTATGTATCAAAGGATCTCATTTTTCATATTGAGAAATGTACTCTAATCAAGGATGCTTGGCAAAAGTTTCAAGACTTATATGGTCAAGTTGATGAGATTAGGGGATATCAAATTGATAGTGATCTCACCATGTTGGATCCCAAGAACTTTGATACTATACAAGATTATGTCACTAAGGCAAATGAGTTGAGGGCACAACTCAAAGATTGTGGCATTGATAAGAAGGATACTCAATTGATATTCAACTCGATAGGCAAACTTCCACAAGAATATGTAGCATTTGTTTCTAGTTTCCAAACCCATAGGATGACAATGGGTTCAAGCTACACAATGCCTACATTTGATGCTTTCAATGAAATGTTGATGATGGAACAAACTAAGTTGATAAGAATGGGCATTCTTAAGGCTTCTAAGTCTCAAGCATTAGTGGCAAATCAAGGGAACAAAGGAAATCAAGGAAAGGACAACTCAAACAAGAAGAAAAGGCAATCAAAGCCTAAGGACAAAGCACCATCTTCTCCACAACAAGGAGATTCATCCTCTTCCAAGAGGGATAACTCACCAAAGAGGGAGAGACCTACTTGTGCCTATTGTAAAAAGGTTGGTCATGAGGAGTGTCGTTTCCATTCTAAGAAGATTGATGAGCTCACACATATCATCAAAAAGCATAACATTGATTTGCCTAATGTCTACAAGAAGGATGATTCATCAACTTCCACTTCCTCACATTCAAAAGGAAAAGGGCAAGCATTCATGGCTTCTACAAGTGGGAAGACTCACTCTTTTGGGACAAGAAAAGGAAAACCTCTATGTGCTACTATCAGTCATGATTTAGAGAGATGGCTTCTAGATTCAGGGGCTTCTCATCATATGGCATCTTCATAGTCTATGTTCTCTACATTTGAGCCTTGCACCATGTGGAAAATTTTGATGGGAAATCATACATACATGGATGTGATTGGGAAAGGATCTATTGACATTGGGGATAACTCCTTCAATAATGTGTTGTGTGTACCCCACTTGACAAACAATCTCCTTTCCATCTATCAAATCACACATGGTGCAACTAAGAGAGTTGTGGAGTTCACACCTGAGTCAGTTTTCATTCAAGACTTGGAGACTAGAGCTATCATTGTGACTAGGGTGGTTGATCATGCATCTCGGTTATACTCCTTTTCAGATTTTGTTGATGATGATGATTTCACATTTGATGATTCTTCACATGATGATCATACTTCTTGTGATGGTTAAGTTTTTGAGGAGAACTTTGGGCACTTGAACATGGGGATTCTCACATGTGACCCCATTCTTGAGCCTCATATTGCACCTAATGATGCAAATAGTGCGACATTTTTGCCTTCATGTGATTTAGTGTAGTAGGATATTCATTGTCTTCTAGCTTTAGATTCATGGGATGATTACTTGGCAGGCATTGCAGGTTTATTTATGGAATCCTACATTGCAGATTTGGGAGAAATCATTGATTACATTCATCTTCTCTTTGATGAAGGTGATCCTTCGTCGATTGTTGCGACGGAACACTCTGACCCTCTTGTTCATTCTCTACATGATCATTCTTTCGAGGTTGATATGATTGTGGATACTTATGTACAGCAGTTGGAGGAGGTCTCTTTATTTTTTGAGGAGACATGTGAGTCTTTGGGACATGTTCTACATCCATCTCCACTAAATCTTGGAGTGCCTTCAGCAATGTGGCACAGTTTACCACCTTTGGAGGGGGTATCTTTCAGCATTGACATGGGGACACTTGAGCAGTTTTCAGAGATTCCTTTCATCGTGAGTTTTCTTCATACATATTCCCTTCATGATTGGGGAGACTTCATGGATACACCTTTGGTTTTGTTTCTTCCTAAGGGGAGGAATATTGTTTGATGTTCATGGAGAAGTTTCTTCATAAATCAATCTTCTATCATTGGTGCAGATTCCACATTGAGGGGGGGCTTCCTAGCTTCTCTTCTTCTCTCATATGGGGGGGACTTTTTCCTCACATGGGGTTTTGTCCTTCACATACTTCTATGAGAGTTCTTTGTATCTAGTTTTCATCTCTCTTTTGGGGGAGGGTTTTTTCCCATTGGGTTTTTTCTCTCTTTCCCCGCTTTGTGAGAGATTTCATTGCATTGGTTTTCATGCATTTGCATTTGTACATGGGTACCTAACATGGCCTTGTAGCAGGGACTCATCTTGCATTTCTTAGTTGCATTGTAGACTTAAGTGCATTCCCCTAAGTTGCACTTAAGGGGGGGTGTTGGTGTAAATAATTATTCATCATGGATATTATTACACTTTACTTAAGTTTACTTAGGAAATGCATTTCATAATAGTTTGGGTATGAGACACTTGGGTGTTTGTGCCACATTGGGATAGTGTGTGTAGGGGAATTTCCACCTTTTATGGTGTGAGCTTGTTGTTACACTCCACATTCAGTGGGTGATCCACCTCATGTGGACTATTATATTATTTCTCCTACCTACCCACACCTATTTCCTACCTACCCTTGTTTCTTATTGAGCCACATGTCATGTTTGTGTGCTCACATATCCATATAGCCTTGCCTATATAAGCAGGCTTATATTCATTGTATGTAATGCTTAATGATCCAGTTGATCATATTTTTCATCTTGATAGAATACAATTTATTTCTATCATCTATTTTGTTCTCTCTTATTTGTGCTTTCCATTGCCTCTTGATCTTGGTAAAATCTCACAGATATATTCCTGGTTGACAAAGAAAAACAAGAAGAGTACAGGAATCCTAAACCTATAAAGGTATATTAGAAAGATAGAGACAAGGGGAAAGGCAAAGTTGGTGGACCACCAAGCATCAAATTTTAAGACAACCTACCTCCGTCGGTGAAAATAGCAACTACTGAAGATTAACCGACAGCAGAAAGTATGGATGTAGAGGATAAAAATCCTAATTCTGAAGTCCTATATACTATGAATGTCGATACCCAAAAGATCAACATAATAGTAGATAAAGATATAACTAATAAGTCAGATATGGCAAATGAGCCTCCGGTAGCAGGGGAAACAGAGAAACGGGCAGAAGATACAGAGAAAAAGGTAGAGACTGAGCCACAGATAGAGACAACACAACCAATAGAGCTAAAGGCTCCGGAACAATGGGTACACAAGGAAACAGTGCCACCAGTAACTAGTGAAGTACGAAAACCAGTGCTAAAAGAAATGCAGACACAAACTGACCTACCAGAGGTCAATACAAGCATGGTTACTACCACCGGTACTTAGATTGTTGGATCATCATCAGCATTCAAGTCAACAAATGTAACTGAGGTATTACTTGACTCTATCAAGAAAATAACTGACTGCAGCTCACAGGCTTATAAGGCAATTGATGATTCTATACCAATTTTGAAGGTAATAGCTCCCAACTATAATATAGATAATAAAGATTCTTTAGGACAATTGGATACATTGTGTAAATATATCTCAGAAAACATTGAGAAAATAAAGGAAGAATCAGTAAAGGATAAGGTAGAAATTGAGAAACAGAAATTCTTTGATGAGGAAATAAAGAAGTGTAACAGAGATTTTGACACACTTCTACCGGAACTATGTAGTTTTTTGAAAGAATACAAAAATCTGTATAAAGAAACATGTAAAACAAACTTTTTGACTGTAGATATTGACAAGAAAATAAGCAAGGCACAGAATGAGATAAATAAACTTGCAGACAACTTTGTCAACTCACCTGATTCACTATCAATTTTTGAAGAGAAAATAGCAAATTTTGAGGAAGAATTACTCAAATTGGAAAGGGAGAAAGAAAGAATAATAAATAAGGCAAAACATTTGAGATCTAAACTAAGTCCAAGATTGGACTATTTGGAAGGAAATTTCTGAGGCATTAACATAGGGAAGCAAAACACCGGTAGAGCATTTGCAGCATCTCACCGGTACAGTGAAGAGAACTGAGACAGCAATAAAGGAAAGTAAGAAGTTTATGGATAGTATAAACTTAATTTTGGGAGATCTTTTTCAAATAATAACCACCCAGCTACAAGGTTGAGTTTATGGATAGCTGAACCTACAAACTCTACTAACATCTTGACAACCTTTGTCATTGATGCTAAAGGGGGAGTAGTGGGATGAGAAAATTCAAAACACAAGAATCATATCCTCAGGGGGAGCTCTCACATTTTTGGTAAACATTCTTTTTGGTAACATTTTTGGATTACACATTTTTGGATACTTTTTGAAATTTCTCATGAGTGTTGCCATCAATGCCAAAGGGGGAGATTGTTGGCATATGCACACTCCAATGAGACATTGTATGTGATTGAAGGTTTTTGTCATTGATGGCAACCTTGTAATCCTATGGCACCGGCAAGACATTATATCGGCAAAGCATTACACCAACAAGATAGTGCACCGACATCAGCAGATCACTCTACACTGGCACCGGCACAAAAGAAAACAAGTATACTGACACAGAGGCTGACAGGATTTTTGTTATGTAATATTTTGTTTATTACTGTAAGCCGACTTGGCAAATTGTAAAATGACTCTTATATATAAAGGAGATCATTGTAGACATTTGTAGAAGTGATGTAGAAGCATAAAGAAAAATATTAGGCAGACCTAATGTGTGAAATATAGGTCAAGGGTATATGTAAAGAACAGAGTAGGAACCAGTACTAAATCTGGCATTGAATATGCTATTGTAAAGTAGTACAAGTCATTGGATTAGTATAATCCTTATTGTAAGTCAGTGTGACTTCCCATTGAGCAGTGAGCTCTAGGCAGTTGGCCTTCCTGCATGTGCAGGCCCCTATTGTAAGTAATATTCTCTTATTGGCCAGTGAATGAATATTGTGGGTCACAAATCCCACTGAGGTTTTTCCCACACCAGGTTTCCTCATTAAACATCTTGTGTTATGGTGTACTTTTCATGTGGATATTCTTGATTCTGTTTATTGCATTATTTCTTGCATACCGGTACACTGTTATACTATATTTTGCATGTTTTAACTTAAGAAATTCTTATTACCGGTTAGATATTGATTCACCCACCCCCCCTCTCAGTATCAGTGGGATCCCTAACATCAACAACATGTCATCACCACCTCAGCGAAACCTTAGTGGGACCTGCAAGTTGTCTTTCCACCTGGACCCGCCACATGTCTTTCGCCATTTCGCAATGGTTAATGAGCTTGCATCTTCGGGTCACGAAGTCACACGAGCCATTGGATCATCTTGAACCTGCTCACTCTTTAACATTTCGCCATCCTGAGCTTTTCACCATTTCACAGAGCTTAACTCACGAGCATCTCCCCTTTGCAAAGTCGCGACAGCCGTTGGATCTCCTGTAACTTGCTCATTGGTTAATCTTCTCTTTCTCTGCAAAACTCACTTGCCTTGGGATCCATTCCTACATGGGTCCACCTTCTCACCACATGTCAGCCTCCTTGGTCACCTCGGGAAGCATGCCCATGCAAGTGGGTCCACTTGGGCACCTTATCGACACCATTTGTCAAAAGCCTTTAAGGCTTTGACACCATGGTAGTGTGAAGTCTTGTTTATAAATATAAAAAATGCTACCACCCAGTCAATGTGGGATAAAGCTCTATGCCTGGAACTACATGTTTTTCTGAGTTTTAATGCCCCTCTACATTTTCCTTTATTGAAAAATTTGCATGCCACGCAAGACAAGAACTGCATTTCGACTTGGCAATGCATCTACTTTGAGGCTTCAACGCTACTTTTCCATTGCTTGCAAAGAGGAGCTGCATCCCATAGCCTATGCAAAGGGAGATTTGTGCATGTTTACCATTTAAAATTGATTAAACTTCTTCCTTAGCCTTTTGGCACGCCACACTCCACCTTCCAACTTGCACGCAGGGAGGATTTGGCTTTGTATTTGCCTTTGGAACTTTCTAAAGTCTTTTCAACTTGCTTTTACCTTGCGTGAGGCAGAGAGGATAATTGCAGACATTGTTGAAATTTTAAAAACCCTTCAACAACACCTTTTACCATGCAGGCCAAACACCACTCCATGCAAGAGGAGGATTGACTAGTGTAAAAATGCTAATCTGCATTTACTTTGTTTTATTGCCTCATCCTCCACCTTCTATGCCATCTTCTAACTGTAGTTTGTCTAAAATTTATGTACTTCTTGTCACATAGGGGAGGATGATATTACACTTGCTAAATTTTATCCTTCTGTTATGGGAACAGAGCATATGAATTCTCAAGCAATTCAAATTCTTTCTTATATCTTCCCACAAGTAAAAGTGATGAAATTATTCATTATCACTTTATGTGGCTTCATGACTGCTATGGTATTCCTCTTCATGTTCATCATTCATATGAAAAAATTACTTGTTTGAAAGATTAATGGCCTCTTCACCCAACCACTTCCACGCAGGACAAAGGAGAGATGTTGTCAACTACATTTACCAATTTGCATTTACTTGGTTTTTGATTTTTTGTGCTGGTTGCTACCACGTGGGAGGGGAGGGTTTGGTTGAGATTCATTTGCTTGAGAGTTTCTACCTTCCCTCTCCTCCACCATCCAGGTAGGGGGGCATTTCGCTATGGTTTAAAAAATCTTCATTTCCAATTTCACTCACCATGCAAGACATTAACTTGCTTGGAGTTTAAATTATCTCTTCAAACACGCATAGGAGGTTCATGCTTGCCAGATCTGCGTTGGCATTTGCATTTGCTAAAAGGTTTTGATGCAGCCTCTCCTCCACCACGCACAGGGATGTAGTTGTTGTGAGACATCAAAAAAATCCACGCAGAACTTCACAGCTACCATTTGCTAAAAGGTTTTGATGTTTTATTGCCTTTTACCACGTGGGATGGGAGAGCACGTGAGGGGCTTTGACTGACATTGAATTTTCCATTTGTTGAAGCTGCTGAAAGTCTTCTCAATTCCATGACAAAGAACAATTAATTATTGAAGACCTTCTCAAAGTGCCACCTTGAATAACAACACATCCTTGAGTCTACATGAAGTCTCAGGCCCCTCCATATCTCCACTGTAGAGAATATTGAGTTGTCCCCTAGAAGAGTTTATTAATTCTTGATCTATACCATCTCGCTCCTCTATAGATTCAGAGACTCCAGAAGATAAGTCTGGAATGTATGGATCCTTTGGAGGTGTAGGCAAAAAAAAATGTGGAGTCTCGTCTTTATATCATAACATATCATATTGTTCAACTGAGAATATCTTACCCTCTCTGGCTCAACTAAGAGATACAATAGCTGCATTGTGTGGCCTATTGTTCCTCAACATCTTTCCATTCTCAGCATTATGTAATGAAACGGTTCCATCAAAGCCTCTCAATTATATGCCCACATAATGAAATGGAATCATCTCTTAATAAACCAATTTGCCAACAAAAACAATGCATGAGCATGAGCCAGGTCGGGTCCCAAAGTAAGTCCGACTAAAAAAAAAATCATTTTCATGCAACAGACCTCTGTAATGCTTCAAGAACCTTAAACACACCTCTAGAAATGATCAGAATCATTTTTGGATCATCAAACTGAGTTTTGCAACTTTCAGGCACTTACGCCACATTTTCGCATGTAATCAGGAAGACATAATTTTCAAACCGGTCAAAACACCTTTCTAGACCTCGCTATCTAACAGGTGTGTACTCTAATAGATAAGCATGAACTCTACCCAATGGTTTCTTAAGACAAAACCTGAGTGAAGAGATATTAATTGTCAAAAATGACCAACTGGCTTTGTCGGCACTGCGGACCTGATGAAGTCAATGCTCAGGCAACTCATGATGCCTTTCTTTAAAATATCAAATGACCTCCGTAGACCCTCAAATATGAGACATAGGTACCTTGAAGTATATATCAAATCTTAGAACACTCATTTCAACCAAAAGACTGATTGGGTGCGAATGGCACGCTCATGAAAATAGCAACTTTAACTGATACTGCAATGAAAGTACCGATCACTGAAAAAGATGGCTCAAGAAACCCTTTTGAAAATCGATCAAACGAATTGGCAGGAGCTTGAAATTTGAAACATAGATTTTAATTTATACCAATAATAGCCTATAAAAAAAATTCTAACATGACATTCACTGAGGCAACTTTTACGCTTATGCAAAATAGGGCTCCGACTAGCAGCTGAAACAGGGACTTGTCAAACAACACCAACTGCAAACGAATTGAGCTTTGAAAACTAAGCAAATGGATTCATAAGGACCTGAAATTTTGCAAGATAACTCATATTTATGCATAGAATTGAATCCAATATGAAATTCTTCATGTTGATCAATAGGGTAAAAGATATAAACACCCAAAGTAGGCTACTCAATAAAAACTGCATTTGCACCTAAAATTCACTTTCAGCTCACCCCTTGAAATGGGTGCCTTATAAACTGATCCAAACTAAATTGTGAAAGTTGAACATCACTACATAGGCCAAATTAAAATTGTAGGACATGTTTCTCGAGCCTTGCCCTTCAAAAATCAGTTGGCTCCATTTTGCCCTCTCTCTAACTAGGCCACCTGAATGAGATTAGGTGTCTTTTGGAAAATGCAATATAAAAATTTTGAAATGGGCCTCAAAACTTGACTCAAATTGTTCAAATTTAATGATTCCCAACACTTTTTAAGCTTGCCACTTCAACTCCACCTGGCATCCTTGTCAATATCCATCTCAACTTAGATCTTTGTGTTTGTTCAAATAGGATCACCGACCAAACACACAAATGGTCCACACCTACTGGACATCTAGCCCTATCGGTTCTCTAGTAACCCTATTGGTATGTCTTCTATTAGCACCTTTTTTGACATCCACCTTAGCTCACTATGTTGAACCAACATTGTCACTGACCAATATCACACAACCAGTGTATGCTTCATACTACCGAACCCTCTTTGGCTACCAGTTAACCTTCTTTCCTTCTCCTTCCTTGTGTCAGTGAATCTTTTCAGATGGGTCATCAATCATGCTAGTCTTCAGCAGCAATCTTGGATGACACATCATGTGCATCTTCATCAGACTGAGAGCACCTAACCTTTGTCTCTCTATCCACTTCGTTGTATGTCGATATTCTCCTTGTTTACCAATTTGCATTTTTCTTCCTTCATACCGGTATTTTGCATGATATCTTCATGCCAACTATCTCTATCCATTATGCATATGTGGTAACACCTCTTTCCATCTGCATACCAATAACTCCATGTGTGCGACTATAGAGCCTCATTTTCATTTGACTGGTTCTCTTCTCAACCGGTTTGCCAAGAAGGAAAACTCACCATCTTAACTCTTCCTTTTCTATCTTGGTAGCACAACATGTCTTCTCATGTCGAACCGGTGTACATCTCTGAACATATCCTATGGAGGCTTCCTCATCTTCTACATTAGTCATCCAGTCTATGCATCCAATCACCTACCTCTTCTTACTCAGACTGTCTTATCCTAGAGAGTCATGATGTATTCCAAGTATACTGGGATAAGCAAGGCATTACCACTTACTGGTGGGAAAGGATCTATGTCACCTACCGGTATTAATGTGACATCCTTGAGGAGTAGATGCATCTTCAACTTGACATATGACCAGGTAGCTTTCCCATATGTCATCCTTCCTTACTAAAGAAGCACATACTATGTCACTCATCTCTTCATCTGGTGGGAGTTCTATTGTATAACATCCAACTCTTATCATAGATTTTACATGCTCCACCTCTGGTGCTGATGTGATTCTTGTAACATTCTGGTTGGCAGCCACTCAAAGCCAACACATTACTTATCGGTCATCATACCATACCATTCTCCAATTCATGTCTACAACACATGACAACACTGACTTGTGTATCGGTGACCTACAATACTTGGCTAACATCAATGTCACCAATACACTTCAATCTCCCACACCAGTTATGCTATATCGGTTGAAATCAATGACAACACAATGCCAACAATATCCCCCTTTGGCATTGATGTCAACACACATGTAGTATCCAATATACTATAGATCCTTTCTCCCCCTTTGACAACAATGGCAAAGGGTCTTGACAATTGGTATATTGCAAGCTCTCTCTTCCCCCTTTTGTATTGGCTACGTGTTCCCTTTTTACCACTATGCTTTGTAACCCCTCAACTAGCATCACTTGCATATGAGATCTGACACCAATTTGTTTGACATATTTTCCCCCCATGCAGGTAACTCACATCTCCATGTATACTGGTCCACGATGCAATAGCAATGACACTTGATTTCCTCTTGTGTCAAGTGTATCAGGCACCAATCACAAGATATGACTGTGAACTCCCCCTGAATCATAGCCCTCTAGTCTGCATTTTCTGTCTAGTCCTAAATCAGTACCCTAAAGTGTACTTTGTACTGGTGGAAGTGAGCATCTATACATGTTGATGGTCTTTCACTTCCATGACACCCATCCAATCTTTGTGACATAAGCATGTCTGATAACAATGCCAAGTTACATTGACTCCATGTTAACTCTCACACTTGTTAACATCATGATGTCTCATACACCTAGGATTGGCTATAAGTCTAACACACGATCATTTAGGATAACTTCTGATATCATTAGAGACATAAATTCATTTGTCCAGGCCACTGAAGCCACTACAACACAACCGAAACATATTGACCCACATATTCTTCAATATTGGTAACTATCCCTATCGGCAACATACTCCCTATCAGTTTACTGTACTAATTTAGTATCTATACCAGTATACTTTGTCCACTAGCTCTCCTTCCAATGTCACATCCCACTTTGACACTTATAGAAGTGATCCATCTTGCCCGTGTGAATGTGTAGCCAAGATATCAATTGCACACATTCTTTTATCTCATCTTTTTCATCATGTTGGTGACTGCCCATCCTTTCCTTTGTCCTTCTCAACATATGGGGGTGAATGATCTTATCAACATATAGCTCCCCCTAAGGATTTGCATCTCCTTTAAACTTTAGGAGATATCACATGTGCATTGAGTGCACAGTGTTGGTCCATGGTCATGTTCTCTTCCTTCTTCCTCCATACCTGTTTGGACTTCCTCCTATTCTCATTTTTAGCCTTTGGAGTAGGTCTCATCTTTTTTTTGTTGATAGGTCTTTGCATTACCAGATCTACAGTATGACAGGATACATTGTCATAGAGGCATACTACAATCATCCCAACTAGATGATTGGAAGACCTTCTATCATACCAGTTTTATCTTTTTCTTAGGGTCCTCCCATTGTAGTCTGCTACCGGTTTCAACTAATATCTTGATCTTGCAGGAGAATTTCTCCTTTGGGCATAGTTGTTATGTCTGCTGCCATTTGCATGAATCATCTTCTTCCTGCAGTCATTACTTCTATGGCTAGATCCATTGCAGTTATAACATATATAATTTTTATTTCTTGAGGAAGCAAATGGACTCTGGTTAGCATAACTGGAAGTGGGCTTAAGCATGTTTCTACATTATGATGTTCTATGCTCAAATGCATTACATCTTCTACAAATGGAATTGTTATTCCTAGGAAGAACACTTTTTCTATTCCTAGACATCTTTTTGCATTCCTCTGCCCTATGGCCATATCCTTTACAAGCAAAATAGTAATTAGAGAATGGAGACATATTACTTAAAAATTCATTTTTCCAAACATGAGGTGATCTGACTGGTTTGGCTTCTCCACTTCTACTTCTCTAGGGTGTTGCATCTCTTTGTCTTCCATCGGTTAGGAATCTCTTAGGCTTCTTTCGTGCATTCTTGTTTCCGGTGAGCCCATCTTCTCTCAACTTTCCTTTTCCTTTAGGATCTACATTATTTCTTCTTGTTGCACTGATCTTGATTTTTAGCCTCAAGTCCTCACTGATTGTAGCTAGGTCAACCTTCTCTCTTGGTGCACTTCGTACTATGAAGGTCTGACCCTTGTTAACTCCATTAGAGGAGATAAACTGAATATCCTTGTGAGGGAAATCCTCACTTGTGGAGCATTCACCGGCAGCATATCCTATTCCTCTGGTATCCTTGGTGTGTTTTTGTTTACTCAACATTTATTCCAAGGCCTTGGTGTTGCCATCATACCAAATCCTTCCTTTGAGCTCATTTTGACACTTCTCAAGGTCTTTCCAGATGCTCTTCATTTCTCCTTTTAGGTCTTGACATTATTTGTCCTTTGTCTCCACTTCTAGCTGGAGATCCTCACATCTTCTCTCCTTAGCATCAAAGACTAATTTAAACTCACTAGTCAATCCTTTTGCCTCTTCTAGTTGAGATGTCAATATGCAAATATTATTATTTGATTCTTCAAGGCAAATTCTCAAATGGCTGCATTCTTCATGAACTGAATCTTTCTACCTTTTAAATTCCTTTCTAACATTTTGCAGCTCTTCTAGTGCACTTACCAATTCACATTCAAGATCAACTTTGGCTTCATCTTCATCATCACTCCCAAACACATCTTGGCGGTAAGAGTGATCTGCATGATTACTCTATGATATGTTCCTCTCATCTCCTGATTATTGAGCCATAAAGAGGTGAGTTTCCTCTTCATTGTTTCTGTTGTTGCTAACAAATTTACCTTCATCATCTGCAGACACACGTGCTTCATTCCTTTTCTTGTTTCCACAAACTGGTTCTGCAGTGCAAGGTTCATTGCCATAAAGTTTCTTGAATCTATCCCATAGGCTTTTAGCAAATTTGCACTTGTCCACCTATGAGGATACATCACCGAATAGCCCATAGAGTATGGCCTCCATAGCTTCATCGTTACAGTTTTTTCTCCTTTCTT
The DNA here is from genome assembly GCF_030272615.1 of Cryptomeria japonica. Classification (NCBI taxonomy): domain Eukaryota; kingdom Viridiplantae; phylum Streptophyta; class Pinopsida; order Cupressales; family Cupressaceae; genus Cryptomeria; species Cryptomeria japonica. The sequence continues at coordinate 899,860,139 of NC_081414.1, read as the reverse complement.
CTTTGGGATAGGTGGGAGGACTGACTTTACCAAGGAATCCATTTACTATTGATACATCAAACCCTAGGGAGGATAGGTATACTTCCATTATGTGACTCCATATGGAGTAATTTGGTCCATAAAATACCAGAGTTGGGATTAACACTAAACCGACCATTGTGTCCTAATACCAAAATCTACCCAAGCTTGAGAAATCTTATGAACCGGGAACCTATGCTTTGTTACCAATTGTTAGAAACAATATGCCATTGAGAGGGGGGTGAATCAGTGGTTTACAAACTTTTCCCTTTATCTACCCTATATGTGAATACCAGTTATCATCCTAATACCTAGTGTACCTACTGGTAAGATAAATCAAGACAATGCAATCAAAGCATACACAAGGGCACATCCCATAACACCAGTATATACGAGGAAAACCCAAGATGGGAAAAACCTTGGTGAGAAATGTTGTTGGAGTCTACTGCTCCAACCCAGCCTCACAATGAATTTTTGATTAAATTGTTTAGGGCACCAACCCAAGGATCACCAACTCCTAATTTTAGGGAACCAACCCAAGGAGCTACAACCCCTGTACCGAGCTACAACTCAGTGATCTACAAAATATATCATCAATTACAAAAGTAATAACCTGTTACAAGTAAATCTTGCAACCATTGCATATAATCTCTCTACCGGTATCACCCCTTCTCTTCCTTACCGGTTCTTTATTCTTCCTGTCATTTTGCCTCTCTTCATCTTTTAGCTAGATCACTATCTTCTGCTCTCTGGTACACTCTTTTTTTGTTGCCTTACCAGATCAATTCTACTAGTTACCTTTCTTCTTCTTTTCTTTGTCGAATCTCCTCTTCACTTGCTTTGCATTTCAACACTCTCTACTATCTTCCAGTTGGTTCTAGCATAGTTGTTTGGCTTCACCAATACTCTCTTGCAGCTTACTGGTTGCTTTAACCTTACCAGTTACACCTCTGCTAAAACCTATTGTAGGTTATCTCCCTTCTACTCAATCTCTATCATCCTCTACAGATATTACTCTTCATCTACTTCTCTATTTGGCCTTTGGCATTACTTGGCAGCTTCTCTCTCTGAGGCATCATCAAATTTTGTCTTTGACCTACATATTTATGAATAGACATTCCTGCCAAAAGCAACATTTGAACTTGGTACCTTAGGGTTTCTCCCACTAATCACGAGGAACATCAAATCCAATCAAATCTCCTTCCATAGATTGATCACTTGTAACAAATCAATCAAGCTCTACCAATCTCGTGACTTCCAATACACATTTGCTAAGTTTAGCAAAGATTGCCTTGTATGTCGACCTGCATCTTTCAAATGCCATAAATGGTTCGATGATTTGCCTCACCAACTTTGATCTATATCCAAACATCTTACATCGATCAGTGCACTCCATGGATCCGATCAGATACGTCCTGCCTCGAGCCACAACCACTCTGCAACTTGACCCATAACAGTTAGAGTCAACATTAAATATTGACCAACTCTACAATAGCCTCACCATCATGATACTTCACCAACCTCTGCAATATTTCCACTTCAACTCCACGTGGCATCCCTGTCGGTATCCATCTCCACTTAGATCTTTGTGTCAGTTCAGACAGGATCACTAACCAAACACACAACTAATGCACACCTACCAAACATCTAACCCTACCAGTTCTCTAGTAACCCTACTAGTATGTCTTCTCTTAGCACCTTTTTTGACATCCACCTTAGCTCACTATGTTGAACCAACATGGTCACCGACCAATATCACACAACTAGTGTATGCTTCATACTATCGGTCCCTCTTTGCCTACCAGTTAACCTTCTTGCCTTCTCCTTCCTTGTGTTGGTGGATCTTGTCAGCCTGGTCATCAATCATGTCGGTCTTCAGCAACAATCTTGGATGACACATCATGTGCATCTTCATCAGACTAAGAGCACCTCACCTTTGTCTCTTTTTCCACTTGGTTGTATGTTGGTATTCTCCTTGTTTACCAGTTGACATGTTTATGCCTTCATACCAGTAGTGTGCATGATATTTTCATGCCAACTATCTCCATCCGTTATGCATCTGTAGAAACACCACTTTCCATCTGCATACCAATAGCTCCATGTGTGCGACTGCAGAGACTCATTTTCATTTGATTGGTTCTCTTCTCAACCGATTTGCCAAGAAGGCAAACTGAACATTTTAACTCTTCCTTTTTTGCCTTGGTAGCACAACATGTCTTCTCATGCTGAAATGATGCAAATCTCTAAACATATCCTATGGAGGCTTCCTCATCTTTTACATTATTCATCTATTCTATGCATCCAATCACCTGCCTCTGCTTACTCAGACAGTTTTATCCTAGAGAGTCATGATGTATGCCAAGTAAACTGGGATAAAAAAGGCATTACCACTTACTGGTGGGAAAGGATCTATGTCACCTACTAATATTAATGTGACATCCCTAAGGAGTAGATGCATCTTCAACTTGGCATATGACCAGGTAGCTTTCCCATATGCCATCTTTCCTTCCTGAAGTAGCACATACTTTGTCACTCTTCTCTTCATCTGGTGGTAGTCCTATTTTATAACATACAACTCTTACTGGTGGACTGCACATGCTTCATCTCTGATGTTGATGTGATTCTTGTAACATTCTGATTGTCAGCCACTCAAAGCCAACACATTACTTACCGTTCATCATACCATACCAGTCTCCAATGAATGTCTACAACACATGCCAACACTGACTTGTGTATCGGTGACTTGCTATACTTGGCTAACATCAATGTCACCAATATACTTCAATCTCCCACACCGGTTATGCTATACCAGTTGACATCAATGACAACATAATGCCAACACCACTTTCATGAAATCCATTGCTAAATGATCTCCCTTAAATACCCTTGTAACTTGTTTACCATGTCGGCGTCATAATGAAAAATAAACTTTTCGGCTTATCGATCACAAAGTATGTTATGTATTATCCTGATGATCATAATTGATGTCGGCTTTACACGCTACCATAAATTTTACAAGTGATTTTATTGGGGTCCCAAAACACCTTAACTGGGTCCTATACTTAACCAGGTCCTAAATATACATTATCGGTACCAAGACTAACCGATTAACAAAGATAAAGCAAAGTGTGTGTATACCGGTTGGTCCAATCAATACAAAATGATAAGACAATGAATCCAGATGAGAAATACCAACACCTAAAGATGAGTTGCCATCAATGACAACCCTAAATGTAATTCACCTTATGGGATGAATGTCAGTTGCCAACAAGTATTTGTTCTTGCCAAATTCAAAATAATATAAGGAAAATGCCACCAATGAAGAAAGGGTGAATTTTGTGAGGCTAATCAAAAACTAAGATTCATTTCAGCTTCATAAATTGACTCAAACTCGGGTGATATTTAGGACATGATCTGAATAATCTCTCAATTGGAAATATTGTGCCAACTGGAATCCCCTGCAAAATTTTTCATCTAGGGTAACATATGAGATGCGTTAAAAAGTAAAATAAGTACAACTGGTAACATATTGAAGCAAAGAGAACTAATGAAAATCACATAAGCTTAAAAGTGCAACATAATGAAATATTGAAAAGTGCATTACCTTATTGAGTTTCTCTTTATTTCAAGAATAGTTTAATATTCTCGAATTAACAAGCCCAACCACATGAAGGTGGAAGCTCATTTTACCCCTCCCCCCCTCCTCACATCACTCTCAATTCCCCATATACCTGATCATATAACATTAATCATTAATTTATCCATTAATAACATATAATATGCATTCATTCATTCATTAATAAAATATAAAATTCATTCATTAACATATTCACATTCATTCAATAAATTATAACATTCATTGTTTCAGTTTTTACATATTATCAAAAATATGGTTGTCATAATATGATTGCAATCATGCTTTTTTGTTTCTTTTTTGTAGATAAATAAAGAAGAAGTGGAGCATTGTTTTTAAATCATTTATCCCCCCTTCAGTTGATCTTCCCTCTGCTCGTGATCTTAATGTATTCCTAGTCGTGTACTCATGACATGGAGGTCGTTGTAAGGGGGGTCTACTGCAATAACAAAGAAATGTTAAATTGATATGTTTTATTATTATTGTTACAAGTATTTCATTAATTAAAAGAACATTAGAGTGGTTCTCTTTACTTGATGGGGCCACATCATGTTTGTGATCTTGTCTTATAGCCTCATGCTCAACATGTTGACCACCCTCTAAATCCTCTAGAGTTGAAACATGAAAGGTTACATTAATTAATACACCAATTGAAATTAAATATGTTTAAAAGAACATTAGAGTGGTCCTCTTTACCTAATGGGGCCACATCATGTTCTTGATCTTGTCTAGCCCAATCATGCTCAAGATGTTGATCACGCTCTACATGCTCTAAAGTTGAAACATGAAAGGTTACATTAATTAATACACCAATTGTAATTAAGTATGTTTAATTGTATAAATTTATAATGTGTTTTGTATAGCACATGAATACATCCAGTACCAGGATGCACATGTCCATAAAATTCATCTACAAGTTGTGTTCCACCCTCACCAAGCTGCATTCTAATGGCATGTGTAGTATTATCATTGCTTGCATGTTTAAAACAAATAGGCACATAATTACTTAATGGTGGAAATTAATATTGAATAGATTGCACAAGTATTCAATTTTAAATAAATTTCATTGAGTTTATTTACTTGCATGTTAGATGCAGTGGAAGCTTGTGTTTTCCCAGTCAATAGGCTTAGGCATTCAGTCACGGCTCCATAGCCTTGCTGAAAGGAAATCTCTAGGTCCTCTTCTCTGGGCACTCTCTTGAATTCAAAGCCTTGCATTTTTGCATAAGGTCATGAATTTTGCTTCTATGGTGTGATAAAACAAAAATTGTTTGCAATTTATTATTTGAATGCTATATTATATTTATTGATACTTATGATTTGTGCGGCTAATTTCATATAACCACTAGAGTCAAGTTTGTGTTGGTCGTGTTTTTCTACTCTTGCCTTTGCTGCCTTCGATGTTTCGAACAGCCTATGAAAAGTTTGAAATACGTTAGGTTAGGTAAAAAGAAAGAGTAATCAGTATATAATTACATTGTTGATAGTATCACATACCTTCCTTGGCCCGACGGTGTCTTTCCTTTTTCCTTTTCATCCTTCTCCTTTCCATCTGACACTAGGTCCTTCCACTCCCTCTCCGAAATCGTGGGGGGACGCTCGTACTTTTTGTTCTTCTCTAAATGTTACCTATATTGGTACCTCACATACTTTAGATAGGTACCAGCTTCCTAAAGGACCTTGGTTCAATTGAATTTGTTATTATTGAACATCACAACTAAACGGTCAATGAGCTCATCTTTTAAATCTTCATTTTGGGAATTCTACCATGTAAGTATTGTGTGCTTGAAGATCTCTAATGTAATATCATTTCGATGTTTATAAAAAAAATCATTTCTTACAAAAAGATCATGGGATCATTATCTAAAAAAGAGTGATCAATAAGAAAATTTCAATTGGATTATATATAATAATAATTAAAACATTTTAAAGTACCTAGGACCTTCTCTATCTTAATGGGAACAAAATCCTCGGTCACCACAAATGTGACTGACAATGTTCCCGTACTAATAATACAAGAAGATCCAGGAAATGTTGCTAAAAAATCACAAATATTAGTGGCTTCGACATCCCCAAGTACATGTCCTAGTGCATGTTCTGCCATGTGTTTGTTGCCAGAGGGTGCACTACCCAATTCCTGCATGCTATGTGTTGCCAACATTTTAGTCAATAATATCGGCACAGATGATGGGGTCAAATGATGTGATGTATGTGCATGAAGGTCAAGATCGACACTTCTACCAACCTCTACTCCCTAAGCAACACCTGTAGTACCCTGATCATGGCTAGCATCATCATGAGGATGCAAAAAATCCTGTAAAAACAACACACATTTTAGTTCATGACATAAAAGAGTACAAAATATATAAAACCATGAATGAACTTATGTTATAATTAAAGATCTCATGACATCTTACTTTCAAGTTTCATGCTCTCTCAGTCAATATTTTAACCCTTTCTCTTATATCATCTATTTGAGGCACTATGAATAATAACTGAAGGATTTCTTGATTGCATTTTTGGGGGTCTTCCTTATCATATCCAAAGGGGAAGGAGGTCACTAGGGTTGATAGTTTTCACTTAGGGGAGACTTTACATTCAAAAGAGGGGTTGAAACCCACAAGATCCAATCCCACACAATGCAAGATTGGATTCTAAATGAGTTTCAAGGGTTAAGGCAGCAAGGCTACCCTCTTTTGTAAAGAATGTAGATAGAAGGATTAAGCTAGGAATGCATGAAAAGTGAGAAAAATTCACTTATAAACAGAGATAGGGATATAGGATGAAGCTACAGACCTGGAATTAGTAGTAAAATGTCGAGACAACACTGTCTTGCAAATTTGAGCAAAAGTTGACGGGACGATGGCACTCGACGTGCAAACGGTCCTCCGAAAAATCCGCGAAACGAAGGGGGATCTGTTCATCTCTACACAAGGATTCCAGATCTTCAATTATAGCCGCGTACCTGCAACCTACACACAAAAAAGAAAAGACGATTGGGGGGTTAGGGATTAGGGGTTTTCCCTTAGGTCAAACCCCAGTTTTGGAATTAACCAAGAAATGAGAATGCTGTAAATGTAAACGATTGTAATGTAAAACAAGTACTAGTACCTTGTTGTAAGAATGTTTGTATTCTTACATGCGAAGGTGTAGATGTTGTTGTATGTTGTATGTTGTATGTTGTATGTTGTATGTTGTATGTTGTATGTGATCTCCTCTTCAATGGTTGAATCCTTGTCTTGAATGCAACACCTAGCCTTGAATGGAGACTTAGAATGATCAATTGCTTGAAGGAATGCTTGAATGCTTGAATGTTTGAGTATCGCTTCCACCTTTTTTCCATCTTCTTACCCAAAATGGGAGAGGAAATGTAGTTTATATACTTTTCAATGAGGGTTAAAAGACTGATTTTTCTGACCTTAGGCCGACCAGGAAAGGTTATTTTCCAATTTGCAAACATAAAGACCCGATGCCCAAAAGAGATCGGGCCCAAAAATAGGGCCAGGGACCAGGGCGCTGGGCGCCATGGTCCTGGGGGACCAAGGCACTGGGCGCCCTAGTCCTGAAGGACCAGGGTGTTGGGTGCCATGGTCCCACCTCCAAGAATAGCGGGGTGCAAGGAGGATCAGGCCAAGGTGCTGAAAAATGCAGTTTTTGATTGCGTGGACAAGTTTCGGGGTCTCCATTCAGGTTCACTGTTGCGTCACCATCATGAAGACCCAAATGCAGTCAAAATTGCAAGTGTCACAATTTTAGGATGCTACATTTAGCCCCCACTTTAGCGGGAGTATAAGCGTATGCTCATACTTCTAGTAAAGCACAAGGAAACAACATTGAAAGACTTTCACCACGTCAAGGAGGCAAGACACACCAAGCCCCCAGTGGACTAAGGATCTTATGACTTCGATTGACAAAGTAAAAGGGAAGATCACGAGGGAGAACCATGACTGTCAGTAGTAAGGTTCCCTCACTATGAGTCATGCAAGAGAAATACAAAAAATTTTCAAGGCAAAGCTAAGTTCAGCAAGAAATTTTCAAGTATCCTGAAGGGATAGACGGGGTGTATGCCCCCCTACATTAAAGCGATCACACATGCCTCAATGGGGGTGATTGCTTTAAGGTAGTGATACACATAAGAAATGAGAAGGGAAAGGAGCACGTTATCACAAAGATTTAGCCCCCAAGTGTGAGATAAACCCAAGGATAATAGACACAAAACACAAAGCACGAGGTGAATTCGCTTTCCTCGGGGTCAGTACGCTGTATGATAATTCATATATATCATATGTATGTATGCATAATTGTTCTTCATTCCCCAATCAAGGAAGGTCACCTGGAATAAGGGAACACATGTGTCTTTTGAGTCAACATGAGAGAGACCAAAAGAGATCTCAATGCTTTGCATCATCCTCAAGTAGACAACACTAAGGAAAACAAAAAGAAGAATGAGAATAACACATAGAGGAAGTAACAAAAGAAAGAGAGGAGGAGAGATTCTTCTATGCTAATGAAACTAGTCTAGCATGTCATCTACCCCCCGATCTTGCTGATCAATGTTTCGGGAAGGCAGGGAACATGCTAGAGGAGGAACATTCAACACAGCAGATGGAGCTATCACAAGATGCAAACAAGGGCTATGTTCATGTTCCAAGCCACGTTGTTCTTGTCTAGGAGATAGGATAAGTGCTTTAGAAAATTCGTTAGATAGATGTTTATCAATATCAACAAATTCATATTCACTATCAGAAGCAAGAGAAGTAACATTTTCATCATGAATAACATTTTCATCTATATCATCATCAAGATTTATAAAAATAGGATCTTTAACTCACACAGGATCAAAACCATCATGCATCTTATGTTTAGGAGATTTTGGAGAAAATGGAATAATGCTTGTTGAAGGTGTTTTTGGAGATTGCAAAGTTTGAGAAGCAGCTGCCTGAGCTCTAAGACGACGCTTTCGTCGACGTTCACGCGCAGAATGATTTTGTCTAGTCTTAGTAGGAAGTTGAGAAGATTGAAGAGGAGGAATGTTCTCATCCTTATCACTTGGGTGTTTAGGTTGTGGTCTCTTAGGCTGGATAATAGGAGAAGAGGAAGGTCTCTTCTCTTTATAAAAGGAAGGAGGAGGAACTGCTCCATATAAAGGAGGAATATTTGGTTTAGGAAGGAGACCAAGTCCATCATGACGAGGACGTATAGGTCTACTTTTAGAAAGTTTATTAGACATAGACATAGTCACATCCATAGGAATGGGTTGGGAATCTTCTTGAGGAAAGACATTAGTTTTATCTTTCAAAGGAAGAACTTCCTTCTCAAGAACGATAGGAATATCAAGTTTGGGTGTTCTAGGTTCACTTAGAGATAGGATCATATCTGTTTTCCACTTTTGATAAGATTTGAAAAGATGATCACTTCGCGGAGGAAGAGATTGGAATTGTTTAGGCCAAAAATAATCAATAGGAACGCTAGAAGTTCTTTCAGCTGGTTTAAAGAGACTATGATTGACAGTAACAACTTCACCATTAAGGGGAAATTTCAAACACTTGTGAATAGGAGAAGCAATAGCTTTCATGGAAGATAGCCAAGGATAGCCTAGCTTCACACAAAATTGTTCGGATGAAGGAATAATAGCAAAGTTCACATCAATGGATTTGTTATGAACTTCAATAGGTAATGTAATAGAACCAATTGCAGGAGAAGAAAATGCATCAAATAATTTCACAATCACATCTGTTTTGTCATAGATAACTTGATTCAATTGCAAAGTAAAAAGAAATTCTTCAGTAATAACATTAACCATGCACAAAGGATCAATAAGCACTCCATGGCAAGGTGTATTCTTGACTTTTGCAACTATGTATAAAGGACCATCAGGTGCCCCGATAGTTTCACTAGAATCAAATGTGATGGAAGGTTCTTTAGGGTTTTCTTGCTGCTCTACAAAGTTAATCACATTCAGAGTCATAGACACAAGACCATCAGATGAGAAAGAGGAATCATTAGTCTCAATCACATTAGAGGTATGAGAAGGTAATGGATCAGTAAAAATCTGAAGATTTTGGTTAGGAGGAGCTACAGATGTGTTGCCTTTATCATTCACTCCTAAAACAAAGATAGTATTATTATCAATCAAAGCTTGAATTTTACCCTTTAAAGCAAAACATTTTTCAGTATCATGCCCAGGTTGACGATGAAATTGACAAAAAGATTTGTTATCAAAATAGGGTGAATTAATCTTTGCAGGATCTATTTGCTTTATAAGAGGGAGAGTAAGCACATTTTGTTCCAACAACTTATTCATAATACTATGCAATGATTCCTTCAAAGGAGTAAACTTTCTTTCTTTCTTGAAAAACTTAGAAATAGGAGGCACACCTGATGCTGCATTCACATTGTTGTTGATGATGTTTTCATTGAATTTAATGGACTCTCTATTCGGTTTAAACTTCCCAAATGGTTGTTGACTACTATCACCCTTATCACTTAGAGCCATAGGATTTGCTTGTTCCATTTGACTCACAGTCAGTTGATAATTGTGAAGAATTGCACACAACTATTGGAAAGAAGTAAACTCAGAAAACAGAAGTTTTTCTCGAATATCTTTTTGTAAATTAGAAATAAAGATTATTTGAATATCATTGTCAGGCACTGGAAAAGAGATTTAAGCATACAAATGCTTATATCTACCAATGAAATCAGTCACTTTTTCTTTAACACCTTGTTTACAATGCATTAAATCAATCAAAGTAACTTTAGGACTTATATTGTTTTGAAATTGTTGAATGAAAGAATTTGCAAGTTGTTCGAAAGAAGTAATAGAATAAGAAGGCAACAAGCAATACCATTGTAGGGCCTTATCTCTTAATGTTCTAGTAAACAGTTTTGTAAGCAACCTTTGGTCATAAGCAAAATCGGTACATATTGTTTGAAAAGTCTTAACATGTGTTAGAGGATCACCTTTACCATTATAAAGCTCCAAATGCGGGATTTCAACATGCTTAGGGGGAATAGCTTGAACAATGTCAAGAGAAAGTGGTCTTGCAACATCAAATGTGGGCACACTAAACTTAGATTGATTCATAGAGGCAATTTGTTGTTGTAAAGAAGAGACAGTTTGTGCAAGATTGTTAATGGTCGCTTCAATCGAAGAGTTCATATTAGATGTGTTAGATTGAGATGGAGGTATTATGTTATTGAAAGAAGGTATTGATTGAGAGTAAGGTGGTGGGACACTATGATAGTTAGTCATAGGAGATGATTGGAAAGGAGGAACACTACCAAGAGGAATGGAATGGTTGAATGAATTGCCCCCTTGCGTCATGTTCATTTGTGGAGATGTAATAGGAACACTCATTGAAGGAATGAATGAAGAAGTCAGATTAAATGAAGGAAGAGCTTTAATTGAAGAAGAAGGATTGCCCCCATGACTAGTGATCATAGGCGGAATGTCTTGTATAGAAGTAGTCATTATGTTTGATGTAAAGGTAGGTATACTAGCAATAGAAGTTGTCAAAGGAATATAATGATTAACTTGAGTGGGAGGTTGTGTATAACCGAAAGTTTCAGCACAACTCTTCATAGGCATCACATTCGAATCCACAATGTGTGCAATACCATGCAAAATATCAATTCCATTCTTATCACTTTGAACCATACGTTTTAGACCCTCAATTAATGAAAGAGCTTGACTATCGAGATACTCTTGAGACATCCATTGCTGAAAATCACCAAATTGGTTATCCAATTTTGAAAGTTGTTCTACAAAGACCTCATGGAGAGCTTCTTCATCATTAGGAGGATTAGAGGAATTACCCGTGTCCTCGTTAAAAAGGCCATTCAAATTAGGTTCCATCTCCTCGGTAATTAAACCTCGGAAAGACTTAATTCTAAGGCTTCGTCTAACGGGAATAGTATAAGTAGGGCTTATTGTTGTAAAACTCATGCACTAGAGAGGGAGAGAAGATTTTGAATTTAGAGGTAGCAAATAAAATCAGCCAATCTCCTAGATTTAGGCTGTTAAATGCAATCATGACAATCTCCCGAAATTTCAAAAAAAATGTCAGGGACCGTGGCACTCGGAGTGCACACGGTCCTCGCAACTTTTTTTGAAATTTTCAGGGATGAAAGTTATGATGATTTTAAAGCTAACCTGAAAAAATTGAGTGATTTTACAATCTGTAGATAGGCCAAATTAAAGTTGCAATCTCAAAATTGAACCTTACCAAGATTGTTGAAAAATGCAAAATTTGAATTTTGAAAAAGAGAGGGAAACTGAAATTTTGAATTTTATGATTTTAGAGGGAATACCAAAAGCAATGCAAGTTTTGAAATTTAAAGGTTGACTCAATTTCACACAAAATTTAGTTTTGAAAGTGGAAATCAAAGTTGTTGTAATTACACACTTAATTTCAAAAGTCACAAACTGCAAAAATTTGAATAAAGCACTAAATTTCGAATGCATGCCAACACACTTTTCAGATTTAGGATAGTAAGAAGCACAATTTTGACATGAATTTTAGTTTCAACAAATTTTGAATGATTAAAAGCCTTAATCCAAGCAATCACTAGACCAACTTTGACTTTAATTTTGAAAGTGTTAGAATTGATAAAATCAGCCAAAATTCTGGATTTTAGCAGAAAAATACAGTAAGATCTAACTCCCGAAATTTTGAAAAAAATGTCGGGGACGATGGCGCTCGAGGTGCACACGGTCCTCGCAACTTTTTTCCAAATTTTTAGGAATGAAAGATATTATGATTTTGTTGCACAATCCAAAGTTACAGCCGATTTGGAGATGTTTTGATCAGTGAAATTGTCGGTCAAAGGTTGAATCAAGAGGGTTTTAAAAATTAGGGTTTTGACACTTAACCACTTAATTTTCAGAATTAAGACACAAATATGAATTGACAATTTGTAATAGAAGGGTAGATCTGAAACAAGCATTAACAATTAAACATTTCACAAGCTCAATTACTAAAAGAAAATTTAGGGTTTTCATGCAATTAACCTCTAAAATTTGCAAAAGATCAAACATGAAAATGTAATCAAGGCATCCAATTTTCAGATCTAGCCATGAATAATCAGAAAGGATGTTCACGTTGGGTTCACCAAAATGTAAAGCGGAAAATCGCAAGCGAACCCTAAGTGTTTCCCCCACCACTCCGAAGAGAGGGGAAGGAGGTCACTAGGGTTGACGGTTTTCACTTAGGGGAGACTTTACATTCAAAAGAGGGGTTGAAACCCACAAGATCCAATCCCACACAATGCAAGATTGGATTCTAAATGAGTTTCAAGGGTTAAGACAGCAAGGCTACCCTCTTTTGTAAAGAATGTAGATAGAAGGATTAAGCTAGGAATGCATGAAAAGTGAGAAAAATTCACTTATAAATAGAGATAGAGATATAGGATGAAGCTGCGGACCTGGAATTAGCAGTAAAATGTCGAGACGACGCTGTCCTGCAAATTTGAGCAAAAGTTGATGGGACGATGGTGCCCGACGTGCACACGGTCCTCCGAAAAATCCACGAAACGAAGGGGGATCTGTTCGTCTCTACACAAGGATTCTAGATCTTCAATTACAGTCGCGTACCTGCAACCTACACACAAAAAAGCAAAGACGATTGGGGGGTTAGGGATTAGGGGTTTGCCCTTAGGTCAAACCCCAGTTTTGGAATTAACCAAGAAATGAGAATGTTGTAAATGTAAACGATTGTAATGTAAAACAAGTACTAGTACCTTGTTGTAAGAATGTTTGTATTCTTACATGCGAAGGTGTAGATGTTGTTGTATGTTGTATGTTGTATGTTGTATGTTGTATGTGATCTCCTCTTCAATGGTTGAATCCTTGTCTTGAATGCAACACCTAGCCTTGAATGGAGACTTAGAATGATCAATTGCTTGAAGGAATGCTTGAATGCTTGAATGTTTGAGTATCGCTTCCACCTTTTTTACATCTTCTTACCCAAAATGGGAGAGGAAATGTAGTTTATATACTTGTAAATTAGGGTTAAAAGACTGATTTTTCTGACCTTAGGCCGACCAGGAAAGGTTATTTTCCAATTTGCAAACATAAAGACCCGATGCCCAAAAGAGATCGGGCCCAAAAATAGGGCCAGGGACCAGGGCGTTGGGTGCCATGGTCCTGGGGGACCAGGGCACTGGGCGCCATGGTTCCACCTCCAAGGATAGCAGGGTGCAAGGAGGATCAGGCCAGGGTGCTGAAAAATGCAGTTTTTGATGTCGTGGACAAGTTTCAGGGTCTCCATTCAGGTTCAGTGTTGCGTCGCCATCGTGAAGACCCAAATGCAGTTGAAATTGCAAGTGTCACAATTTTAGGACACTACACTCCCACTGATGAAGAAGAAATCATCATCTGAAGCATTGAATTATAATAAATATGCTCACATCAAATCACATGAATAACATTGCAGGATGTAGAAGACAAAGTGTTATCTCATCTAGTAAGTGGAGCTTATCTCTTATTATACATTGAGTGCATCATAGTTTGGAAAGATAAGAGTGAGGAAGTAAATGCATGATGTCGGTATAGAGGAAATATGAAGTGTTTGTCATCTTGACAAACCAGTTGTGATATGGTCAAAGCTAATCAGGAAAAGGCAAGGTTGAGTAGATGCAAACAGAGGAATCTGACCTAACTGAAAGAAGATGGAGCCTTGAGAAAGAATGATGACATGGTGTCATCAAGAGTGATAACCAGTATGTAATTTTGTTGGTTATATAAAGCAAGGTGTAGATGTAGAAGACCTCTCAATTGTGGGAATGAGCATACTTAGGACTTATCCATCTAGAGACCGATTTGAGTGTTTCCATCAACTGTTCAAGTCAAGAGAAGATATGATAAGGTAATCGGTAGAATAATTGAGATCGGAAGGGTTAGCAAACTGACCAAAATAAGGAACTGGTAGGGTGGTTGGTCGGTAATCCTACTTGGACTGACTTGAAGTGCCAAGCTGGCAGATAGTTGACATGGAGTCAATATGGCGAACCCGCGGCTGGATAAAGATAGAATGTACAACGATAGGGTTGTTGCAGGGTTGGCCAGCTTTAATGAAAGACCCCACAAATCACTGACTTGTTGCAGAGTGATTGCAGGGATTTGAGGCTTGAGGAATGGAAGACAACTACAAGACAGCTAAGAGATATTGAGAAGATCTAGGTGATGAATGAAACAACCCAATAGATCTTTTGTCACTAACCGAAGGATTTGCTGTGAAGGTAAAAAGAAAATCATTGGGAATGAAAGGAGTGACCGAGGAGATGTGACTATGGTGGATATGTGCATTTAGATGTTAGAAAGATCAGATCATACAAGATCTGATTGCATTTGGTTTTCCTCAAGGATGGTGAAGAAACCCTAACTGACTAAACTTTGAAATACCTTTTGGCGGGAAATCTGGGCTATAAGTAAAAATGCCTAAGAGATTGTTTGTGATGTTGAAAAGGTGAATATTGTGTTGTTGTGAAGTAGAAGACTTCTACAAGTAAGAACAAGATCAATTGAGTGCTTAGTGAGCATCTAAGAAGAGAGCAAGAGTGAACTCAGTTGAAGCCTTCAACCAATTGGAGAGAAGAATCGGTAGGTTTTACACCGACGGAGTGTGATACTGGTGATGTGTTGAAAGTGGGTTGTAGATCCAGCAGAGAAGCAACAAGTGCAAAGAAGGAAGAAGAGTGAGTTGGTAAAGGAGAGAAGATACATCACCGATAGAGTAAGACATTTGTTAAGGTTACAACATTCACTTGAAACAAGATACTACTTATGTATTTGAAGTTTGTATTGTGAACACTGAGTTGTAGCTCGATGTAGGGGTTGTAGCTCCTTGGGTTGCTGCCCTAAAGTCAGGGGTTGATGATCCTTTGGGTTGTAGTCCATAAATTAGGTATGGGTTGGTGCTCCTTAGGTTGGTGCCCTAAACATTGTAATTAGGTTTTACTGTGAGGTTCGATTGGACCAATAGTCTCCAGCAACACTGCTCATCGAAGATTTTCCCATCTTGGGTTTTCCTTGTATATGTTGGTGTTAAGTGATGTCTCCTTGTGTGTATGTTTGTATTTGAGTTAGTCTCTTTACTAATCGGTAAGTCTGCATTGTTCTTGACTCACAAATTGGTATTGCTCACAAAGGATAGCTAAAGGGAAAAGTTTTGAGAACCACTAATTCACCCCCTCCCCCTCTCAGTGGTGCATTGTGTCTAACAATTGGTATCAAAGCCTAGGTTACCAATTAGAAGAGTGTTCCCCAACTTGGGTAGATTCTAGCATAAGGACACAATGGTCTGTTCAGTATCAATCTCTGCCCTAATATTTGATGGTTCAATTTTTTTCATTTGGAGTTGTAGAATGGAAGTTTTCTTATCCTCTTAAGGGTTTGACATGTGCATGTCAGTAGTGGATGGTCTCCCCAGGAAGGTCAGTCTTCCTACTGGATGTGTAGAAGAAAGATGAAACCAGTGCAATCAAGAAGCCATGAAGGCTATTTTCCATGCGCTCACCGGTGATGTCTCTTCACAGGTGGACAGGTGTAAAACAACAAAGAGCTTATGGGAAAGATTGAAGAAGCTCTATGGAAATGAACCCTCAATAGTAGATCCTATATTTGAAGGAAATATGAGAAATGGTATTTCTCTGGATGAGGAAGATGGATCTTCCTACAATCACCGCAATAAAGAAGAAGGAGCTCAACTCTTTGTGGCTCAAGAATCTGAAAGTGGTTGTGCAACCACCACTTCTCAACAATATATGTTGAGAAGTGATGACGATGAAGAGGAAGACATGGTAGATAGATCTTGCCATCAAGATCTCTCTGATGATAAAGAAGTAGGTGAAGTTAACCTTGAAGGAGAGCTTGTAAATACAGTTGAAGAACTCAATAGAGTTAAAAGAGAATACAAGCTATTCAAGAATGTTGCTATTATGGAACAGAACCGGTTAGTCAAATACTTTGAAGAGTCAAATAAATGCATCTCAGAGTTGAAGACTCGGGCAAAAGACACCAAGGTATGTCGGTGTGAAGATCTAGCCTCTCAACTATAAATAAAAGACAAAAAACTTCAGTGGCTGCTTGAAGAAAACAAAGCCCAAAGCTCTCCAGTTAGATATTCTCCTCGAAAGAAGGTTGACCTGACCATAGCTAGTGTGGACTTGGAGACAAAAGTAAAGATCAATGCTGCAAGGAGGAATCTTCATACAGATCCCAGAGGTAAGGGGAAGATGGGAAAAGAAAACCTCATCGGAAGCAGGAAGATGAGGAAGCAACAAAGGAGACCCTCTACCGGCAAAGGGAAAAGAAATGATACCACTCAAAGGGGGAAGCATGTGTGGGAGAAGAAGAAGAGATCATATGAGAGAGGTTCTCAGAATGGACAACCAAGGGTCCATTCCCAAAGAGGAAAATATGGGGATGCAAAACTGGCAAGATCCTCTCATGCATGGCAGAACAAATATGTAAGTCATATGTCATCCTTTCTCAGTTATTGTTTTACATGTAATGTTTATGCCCATAAGGAAAGAGAGTGTAGAATGAGATCTAGAAAGGATAATGTAGGACTTATAGAAATCATGCTTACAGGAAGGGTGTATCCAAAAGTAGATACATGCATGACCTTTCTCCTGGTTATGTCAAGATTGGTTGTCATAACTACAATGGATCTAGCCATAGAATGTTTGAATGCGGGAAGAGGAACCTGCAATTACATAGAGGCCAAAAAAATGGCCATGCTCTACAAAAAGGTGAAAACGGAGCATATGGAAAGCAAAGACCTGCTTGGAACAAGATGAGTGGTGTTCCAAAAAGATATCCAAGGAGATCGGGTAATGGCTGCAATGAGATGACAAGAAAGAGAAGAGAAAATTGTTACATCTGAGGGTTCCCTTGTCATGAGGTTAGTATGGATGTTGTGTGCTACTATAGCACTACTTCTAGTTGCAATGAAGAATCAGGAAATGGAAGGACCCATTAGCAGAAGAAGGAAAGACCTGCTCCAAAATCTAAAAAATGGGAAGAATAATGAACTCATGCAGGTATGGAGGAAGAAGACCATGGATCGGCACTATGTATTCATGGCATAGGTAATATCTCCTAAGGCCTAAAGGAGATGTAGAATATTAGGCGGAGCAATGAACATTGAAACAATCATTCACCCCCTCAGAAATGAAGGCAACATGGAAAACCATGTTGTTGCTAGCATAAAGGAAGAAGATGAAAAGAGTGTGTAGGTGTTTCCTTAACCACACATCTATAGATCAGTGTTGGATCACCACTGTATATGTCAAGAAGAAATGGTTAACAATTAATATCAAATGTTAACCGATAAGTCAAAAATGTTACCAATATGAGTGCTAACAGGATCATGTCATAAGTTGTGCTGGATAAAATGGAGATGAAGGATCATTAGATGATCACATATGAATAGCTAAACTGATATATGGTGAAGAATGGAACTCTGGTATTATATATAATTGGAGATGAGGACCTGAGATGTATGACTCAGGGGGAGTTCAAGAGCTCATAATGAAGAGATGGCTTGCTTGAACTAGTAAGAATGTTGATTGCCCAAACTAAAAGAGATGGAATTTGCAAAGGTATTGCAGGTTGACCGGCAGGAGAGCAATATTCACTAACACATCAACAATTGGTATCAGTCACTTTGGATCCACATAATCAATTGGTGTTTGTTGTTGATTAAGTTCCCCATCTCAAGTGTTGTGACTTGAGAAGATATAACAATTGGTGATAAGATAATTAGTGGCATCAAAGGAAGTGTTACATCCAATGAAGACAAAGAGGGAGAAAGTATTTTGTCAGTGACCGGCACATACAAAGAGTAATAATACCTTGACAGTGCCCTTTGTCATTGTGTCAAAGGGGGAGAAGATTTTTGTAGTATGTCAAATACTACATGTGTTGACATCAATGCCAAAGGGAGAGAATGTTGGCATTGTGTTGTCATTGATGTCAACCAGTATGAGATGACCACTGCTAAATTAGATGTATGTGCAACATTGATATGGAGTATTGTATGTGATAGCTTGGATATCACCTTGTGTTGCTAAACATCGGTAAAGGTTAAGAAGTGTGTGGGGGAAAAAGTGACACTAAGCAAACATGCCCTAATCTCACTTTCAATCACACATTTGTGGAATACGAAAGAGCCTAGAGGTATCACACAATTGGCTACTTCTTTTTGTGGAAGAGAGAGCCACGGGATACCTATTAGGATTTCTATTCCTTTGTTGCAATTGAAAGATAAAATGATGCAAGTTCAATCCCTAACCCCAAAGTGCAAGTATGAACTAATAACAAGATTGCAGAATTGAACTTAAACAATGGAAAGTTGTAAACACAAGGACAAGGAAAGAATGCAAATGTGTACCCAATGTTAAAATCTAAGTGAAAATGTTTAGGACGGGGGCGTGGGCGCCACTGTCCTGATTCTGCCCCTGAAACTGCTCCGGAAACTGTTGTTTTGCAACCTGGAAAAGCTGTCAAAAATGCTGAAAATGTTGTCTGTCAGAAGGACCAGGGCGCCCAACGCCCCTATCCCAGGGACCAGGGCACCTAGTGCCCCTGTCCTGGTAGGACCAGGGCGCCCCATGCCCCTGTCCTGGTAGGACCAAGGCGCCCCATGCCCCTGTCCTAGTCTTTTTCTCTGAGATTTGGTGTGAGAGTCTATCCCGGTCTGCTTCTGTCAGATCTGCAACTTGCAGCATCGTTCGAATCTCGAAACCTGCACTAATATCTAAAAAGGTGTGGTGGGCAGCTATATAGGGTTTTGCCTTAGTCAAACCCCCGCTTCGATGATTTCCACCTCCATGAATAGCCAAGTTGTATTGTAAAAGTAATGTGTGTGCAGACCTTGTGTGTGTGCAAGATCCTAAAATGCAAGTAAGCAAACTAGAGCAACCTAGAAAGTAAACCCTAATTGCTTGTAAATGACAATGTAAATGCTCTAAATCAAGATGCAAAGTGATCTAAAGCATGAATACAAATGATATATTGAAGCTTATGCAAAGACATGAAAACAATATGAAATCATACCCAACCCCAAGGGAGGGGTACAAGCCAATCTTCAGTCAGTGATCCCTTATTGCTCTTCAATGTCTTCCAAGCCCTAAATGGATGAATGAAATTGATAAATTCTTGATAGATGGATGTTGAATTTTGTTGAAGTCTTCAAAGATCTGCTCTTTCACTGCATAGAAGGTCCTTGAAAGCCAAAATTATGATCCTTTCAAATGAAGAAAGAGAGCTCTTATATATGAAACCCTAGGTCGTAATTTCATCTTTTGGCCGACCTAGAGATTGAATCTCCCACCAATTTCTTGGGGTTAAGCTTTATTTTATGATTGGATTGCGCTCCTAAAATTTTGAGAAAAATGTCCGGGACCATGTGCACTCCAGGCGCCATGGTCCTCTCCGAGCGCGATGGTCCCGACAACTTTTCACCAAATTTTCAGGGCCATCGGATATGATGATTTTAGAGAGAATCCCGAAGTTACAGGTGATTTTGAGATGTTTTGAC
Organism: Cryptomeria japonica; assembly: GCF_030272615.1. Taxonomy (NCBI): domain Eukaryota; kingdom Viridiplantae; phylum Streptophyta; class Pinopsida; order Cupressales; family Cupressaceae; genus Cryptomeria; species Cryptomeria japonica. The sequence continues at coordinate 899,839,943 of NC_081414.1, read as the reverse complement.
CCCCGAAATCAAGCCCCCAAGTTCAAAATAGGACCTAATTAGGGTTTTTGATTAAATGATGTATTGGAGGAATAAAATGAAAAGGGCACACTTTAATGAAAGGGACCAACTTTATGATATGGAAGATGATGAGATAGGACCTTAGACCTAATTAATTTAATTAATTAAGTGCTAAAGGGGAAATGCAATGCAGGATGCAAAATGCACCAAGGCGGGTGCTAAACTAGGTGTGAAATTGTACCACCCTAGCAAGTGCATACAATTTATGACGCTACAAGAAGATGCTCACACAAGTCATCAATACACAAGTTAGTGCCTGAGATAGAAAGGTGTTTGTGATGAGATAGAAATGTGTTTGAGTAGTTATTTGTGATGAAGAGGTGGAGTGTTATCTGAATCACATCAACACTAGAAGAGAAGAATGAACTATTATGCTAAGAGGTTGTAGACCAACAAGACTCCCACTGGATGAAAAAGCAATCATCATGTGAAGCATTGACTTACAGTAAATATGCTCACATCAGATCACATGAAGAACATTGTAGGATGCAGAAGACAAAGTGTTATCTCATCTACGAAGTGGAGCTTATCTCCTATTATGCATTAAGTGCATCATAGTTTGGAAAGATAAGAGTGAGGAAGTAAAGGCATGATGCCAGTATAGAGGAAGTGGAAAGTGTTTGTCATCTTGACAAACTGGTTGTGATATGGTCAAAGCTAATTAGGGAAAAGGCAAGGCTGAGTAAATGCAAACAGAGGAATCTGACCTAACTGAAAGAAGATGGAGCCTTGAGAAAGAATGATGACATGGTGTCATCAAGAGTGGTAATAGGTATATAAGTCTACCAGTTATATAAAGCAAGGTGCAAATGTAGAAGACCTCCCCATTGTTGGAATGAGCATGCTTAGGAATTATTAGTCTGGAGACCGATTTGAGTGTGTCCATCAATTGTTCAAGTCAAGAGAAGATACGACAAGGTAATCAGTAGAATGGTTGAGACATAAAGGGTTAGTAAACCGGTCAAAGTAAGGAACCGGTAGGGTGGTTGGTTTGTAATCCTACTTCGACCGACATGAAGTGCCAAGCTGGCAAATAGTCGACATGGAGTCAACATGGCAAACCCGTAGTTGCATAAAGATAGAATGTACACTGATAGGGTTGTTGCAGGGTTGGTCAGCTTTAATGAAAGAACACACAAATTATTGACTTGTTGTAGAGCGATTGCAAGGGTTTGAGGCTCGAGGTCTAGAAGACAACTATGAGCCAACTAAGTGATATTGAGAAGATCAAGGTGATGAAGGAAACAACTTGGCAAATCTTTCGTGACTAACAAAAGGATTTGTTGTGAAGGTAAAAAGAAAATTGATGGGAATGAAAGGAGTGATCAAGGAGATGCGAATATGGTGGAGATGTACATTCAGAAGTCAGATAGATCAGATCATGCAAGATCTGATTGGATTTGGTTTTCCTCGAGGATGGTGAGGTAACCCTAACCGCTTGAACTTTGAATTAGTTTTTGGCAGGAAATCTGGGCTATAAATAAAAAGGCCTAAGAGATTGTTTGTGTTGCTGAAAAGGTGAATATTGTGTTGTTGTGAAGTAGAAGAATTTTGCAAGTAAGAACAAGAATAGCCAAGTGCTTAATGATCATCTAAGAAGAGAGGGAGAGTGAACCTGGTTGAAGCCTTCAATCAGTTGGAGAGAACAACCGGTAGTTTTTATACCGACAGAGTGTGATACCGGTGATGTAATGAAAGTGAGATGTAGATCCAGCAGAGAAGCAGTAGGTGTAGAGAAGGAAGAAGAGTGAGTTGGTAAAGGAGAGAAGATACTTCACCAACAGAGTAAGACATTTGTTAAGGTTACAAGATTCACTTGTAACAAGATAACTACTTATGTATTTGAAGTTTGTATTGTGAACATTGAATTGTAGCTCGATGCAGGGGTTGTATCTCCTTGGGTTGGTGCCCTAAAGTCAGGGGTTAATGCTCCTTTGAGTTGTAGTCCATAAATAAAGTAGGGGTTGGTGCTCCTTGGGTTGGTGCCTTAAACTTTGTAACTAGGTTTTACTATGAGGTTGGATTGGAGAAGTAGTCTCCAGCAACATTGCTCACCAAGGTTTTTCCCCTCTTATGTTTTCATCATATATCCTAGTGTTATGTGATGTCTCCTTGTGTGTGTGTGTGTACTTGAGATAGTCTCTTTACTAACCAGTAAGCCTGCATTGTTCTTGATTCACAAACCGATGTTGCTCACAAAGGATAGCTAAAAGGAAAAGTTTTGAGAACCACTGATTCACCCCCTCCCCCTCTCAATGGTGCATCATGTCTAACAGTTAGTATTAGAACCTACATTCCTAGTTAGAAGAGTGTTCTCCAACTTGGGTAGATTCCAGCCTAAGGACACAATGGTCTGTTTAGTATCTATCTTTGTCCCAGTATTTGATGGTTCAAATTTTTCCATTTGGAGTTGTAGAATGGAATTTTTCTTATCCTCTTTAGGGTTGGATGTGTGGATGTCATTAGTGGATGGTCTCCCTAAGAAGGTCAGTCTTCCTACTGGATGTGTAGAAGAAAGAAGAAACCAGTGCAATGAAGAAGCCATGAAGGCTATTTTCAGTGTGCTCACTGGTGATGTCTCTTCACAGGTGGATAGGTGTAAAACAACAAAGAACATATGGGAAAGATTGAAGAAGCTCTATGGAAATGAACCCTCAATAGTAGATCCTGCATTTGAAGGAAATATGAGAAATACATCTCATATTTCTCTGGATGAGGAAGATAGATCTTCCTGCAGTCACTGTAGTAAAGAAGGAGGAGCTCAACTCTTTGTGGCTCAAGAATCTAAAAGTGGTTGTGCAAATACCACTTCTCAACAATATATGTTGAGAAATGATGATGATGAAGAGGAAGACATGGTAGATAGCTCTTGCCATCAAGATCTCTCTGATGATGAAGAAGCAGGTGAAGTTGACCTTGAAGGAGAACTTGTAAATACAATTGAAGAACTCAATAGAGTTAAAAGAGAATACAAGCTATTCAAGAATGCTACTATTGTGGAACAAAACCGGTTAGTCAAATGCCTTGAAGAGTCAGAGAAATGCGTCTCAGATTTAATGACTTAGGAAAAAGACACCAAGGTATGTCGGTGTGAAGATCTAGCCTCTCAACTATAAATAAAAGGCAAAAAACTTTCATTGGCTACTTGAAGAAAACAAAGGCCAGAGATCTCCAGTTAGATTTGCTCCTCGAAAGAAGGTTGACCTGACCACAGCTGGTGTGGGCTTGTAGACAAAAGTAAAGATCAATGCTACAAGGAGAAATCTTCATACAGATCCTGGAGGTAAGGGGAAGATGGGAAAAGAAAACCTCATCGAAAGTAGGAAGATGAGGAAGCAGCAAAGGAGACCCTCTGCCAGGAGAGGGCAAAGAAATGCTACCACTCATAGGGGGAAGCATATGTGGGAGAATAATAAGAGATCAGAAGAGAGAGGTGCTCACAATGGACAACCAAGGGTCCATTCCCAAAGAGGAAAATATGGGGATGCAAAACCGGCAAGATCCTCTCATGCATGGCAGAACAAATATGTAAGTCATATGTCATTCTTTCTCAGTTATTATTTTACATGTAATGTTTATGGCCATAAGGAAAGGGAGTGTACAATGAGATCCAAAAAGGATAATGTAGGATTTCATAGAAATCACGCTTACGAGAAGGGTGTATCCAAAAGTAGATACATGCATGACCTTTCTCTTTGTTATGTCAAGATTGGTTGTCATAACTACAATGGATCTGGCCATAGAATGTTTGAATGCGAAAAGAGGAAACTGCAGTTACATAGACACCAACAAAATGGCCATGCTCTACAAAAAGGTGAAAATAGAGCATATGGAAAGCAAAGACACACTTGGAACAAGATGAGTGGTGTTCCAACAAGGTATCCAAGGAGACCGGGTAATGGTTGCAATGACATGATAAGAAGGAGAAGAGAAAATTGGTACATTAGAGGGTTCCCTTGTCATGAGGTTAGTATGGATGTTGTGTGCTACTATAGCACTACTTCTGGTTGCAATGAAGAATCAGGAAATGGAAGGAACCATCAGTAGAAGAAGGAAATAACTACTCCCAAATCTGAAAAATGGGAAGAAGAATGAACTCATGCAGGTATGGAGGAAGAAGACCATGGATTGGCACTCTGCATTCATAGCATAGGTGATATATCCTAAGGCCTAAAGGAGATGTAGAATCTTAGGGGGAGCAATGCACATTGAAACAATCATTCACCCCCTCAAAAATGAAGGCAACATGGAAAACCATGTTGTTGCCGGCATAAAGGAAGAAGATGACAAGAGTGTGTAGGTGTTTCCTTAACCACACATCTATAGATCAATGGTGGATCACCACTGCATATGTCAAGAAGCAATGGTTAACAATTAATATCAAATGTTCACTGATATGTGCAGATTGTTACCGGTATGACTGCTAATAGGATCATGTCATAAGTTGTGCTCGATAAAATGGAGATGAAGGATCATCAGATGATCACATATGAATAGCTAAACCGGTATATGGTGAAGAATGGAACTATGGTATTGTGTCTATGTATGGTGAAAATGGATAACAATAATAACAATATTGAAAGGCTAAATGAATTCAACCACAAAACCCTAGCCTAACAACAACAAAGATCCACCATAACATATGAAGATTACCTAAGACAATGCAAATCAAACGAAATCACAAAGATTATACCATCACATGTCCAATAGGGTTTGGATCTCCATTCTTCCTATCTCCATTGATCTTGCTTGATATATTTGCTCTCAAATTTTATGTGCACAAGAGCTCAACAAAGAACAGAATGTGGTTGCTAGTAGGATCGTAGTGTAGTCAAGTGCATAAAAGATGATTAGAATGCATAGAACGATTAGGGTTTGATAATGAAGGAAGCATCTCCTTATATAGAAGACACTATATGAAATGGAGGGATAAGATTGAGAGGTGTAAAAGGAGGTCGGCTATGATTAGAGGGTAGGTAAAAGAAATAATAAAATAATGAAAGGGGTAGGTAGTGTATAAATTAAGAGATGAATGACATGTGTCATGGGTAGAAAAGGCTAATGAATTAATTAAATAAATAAAGACTTATTTAATTAATAGAAGAAGTGGGATAATTAAATAAATAAAAATATTTATTTAATTTAGGAAAAGGATAATTTAAATAAATAAATGTATTTATTTAAATGAGAAATAAGGCTAGAAGAGGATAAATGAATTAATTAAATAAATACAGATTTATTTAATTAATAGAAGAATTAATCTTAGATAATTAAATAAATAATACTTATTTAATTAGACATGACAATTTTGGGTGTCTACAGTATCTAACCGGAGATGAGGACCTAAGATGTATGACTCAGGGGGAGTTCAAGTGCTCGTAATGAAGATATGGCTTGCTTGAACTGGTAAGAATGTTGACTGCCCAAACTAATGGAGATGGAATATGCAAAGGTATTGCAGGTTGACCGACATGAGAGAAATATACACTAACACATCAACAATTGGTATTAGTCACTTCGGACCCACATAATCAATTTGTGTCAGTTGATGATTAAGTTCCCCATCTCAAGTGTTGTGACTTGAGAAGATGTAACAACCGGTGATAAGATAACTAGTGGCATCAAAGGAAGTGTTACATCCAATGCAGACAAAGAGGGAGAAAGTATTTTGTTAATGTTCGACACATACAAAGAGCAATAATAGCTTGACAGTGCCCTTTGTCATTGTGTCAAAGGGGGAGAAGAATTTTGTAGTATATCAAATACTACATGTGTTGACATCAATGCCAAAGGGGGAGATTGTTGGTATTGTGTTGTCATTGATGTCAACTGGTATGAGATGACCACTGGTAGATGAGATGTATGTGCAACACTGATATGAAGGAGTACTATATGTGATATCTTGGATATCACCTTGTGTTGCTAAACACTAGTAAAGGTTAAGAAGATGCTCGCACAAGTCATCAGTACACAAGTTAGCGCCTAAGATAGAAAGGTGCTTGTGATGAGATAGAAAGGTGTTTGAGTAGTGGTTTGTGATGAAGAGGTAGAGTGTTATCTGAATCACATCAACACTAGAAGAGAAGAATGAACTATTATGCTAAGAGGTTGTAGAATAACAGGACTCCCACTGGATGAAGAAGAAGTTATCATGCGAAGCATTGACTTAAAGTAAATGTGCTCACATCAAATCACATGAAGAACATTGCAAGATGCAGAAGACAAAGTGTTATCTCATCTACCAAGTGGAGCTTATCTCCTTTTATGCATTGAGTGCATCATAGTTTGGAAAGATAAGAGTGAGGAAGTAAAGGCATGATGCCAGTATAGAGGAAGTGTAAAGTTTTTGTCATCTTGACAAACCAGTTGTGATATGGTCAAAGCTAGTTAGGGAAAGGCAAGGTTGAGTAGATGCAAACAGAGGAATCTGACCTGACTGAAAGAAGATGGAGCCTTGAGAAAGAATGATGACATGGTGTCATCAAGAGTGGTAACCGGTATGTAAGTCTACCAGTTATATAAAGCAAGGTGCAGATGTAGAAGACCTCCCCATTATGGGAATGAGCATACTTAGGACTTATCGGTCTAGAGACTGATTTGAGTGTGTCCATCGACTGTTCAAGTCAAGAGCAGATATGACAAGGTAACCGGTAGAATGGTTGAGACTCGAAGGGTTAGCAAACCAGCCGAAGTAAGGAACCGGTAGGGTGGTTGGTCAGTAATCCTACTTGGACCGACTTGAAGTGTCAAGCTAGCAAATAGTCAACATGGAGGTAACATGACAAACCCGCGGCTGGATAAAGATAGAATGTATAATGATAGGGCTGTTGTAGGGTTGGTCAGCTTTAATGAAAGACCCCGCAAATCACGAACTTGTTGCAGAGCGATTGCAGGGGTTTTAGGCTTGAGGTCTAGAAGACAACTATGAGCCAGCTAAGAGATATTAAGAAGATCAAGGTGATGAAGGAAATAGCCCGACAGATCTTTTGTGACTAACCGATGGATTTGTTGTGAAGGTAAAAAGAAAATCAATGGGAATGAAAGGCATGATCGAGGAGATGCGACTATGGCAGAGATGTACATTTAGATGTCAAAAATATTAGATCATGCAAGATCTTATTGGATTTAGTTTTCCTCGAGGATGGTGAGGAAACCCTAACCGCCTAAACTTTGAATTACTTTTTGGTAGGAAATCTGGGCTATAAGTAAAAAGGCCTAAGAGACTATTTGTGATGTGATGAAAGTGAGATGTAAATCTAGCAGAGAAGCTACAGGTGCAAAGAAGGAAGAAGAGTGAGTTGGTAAAGGAGAGAAGATACTTCACCGACAGAGTAAGACATTTGTTAAGGTTACAAGATTCGCTTGTAATAAGGTAACTACTTATGTATTTGAAGTTTGTATTGTGAACACTGAGTTGTAGCTTGGTGCAGGGGTTGTATCTCCTTGGATCGGTGTCGTAAAGTCAAGGGTTGATGCTCCTTTGGGTTTTAGTCCATAAATCAGGTAGGGGTTGGTGGTCCTTAGGTTGGTGCCCTAAACTTTGTAGTTGTGTTTTACTGTGAGGTTGGATTGGAGCAGTAGTCTCTAGCAACATTGCTCACAGAGGTTTTTCCCATCTTGGGTTTTCCTCGTATATGTCGGTGTTATGTGATGTCTCCTTGTGTGTGTGTGTGTGTATTTGAGTTAGTCTCTTTACTAACTAGTAAGCCTTCACTGGTCTTGATTCAAAAATGGGTGTTGCTCACAAACGATAGCTAAAAGGAAATGTTTTGAGAACCACTGATTAACCCCCTCCCCCTCTTAGTGGTGCATTGTGTCTAACATGAAATACTCAGACTATCTGATAACTCTACTTCATATGCATTCCCAAAACTGAACTTTCTCAAAATCCTGCAAGGTACAAACTTTCTCATCTGCAACTTGTTATAGATTCCAACCGGGAATCTTTCTTTTCTTAGATACACCATCACTTCATTGCAAAATTCAAATTCCTTATGTCTCCTCTTCTCATCTGCCTTCTCCTTATACTTGTTCATTTCCTCCAAATGTTGCTTAGCTTGAATATGTAAGTTCTTCATGTGAACTGCAAATTCTTTTGCTTTTGTACTTCTCCAGTCTTCACTACTAATATCTCTTTATTCTAATATACCTCTAGGATGCACTCTGGTAACAATCTCAAAAGGTGTTCTTCTAGTACTCCTGTTTACTAAATTATTTTAGGCAAACTCTGCTTGTGCAAGAATCAAATCCCAACATCCAGTTTTATCTCCAACTAAACATCTCAACAAATTTCCCAAGCTCCAGTTAACTACTTTTATTTGTCCATCAGTTTGTGGATGAAAAGTAGAACTGAACTTCAAATCTATTTTCATCTTCTTCCAAAGTGTTCTCCAAAAATAACCAACAAACTTAGTGTCTCTATCTGAAACTATGCTCTTAGGTAACCCATGCAATCTCACTACTTCCTTAAAAAATAAGTCTTCTATATGTAATGCATCTAATGTCTTCTTACAAGGTATGAAATGAGTCATCTTCAAGAATCTATCCACTATCACAAATATAGAATCATTCTCTCTTTGTGTTTTAGGCAATCAAGTATGAAATCCATGCGTATATCCTCCCAAGGTCTTACCAGTACTGTCAAAGGTTTATACAATCACACATTCTGACTACTACCATTTGCAACTTGAAAAAATGTACAACTTTGTACATATTTCCTAACATCCTTATGAGTCTAGGGCCAAAAGTACTGCTCACTCACGAATGCTACTATTTTGTCAATACCAAAATGTCCAGCTAATCCTCCACTATGTTTCTCCTTTATAAGATTCACCCCAATAGAACTCTTAGGTATGCACAACTAAACTCCTCTGAATAACATCCCATCCTGAATGAAGTAATCCAACCACTTGCTTCTATCTACCATAACCAATTCTCTACATGCTCTCCAAGGTTCTACAAAATTTGTGTCATCATCATACAAGGTCTTCAATTCTTCAAATCCTAATACTGTGACTCTCATCTATGTTAGAAAATTCCTTTTCCTACTCAAGGCATCAAAAACTTTGTTAGATTTCCCACTTGTATTCTTCAACACAAAGGTGTAACTCTGCAAAAATTCTACCCATCTCATATGTCTCTAATTCAACTTACTCTGACTGTTCAAATACTGCAAGGCTTGATGATCCATATACAACACAAACTCCTTAGACAATAGGTAATATCTCCACTTCTTCAAGGCTTGAACTATGAAATAAACCTTCTGATCATACACTGAATATCTCCTTTGAGCATCATTCAATTTCTCACTAAAATAAGCTACTGCTCTCCCTTCCTAACTCAAGACTGCTCCTATTGTTGTTTCGCTTGCATCACAATCCACTTGAAATACTTTATTGAAATCCAGTAAAGCTAACACAAGTTGCTCAGTCACTTTCCTTTTCAACATCTCAAAACTTTTGTTTCCTCTAGTGGTCCACTTGAATTCCTTCTAATCTCCCCTCATGGTCTTAGTCATAGGGTTACAAAATGAACTAAAATTTATGATGAACTTCCAGTAGAAACTAGCCAATCCATAAAATGATCTTACCTCTCTAATGCTTTTTGGTGTAGGCCACTCAACAATTGCTTTTACTTTCTTAGGGTCTATCTTCAAACCATCCTCAGATATCACAAATCCCAAACAGACTAACTCATCCTTCATGAAAGTACACTTCTTAATATTTATCAGCAACTTTTCTTCTCTCAACCTATGCAAAACTTGTCTCAAATGCTCCTCTTTTGTCTTACTAAAAATCAGAATGTCATCCAAATATACAATAAAAAACTTCCCAAGAGTTTTATCAATACCTCATTCATTAGTCTCATGAAAGTACTCGGTGCATTAGTTAACCCAAAATGCATTACCAGCCATTCATACAGTATTTCATTTGTCTTGAATGTTGTCCTCCACTCATCTCCTTCTCTGATCCTAATCTGATGATATCCATTCTCCAAATCTATCTTTGTAAAGTATTTGGCTCCGCTCAAACAGTCATTTATGTCATCCATCCTAGGCAAAGGAGGTTGGTATTTCATTGTGATCTTGTTTATTTCTCTAGAATTGGTGCACATTCTCCATTCTCCATTCTTCTTAGGTGCTAATAATGTTGGTACTATACAAGGGCTCAGACTTTCTCTGATCAAACCTTTCTTCAACAACTCTTGTACTTGTCTATTCAATTCTTCATTCTTTGTCGATGTCATCTGATGTGCAGCTTTGTTCGGCAAACTAGTCCACGAACCAGGTCCATGCAATGACTGATACTTCTCACAGGTGGCAATCCATCAGGCACATTATCTGAAATGATGTCTTCATATTATGTTAGCAAATTTTTTATCTCTTCCTGTTGTTCATCTTCATGCTCTGGTTTCTCAGTCTTCCTAAGAATTAAGGCAAAGCATGTACATTCTCATGTCTCAATCCATCCAAGAATTTCCTTCCATCCACCAAACAGATTCTAGTATTCGTACAGACTTCACTCTTCAAAGGTTCTGCCAAGGGAAATAAGGTTTTCTTCATCCCATTAGCCACAATAGTGTATATATTCTTCCTCCAATCATGTATTGTCTGTCTATCAAACTGCCAAGGTCTACCCAATAAAAGATGACAAATATCCATAGGCATAATATCACATGAGACTTCATCATGACAATTCCCAATTTTCAATTTCACTAAACACTGTTCACTGACTAACAACTTATGTTCATCTTGAATCCATGCTATCTGATAAGACTTAGGGTGTTTCAATCTTTCCAAGTTCAACTTATTCACCATCTCTTCTAAAACAAGATTATCTGAACTACCACTATCAATAACAACTTTATAGCACTTACCAGATACCTTACATCTGGTCTTGAACAAATTATTCATCTGCAAGGGCTCTTCATCTCTCTTGGTATGACACAAAGCTCTCCTCATCATCAATAGTTCTCCATCTTCCGATTTATTGTCTCATCTGGTGGGGTTTTCTTCCACCATTGTTGCTCTTTCTATATTCTTTGTCGTCTTACACTCAAAAGCATGATGTCCTTGTCCTCCACACTTAAAGAAATTTTCTCTAAACACTCTCTTGTCTTGTCTTCCAAAATTATCATTCCAGTAGCCATCAGATTCTCTCTTCTAGTAGAAATTTCTATCATCTTTCCGGTATGAATTACCTTCTTGTTTCAATTCCTTGTCCTTTTTCTAATATGTGCAGGTTCCTCTACCTCCAGTATATCCTCTTCCTATTTGAAATCTTCCTCTGAAAAACCTTCCACCTCTGCCTCTCTACCTCTACTCATGTCTTGTGTTTATATTTTCTTATGCCTTTAGGGAATACTGGTAAGCCTCTTCAACACTCTATAATTTGATCAAACTGAGTTCATCTTGTATAGACACCCGCAATCCATTCAAATATCTTGCAACTTGTTCAACTTCATCATCGACATGTCTGGATCTGATATTCAACTTGTAAAATCCTTCAGTGTACTCCTCCACACTAGATTCCTTTTGTCTCAAATTCTGCAACTTTCGAAATAGATTCACTTGATAATGAGCTAGCATAAATTTTGATTTCAACCTAGCAATCATCCGATCCCATGTCTTGATCTTCTCTTTACCTCTTCTCTATCTATCAACTTGCAAATGGTCCCACCAAAGAGATGCATGACCTTTCAATTGGGTACAAGCATATTTCACCTTCCTTTCTTCTGCAGTGTTTTTAAAATCAAAATATTTCTCCATTTCCAAGATCCAATCCATCAATTTATCCGAATCCAACTTTCCATCATATTTTGATGGGGTAAACTAAGGTTTAGTATTCGCCCTACTCAAAACCCTCAAAAACCTTTCCTCATCTAGATCAACCGCTGGTGGGTTTACTTGTTCTGTTGAGGCTTTTTCTCCTTAATCTTCACTTACATCTTTAATGTGTCGGCCTCTTCTTTGGGTTGTCTCCACAGATTCCAACCAAGTTTCTATTCCTCACAACATTTTCATCATAGCAGGGTCTGCATTCCCATGCGCTCCACCATTCCTAGTTCCTCTTCGCGTCATCTTTACACCAGTCCTCTGCAGCTGCAGGTTGGATCCATAGTCTATCACCCTACAACAAAATTCTTAGGACAACACAATCTCCAGAACAAAAACTCACTCTGATACCATCTTGAAGCAATCACCGATTAGGAGGGACCTTAGAGAGATCCGTCCAGACCGGTCAGCAAGAGTAAGCACAATGAAAACATAAAGACATGATGGAGGCAATGTAGAACAGATTGAATTATAACATGAAAATTAATTACAACCAACCGGTAACAACTGGGTCACATAAACTGACTCATAGGCCTGCTAAACATGTTCAAAATATAGAATAGGTCATATTCAAGACCTCAAATCTTAAGATCTATCTTCTATGCTCACTCTAACTTCTTGGCTGCATTTTAATTCTCTATTACAAATATTTATACAATCCAAGCAGATCCAGTCAGCCCAAAAAGGGATCAGAACCCGAAGAACAAGACCTAACATGCAAAACCAATAATGTTGGCCTCTGCCAAGAGATTCCTCCAAAAAATCCAAAGGATGAAGTGTATATCATGGGAAAAGGTCAGCCACATGCCAAGGAACATCAGAATCAATGCTCAAGGCTCTACAATCTATGAAAGGGATTCGGTAGATCACTAATGCAAAATAGGTCCAGGCAACCGGTAACAGGAAACTATCTCAGAAACTGGTAGCGATAACTTATTGGAAAATGATCTAAATGCTCCATGACTTGGGAACAAGGAAGATGATCAAGTCTTCAAGCCAAAATCCAACTCCACAAGATCCAGTGAGCCAAATCCGGGACACACAGAAATAAATACTGAAACTGCAAACAAAAAGAGAAAACAGAAAGGAAATATTTTTGGTTGATGCAAGATTTCAATGAACCGAGGTTTCTCCTGCATCAATTCCCATTGTTTTCATAGATGTTTGTATTTCAAGGGCACCTTGACATCACCTATGCTTTCATCATCATAAGAATATGAGTTGCCTTTAGCAAGAAAAAATTCCATGCGTTTATGGAATTTTCTTCTAATTGTTTCACCTTTAGTTGATCTCCCTCTTTTAGAACTACTACATGTCTCGCTTTCCTCTTCTCTTCCTAAATTTACCTCGCTTGAGAAAGACAGATCTGAAAAATACATTTTTGGTGGTACCTACACTCCATTGAAGGAGAGAGATAGTTACCAAAAATTCCTTGAGGTTTTTCATGGTGCATCAAGACATGAGCGAGCATAACATGACAAAGGGTATCTACAAGAGATAATTGACTTAGTAGAGGTTTCCTAGAATAAGGACTTAGTTTTCCACACCCTTCAACTTGGTTGGTTATTTTTCATGGACTTTGATTTGATTTCAAAAGGCATTGATAAAGCTAAGACATATGTCATCTTGTGTCATTTGAGATCCAGGAGGTCATGCAGTGGTAGCAAGATATGGGAGGATACCAAATGAAACCAATGACCTGGCAGAAGAAAGGGCTATGCTATTTGGTGTTAAATTAGCAATTAAAAATAAGGTCAAGAGTCTTATAATTTATAGGGGATTCTCAAATCATTATCACAGCTTTGATCAAGTCTCAAACCCCCAACTGGCAATTAGATTATATCATTCAAGAAGCAAGAGAGTTTCTCTCTTGTCTAGATTCATGTCAGATTTTGCATTGCTATAGAGAAGGCAACAAGATGGCAGACATTTTGGTGAATAGAGGATGTGAACAAGAAGAGAAAAATATTACTCTTTCATCAAGGGAGCTCCACGAAGACAAGATTCTAATTGAGCACTTGGTAAGTGATTTGAACAAAGTTTAAGTGAGACAAGATGTAAATGTCTTATCCAAAAATAGGTTTCTTTCTTATTTCTTTCTTATTACATAGGACATAATTGAAAATGCACTCCCATGACTTAGCATGCCACCTCAGCTGGATGTGAAGTGTTCAGCGTAGTGATGTAATTGGAAATAATGGATCATGTACGGGGTGTACAGCTGACTCAAATTAGTCGGATCGCACATTCGGAATAACATCTCACAATTTTTAAACATAGGAATTAAAGAGCATGTTTTTCACAGAGGAGGTACATTACGACATCGGGCCAGAGATAGGAAGACATGTGGACAATCAAGAACTAGGGCAATAGTCTATTCAAAAGTGCCAAAGGATTTGAAAAATAATACATATCCTGTACAATGGGGATTCTTACATATGACATTATGGAAATCATTTCAGCATTCAATTTGATGGAGGCAAAGACTAACAATGTGGAAGCCAAGGATAGAGTAAGGACTTCATACAGAGCTACTCTACATGAGTTATAGAATTCCAATATCCTTCCTCACTAGTCGTGTAATTTTATATATTTGTATTCCAAAAGTTTTTTTCAATGTGGATAGGTTAAATTCATCTATGCAGAGTGTTCTACAATTTTGAGTGGTCTACCTTCATAAGCAGTTATTATGGCATCAAGAATCTAGCTTCATAAGAGAACAAAGAAGTTGGGTATTTACACAAATATCCATCCACTGAGCATTTTTGACATAGTTGCAATATTGTGTGGAAGTATAGAATGGGCTATGAGGACACTCATAGGTGAATAATGGATTATGGCACATTCGGTGGCTACTCCAAGCATGGTGGCTTCAAGGTTGGACTCGGTGGTAATGGATATCACACATTCAAAATACTATACCAGGATGATAATTGGGGCCTTTGTTCACTCCTTTGTTTTCACTTGGGAAGAGCTCAATTTACAGTTAAACAAATATGATCTTTTTGTTGGAGATATCTAGTGGGGTGATTTCCTGAATAGGGCTTTCTTTCTTTTTGATTTATTGCCACGTTCAGTTCTTCTCTCCTTCATATATGGGTTTGGATATGCTTATCCACAACCCTTTCTTCAATGGGTCTGACAACACACCCTCCAAATCGGTGAGCCCCTGGCTACAATAGCAATCACAAAGTTTTATATTGTCTGGGTTCTTAGGGAGAATGCTTTGTTAGATCCGCATGGAACACGTTATGCATTCCCTCTTCCAATGGATGATGCCTTGTCTCAGGAGTCTGGTATTGTTGCATGAGAAGAGCTCAAGAGGGTGTTGAATTAGGTTGATATTAGATGTCTCCCTAATGCAATTTTGTTGCCTCCTGTTCATACTTAGTATATTTTTTCAGGCTAGTCTTTTGATCTAGTTTTTTGAGTGGGAGATCAAATGGGATATATCTATTGTAATAGCAGAAAAAAATGTAAAGGTTTGTCATACTAGTTCATTGTTCATGCTATTGTACCTTTTGCATGAACATCTAACTTTCCAATTTTGCAGGTTGGAAATCTCCTATTGTCCATAGTTGGGCAATATTATTTGAGGTCTTTTTAGTTTGGATCTTGTAATCTCTATGTAATTTCTTCTTATTTTATATTAATATATTATAGGCCTTGTCCTTTCTCTTAAAAAAAATGTTATTCTTTCTAATGTCAAGCCATCTAAAAATAGTTTACTCATGAGATTTCTTAGATTATCTTTTTCTAGCACAAAATCTTCATTCCTTATATCCATGTGTTAATTTTGGATACCCAATAGTTTGGTGCTATGTTCTAGTACACTTTGACCTTCAACCATGTATAGATTAAACAACTTTATTCTTGTTATAGCTTATGGATTATATTGTGTGAGTTTATTTACATTAATGTTTTGGATCACACTTTGTGATCCATCATCAGGATGATAGAAAGCTCATGAAGTAGACTACTTCATTAGCTTTCTATCATATGATGGATCATAGATTGTGTTGAGATAGATCTGATCTTTGCATGTATTTATACCAATCCTTATATGGTGAATTCCATGGGAATTTTGTATGGTATACAAATATTTGGTGAATCCTGCATAACTATAACACAACTTATGTAATTTTTGAGGCGATTATAGGTCTTCCAAATATGACTTAAGTAATTTTTGAGGAGATTATAGGTCATCCAAATAATTGGCGAATACAATATAGTTGGTGAAAGTTGGGGTGAATGGAGACACGTGTTGGCAAGATGTCAGGTGAATTGGCTCCCCTTGGCTAACAAATCTTCACATGCCTATACGCGAATTAAGGTCATCTATTAAGGCAACCTCGGGGAGTGTAGGCGAAAAAATTAAATTTACCGTCTGTCCACCATATATTGTATTGGCGAAATCATCACATGGAAACATTTAATTGCATAAAACATATGGCGATTGGGTCATGACTTTGACGAAAATTGATAATGTTCTAGTGACATGGCCACCCCTAGTCGGTACAAAATATTCGCCATTTTCGACATGATCGACGTGAAAAATTCACCATTGGTGAATATTCGCCACTAAAGTAATCTCTAGGTTGAGGTTTTCTTGATTGATGTGTAGAGATTTCTATGAAATCCAATGATCATGCTTGTACCGACTTGTTTGTAATCTTGATGAGAGGATTATATTTTTGTTGCGTTATCGACCTAATTTATTTGTAGTTAAGGTCGAGGAAGTTGTTTTGTTTAGTGTTGGCAAGAGTTGGCAGAAATCAGCTGAGTGTGTGATTATCGAACTGGAGAATGAGTCTACAGTTTGAGTAAAGTCAGATAGAAGCTTAAATGGATCTGATCAAGCAAATGTAGTGTTATTCAGATAGATCAAGAAACTCTTGTTGTTTTCTAACATTTACAGCAGAATTGAAATCCCCTAGCCGGGTAAGCTCTAACAAGCTTGGTTACTTATTAAATCCTCTAACAAGGTGGTCCATTAGATTGGCTTTTCAAATCCTCTACTGAGGGTACTCCTTATAGGGTATTTGCTTCTAACAAGGCATTTGTAGTCAATCCCTTAATCGGGTGATTCATAACAGGATCAGTTCTTAACAGGACTTTTGTAAAAGCTTTAACAAGCTTGGCTCCTAACAGGGCGAACTTCAAAAGAGTTCAGATATTATCTTGTGAGTATCATCTCACCGTGGTTTTTACCTATTTGGGTTTTCCACGTATAAATACTTGTGTCATGTGGTGAATTTTTTTGTGGTTATGATCTTATGATTGATTTGATTAACTATTTTTGATAAGGCATGATAATCGGAAGCATTGAGAAGTGAAGTATTGACATATGATAAAGCATATGGATGTTTACAAGTTAAATGTTATTTACTGTTAAGTTGTTGTAATAGTCAATTGGTATTCTTATGAGTATTGATCTTGACAGTGGTATTTCATTGATAAGATTACTTTGCATGTTTGAGTTTGAGTTTGGGAAGTTTGTATCAGTTTTTCTAGTTACTGATTCACCCCCCCCTCTCAGTAATCTACCGAATACTTATTCTTTCATCATGCCATCAATTGGTATTAGAGTGTCTCAAGTCCTCTAAGGTCTAATCCTAATAGCTTGAGGAAAAGATCTGCTAGATCATGATGAAGAAGGAAGGTATGAAGTTCAACAAAGAAAAAATAGGATATGGAGCGACAGAATGAAAATTTACATCAAGTGTTTTGGAAGTCGGTATTGGGATCATATAGATACTAAGTATATTGCACCTGTTGGAATTTTGACTAATGATCCGAAGAAAGAACAACAAGTAAATCATCAAGCATTGGAGGCTATTATTAGTTCCCTATCTGATGCTGAATATGTAGATTTTCATGTTCTTGAAACTGCATATGAAGTATGGAAAAAACTTGAAGAGATTTATAGCGGTGATGAAAATGTTAAGATTGCTAAAGAAGAGAGTCTAAGAGGAAAGTTTGATGACATGAGGATGTCTGAAGGTGAGAATATCCAGCAGTATGGTCAAAGGATAAAAGAGATAGTTGGTGAAATTAAGAGTGCAGGAGGGAAAATGGAAGATGCCACAGTAATCAATAAGGTACTGAGAATCCTGCTACCAGTCTATGCTATTCAAGTTGCAGCTATTCAGGAGCTGAAGTCCATTAACAAAACTAAGGTAATTCTTGACTCCATCTTTGGCAAGCTTACTACATTTGAATTAAATGGTTATGATGGTAGTATACAAAAATCTGAGTCTGCATTTAGAGCTTTTATTTCTAACCCATCTATGAGAAAAAGTAGAGATACTAGTCATGGTTATGAATCTAAATCCAATAGAGATGCTGATGATGAAGACAGTTTAGTGGAGCTTGAAGAATTATTGGCAAAGCAGTTGCCTAAAGGCACTGGTAAATACAGAGGTAAATTACCTTTAAAATGTTTTGCATGCAAGAAGATTGGTCACACAACGGCTAATTTTCCTAATGGTGAAAATGAACACAACAAAGATAAATTCAAGAAGTATAAGGGTAAAGGAAAAAGATATTGTCTTATTGCTATTGATAGTTGTATCACTGATGAGGAATCTGATGGTCATGCTAGTGAAGATATTGTGTTTGTAGCTATTAAGGAAGAGATATCAGACCAGAAGGCATTGGTATCCATGATGGATAACTCTGATGATTGGATCATTGATAGTGGTTGTTCACATCATATGACCGGTGATCAGAGAAAATTTCTTTCCTTGAAAGAATTTGATGGCAGTGTTGTTAGATTTGGCAAAAACTCACCCTGCATGGTTAAAGGTAAAGGAGATATTTCTCTTAATGGGAAGAGTAGTTCAAATGATGTCGATTGGGTTGAAGGACTAAAGCACAATCTTTTGAGTGTGGCACAACTCAATGACAAAGGATACCCACTGGAGTTTTAAAATGGTATGTGCAAAATCTTTGACAACAAAGTTGAATTGATTGCAACTAAGAAACAAACTAAAGGTAACTTGTTTCGTCTTAATTCTCAAGTTAGCAACTCTTTTATTGCAAATATAGATAATAGTTGGCTTTGGCATATGATATTTTGTCATATAAACTTTGATAACATTGTTAAAGTGAGTAAGCCTAAGATAGTGAGAGGTTTGCCTTAGTTAGACAAACTGGTTGATGCTCTTTGCAAAGAATGTCAGGAAAGATGACTACTTCAAATTTCAAAAGAAAATCCTTCTTAGCAGAGCACTTGTTAGATTTGGTTCATACAGATCTTTGTGGACCAATAAGAAAAAAAAGAATTCAAAGTGACAGATATTTTATGATTCTCATTGATGATTGATCAAGGATGATGTGGGTCACATTCTTGAAGGATAAGGCTGAAGCTTTTGGTAAGTTCAAGGCATTTAGGGCCTTAGCGGAGAAAGAGAGTGGTAAGAAGATAAAATGTCTGAGGACAGATCAAGGCAGTGAATTTACTTCTAAGGAATTCACACAGGTTATTTGGATGAGGAACATTTTGGAAGGTTTTAAGATGAAGATTTCAAAACCTATAAAGATTTTATGTGATAAAAGAAGTGCCATAAATATTTCCAAGAATCATTTTTTGCATGCACGAACCGAGCACATTGAATTGAAGTATCATTTCTTGAGAGAAAAAGTTTAGACCAAAGTTGTTATCTTAGAGCATGTTTCTACCAAGGAGCAAGTTATAGATATTTTTACCAAACCTCTGCCTAAGACTACTTTTGAGTATCTTAGAAGTGAGTTAGGGGTTGTCCCTCTTCATGAAGTTCGTTGAATATGATGTTGACTGCATCAGTCATTGAATCACTTGCAAAATTTTACAAGGGTTGATGTAGAAGTCAATGTATTCCACAAGGGTAGCATCAAGTTGCAGTATGTTGTTGATGCATAGTGAAATTTAACATTACATGTTTTACTTTCAATTTGACATTATTGTCAAAGGGGGAGAATAATTATGTGATTATGGGGAGAAGAACCAGTGGCAAACTGAAGACAGGGAGAGCATGTGAATACTTGGTAATGTAAACCAAGATTCCTATTCACAATAACAATAGCAGGCAATGGTGTTGATATTTTGTATTGCCATCAATGCCAAAGGGGGAGATTCTTGGCATTTGCATGAAGATTGCATTAATGATATGTTATGTTGTCATTGATGTCAATTGAACCAGTAATGATAGTGTTGATATTGTTGTTATTGCTGATATTATCTTGTAACCGGTAGGAAGAGCTTTGTGAAGGTTATCGTAAACCAGTATGTAAGTTTGTGAGTTGAACCGGTAATCAGAGTAAAAGGTTAAACCCTTTCTATGTTATGTAACCGATAAACCCTACTAGTTGTTTTTGTTAAACTCTAACCGATTAAGGTTGTTGAATTGGTTGTGTTGGTTTATGATCTGATGTTGAGCGGTAATGATGGTGACACATAAGGTCATTATATGAAGACAAGTTCAAAATGTTTTGGCGCGTTTGTTTGTCTAGGGAATGAATAAAATGTATTGCATCTAATGCAAAATGCATGATGAGTTACTGAGCTCGATGAAGTGGTAATCAAGGAGCAATTGAGGCAGGGATAACTTTAAGAAACCATCCCTCGGGCAACTGTGTAAAATCCTAGCGAATCAGACATTATTGTTGGGGGGGAATTTTCATATCGATGGTGAAAAAAAAAAATTTAATGGGGAAAAAAATTATTTTGTATTGGCGATTTTTTTCTACAATACAAAAATTACATAAATTTTGAGCGAATAATACCTTGTTCTAAGGGGAAAATATTTATTGTGGGAGGTGAATATTTTTTGTTAAAAGGAACAAATATATAATTGTATGAGCGAAAATTTTTACTCCGAAGGAAAAATTATTTAAATGTATTGGCGATTTTTATCCACCGCTTGAAAATTATTTAAATGTATTGGCAATTTTTATCCACTGCTTGAAAATTATTGAATTTGTTTTGGCGGATATTTTGTTATTTATGAAAAAATATATAATTTATTGGCGATTTCATGAATTCATTGCCATTAATAGACAAGGCACATCACATCACATCAGTACATCACATTGAATCTGGACTCTATATGATGTATCAATAAGTGTGGCCTCTTTGACACGTGAAGGGTGGCACATACCTAAAATCCATCAATGATTTTAAACTTTTCAATGATCGTAGATCAATGGCTGAAGTTTTATTTCGGCCCAATTTTCTAAAGGGAACATAGCTCACCAAAAAGTGCCTAGAATGGAATTGGATTCAATAGACACGTATCAAATCTCACGAAACATGATAGATAATTTTGGTCATTTAATATATATCTATTCACTTACGGCAATCCACATTGTCCCCATGACTTCCAATGTGGTACTTGCCAACTTGGTACTGGTTTTGAGTTGTTTCCAAATTTAAAGTAATTGATACGGTTAGAGAAGTAATTATTACAATCAAGAGCTTTATTTATATACGATCTCTGCTTATTTCATCTTCAATTAGCCTTTGCCATTTGGTAGATAAATCGTCGAAGCTCACGGTATTTAAATTCTTCCTCTAGTTTAGGTTTATAGGCTTAGGTTGTTTATTTTGTTAATTTGTTTTCTCAAGATGGACACTCCCATCTGCTTGAGAAGCATTTCTATAGAGGACCAGAGGACCTTTCTAGGCTCCGTTAAGGATGAAACTCTCCAATCAGTCTGCAAGGAGGTTGGCTCGTTCATCAATGAGGTTGTGCAGATGGTGTTTGGCAGAGAGTTTCTACGAAATGAAAATAGGTACCGTGTTAACATGGACATTACATCCCATTTCTTAGCATCTCCTCTGGACCTTTGAGGAGACAAGGTGGATATGCTGATGTTGTTGAGGAAGGTTTTTAAGGAAGACTTCCTTGGAGATGACATTACTGTTGTTGTCCTTGCAGAAGTAGGGGTGGGGATCCCTTGGGTGAGTGAATTAACCAAGCTTCTCCTCCCTAACCAAACAGTGTCAGTGGCCAGGCAACCATTTCTCCTGAACCTGAATGCAAGGCACTTGACGCGTCATAGGAAATGGGGGCGGATTGGCAGGGACTTCCTCCAGAAATGGTTGCTCTTGGACGACTTTCCAAACTACAATTGGCTTGAAGAATTCTCTCAGCTTATGTTGTCTAAAGAATTCTACATGGAAGGAGGGTCAGATTCTTAGTGCAAAGTTGTAAACCATCCACTACCTATGCCCTAGCCCCACGGCCCACTACCCTGGGCCCCTAGTAGTTTTTTTTCCTATGTCCTCGAAACCTAACAGGCTCAGTGGCTCACTCAGTTTGGCTTTTAAGTTTTTGAGGGCCTCGGACATGAGAAGAAAAAATTGTAAATTTCCAAAGCATAAATATTAATGATAATTTTTCAAATTCCAGTTTGTTTCAATTTGCCTCTAACAGTCTTATGGATATAAAAATGCTTTCTATAATTCTATTTCATTTTTATTAATTAATTTCTTTCAAATGATTTTTGTATATGAGCTACGTTATTTCAATTATTTGTTAAACAATGGAAATAAATTTAATACTGTGATCCTTTTATGTAATGCTATAAAAAAAAATAAGTTCATTCCATTAATTATTTGTACATTGATTATGGTTGATTATAATTTTATAAATATATAGTCATTCAAAATACAAAATTTTAAAAGTTTCAAGATACAAAAGTTTATCGATTTTTCATTCTATTAATTCAAAAGTTTCAAAATACAAAGTTTGCAGTCATTCATGCATAAATGCAGACAAAGAGAAAACCATACTGCCCACAACTTATAGCAAGCAGACAAAAAAACTAGTTCATTGTTGGATATCCATAACAAATGTTCTAGCAGTAATAAATCATTTGGAAGCAAATTAAAAAATATTGGCCGATACGATAGGCCGCTCACTCACTATCCCCCTGGGTCGCCTCCTCCCAGTCCCTTCCCTCCTCGGAGGTCGATGCTTTTCCTTTTTCTGCTTCAACTTTCATTTTTGGAATACAATTTAGGCACCCAAAGTTGGGGTCGCCCTCCAAGCTTGCCAGTAGCTGTATGGCCCTTCCTTCTTCATCCCTATCTCTCAATTCCCTACCAACCTCCATCCTTGCCACCACATGCAAAGCCTTCAGGACTTCATCCACCCTAGTTAATTTCACAAAGAGTTTCATCACTTCCTACCCCACTCGAGCACATTCATGGCACTGGTATTTGATTTCATCCTCTAGGCCATGAATAAAAGGAAGCAACTCCTCCTGGTCATCCCCTTTCTTAATCTAAATGCCAACTCTAGGCACCTCCCACTCCAAGATTGAATTCAGGTTAATCAAAAAATCCCCATCAATCAATTTGACCAATGTGAGTTTTACCTTTTCCACCTTTGATTCGAATTCATAGGCCCACACCAGAATCAGAGAGTAAAAATCCATGTTAGTTCGATACCGGTGACTGATATGTGCCACCTCCTTTGCAAGCATCAGTCAAGCTATCGCCCACAACTTCTCCTCCTTAAACCTAAATAGTCTTTGCATTCGTTTATCAGATACTTTGCCCAAAAAGGGCACCAACTTCTTGTTTGTTCACAATGTGAAATTGGCCTCCATGGTCACCTACAATTTCAAAAGTGCTTCTTACAAAAAATGTCTTACAGAAGCTACAAACTACAGATTTGTTCTGCCTCAAAGCAAAAACTCACACATAGATCAAAAGGTAATAAATTTTGCCTCCGTCGTATAGGCCGGGTAATGAATGTGTATGATAAGGCATTAATTCCATGAGATCAAGAAAAAGATTTCATGCCATCCTCCCCTTCCTCCGTTTGTGCGACCTATTGCAGACAACTCCTTCTACAACAATTAATTGCCACCTTGGCATTTGTACTTTCCAAATTTGATCGCCTTAACAGGTTGAGGACTACACATTTTTTTAAATTAATACACTAAATTAATGTTGAACTTTTATATATATTTTTTAACTATTTTTTAAAATTATATATCATAAACATATTTTGAATGTTTTCTTTTTTATATTAAACTTTTACCTTTCAAATTGTAAATCAAAATTTATATTTTTATTTAGTTATTTGTTTTATTCTAGAAACTAAGTTTCATGTTTTATACTATTTTTGAATTTTAAGTTTTTACAAATAATATTAACATTATATTTAATAGTTATCTCAAACTATTGCACATCTTTAAAATTTAAATGTCTCTTATAATGGGGCCGACGACATCTGACAACACTCAAGTTCTCAGCAGGTATCATTGTCAGTCGGATGAGCAAAGATCAATGGCTTAGGGTGGATTTCGGCCCAAATGTGGGCAGTGAACACATTTGTGAGAACTTCTCCCAGAATTGAATATTTTAAATTTAATTAAATATAATTAAGTCTATAGTCTATAGACTATAAATCTCTTTTTTGAGCGGAAGTTTAAAATGATTAAATAGACTTAAAAAATAGACTTGAAAAGTGACACGAGTATGGTGACATGCCAAAAAAAAATGGTTGAAGTCGTGGAACCCACTACATCTGTAAACAGGTACCATCGTCTATTGGATGAACAAAGATCAACGGCTTAGGGTGGATTTCGGCCCGAATGTGGAAAGTGAACACATTGGTGAGAACTTCACCTGAAATTGAACATTTTAAATTTAATTAAATATAATTAAGTCTATAGTCTATAGACTATAAATCTCTTTTTCAGGTGGAAGTTTAAAATGATTAAATACAATTAAAAAATAGACCCAAAAAGTGACACGAGTATGGTGGTGTGCCAGAAAAATGGCAGAAGTCATGGAACCCACTACATTTGTAAACAGGTACCATCGTCTGTTGGATGAACAAAGATCAATGGTGTAGTACCCCTACTCATTTGAACTCATTAAACTCATATTTTATTATTGTTTGTTTTCAGAGGATACATTACCATGATGTGTTATTCAAATTTTTATGACATTATTTCATGCTTTATCTGGATATGAGATGAGTAATTTATTGCAGTATCTCAGTACTTGTGATTTATGACATTTTATGGATTATTGCTATGTACTGACACTTTACTTTATCTATGCAATGTGGAATTATATGTTGTGTCTGAGAGTGTATTGGATGCAAGGGGATGATTTTCCTTCACTCATTTCAGTGAGACAGGGAACATCATGATTCTCCTTCATTGGTGTGTATGCCATGTTTTTTTTATTGTATATATGCATGTGTGGTTCAGTGATGCAGGATATTGCAGCTACAAGTACCAGGTAGGTACGGGGTATCGTCTCCACCTGGCTTCACAGGTCTAAGCATGCCTTATATTTTTTGATGGAAGTGGAGGAGATAGTAATTGACCCTATTTTACTCATTTACACTCATGTGAGTGTCGTCAGTTGGTTGTCCAGTCAGTTAGTTTGGCCTTCGTATTTTGTCGTTTGATCTTTTTATGAGTATTTGCTTGAGATTTGTTCAATTTGTGTGTTTTAGTGGATTTGATTGATTAATTAAGTTTATGGAGTTATCTCATAGTTGATTTATGTATGCATTGAGATTATAAATTTAATCAATTAAAAGAAGTTATTAAATTTAGTTGCAAGTTGCATGATATTAGAAATATATTTTATTTAAATTTTGATGAAAAATAAATTAGATTAATTGCATTTATTGTTTCCTAAAATTTTAAATAAATAAAAGAATAAATGAATAAAAGAATTAATTAGAATTATAGTATTGCTTTAATTTCTTTATTTAGAAAATTAATTGCATGAGAAAAGAAAAGAATGAAAAATGATTTTTAATTATTGCATGTTAACTTATCCCTTTGTTAGAAAATTGGAAAAAGAAAATTAAATTGCTTTTATTACTAAATTTAGGTTTTTGGAAAAAAGATATTCAACCTAGAATTTTAGTTTAAAAAGAGGAATAGGTCATTATTTTAGGATACACAGGAAATAGGTTAGGGATTTAGGTGAAGAAATTTATTTGGAAACTTGTTGAAAAGATTAGGGCTCTTCTACAGATTTCCTCTAGGAAAGCTATACCAAGTTGGGTGGCTTCTTTTGATTGTTGTTTTAAGAAAATATTTATAGTTCTTCTATCTTCTGAATGATGTGTGTGTTAAGATGATTGTCATATCTTGTCTGATTAATTATGTTCTTAGATAAAGTCCATACCTGAAGTTAATTTATAGTTTAATGGAAAGAAGTTATTTCTGGGTGTTTGTGGATTAAATTTTTGAGGAAATTGGGAAAAATTATTATGGCAAATTTTGCCAAGAATTTTGTTGTGCATGGAAATTGCAAGATTTGGGAGGTATGGGATTTATCAGAGAAATCATTCCCTCTTGTTTGTTTTTATTCCGATATTGGTTATGACAGTCTTTTATTTGTATCACTGTGAAATTGTTAATTACTCTAGGAATAAATTTAATTATAAATTAAATTTATTGGGTTATTTACGTTTTGGGAAAATATTTTATTTAATTACAAATATATATATATATATATAAACCCTCGGTAGCACTACCGACGATAGTATGCTACCTACAGTAGCATCTGCTACCATGCGGTAGCATGGGCTACCATGCATAGCATATGCTACCGTGCACAGTGGCAGAGATTAAATGTTTTTTTTTTCTTTATTTCCCCTGTGCGTACCTTGACATAGCACCATCGGGTTTCATGCCCGGGGTTGTTTATTTTGAGTTATTTATTAATTAGTTTATAATGTGTGTGTGTGTGTGTGTGTGAATCTATATATATATATATATATATTTAAGTTGTTTTTTATTAATATGGGTATTATATTATGTTAGCTTTATTTTAATATTGTGGAAATTAAATTCCAAGTTATTAAATATATATTCTGTAATATAATTATAAGTGAATTATTTGTGTGATTGATTTAACCTTATTGGACAAATGACAAAATTGATTTATTTGTATAATTGTAAATTCTTATTATCTGTAAATTCCTTATTTGCAAGTTATTTATGCTTTTGGTTGTTGTAAGAAAAGATTGCCTGTATTAGGGTCTTGTGTAAATGGTGTTTGCAATCAAGCTTAATTCCGTTGTAATTCTAGTTGAGTTGTCATTATGTCCTATGTTATTATATCTCCTTGGTCAGGTGTTGTTGTATAACCTTATTGATGTGAGCCACTATGTGTTTTGTCCAAATGGTCAATCTTGGATTAGTGATTGTGTATCCTTCACCTGTGGTTTGTCAGGATTAGTTATGGTTGTCTGTTTCGCCATAGAGTTCTCATAGAGAAACCTTTCCTATTAGTGTCCTATAAGAGAGAGTGGCTTTTGAGCAGGGGTGGTGCTCGAAGTGGATGACAGGATAACTCGTCAAAAGTCAGTTAAAAAGTGATAACCTAATAATATATTGGGGGGGGAGTGAAATAAATATTAATTAAGATAATGTACCTCATGCATAGGTGTAGTGCTTGTACGGGGCTCATAATGTTACGAGAAGGCTTGGAATGGCAAACTTACCACCTTGTCTTCATGAAAGGATTGGTAGGGTCCGCATGAGACTTAGTTGGAGCTGGAAGCCAAGAGAAGTTACCAGGACAGAGAGTCAGGACCTAGGAGGCCTACCATGGTAACCATCAAGCTATGCGATGACACTCTCTCCTTAGAGTCACTGGTGTTATGAGTTGAGTTACATGGATGTTTGCGGAGTCATGTAGTTCTTTTGTACTTGTCTTAATTTGCTTGCTTGAGGGTTTTCAACTATCTCCTAGCACGGTGGGGTGGTTCCATTTCAGGATCACATGGTCGGGTGGTAGTGCCACTTCCCATCGGATGTTCTGGATTGTATCTTCAGGCAAGGAAAGGCTTCGCTAGTATTTCTTGGTTCGTGGTTCATGTACCAACTCATGTTCATGATCATTGTTCAGTTGAGACCTTGTGGTCATTGTATCAACTTTTATGTAACCTTGATATTGTAACTTTGTATCTATGGCATTTTTGGAAGCCATGTAATTATGGATATTGTAATAGTATGTCAGTGGAATGTGTGTTAATTCAGTGGCATTGATCTTATGTTTAAATGTTTTATGGAAATTGGATACATTGGAATACTTTAATTTCTTCATTATGGAATTTAGATGTATATGTAGTTTTGAACTTAAGCATTTACTTTATCTAATTAAATGGACAATTGGATTAACCATCGTGTTAATATAATGTATGATTAATCTTTGTTGGTAACCCTTAGGAAATCATGTGTTAGTCTTCCAATGTGTTATTAGACGTGCAATGGTTATAATTAATGCACTTAATCTTTAAAAAAAAAATTATTTCACCCTTTAGTTTCCTAGTTGTGTTGTTTTCCTTTAGGGTTCCTGGTGGGGCATTACAAACGGCTTAGGGTGGATTTCAGCCCGAATGTGGAAAGTGAACACATTGGTGAGAACTTCGCCCGAAATTGAACATTTTAAATTTAATTAAATATAATTAAGTCTATAGTCTATAAACTTGTTAGGCCCGTATAAGATTTTCATTTCATATATGTCCTTAGTCGGAGTAATGTCCTTCTAATCCATTGGTCAAGTCATTTAATTAATTTTCCCCGTATAACTCGGCCATTGTTAAGTTTCACTGCGTTGAACTTGAACCTTGAACATGAACCTTTTTGGTTCAAGGTTCAAAGTTCAATGAGTGTTGTTTTGAATGTTTTTCCCTTTCGTGTGGTTTTAAGTTTTTGTGAGTCCTTGTCGGCATTTTACATTCTTTGAACCTTGAACTTGAACCTTTTTTTTTGGTTCAAAGTTCAAAGTTCACGATTTGTCATGTTAATTCCATGTTATGATTGTTTTGCAATGTTAAGAATTCATTTATTAGTTTCTCAAAAGACATGTGACTTGGTGCGAGGTGATGGTGCACATTTCAAGAGATGATTAATGGCCACAAAAGAGAGGGAATATTCTTTCTCTAATGATTTGAAATCTGTCATTTATAGCAAGTATGTGTGAGGATCCATAGTGTCAAAAGTGAAGTGATCTAGCATTTAAGGCATGTTCAAATACAATCATTTCAGAGTAAGGCCACATGAACGAAGAGTAAGGGAGACAGTTTGTGGTAATGATGGGTAGGATTTTATCAGCTTTAAAACAAAGTAGATGTCACGTCGATATTATTATTTTCTTGAGAAGGTTTTGAGAAGGAGTTTTTGGAGCAGGAGAAATAGACTGCGATAGGGGTTTGCAAAGGATAAAGGAAGGTATGTTCGACAACTTTCTAAATTGTTGCAGTTTGTTTTAAAGATCTGGGTATTCTGTTAGCTGTTTGTTTCCATTTCACTTTCCTTCCTTAACTAGTTTGATTTGAGAAAATACCTGCTATGAGACCTATTTTGCCTAGATTAGTGAGCTCGTCTTCCCTTGTAAGCACCTTACTGGAGTTAGGTGATACATCATTAGCCCAACTGGATTTAGATGATTTTCTAGCAAGAGTCTGGAATCCAGACACAGATCCTATGAGGAGAGATATTGCACATAGTGGGTTATTAGAAGTGGCCGCATTTCCTACAGCTGCCCCTTGCCCTGAATTAGTTTTAGAATGTATGAATCACTATGACAAGGGTAATAGATGCATAAGGAAGAACAATGGTGAGGTTTTGTTATCCATAGATAGACAGACAATAATGGCAGCTATGGGTATTCCACACCTGGAACCTTATGAAGATTGGACGATTGGAAAATCCTATGGAATTTTCTCCAAGAAAAAGCAGTATTACAGAACTATTATTGCATGGAATTGGCTTCTGAAATTCCAGAAAGGGGGTTCAAGGCTATCGAGGCCTTTAACCTGTGAACATTTAATTCCTGCAATTTGGGACTTGGTAGTATTGTAAAGGGTAATTCCCACTCCTTTCATTGGGAGGACTCAACGTATTTCTTCATCCAGGTCACTCTAGATAAGAATCGATTCATTGACTGGGGAACTGTTATAGTGGAAAGGTTGCATGAAGGTTTGAGTAATTACCCTAGGATGGTGAAATTCCATATGTCTTCATACCTATTATATATGCTTGCTTGTGTGAGAGAATGGTCTAGACTGTCCCATGCAAAATGGGTTCAAGGTATAAAGATTTATGAGTATCATCCTAATTTGACTTTGAAAGGGCATGTAAATGATTATCTAAGCTGGAATGATATTTTCACTAGGATCTTGACCTTTTAATTACAAGGTAACATGCATAGGAGGATGTCTGTAGAAGCCATTGAACTTGTTAACATTTATGGAAGTTTCTTTACATGGTTTAGTCACTTCACTTACCTAAGGGTTGGAGGATTTAAAGGCAAACTCTTTAGGCTACCCAAGTATGCTTCAGACTCCTATATTTTGATCGAAGTTTCCAGGCAGCTTGCCTATGTTGCAAGGGATTATGGTGAGGACTCAGACACAAGTGGAATTTTTCCCATTGATTTAGGTCATTACAGCTGTAGGTTTGTCTCTAATGCGTTGACCCTTGAGCTAGAAATTAAGGGATTACATTTGAAGACCTTTATAAAAAGGGATAATTTTGATAGCAAAGGTTTTATCGCCCAGTATGTAAAGAAGATGGTGCCTGATCAGCATGTTTCTCAGTTGGAAGATTATTGGGAAGGTTGCTCAGATGAATTTGAAGTGAGGAAGAGGAGTTGGTCCAGGTTAACCTTGAAGCAAATCCATGACATGAATTTGCCAATGGACACTTCAGGTGTCACCACTGATGATGAGGATATACTTGACTCTGAGTTTCTAAAGCGGGTGCATAATGAGCCTCTTCCAGAGGTAGATTGGAGTAAAAATATGGAAGATAGTATTCAGACACGCACCTTCAACATGATTCACAGGACAGAAAATTGGCTTAGGAGTTGTTGTTTTTAGCCGGCAAGGGCAACCAGTTCAAGAAGCAAAAGTGGGAAGAAGAATACCGCAAGAAAAACTTCCATTTTAACTAATATTCCCATTTCTGTTACAGGGAAAAGACAGGTAATGATCAAAGAAGAGAAACTTGACACTGAGGTTGGGCTTGTTATTGGTGGTCAAATTACCAGGTCAAGGTCTGAGAAGAGTTTTCAGCTATCGGCTCCCCATCTCATTCTTGATCTAGATGCAGAGGAAGCATTGTGCAATATGGCATCCCCTGTTCCTGATGCAGACAAAACTTCAACTGGCATAGACACTACTTTCCAGGATTCAAGGACACTTGATATTCAGTCTCATACAGATAGTGCCACATTTCCACCCTCAGCAGGATTTCCAACCATGTCATCTAAGGAACTGACTTTGGCACCCAAGTGGTTAAGTGATTCAATCACCAGGAAAAGGAATGTGGTTCCAATTTTAGTATCGATGGAGGATGTTGTGAATAAATGTCTGGGAAAGTCTACAAAGCCCAAAAAGTTAAAAATGGAGGCCATGATTGATTTTGACAAAAGTACGAAGCATTGGACCGCAAACATTGCCAAACCCGCATTCGACAAAGATGTTGTTATTGCTTCAAAAGCAGACTATGCTATTGAATGAGTTGATTTGGGGGTCGAAACCAAAGCCATCGATGTGAAACATCTAGAGACTTCGACTAAATGAATTATCTCTCATACTTGGAAAGATGAAAGAGACAAGGTTGAGTTAAAAAAATTTAATGCAAATGGCTCAGTATATTCATGCTCTGTAGAACAACCCATTGTTGTTGTCTCAAAGTTCAGGACCATTTAGCCCAAAAGCACCTGGTAATCAAAAATTCTTTGATGAGGTTCAACAAAACATGATGATTGTCGAGGTCTTCTCAGAATGGCTCACCTCGATCATGCATCAAGCGACCAATTACATAACGGATTTAGTCCAGATCTTCAAAGATGAAAATGAAGTCACCAAGGCATTGGACTCTGACTTAATCTCATGGCAGAAAGAGAAAACTAAATGGGCAGTGATTTCAAAATAGATGTGTGATATTCAACGTTATGGTCTGATGAATTTTCTTGCAAAAAATCAGGTGCCAGGGTTAAATGAGGATGTAATGTTTATTTCTAAAGAAAGTATTGAATGATGCAACCAAATTATTGAACAGGGCCATAATGAATCGGCCAGTCTGCATGGCGAATTAACAGCTCTAAGGGCGACCATGCAGAAGGATCTGCACTGCGTGGATGTTCAATTGCTTAAGGAAGATAATGAAACCCTAGAAGATACCACAGAGATGATTAACCAGTTTAGCAGTCACATTAAACAAATTAAAGTGGATAAATCCTTGGTTGTGGATGATTTCATGAGGATTTCCAAAGTGGATTCAATGCTCATAGTTTGTCTTGATCACCTAGACTCTCACAGAGACAAAGTGCAGCTGGTGAAGAGAAAGAAGGAGCTCTGGAAGCAGAGAGTAATTCACATCAATTTGCCACACGTAACCATAATTCAATAATTTTCAAAGGTGCATCGAGAGTGGAGTACGGCGAAGGCGGTGATGGTGTCTATCTAAAATACCAACCCGAGCGATCACACCGGGACCGAGCAGACGACATGACTAGCACTGCTGGCAGTTGTTCGCCAGCGAGTCTAATCATTTTCTTTAGTTTTGGTTATGCAGTTAGGGTTGTTTTCTATTAACTCTTACGAGTTAATTTTACTTTGGTTAAAAACTATTGGTCTAGTGACCTATATTGTAATGACTTTGAAAAGGTTCACTAAGTTTTTGAAAAGACTATCTTTTAAATTAGCTATAGATGTTGTGTATGCAGAAGGTGGATGTTCATCAATGAATGAAAATCTCATTAACAATTCTCTTTGATTTCAAATTTGTGTGTTTGTTATTTTGGAATTTGATTTCTGTGAAAATCTATTTCAAGGAAGGAACCGTTATACTTTCTATGTGTGCAGAAATTATTAGCGAATTTAATCTTTAAAGGCTTTTTCATTTTGTTTTAGTGTATGTGTGAAGTCT
The DNA here is from genome assembly GCF_030272615.1 of Cryptomeria japonica. Classification (NCBI taxonomy): domain Eukaryota; kingdom Viridiplantae; phylum Streptophyta; class Pinopsida; order Cupressales; family Cupressaceae; genus Cryptomeria; species Cryptomeria japonica. Next base: position 899,807,131 of record NC_081414.1, on the reverse strand, counting down.
ATTGGCTTTATATAAAGAGATATATAAATCAGTGCTTGCACTCATTTTGTATTGACTGGTGAATGCAATTACCTTTAGTGCTTTCTGGTGAAAAGCATCCTATTGATTGTGTGTAATTTGGAGTTGATTGAATATTTATTAGAGGGAGTTGTACCTAAATTTAGAGGTTAATCAAATATAATGATTTTCTAACTGATTGGTAAAGAATTTGTCTTTCTTTACGTGAGTCAAAATATGCAAGCTTGAATAAACAAGGAAAGACCAATCTATTTACCAACAAGACTATAAATCTCTTTTTCGGGCGAAAGTTTAAAATGATTAAATAGACTTAAAAAATAGACCCAAACAATGACACGAGTATGGTGACATGCTAGAAAAATGGCAGAAGTCGTGGGACCCACTACATCTGTAAATAGGTACCATCGTCCGTTGGATAAACAAAGATCAATGACTTAGGGTGGATTTCGGCCCGAGTATAGAAAGTGAACACATTGTTGAGAACTTTGCCCGGAATTGAACATTTTAAGTTTAATTAAATATAATTAAGTCTATAGTCTATAGACTATAAATCTCTTTTTTGGGCGGAAGTTTAAAATGATTAAATAGACTTAAAAAATAGACCTGAAAAGTGACACGAGTATGGTGACGTGCCAGAAAAATGGTAGAAGTCATGGGATCCACTGCATCTGTAAATAGGTACCATCATCTGTTGGATGAACAAAGATCAACGGCTTAGGGTGGATTTCGGCCCGAATATGGAAAGTGAACACATTGGTGAGAACTTCACCTAGAATTGAACATTTTAAATTTAATTAAATATAATTAAGTCTATAAAGCTCTTTTTCAAGCAGAAGTTTAAAATGATTAAACAGACTTTAAAAACATACTTGAAAAGTGACACGAGTATGGTGACGTGCCCAAAAACTGGCAGAAGTCATGGGACCCACGACAATTGACAATGGGTACCATCATCTGTTGGATGAGCAAAGATCAACAACTTAGGGTGGATTTCAGCCCGAATGTGGGAAGTGAACACATTTGTGAGAACTTCACCCGAAATTGAAACATTTTAAATTTAATTAAAAATAATTAAGTCTATAAAGCTCTTTTTTGCGTGGAAGTTTAAAATTATTAAACAGACTTAAAAACAGACCCGTAAAGTCACAACAGGTACCGTGGTCCCTCGTCCGTTGGATGAGCAAAGATCAATGGCTTAGGGTGGATTTTGGCCCGAATGTGGGAAGTGAACTCATTTGTGAGAACTTCGCCCGGAATTAAATGTATTATATTTAATATCCTCAGAATTTATACTGAAGTAGTGAATGTTTTGTCCTTCGGCATTGAATAGTTATTAATAATAATTAATAAAATTACAACATGATTCTTAATGTCCTCAGAATTTATACTGAAGTAATGAATGTTTTGTCCTTCGGCATCAAATAGTTATTAATAGTAATTAATAAAATTACAACTTGATTCTATATATTTTGCCCTTTAGGTATTACTTTTCTATTTTTCAGAGTTTTCAAAATAAGAGACTCGTAAATCATAATTGTATTTCATTTCATGGACAAACTTGTAAATCGAGGGAGATTCAAAAACATCTACTAGATTGAGGAATGTAAGTCGCAATAGAGACTGTCTGCACCAATCTAGTGAAATAGAAATTTCGAGTAAAATCTAGAACACCTACATCCTGCCTTTTTTGCTTTTGGTAATCTCGTGGTCCAATTTGAGGGTTAGCATTTTTAGGTTTTTATCTAGCATTATTTTGAATTATTAACAATAATAGTGATGGGAAAAATGGGAAGCAATAGTTCAACAAGAAGCCAAGTGAAAAACAAAATGTACCTAACCAAACCGGTTAAAACACCAGGTTTCACTAATGAATACCATGATATTTATGACCCTGCTTTCGATGGTGAAAAGTGTATCATAGATATTAGATATGCATGGTTTAGTAAGGCGACAGATCCATGCAAGGCAAAATTTATTGTTTTCAACCCAATGTTACAACAAAGAACACATAAAATTGCATCGTGGGATGTTGGATTGGGAAGCATGGTGTTACCTAAAGTATTCCCTTGCCCTGATTTTGTTATGGTCTGCGTCAAAAATTATGATGAAGATAAAAAAGCAATTGTCAATAAAAATACAAAAGAGGAAATTCTATCCATAAACGAGGGAGAATTTTCTCATTTGTTGAACCTAGGATTTGAAGCCCAAAACTCAAACGTCCAAATTGACCTTGAAAAGCTGGTAGGGAATTATGAGAGTCTCGATCCAAGTCACAGAGATTCATTTATCAAAGCTCTAATAAAGAGTGGTATTGGTATTGTGTTGGATTATAATCATAATCCTCCTTATGATTCTAACATTTTTGTTCCATGGGTTGGGGATACTATTTCCTTGTTGTCATTTTTCCTGGGATTGTAAAATGATAGGGAAGTGGGTGTGCGCCTTCTTGAAATGATTTATAATATCCATTATGTAGGTCAGCCAATAAGAAACAATTTTATTGAGCACATTGTAAAATCCATGCAAAAACAATTACTAATGATCAAAAAAGGTTCCTATAAGACATTTAGGTTCTCATCCTACTTGTGCTATCTCCTTCTATCCAAGTATCGTACAATATTCGAGACCAACAAGCTTCAAATTGTGAGCTATAAGATTGATGAGAAGACTGGGAAGAGAACAGAGTGTCCAATATATGATTGGACACCAAAGATAAGGATGCATGATAATAGAAAGAACTACAACCATTTTATAGACTTCTTTTTGGCACCAATGTATAATGAAATTACAAGCACTCCAATGCCTAGGTCTCCTGTGTCTTGTAGAGATTGCATTCAACTCGGAAGTCAAATAGAATTGGCTAACTGGTTCTTCATGGAAGAATTCATTGTGTTAAGGTTTTACGGATCGGCAGTAAAACCATACAAACTTCCAATACATGTGACAAAGAGGGTATTTGCATTAGAGTATGTATGGAAATTGGAGAGCATAGATAGGCACTTCCATGGTTAGAAAAAGAAGAGCATATTTCCTTCCTTGTCTTTCTCATGTGGAGGGTTCACATTTGAGAGAAAAGCATTCAATGTGGCACATGCTTTTTTGACAGTTTTTAACTTTGGTGATGAGGGTCTCTCACAATATGATCCAATCGGTGTAGTTCAAGAAAGGCTTAAGAAAAATGGGAACTCTTCCACGTTATGTCAACATGAAAGTAAACCATTGCTATAAAATCTTAGAAACATGGACTCCTAGGATGAGGTTAAAAAAGAGATGGAGAAAATTGTAGCTGACAATAACATTTCAACAAAAGAAATTTCATCACAAAGTATGGTATTGCACACACAAAGGACAACAGAGGAGGGCCAAGGCATCCAAAATAGGAGGTCCTACAATTTCTACCTAAAATCTGCTAATCCATCTAAGAAATCTATTCCCAAATCAATTCTGCAAGAATGTAAAGAGAGTTTTTGGACTCAAACCAAAATAAATGATTTTTGGACTATGAGGAGGAATCTCGGTGAACCAAAGACTAGTGCGGAATTTGAGACCATCGACGAGGATGATGAGTTTAGCAAATTGTGGAATATGGAGCATCCCACAACAGCACATGACAGGAGTGAAAATGATGATGAGTATGAGGTTGAGTCCGCTCCAACAACTACTATAACCCCTAAAATATTAGGTGCAAGCCATGAGTCCATGAAAGAAAAATATAGCAAAGGGGAAAGCATTGTGGAAAAAATGAGTTTTGAAGGTGGTGGTCTAGCTGCCAGAGGAGAGGGCATTTGGTATCCACTTCAGGTACAACTTCCATCAGGGTCAAAATCAAAAGCTCCTATTAAACTAGTCATTGGACTTGATTCTTCAAATTCATCATAGATATGTACTACTCATTACCCTCAAGGTCCACCTACATTTGTTTCGGGTTCAAATCCACAACCACCACCACATCATGGTATTCCCATTGGTGGTGAATCAAGTGCCACTACCACAGGTGGGGAATCTAAGGATAGTATTCTCATTATTGTTCAGTCAAGTGACATTTTGATTAGTGGCCATGGTGGGGTTGGCATGGGTACTACTAGTACTACTGATACTAGTTGTCTAGTTGTTGGACAAGGGCTACAACAAAATATCTCTTGCAAGAGGCCACTAGTGGTAGATACTAATACTATTCAAAATCCTATATCAAGTGCCACTAACACTACAAAACAATCATTTGCAGCTTCAGATCACACACCTAAAAGGATTATCAAAAATACACATGAAAGTGTCAGTGGGAGTGGGACAGTATCAGGAATTGTTGTTGGTAATCCTAGTCAAGCATTAGTTAAAACCACAAGAATAAGTGGAACTGGAGCCTCTGGTATTCCTATGTCACCTTTCAAACATTCAATTGCTTCAGCAAGCCTAGATTTTCAATATCGTGATTACTATGAAAATATGAACACACAACAAAAGGAAATAAAGAAAAAAAGAAAGCATTTCATAGGGTTTCCCTGACTAAAGTTTTAAACAAAGAGCCTACAAGGAATGGGGTATTTCCAACATATGACCCACAAAAAGATATGATGGAGTTCACGGTTGCTATGCTCCCGGCCCCAACTAAAGATAAAAATCCACCACACAGTTAGATAGATCCCTCTGAATTTCAAGTTAGCACCCTCTAAATGGATTTTTCCAAATTACATAATGTGGACAAAATTAGTGTGTCAAAAAGGACTAACGAAGTGGTCTACACTTCACTGCTAAAGGTGGAGAGAGAGAAAAATAAACTGGAGAAACAAATAAAAAAGTTACAGGTGAACCTGGCAAACAAAAAATCAAGGAGGAAAGAAACAGAAAGCAAGTGCAATGATTTACAGAAAAGGATAAAAAATTTGGGCTATGCAGAAGAAATTGTAGAGCAGGAGAAGATGGATGCAGAATTGAAGGACTCGATAGAAAAACTGGCTAAAAGCATTAAAAAAGTTGATGAGGAAAGAGCCAGTTTTCAAAAATTATACAAAAGTTATGAGTCTGATGTTGCCGAAATGAGAAAATTGCAGGACCTATTAGATCATGGGAAGGAAAAAGAAAAACATTTGCAAGAGGAAGTAGAGGAAGAAAGAAATAAATGTGCACAAATGAAAAATACCGACAAAATGCAAATGATAAAATAAAAACTTTGGAGGATAGATTGAAAGATAATATGAAAAATACAACGAACTATATACAAGAAAACATTTGGCAAAAAATAATGCAGAGGAGTGACAAGTTGTGTGAATAGTTTCAATTGACTGAAAGTCTCAGACTAATTTATATGAAAATCAAAGGGCACTATGAAAAGAGCACACATGTTTATTCAAAAGAGGATATGGCAAAAAATATTCTTAAAGTAGTCTACAGTTCTAGTGATAGCTACTTGGCATCCAAGGGAATTAAGAGCCACATTGATGCCACAGTTAAGACATCATCTATCATTCAAAAATGCCAGAAGCTAAGGGAAACATCAGAAGTTATGGAAAATTATGGAAAAAGATATTGAAGCTGCAAGAAAAGAAAAATAATTTGATTAAACTTGGTTTGCCTAAGATCATTGACCCATCAAATAAATTCATTGGAGAAGAATCTTACAAAAAAAGCATGGAGATAAAAATGAAGTCTGATTTAGATTTGCTTCCAAAGGACACAACTCCCCAAAGCTTTTCGGAATTCATCCAACCATTTATAACTCTAAATTTGGTATTGGATGAAATAGTGATGTCAAGTAAATCTTCTAAATATGGAATGTTGATGAAGTTGGAGTTGACTTTCCATAGTTTACAGAATATTGACCTTCCATCAGACAAAGAGTGGAGCACCCTACAAAAACTGGCACAGAAATCTTAAGAATCATAGTATGTATTGCACAATTTTCTTCTTTTACTCTTAATTTCAAGGTTTTATTTTTTTTGTGTTTTCTATTTTGCTAATCCAGCCTATGAATCTATTTTATGAATAAGAAAAAACCAACACTCGCTATTGCTATTTTGCTAATCCAACCTATGAATCTATTTTATGAATAAGAAAAAACCAGCACTCGCTATTGCTATTTTGCTAATCCAGCCTATGAATCTATGATGCATAGTGCAAAACTTCAGCCAATAAATTTGTACTCTCAAATTCTCCCTTGCTTTAACATTTATGCATTTCTCTATTTCTGATTAGTAGGTTTTAGGCACTGCTATTATCTATATTTAATTTGTCATGGCATGAATTAATATTTAATTTTGAACTCTATTTTTTGAATAAGAGACATCAAACATGTAGCAAATTTTAAATTGCTAATACAGCTTGTGATGGCCATATAAATCTGTGTTGAGTTTGTGGTTTTGATGCTCACTCTTCACATGTTGCAAAGTTACAATTCGACCTGAAGCTGTTGTTGCTCCCTTGTTTCTATAAAAGGGAATTCAGGGTCATTTGCAAAGGGTTCTAAAACTTTGTATTCACTTTTGCATGGACATTGGAGAATCACACAGGAGTTGTTGCTGCTCTCTTGTTTCTATAAAAGGGAATTCATGGTCATTTGCAAAGGGTTCTGAAACTTTGTATTCACTTTTGCAATGTGCATGGAGAATCACACAGATTGGTGTATTACTATTGAATGAACTGTATCATATGGCTATATTTTGAAAGAATTAATGAAAATCTAAGTTCTCGACATGTGTATTACTATTGAATGAATTGTATCATATGGTTCTGAAATGTATCACATAGATTTGAGACTCAAACATGTATAAATAAACAATAAACATCTCTGTATCAATAAACACATTATGGTTTTTTTTTATTATGCTATTTTAAATCTAGAAATAGAAAGTTGAAAAATACAATTACAAATCAATATTAAATTGTAATTGCAAAAATTAATATGCTTTTGTAATATGAATGATGAGATACAGTAATAAGATTAATAAATACCAATCTCTTACAGTTTCCATTCATCCTCATCAAATTCAGAGCTTTCTTGATTCTTGTCTGTGGTTTGAGTTTCTTCACTCTAAGTCTGCATACCTTCGCCGAACTGCATCTCAATGCTACCAGTAGGTCTAGTACATGAGTCAATAGTCCCACTAGCACTTTGGTTTGAAGTGTTGCCCAAACCTCTTCTTTCACATTTGGACATCCAGATTTGCAGTGCTCTATCGTAAGGAAAAGTGTGGACATCATACCTAGATGTATAGAGCCTCAAGCAATTTTCCAAATTTTTGTCTCGTTTGTTTCTTAGATTTAATTTTAGGAACCCCAAAGCACTGAAAACTCTCTCATCTTCCACCAAACCCAATATCATGGTAAGACATAAATCAGCAAGCTTCACATATTCTGGCATTGAATCACACAATGTTGAGTTCTCAGCTATAGTTTTCCAAAGCCTTGTTATTGATCCCTCTTCACAGGGGTTCTCCATTTTGCCATATTGTTCTTTCATATTGTATGCAAAATGAGATGATTTCTCTAGAAGATGATTTTTCTCTAATATTCCATTTATAGTTACTCCATTCAAATCTCTGGATATGCAAAATTGTTTTATCAAAGTCAATAGCTTACTTCAAAAATTAGTTGCACTATTGAGGCTCCAATATTGAGGAAACACAATAGACATGGCTTCGAGTAGGTTTTTCAGGAGGGAATCTGCTTCTAATTTGTGAGGAAAGATCATATGCAATTTTCTTCACAGAAGTAGTTACAGTCTCAACAATCTTGTCAAAATCTTCCCTTTTAACTCTTGCTAGTTGCTTCCTGGGGCACTATCCTAGTTCCTCGGGGTCGACCGTGGCATAGAAGTGCATTGGTATCTCAACTCCCCATACATTGGCACATACCTCCCCATCTGCACTAATTTGTAAAAAGTTATCAAGATTGTTCAAATTTGTGAGTGTCTACCACTTAACAAATTTTTCATCAGATAGTGTTGGTTGATTTCGATAGAGATTGTCGAGGGTCATGCATATTATCTTACACAGCGTAGCATATTTTGCAATATATAGAGCTCTTTTCTGGGTAGCCTTCATAATATTCCTCATTTCCTCTAGCATGGGTAGAAGAGATGCTAAAGTTAAGAGTGTCTCTAAATTACTTAACCTGCGAAGAAGTTCAGGAAATTTCGGTTGATCTAATTCGTCACGAGTTGTGTGAAATAGTCCAATCAAGGATGGATATTATGAAAACACTCAATGTGTTGGACCATCCAAAGAGATCCATCTGGTATCATTATCCTTGAGAATCTTGTTCCCATCAGTTATTCCATCAACAAAGTGTTGAAATTTCATAAATTGCTTGGAACTTTGACATAAGTGTGAGTAGAGCTCTATAATTAAAATTTCATTTTTTTTAACCGAAGCAAACTTTCTCACAATTCCAAAAGCTAGATTCATTATGTGAGTCATGTAGTGAATTGCAGTAATGTACGGTGCAAGTGAAGTTTCAATCTTTGTACAAAGATCATTCATGTGACCTTGTATTACTGAAGCTCCATCTACTCCAACACAAACCAATTTTTTGGCTACCGTCATGTCATCCATACCTCCATATTCAATTAAACTTCTCTTTACTAGTTGAAATAAATTTTCCGCTATCACACTCTCCTTCATTTTAGCAACAGATAGTAGATGAGGTTGGCGGGTATGATTCTCTACAGTATAAACATGCATGCATACACATGAAGTATTGTCTACTATCGTAACTTCATCTAAAGAAAATGCAATAAAGTTTGACTCTCTTATGTTTTCCTTTACATCTTCTTTTTCAACCTCAACAAGACAACTTGCCCATTCTCATCCACTGTTTACTGACCAGTGTCTATTAGGATAGTTAGGAACTTTCAAAAAGTGTAATAAACCACTAATTGATGGGAAATCTATTATAGCACACCCTCTGCTCAAAATATAAAAAACAACGCTTAACTGAACAGCTTTTCCCAGTTATTCTATTTGCATTGCTTTTCCAAAAACGGCTTCAATAGAACCTTTAACTTCAGCAGGCTTTGTCTGTATTTTCTCATGAAAATAATACTCTTCGGCATTCCTCACATGCATGCATTCCTCCTTTGTTTTCCATCTTATCACTGATTTTTCAACCCCTTCTATCATTTGTTTTTCATAAACTTTACCCATATGCTTTTCTATGATGTCAAATTTTAGCTGCAACCTAATTTCCTTGTTATGTTTCCAAGTACAAATCTTACATCTGCATTATATTGGAGGCTCATCTTCAATTGGATTCTCCACTAGTTCAATGAATGGATACTTTGATGCCCAATTAATTTAAAAATTCCTCACTGACATGTCTCACTCCCGATCCTTTTTTATTGTGGTTCACCCTTTTTTGATATGGCTTTTCTTTTCCCCTTCCATGCATTATCATCAATGGCATTATCACCCAAGTCGATTATATCATTCTGGTTAACTTGGGTATCTACCAAATAATCTTCTTCAAGATCATCCTGATATGAGATATCAGGTTTGCCGTTGTCTTCAACATGCGGTGTAGGTGGTGAATTTTGTACTTGTACTTGTGATGATGTAGCTTCTTGATTTTCACCACAAGCTTTTCCAATGCCAAAGTATGAAGACAACGTTTTTCTTTTTGTTGGCCCCTCCTGGCCTTCCCCACATTCAGGTTTCCTACCCCTCTTCTTGTTCAACATCTCCAATGAAATAAAGGCTACCAAAAAAATATCAATTTGTTGAAGAAGCAATAATAGATTATAATGTATAATACACCACTTCAAAAATATGATCGCTCACCTTTAGGTCACTAGCAGTCGCCAATGCAATCAACAACAATGATTTTCCTTGGTCTGGACTTTGAAACTTTGCTATTGATTAGAATTCAGAGCCTAGAACCCACCAGATTGTGTTGAGATAGATCTGATCTTTGCATGTATTTATACCAATCCTTATATGGTGAATTCCGCAGGAATTTTGTATGGTATACAAATATTTAACAAATCCTACATAACTATAACACGACTTATGTAATTTTTTAGGCGATTATAGGTCATCCAAATATGACTTAAGTAATTTTCAAGGAGATTATAGGTCATCCAAATAATTGGTGAATACAATATAGTTGGCGAAAGTTGGGGTGAATGGAGACACGGGTCAGCAAGATGTCAGACAAATTGGGTCCCCCTGGCTAACAAATCTTCACATGCCTATACGCGAATTAAGGTCATCTATTAAGGAAACCTCGGGGAGTGTAGGCGAAAAAATTAAATTTACCATCTGTCCACCATATATTGTATTGGTGAAATCATCACATAGAAATGTTTAATTGCATAAAACATATGGTGATTGGGCCGTGACTTTGACAGAAATTGATAATGTTCTAGCGACATGGCCACCCCCAGTCGGTACAAAATATTCACCATTTTCGACATGGCCAACGTGAAAAATTTGCCATTGGCGAATATTTGCCACTAAAGTAATCTCTAGGTTGAGGTTTTCTTGATTGATGTGTAGAGATTGCTATTAAATCCAACGATCATGCTTGTACCAACTTGTTTGTAATCTCGATGAGAGGATTAGATTTTTGTTGTGTTACCGACCTAATCGATTTGTATTTAAATTTGATGAATTTGTTTTGTTTAGTGTTGGCAAGAGTTGGCAGAAATCAGTTGAGTGTGTAATTGTCAAACCAGAGAATGAGTCTGTAGTTTGAGTAAAGAAAGATAGAATCTTAAATGGATCTGATCAAGCAAATTTAGTGTTATTCAGATAAATCAAGAAACTCCTATTGTTTTCTAACAATTATAGTAGAATCGAAATCCCTTAACCGGGTAAGCTCTAACAAGCTTGGTTACTTATTAAATCCTCTAACAAGGTGGTCCATTAGATTGAATTTTCAAATCCTCTACTGAGGTTACTCTTTACAGGGTATTTGCTTCTAACAAGGCATTTGTAGTCAATCCTATTAGAGTAATCTTTTATTAGCTAATAATTATTTATTTAATTATTAGTCTATTATACTCTATGCTTAAGCTAAACTTAGGAATCTTATAATTCTTTAGGGTTTTCTCCTTTAGGGTTTTGATTATCCTCTTATAAGGATTCTCTCTTTGTATTTTCATAACAACTGTAATTATTGAATTGCATTCTTCTTGCACAATCAATATGACTCCTCTTTTATGGATCTATGAATTCTAGCCTCCACAGCGTTTTTGCTTCTCTCCTTTTGTGACAAGTTTGCATGTAGGTGATCTTTGGGAGCTATAGAGTTGATTTTTATTCAACTCCAATATGGTATCAAAGCTCCATATTTGCATGTCCATGTTCTCTTCATGAGAGTTTTTGGGCCTTATTCTTCAAATCCTGTGTATTCGGGGGTTTGTGCAGTTGCTTTTTTCCATTTCTGGAGGTAGCTGATTTTTTGGTACATTTTGGTGCCAAAAGGACCTCACAATTGGATTCAGAAGGTTGATTCCATGAATTTTGATATATAATTTGTCTATTTTTTATGACAGTGGCATCTGGGGCATCATTTTTATTGGCACATTTTTTGAGGCACAAAAATCAGTACGACTATACCTGAAAATGCGTCAGAAAATTTTCATCAAAAAAATAAAAATAAAAATAATTTTTATTTTTTTAAGCCTCTTTATGCCCTACAAGAGGGGTTTTTTTCTTTTGGCCGTAACTTGGTCATACAAAGGCGCTTTTTCAAAAACCTTATATCATCAGAAAGCTCTTTTTGAGCTCTATCGAGATCTAGAGCTTTGAACTTTTGATTTTTTCTTTTTTTATGGCATTTTTTTTCTGTCAAAGACAAAGCTTCATTTTTGTACTCCAGGAGACATAACTTGAGTACCCGAACTCCATTTTTCACAAACTTTATATCGTTGAAAAGCTTATTCTGTGTTATTTCCATTCATATGAGTTTTCCTTCCAGATTCTGCTCCAAGTATATTTTATTCAGTTTTTTGCTTTTCAACACTCTAGTGAATATCTTGGATGTTTCAAGCCCTGTGATCTCTTTCTTTGAGTAGGATGTCTCATCTTTGGCTGTTCTTTTTGTTTCTAGTCTTTTGTCTCATCTAATCATTGTAATATTTTATTTATGCAAATGCACTAAGATAAAGTGCCATCATGCACTGTATACTTGGGATCTTGCACATCTTGTGCCTTATTGTACATACACTACTTATAAAGTGTCATTGGGGGGTTGATGTGTGCCTTTTTTTCCATCTACCTTTTTCATGAGAGTGTTCCTTCCACGACATTAGCCTCATGATGTGTGTCAAGTGAGTGTTCCTTCCACAACACTCTGTACTTTCTTTTCATCTTCGATGTTCCTAGTTCTTCGTCATGCAGTTCTTGTTGGTCATTCTTTTCAGTGTAACTGTCCCTCTCCCTTTTCAACATTATGGGGAGGGTTGTCTTGTTGTTCTAATGCTTCCTTGGTTCGATTGATCAACTCTTCAAACTTTGGTGTTTCATGTCATCTGTATCTTCGAGTTTAGTTATTTGCCATTGTTTGTCATCTGATTCGAGTAGTGTCATTTGAGGGCACTCATGCAGATTATAGTATTCTCTACCTAGTCATGTTCTATTTAAATGGAGGTTCTTCAGATTAGCAGTTACTCTTTGATGATGTTTGCAGCTATTTCATGCTTTAGTGGTGTTCTTCATGTTGGCATTTTTTATGTTTATGTTGTGATTGTCATTGATGGACACACACTTGCTTTGAGATCACTTTTTGAATGTATGAATTATGCTTAACCAGTATTTGTTCCATACTAGTATTATGTTGTAGTCTTTAGACTATCGGTGTTTTGTAGAAAGTGTTTACCGATCTCAAGCGGCATGAAGACCTCAAGCGGTTCGAGGATCTCAAGCGGAACGGAGCAAAGGAACTAAAAGCGGCAATTATCATTTTCCCAGTCTTCATTTTTGTCAATTGGTAATTTGTTTAATAATTAAACCGGTATTACTCTGAGTTACCAACCGGTAATCGGTAAAGTTGTATAAACCATTAATACTCTGTGATGAGTTACCAACCAATATCTTTTTGTGATGAATTACCATCCACCGACACTTTGACTATGATTTTGCATCATGTTACCAAATGTGTCTAGATACACTGAACCTAGGAACTTGCAATGTAATCCTATTAGACCGACATGAAATCAGATTCCTCTTTAAGGACATCATGTCTAGGGTTTGTGTGTGTAGCTGTTAGGGTTTTGGGTGGTTGATGAGTTCTTGTATGTGCCATCTTAATAGAGAAGATCAAGTCTGTGTGTTGTAACAGAGTGTGGATTTACTAAAGACTGAAGTAATGCTGAAATGCATTAGCAATGAGCTATCATGGATCTAACCAAGTAGACTATGCTATTTGCTAGATCATTCACTTGTTGATTAATCACATCTTTGACAAGTTAGAAACCCTTAACCGGGTAGGCCCAGAAAATCCTTTGTAAATCCTCTAACAAGGTGATTCACATATGTGGATCTGAAATCCTCTCACAAGTTGTTCTTTAATCGGACTTATCTCCTAACAGAGATTGAGATTCCTAACAGGATCTATTCTGGTAAAGAACATTGTATGACCCTAACCAGTCTGACCTTAACCGATCTGGTTACTATTCTACAAATAGTTACTTGTGAGTTTCATCTCACCATGGTTTTTCCCATTTGGGTTTCCACGTCAAAATATCTTGTGTTATGGTGATAGTGCTTCTGTGGGTGAATGCCTTACTTGCTATTTGGTTTACATTTGTGTTAATCAGTTTGTTAGTTAAACTGTTATACCGGTTCACTGCTAGATTGTTAAAGTGTTTGAGTTCAGTATTTATTGGTATACTAATTCACCCCCCCCCCTCTTAGTATTCATCAATTGGTATCAGAGCCAACCTTTCTATAAGTATAACCACTTGGAAAGAGATATGGGGGAATACATTATGATGGAACTTACTCATCAGCTCACTCAGACTGAGCAAGCCTATGATGAACTTAAAGTCAAATATAAGGCCTCTCAGGCAAAAAGAAGAAAGCATGCTGAAAAAATGATGGAGCTAACTGAAAACAGTTCTTCTGATGAAGCAAACATGGAAGCCCTAGTTCAAGAAGTTGAAAAACTGAATGAGTCCAAGGCCAACCTAAGAAGGGAACTTGAAGGACTAACTATTAGAATGTGCCAAGACCTTGAGAACTAGAGGAAAGCTAAAGATATGATAAAAGACAAAGATCATGAGATCTCCAAGCTAAAGCAAGAAATCAATACACTTACTGCTCATCTCCAAGAATGCAAAGTAGAAAAAGAGGAAATGCAAGGTGAAATAAACATGTCTATTTCTAAGAATGCAACCTTGAAGGAATCTAATGTTGCTATTACCAAAGAACTTACTGAGTCAAACGAAATACTTGCCAAATTAAATAAGAGCTCTGTTAAGCTAGAGCAAAATCTTGAATCAGCTAAACCGGTAAAGAATACTAATGGACTTGGTTTCTCTGATTATGAGGAAGGTGAGATCTCTGGAAAAAAAGATGGAGCATCAAAGAAGCAACCAGCACCAAAGGATAAAGGTAAGAAAAAGTTCAAACCTATTTGCTTTAATTGTCTCAAGGAAGGACACACTGCTAGTGTATGTAGAAGTAAGGCTTATAATAATTTTCCTTATTTTCTAAATGATAATCCTAGACCCAATTGATTCAATGGTAATTATTATGCAATCAACAAGTTTGGGCATAGAGCATTTGAATGCAGGTTTGTCATGCACAACACCGAAAGATATCCTCAAAGGAGTCAAGGAGTTTTTTCTGAATAAATTGGAACCCAAATCGGTTTAATACCTATAATCATTGGTCAAGAAGCAGTGGCTATCAAGCAGCAACCGGATGGAGAGCAACCTATTTGATCTATCATGGTAGTGGTCACACTGCTGCAACATGCAGAAGGAAGGATGGGAACATGAACAATGGACCTTGGAGAGCACCTAGAATGATTTGCAATCATTGCAACAAACTGAGTCATACAGCAAGATTCTGCAAAATGAGAAAGAACATATCGGATGATATACCGATCACTCTGGAAGGAAATATTGATGTTGAAATTGTTCAAGCGGATATAAAGAGAACCTGGAAGAAGAAGCCAAAAGAAGTGTCTCAAAAAGAACCAGTTTCTGCACCTAGTGTGGAAGTCACTAAACCGGCAAACTAAGCATCAGAAAAGCTTAGGAGGAGCAAGCGGTGAAATGTTTTGGACCCCTGGTTTACACTGGTAAAAGACATTAACTGGTATGTGATACCTGTCAACTGGCAAAAGATCAGAAATGGTAAAAGGCAAATTAGGGTTTACGCCCTAATAGTGGAGCATTTATTATGGTACGTGAAGAACTTGTTTAAAAGGATTTTTCAAGTCATTTTTCACTCATCAGTTCTCAAGCGAAGAAGTTTTTAAGTGTTGAGCGATGAAAAGTGATTTGGATTGCAATTCGAAGAATTTTCAAAACCTTGAAGAAGAATCAGAAGCTAATATCAATCGGTCAAGTGTAGAACACAAAGCGGTATTTCAGCAACCGAAGGAGTGTGTGGCGAAGTGTAATTTGCAAGCCCTAAATTTTGATTTACAAAGGTATTTTTCAAATTTCTCTATTTATCATGGCTTCCACATCACACTCTAGTTCCAATGCACCCATTGATTCAGTAGACTTCATCCAACAGAAAGAAAACTATAATGCCCTATCTCAAATACTCGTTGGTGTTATAGTGGAGGAAGGTATTTCAGACTATATTGATTGTAAAATTGAAGACCTAGGATCTTTGATGATCCATTCTTAGTTAAGCTTATTCTGTGGAAAGGATAAGAAGATCAAACTAGAATTCAACGTCTTGGAAAAGAAGAAGCATCACAATGTGGTCTATTTCCTTGAAGAGTTTTCAAATGATCACATCTGCATCATTCTGAGCAGAGTGCACAGCGTTAAATTGTACTTAGAGTGGATGCATGACATCACACTGGAAGTGATTCATGTCATCATCGGTTTTTGTAATGTAGGTGAAGTGCCAGCCCTGAGGAAGATCAGCAAAATAGAAATGACCAAGCTCACCGGTTCTGTGAGCTACCAACGGGGAATGACTATCAATCCCATCAAGGAGGATCTGGTCAAATATGCATGCATGGTAATAGGTTACCAAACATTTTATGCTAGCAGGATCAACTCTATCTATGATACAACGGTAAATGCCACTTACAGGATGATCAAAGAAGATGCATCATTTGATTTATGTACTTGTATGCAAAGGCAACTTTTGGTAAACCTGAAGTTGATTAAACAGGACAATGCCTTGAGATTTAAGTTTGGACAACTATTGGTTGGGTTGTTCTTCTACTTCCAAGGTTATTTCCTAGGAGTCAGAGATATTCAGTGGTCTGTCGACGAACCATTTACAAAGAAAATCAAGGAAAGCCTTCAAGTGGTTGGAACTGGTTATCCGGAAGTTCTGAACAAATATTTTGATGAGTTCAGACACAAAATGAGCCAAAGAGTGAGAATATCAAGTGATATTGTCAAGAAATATGAAGATGACATCTGCTTCACCATCAAAGTTGATGAGTGCATAATGGAGGCAGTTGAGC
Organism: Cryptomeria japonica; assembly: GCF_030272615.1. Taxonomy (NCBI): domain Eukaryota; kingdom Viridiplantae; phylum Streptophyta; class Pinopsida; order Cupressales; family Cupressaceae; genus Cryptomeria; species Cryptomeria japonica. The sequence continues at coordinate 899,790,511 of NC_081414.1, read as the reverse complement.
CTAGATAGGAAGAAGTGGAACCCATGGGATATGAAGTAATGTATGACATGCTAGATGGGTATGCCTCTACCCTACTCACCTCGCCCCTTGATCCAAAGGCAAAGAGAACCAGCACCTATTTGGAAAGGGTTACACCAGTTGAAGAACCTTCAGCAAATAAGGGAAAGGCAGTGCCTTCAGTATCGGCACCGGTTACTGCAACAAGTCCCAAAGTGACCAAGCGGTCACCAATAAAGAAGAAATCGGAAGCAGCACCCACCAAAGTCTTTGAGAGAAAGCGGAAGACAAAAGACAACACACCGGACTCAGAGGACATTGTGTTTGAAGAATAGCCTAAGAAGACTAGGCAAACGAGGAAAAAGACAAAGAATGAACCGGTAACATCTGTACCGGTAAATATTGATATTTCCTCCTACAAACCTTTGACACATTGTCAAAGAACTATTAAGAATATTAGAAGAAAAGTTCTTGGTGATTTGAAAGAGTGCTTTGATGATTTTAATGATGGTGAAAAGGAAGAAGTTGATCAAGAAGTCATTAATTATTTATGTATTAATGACCAGTGGCCATCAAAAATTAAATTTGAGACACCTAATTCTTTATATAATTCTTTAGATAACAAGTGGCGCATTGCCATAGAGAAGGAATAGGAAATAGGAGAGGAAGTATTTGCACAATACTTTCCTGATGTGCCTAAAACTAAACTTTATGAAGTGGTGGAAAGATATAAGGGCCTCTTCTTCATGAGAAGAAGGAGACTCCTGTTGCTAGAAGGAAAAGTCCCAGAAGTGGTAAAAGATACCCACTCCCTTGCTTAATCTACTCTAAAGTTGTACCAAGTGGCAGAAGCCAACAGGAAAGCTGAGCAAGAACCGGAAATCAATCAATTGGATGAGGCGTATGATAGTGAAGGAGTACCGGTCACTGATCAAATGGAACCCATTGATGTTGATGCCTTGAACGATGAAGATGTTACTCTGGGTACACCAACTGAAGTGGCAGGATAGGAAAAACAGCCTAAGAAGACTAGGCAAACGAGGAAAAAGACAAAGAATGAATCGGCAACATCTGCACCGGTAAATATTGATATTTCCTCCTACAAACCTTTGATACATTATCAAAGAACTATTAAGAATATTAGAAGAAAAGTGCCTAGTGATTTGGAAGAGTGCTTTGATGATTTTAATGATGATGAAAAGGAAGAAGTTGAACAAGAAGTCATTAATTATTTATGTATTAATGACCGGTGGCCATCAGAAATTAAATCTAAGACGCCTGATTCTTTATATAATTCTTTAGATAACAAGTGGCGCATTGCCATAGAGAAGGAACAAGAAATAAGAGAGGAAGTATTTGCACAATACTTTCCTGATGTACCTAAATTAGAACTTTATGAAGTGGTGGAAAGATATAAGGGCCTCTTCTTCATGAGAAGAAGGAAACTCATGTTGCTAGAAGGAAAAGTCTTGGAAGTGGTAAGAGATACCCACTCCCTTGCTCAATCCGCTCTAAAGTTGCACCAAGTGGTAGAAGCCAACAGGAAAGCTGAGCAAGAACCAAAAATCAATCAACCAGATGAGGTGTATGATAGTGAAGGAGTACCAGTCACTGATCAAATGGAACCCATTGATGTTGATGCCTTGAACGATGAAGATGTTACTCTAGGTACATCAATAGAAGTGGCAGGACAAGAAAAATAGGAAGAAGAAAAGAAGAAACTGGCACAAGAAGAGAAGAAGCAACAAGAAGAGGAAAAGAGAAAACAAGAAGAAAAGAAGAAACAGGAAGATGACAAGAGAAAAGAAGAGGAGAATAATAGAAAAGAGGAAGAGAAGAAGAAGAGGGAAGTGGAAAAGAAAGAAGAAGCGAAATAGAAGGAAGAAGAAAAGAAGGAAGAGGAGAAGAGAAAGGAAGAGGAAAAGAAAAAGGAAGAGGAGAAGAGAAAGGAATAGGATAAGAAGAAGCGGGAAGAGGAGAAGAAGAAGAAGGATGAAGCCGAAGAGAAGCGAAAAGAAGAGGAGAGGAAGGAAGAAGAGAAAAGGAAGACAGAGGAAGTAGAGAAAAAGAAGGTAGAAGAGGACAATCTAAGGGCTAAAGAGAAGGAGGGAGTGGCACAGGGCACTCAAGTGGAGACCCCAAAGGCAACCAGTAGTCAAGCCACACCGGCTGACATTACCAATACCATTGACCTCCAATCTACAAACGAATTGGAGTTTCTGCAAAGCATTAAGCTTGCTCAAGATCACCTAGAGGTGATAAGGAGGAAGAAGGAGCAAGAGGTGATCCAAGTTGTAGTGGACACTCTTACCGGTTTGATACCCGATACCAACCTCCCTAGTACCGATTCCACTCTGGCCCAACTGAAACTTTTATGCACAGTTGTGGAGGACCAAGTACAAAGCCTGGAAGAGGTTACTGAAGTGAATTCCAAAAAGGAGCATCAAAAGGCTTTGAACACTACCTTGGTGAAAAAGTTACATGAGCTCCGGTCTAACCTGCAGAAGGCACAGAAGGACATCAAAGATGCAATGGATGAGGGGAAATTACTACTCAATAAGATATGTCAACCCCATCTATTATGTGATGATGTGCTTGCTCAGAAAGACAAACTACAAACTGATTTGCAGACATTCATAAGCACCTTCAAACTGCCATATGATTCCTTTACCACTTATGGGCAAATCGTTCACTGGTTTCAACTTCAGGCTGCAAGAATTGATTTGGAGATCAGCAACCGAACCAGGGATTTGCAGGAACTACAACTAGTTCTACTACCAAGACTGCAAATACTTCAGAAATGCTATCTCAATCTAGATGCACTGACGGTCACTCAAGAGATGAGTACCTTGGATGCCTTGGAAGAATAGGTCTATCAGATGCAAACAGAGAATGAGGTTTCTACCTCATTGCTTGAGTCATGCTCCTTGTCCATGAAGCAATTTATGCAGGACTTTAAATTTGTTTTTGACAAATTTCACTCTTTATTGTCATAAACATTTATTCTGCTAATAGAAACAGGGGTTATTTAGTTGTATTTTGTCATTGTTGGCAGAGGGGGAGAAGTATTCTGGTATTTCTGCAAAAGGGATAGTGTATATGCTTAGGGGGAGTAATTTTGATTATGGCATATTTTCGTTATAAAACACTTAGATGTCAAAATTTTCCTAAGTGTTGTCATCAATGCCAAAGGGGGAGATAGTTGGTATTTTTTATGTTTATGTTGTGATTGTTATTGATGGACACACACTTGCTTTGAGATCACTTTTTGAATGTATGAATTATGCTCAACCGGTATTTGTTCCAAACCGGTATTATGTTGTAGTCTTTAGACTATCAGTGTTTTGCAGAAAGTGTTTACCAATCTCAAGCGGCATGAAGACCTCAAGCAGTTCGAGGATCTCAAGCAGAACGGAGCAAAGGAACTAAAAGTGGCAGTTATCATTTTCCCAGTCTTCATTTTTGTCAACCGATAATCTATTTAATAATTAAATCGGTATTACTCTGAGTTACCAACCGGTAATTAGTAAAGTTGTATAAACCAGTAATACTCTGTGATGAGTTACCAACCGGTATCTTTTTGTGATGAGTTACCATCCACCGACACTTTGATGGTGATTTTGCATCGTGTTACCAAATGTGTCTAGATACACTGAACCTAGGAACTTGCAATGTAATCCTATTGGACCAACATGAAATCAGATTCCTTTTTAAGGACATCATGTCTAGGGTTTTAGTGTGTGTAGTTGTTAGGATTTTTGGTGGTTGATGAGTTCTTGTATGTGCCATCTTAATAGAGAAGATCAAGTCTGTGTGTTGTAACAGAGTGTGGATTTACTAAAGACTGAAGTAATGCTGAAATGCATTAGCAATGAGCTATCATGGATCTAACCAAGCAGACTGTGCTATTTGCTAGATCATTCACTTGTTGATTACTCACATCTTTGACAAGTCAAAAACCCTTAACCGGGTAGGCCCAAACAAGCCTTTGTAAATCCTCTAACAAGGTGATTCACATTTGTGGATCTGAAATCCTCTCACAAGGTAGTCTTTAATCAGACTTATCTCCTCATAGAGATTGAGATTCCTAACAGGATTTGTTCTGGTAAAGAACATTGTATGACCTTAACCAATCCGACCTTAACCGGTATGGTTACTATTCTATAGATAGTTACTTGTGAGTTTCATCTCACCGTGGTTTTTCCCATTTGGGTTTCCACATCAAAATCTCTTGTGTTATGGTGATTGTGCTTTTGTGGGTGAATGTCTTACTTGTTGTTTGGTTTGCATTTGTGTTAACCGGTTTGTTAGTTAAACTATTATACTGGTTTACTGCTAGACTATTAAAGTGTTTGAGTTCAGTATTTATTGGTATACTAATTCACCCCCCGCCCTCTCTTGGTATTCATCACTTCATTCTGTTCTTTTTGTTCCTATCTTCTGGAACACTCTTGTTTGGAGGCTTCTTAGTCCTTCACTTGAGCTTTCATCTCTTTTTGGAGTAGAGTTTTTTCCCATGCGGTTTTCTCTATTTCTCCACTTTATAGAGACTCTTTTTTACTTGGGTACCTCATCAGGCCCAGTTGTTGGGACCCATTGTTGCTTTTCTATATTTTTTACATGCATTTTTAGTCCTTAGTTATTTTTTAGCTACTCCCTAAGTTCATCTTAAGGGGGGGTGTTAGAGTAATCTTTTATTAGCTAATAATTATTTATTTAATTATTAGTCTATTATACTCTATGCTTAAGCTAAACTTAGGAATCTTATAATTCTTTAGGGTTTTCTCCTTTAGAGTTTTGGGTATCCTCTTATAAGGATTCTCTCTTTGTATTTCCATAACAATTGTAATTATCGAATTTCATTCTTCTTGCACAATCAATATGACTCCTCTTTCCTGGATCTCTAAATTCTGGCCTCCATAGTGTTTTTGCTTCTCTCCTTTTGTGACAGTTTTGCATGCAGATGATCTTTGGGAGCTGTAGAGTTGATTTTTCCTTAACTCCAATAAATCCCTTAACCGGGTGATTCCTAATAGGACTTTTGTAAAAGCTTTAACAGGCTTGGATCCTAACAGGGTGAACTTCAGAAGAGTTCAAATATTATCTTGTGAGTCTCATTTCACTGTTGTTTTTACCTATTTGGGTTTTCCACGTATAAATTCTTGTGTCATGTGGTGAATGTTTTTGTGGTTATGATCTTATGATTGATTTGATTAACTATTTCTGATAAGGCATGATAACTGGAAGCATTGAGAAGTAAAGTATTGGCATATGATAAAGCAATTGGATGTCTACAAGTTAAATATTGTTCACTGTTAAGTTGTTGTAACAGTCAACTAGTATTCTTATGAGTATTGATCTTGACAGTGGTATTTCATTGATAAGATTACTTTGCATGTTTGAGTTTGAGTTTGGGAAGTTTGTATAAATTTTTCTAGTTACTGATTCAACACCCCCCCCCTCTCAGTAATCTATAGGATACTTATTCTTTCATCATACCATCATATATGTCCATGAGGATCCAAAACCCTAACATTAACATGGAATTTGATATTTCTAATGAGCTTGAAATAATTTTGTACAATCAACTAGTTTACTGGAATACTAGTAGAAATTTTAAAAATTATTCTCTATTGTGTCATTTAATACTCTTCCAAAACAAAAATGTGTTTAGACACACGATGAAGTTAACTATTGTGGATGGTCAGGGAAAAAGACTCCCATTTCAGTTATGGTGTAGGATATGGAACAAGAACATTAGATACTATGATTACAAGGCATTTCATGATACCTTTGTTGTGTGAATATTTAGGACATTTGGAGTTTAGGTTGAAAGGCTTCCTTCTAAGATAAGGGTAGTTCTCAGGCCATTGGAATACAACCAAGAAAAGGGTCACATTCATAATTTTTTTGATTGGATCTTCAAGAATGATCATACTCTCATTAGGGTATATGGATGCAAGCAAGCCCCCCACCAGTTGCCAGTTTTTATATCAAAAAGGGTTGCCTTTTTAGAATTTAATTTGGCAGATGATGTGGTTTGAGAAGGAAGTGAATGGACCAAGGAAGAATGGGACTTTATTGCCCCATGTAGTCAGGTATGCTAGATTGTCTATTGGTTTTGGTTCCCTTGAACAAGTTTAGGATTATTTAAAGAAAGCATGTTGTCTGGAGGATGGAAGTGAGAGGGTCTATGACCTTGAAGGTTATATTAATTTAAACATCAAATTGACATGGTGGAAGATATTGCCCATAATTGCATGACTCCTCAAGATGTTTTGCAAAGGGGGAAAAATTGGAACTTATTAAAGAAATTGGAAGAGGATAGACAGAAGAAGGGGAAACCACATTTTCATCATAATCAAACCCATGAAATACTGAGGATGGAGTTGTGCTTGAAATATTTTGAGAAGCTATATGGACAAGCTACAAGCATTGTATCACAAGAGGTTAAGCCCGATCCTCCAAAAAGGCATATAAAATTGATTATCCATTATTCAGATTTGAAGAATGCATCAGATTCTCCCCCTGTAAAGAGGCAAAAACAAGATGAGACAGTAACCATAGTCCCTTATGATGATTTAGAATGAGAGGGGGATACTAAAGAAGTTGCTAGTGCACTCAAAGAGCTTGGTAAAGGTGAAGAGGTTGATAAATCACCGAGCTCTCCATCAATATTTCAAGAGGAGTTCCATGGCTATAAGGCTCAACTTCTGAAGGTGAAGAACCTATTGATTTTATGAATGAAAGGGAATCCATATCAACTAGATTTATTGAAGATGAAGAATTTATCAAAACACAAGAATTAAAGGAATTTTGGATTCAAATGAAAATGAAATATTTCGAAGAGAAAAAGTGATTGAATTTTATGAGGATTGAAGAATCTAGACATGAGGAGGTTATTCATCAAACACTCAAGGAGTTGCATCTTGAGGAGGTCAATTGTACCTTGGAAGAGGCTAGAGAGATGGTGCAGAAAAGTAATATGCTCATTGTTCCAGGGCTGACTCTCAAACATTCATTTTTTCTTGACCAAGTCTGAAAACAAGAGGACCCTACATTTGTTGCTAAGTTTGATATTGATGAGAAGATAAGTGGATTAGGGTACAATCCCAAAACTAAATTTTTGGCCACATGGGTGAGTTTTAAGGGCCCTCATAAGCCCAAATTACTTGACATTGTCAAAGGAAATGATGGAATGGCAGTGGTGCAAATAATGGAAAACACTTTTCCTTTAGTATCGGCTACAAAATTAATGCATAGAGAAATATTTAATATAGACCAATTCAAAAATATGCAAGAGCAATTAGAGGAGGCACAAACTAGGGAGACACAAATGAACAAAGCCATCAATCAATTGTACCTTGAGAATGTTGGTTTGAAGAAAGAACTGCAAAGATTAAAGAGTAGTAACCAGAGTAAGGTGCTAGTACTACATAAGCATGCCTCCTTTGTACCAATTAATGTAAAGGATGATGAAGTGTCAAAATAAAAAATGGATAAGTATGCAGAGAAAAATCACTAATTAAGAAGTATGAATGAAATTCTTTTATAGGAAATCCCTAAGCAAGTGTTAAATCCTTTAGAGCAAGTACTGACATACAGGGCTGATTTGGTGATTAGTAAATGTGATGGTATATGATGGATACTATACTATATTGGACTTGTTAACTACATTTGTTAAACATAAGCCACAATTAGATGAGCTCTCCAGGAGGTGGAAGCCCTCTCATTATGATTTGATAAAGCTTCGTGAGGTTACTCAGAGCGATCCAGATGCACCTGGTGAAATCAAAGAAATAGAGGAAATGATCAATGCTATTATTAAGGAAATAGATTACATAGAACAGGAAGAAGGAAGAATTAAAGAAAAATTATCCTCAATTCATACTATTAAGCATTGGACGATCCCTGAATTCATCAATAAAGAGGGTCGTGTAAAAAGTTTAGAACAATGAAAAATAGAGTATAAAGACATGGTTTCGCAGATCATTTCCCATTTGAAGGAAGATAAAGACTTCAGTGTTAAAACCTTTAACATGTTCCTAGATCGGGTTGTTGTATTGGAAAATAGATTCTCAAAGTTTGTGGTTGAAGTTTGAGCAATTACTAGAAAGAAATGGAAAGACCATTTGCTTATTATGCCGGATGTTCTCCATTACCAATGGTCTACTCATGTTTAAATCTTAGAATGGGTAGAGGAGTACTTAAGACCCGCCAAGATATCTCCCCATAAGAAGAAACATGTACTAGAAGGAAAGGAGCAAACTGGTAAAAAATCACATGATGAATCAAACCCTGGGGTTATTTCTTCCTCATTTCAAGAATGATATTCTCCAAAAAAGTTTTTATTAGTTATCTTCCTGATGTGTTAGTTTATTATGTTTTATCTAAAGTTGTTAGTTATGAAAGGATGCATTTGTAAATGGTCTGAAGCTTGTTGCTTCTCCTAATTTTGTATAAAGGAGAAACCAAGACCGTATTCTAAAATACATTAGAAAATAGAGTAGGAGCTAGATTAGAGGAAGCAGTATACCATGTACTCACACTTTGAAGATTAATATAAAGATCTAGTTTCTTTTCTTTGCAATTATGGTGTGGAATTATCTTCTTGTCAAATTGGTTCTTTGTGATTATTAATTCAAGGAATTAATTGCCATTTTTAAAACTTGTGCAAAGGAATTCCTTTGTGATTATTAATACATGATGGGTCATCTCTTTGCAAATACTAATGTTTACTAGGCTCATAAATATGTTGACCACTTGGGGTCTGTTAATATCTTTATTAGAGATAATTAATTGTTGTTAAAATTATTCTCTTTTAGAAAGACATATTTTCATTGAAAGAACTCTTATTTTCCCTATATATGGGAAATCATTTTGTAATATTAAGATATACAAAACAGATATGATAATTAATCAATTGTAAAACTAAAGACTCTTATTTTCAAGCAATACAAAAGTCATTTGTCTTATTTTCAAATGTGTTGTGGATTTTTTCATTTCCAAATCAATTCTTTGCTATAATTATCTATGGTTGATAATTGCTATTCTAAGTCACCGTGTGAATAAATTGCATGTTGTTACATAGTTGGACCATCAAGATACATTTGAGAATTATAAATGAATTTATTTACTCATAAGTTTCTAATTTCTTATACATCAAGGCATAAAAGTTTTGTTAGCTTTCCAAACATGTTTTGACACGTAAAGATTCATTTTACCAATATTTTCATCCACATGTCAAGAGATAAGGAAGGGGAAAGAGAGAATTGATTTCAAATAGGACATGACACTAAAATTTCAAATTTTCATAAGTGAGAACTTCAAGAAACATATTTTATTAATCATGAAAACAAATTATCCTTCCGACCCTACAAAGACATAAAAGTGAGTGCTACTAGAAATCACATCTTACTCAATGCTAGAAACATAGAGACACTTCAAACGAGTCCATCTGTATATTAAATCTTTCCCTCCCATAATCATTAAGAACTTTGTTCATATTTATTTATTTATTTATTTATTTATTTATTTATTTATTTATTTAGTTTTTTTTTACCACATGATAACAGATTAACCAATATGAATAGTCGGGTCATAGCAGAAGAAGATTAAGAAAGAAAAAAAAGGCTTAAAGGATGAATTCTAAATTTGCTAACATGTCACCATCATGGAGTAAGGAAAACATCTCATTAACACATTATTCTAAGGTACTTTTATATGCAGAAGGGTGAATGAGTCTCAAAGTTCCTAGTAATCAAATTGGATATGATCCTAAAAATGACATTGCGAAGGGTGATTGGTCTAAAAAATCTAAACGACTTTGCAATTTTTTCACTACTACAATCAATGTGTCATCTTTCATGAAATTTCCCAAAACACTGTTCATTATGATCATGAATTAAAAAAATTAAAAAGTACATCATGAATTAATTATGTAATGGCATAAAAATTAAAAACATCATGAATTAATTATGTAACAAAATAAGTCATATATAATTCTATCAAGAAATCAATATCAAATAGATAATATAATCACATAACTCATACATTTCAATGTCATTGATCTTCTTCTTCATCCAACTCTTTGTCTGTATCATCCATTCCAAATTTGACATTGTAAGGATTGGTCATATCATCATCATTGTCATTGATATCATCATCATTGTCATTGATATCATCATCATTGTCATTGATATTAGTTTTGATAATGTCATCATCCACACGGATATCATCTTCATGAACATTAACTCCTACATCATCATAATCTAGTTTCTCTTCTTCGACATCTTCGTCGGGCGCATCATCAACTAACTGTTGATCCCGATCATCATCTACATCATCTTCTACTTCTTCAATATCTTCTTCTTCCACCATATTATACTGTACCGGCCTTCCTCTTGGATCATGTCTAACAACAAATGACCAAACTGGTTTACTTGGAACCTTTGAGTAAAATACCCGCTCACATTGGCTTGGAAGAACATAGGGCTCATTTCCAGCTCGCTCATTCGACCTTGTATTAACCATGGTAAATCCATTATCATGTTCAATAAAAATTCTCTCAAGATCATTTTCATTCAAACGTAGCCAGTACCATTGGACGACAAACATAACTAATTTAAAGGACTTAAAGTCACACTCAAGTATATCATCCAAAATCCCATAGTTTCAATTTTCTGTTCTAGATGTATGTTGCTTCTGGAAGAAACATTAGTCACCTAAAAGACTATAGTTATTCTAGAATCACAAGTTTTCTTCATGACATCCAGCTTTTTTATTCAAAATTTATGACCATTGCACCACATAGCCTTGTGGTGTTTCACATGCAATATGTCAAACATGTGAAAATTATTACATCGTCAGTTGATAAACATATTTATTCTTGGCCAAATAAATGCAAAGAAAACAAACTCAACATATATATACATCAATAATATAATTGAAAATAATTAAATAATATGAGTGATTAATATATTTATACATACCTATTTATCTCTTAAACTATATGCTAAATCAATTTCCCTTGGTGTAACATTGGAATCTCCATTACAATGAGCTTCTTTAACCAATGAAGCCACACCTTCCCATGTTAATGTGCGACCAAATTGTTGACATTGTTCAATCCATACCATCATCCAATCAATATTGTTTGTGACTTACAAATACAGTGCATCCCACTCTTGACCAATTGTATCAAAAAAATTAAAATTCACAAACGATGTATAATTAGTTTAATTGCCACGATATACGACCTTAATTTATAATTGATGTATATTGAAGATTAATAATTAAATAAGTACAATATACATAAAAACCAAATGTAAAATGTATTCTAATTAATCTCCATGACCATCTTATAATTACCTCTCCCATTTCTCAATCTACCTTTCCCCACAAGGTACTCCCCTTCAAATTTGTTAATGGAGTTGGGATCCCAAATGTGATTTACATGGAACTTTGTTGCAAAGTTAGGAAGATATTCAATAATGTGCACCATGGTCTAGTATACCATATATCCCTCCATCATAGAACCCTCACGATGTGCTCTTTGTCTAACCAAAGCCTTCAAAAATTTCAAGTGCCTCTCAACCATCCACATTGACCTTGTGTGTATAGGTCCACACAATTCAATCTCCTCGACTTGGTGTATGAGTTAGTGTTCTTGTGCATTGAAAAATATTAAAGGTAGACACTTTTTCATTTCACACACTAGACAAGGAATTTTTCTCTTCCAATAATTTATATCTTCTTTATGGATTTCTTTAGATGACAACCATCTACAAGTGATCAAGGTGCAAATATATTAACGAGATTTAACAAAAACCTACAATATATTACATAAAAAGTAAAACAAATGGAAAATATAAGATCTATACAATGAATTGAACAAACATCGCTACTTACCTCATGTATTTTTCAAGATCATATATAACTTACTTGACATTGTTGTCGAAGTTGTCTGGGAAAGATAGAGGTAGAACATAATGCAACAAGTATAAAATGATCTTTTCATTATTTTTCCAAAAGTAGTAAACATAATACACTAAAAAGTACATGTTGTATACAAACATATATATAATATACCAGAATAATTACCTTAATGAAGGTATTCCAATCATGTGTTTTCATCCTTGACCCAAATTCACCTTTCTTTGTTATGATATTGTTTATGTTCGCAGCAAATCCTGTGGGAAATCAAATTTTTCGTATGACTTTTTTTATAGCATTGCTTTGTTGCTCCATTAATAACCAAGGAAGGGTGCTTATATTAATTTGGTCTCCATCTCTATTTAATTGAATGACATTTTTCATTGCATGATTGGCTTCCTGAATGTCACTACAAATTTTGACATTTTTTTCTTTTTCATGCCTTCCATCCAATATTTTCCATAACATTTTTGTTAAATTCTTTTTGATATGCATTGTATCAAACAAATACACAATTTGTAGCTTCTCATAGTAGGGTAACCTACTAAATTGTCTGGGATAACTTTTCAGTCCCTGTGGAAGTTGGCCATTAATTCGTTGATGACCTTCATGAAGCACATAAGTTAAACAAATTAACAACGACAATCATTGTCAATTACAGCATGAGTCAACAAAACACAATATAAAAATATAAATTTTAAACATATCATATGTGATAGATAAACAATTTGATCCGATGTATAACCTCGACAGTTAATTTTATTATATTCCAACTTCCATAGGCAAGGTGTCATTCTTCGTGGTTTTGATGTGGTCTCTTCTTTCCCATTGAAAAGATATTTTTAAGTAATTAGATACTTATGATTTATGTGGAGGAAGTGCCTATACTCACCTGACACCTTCTTTCCTAAACTTGTTGAACAATGAGATTTTATCTTTGGACCACAAACTCAACATGCGAATTTTCCCTTTATTTGAAGACCTGCAAAATCATATATAATTGGATTAAATATGTCAATTTTTATAATTATATATAATGAATAGATTATTTAAAAAGAATGCATGATTTCTACTTCATAAAATTAAATATCATTAAAATGTAGTCGAACGTTATAACATACCACAAAAATGTGTTAGCCTTGGCGCATCATGAATCATTCATATAAGCATTGCATGGAATTGAAAGTGTCTTTGTACTATTGGTCTAGAGACTTCATACATAGTGATGCCATTTCATAACTTTAGTAACTTGTCAATAAGAGGCTCAATATATGCATTCATATCTTTAACTTGGTACTTACCTAGTTGAATGAACATAAACATTACAATTATTATAACCATTTTACTGTAATCTATATAAATTAATGTATATGACTATTAAATGAAAAAGATATAAGTCATTACACAACAAATAAGACAAATGAGATGCTACTATGTTAAAGAAAATTGATGTAAACAAATACCTAGAACAATCATTGCCAACAGTATGTGCTCCCTCTTTATTGGCATCCATGGAGAAATGTTATTGTTGATAACAAAAATAGGCCACGTCGAGTAAATAGATCTCATCTCTCCAAATGGATTGTCACCATCCGCTACCAATGAAAGCCTGAGATTACGAGGTTCTTCTTTAAAGTGTGGCCATTTTTCCTCCATGCCCCTAAATGCAGAACCATCTACAGGAATTCGAAGAATGTCATCTCCACTTCTATTTTGTGCAAGGCAATCCATAAACTGCACTAAGCTTTCGTACCTAAATAATCATTGCATACGTGGAATAATGGGAATATAACGAAGAACCTTGTGAGCCACCTTTTTTGTTAGTTGATCTGTTTGATATCTATGGATATGACATTTTGGGCATTTTGTTGCAAATTCATGTGTTTGTGATATATAATATGATCATTGGGACATGCATCTATTGATTGATACTCCATTCCAATATCTTTCATAATGGCAGATAAATCTCGGTATGAGCAAGGTAAAATATTTGATGGTGGTAACAAAAGTTCACCTATCAATCTACAACCAAAAAAATAATTTTTTAATTAATATAACGAGCATTAATGGTACATATTTCATCCTTTATTTACTAGTGATTAACTAACAACAAAATAAGATGAAAAAAGATGACATATATAACATACCTTAACATCTGTGAGATTTCTATGTTGGATAAACCATTCATAACCTTCAAGTTCACCAGCAACAATACAACAGAGAGAAGAGTTATTTGGGAGCCTTCATAAAAGGGCTCGTATGCCTTCTCAAGTATAGGTAAATCATGAACATCAACAAAGTCATCTTGACCATCATCATGATCAACCGCACCACTAAATGTGTCATGGATCAATGTATTTGTACCATCATCTTGAATTGTGTTTTCTGACGCATGATCATCTTCTTCCATAGGATCATTAACTTCATCTTCAATATTCACAACTCCATGTTCCTTCGCTTACAAATCCACATTCTCTATGTCATGGTAATCCATATCAGGTGCCCTAGGTCGTCCCACCTTTATAATAATGATCGACACAAATAAACCATGATCATAATCAAGTGATTATATATACATATATATAAAATATTAAAATGATATAAACATTTGCAAATTCAATCAATATAAAGACATATAATGAACAACTTACCAATGGACGATAATCATGCCCCCCTTCAACATGACCATGTTGCCTACAATGTTTCTCAATTATTGTGATTAAATCTCTTCTTGTCTTTAAGCCCTTGAAATTATTGCAAGGACAATAACATTTCCCATCACCCTTTCTTTTCAATCTAGCCCACAATCTATCAAGTGTTTCTTCATTTTGTTCTGCACTAATATTATCTGACATGATTTTTCTTTACCAAGCTTGAATATTTAGATAAATTATCAAAATAAGGCTCCAATCAGAAAACCCACCCACAAGGCCTTCTTGGCACAATGTCTCATCAGGATTCAACACATAACAAGGCCAACTTCATGGATACAAGGCTTTAACAAAGGAACAACATGTTCTTCAAAGAACAATACTCTTGATCAATAGGATAGTAGGGAACAATGAAACCATGCTTCAAACATGTTGCTTTACACATCCATTCATGATGTCAATGCACCTTGACAATGAATATGAACTTTGGATTCAAAATTTTGCCACATGGATCACACTCTAGGAATAGAGACATTAAACTTTGTAATGCAACCTTTTCCAATATGCTTTTGTTTTGTAACAACACCCCATCAAGTTTGTGAACTTAATGTCAAGGATCGGACTTACAAACTTTTGTATGCTCATTACAATTGTTCACCTTCCACATAGATCACAAGGGGACTCAAGGTACTTTCATGGATGTCTACATGCACTTGAGGCAACATTCAAAAGGTCCTTAAGGCTTATAAACAATGGAAGACTCCAAAATTTGGAAGAAGTCAGATTTTTAAAGTTTACTGTGAGTATAGGCCTAAATAGTCATCATTTGTTTGTCATTATCAGACAACTCCATACAGTAAGTAATAGTACATTTGTGATAACAATCATGGTTCTTTAAAGTGAATACAAAGTGAGAAATAAATCCACTTAACAAAAGAAAACTTTCAAACTGTAACTGTCACTATTTTTGGGACAATTTGACAGTGGCCTTCAAATCAAAGACTAAAACAACATAAAAATTCCTTGTCAAGTGACTAAGAGGAATGTTTGGATTACTCGCAATATTATGTCAACCTCAAGTGCCAATTGGAATCATCAAATAGGTCTATAATTAAACATATTAGAACAATCGGCTAGGGCATGAACCATATACCCGTCGATCGACCACAAATTAAGATGGTGCTAGTTGTTGGAAACAGGTTGACTTTAAGCATTCCATGGAATATCGTCAAACTAGCGACGAACATTATTGTTCATCAAAATTTCAATGAACGTCGGAAACCAATTTTTTTTTTTAAATGAAAAACTCACATTAAATTGAAAGGTACCCAATGAAACAATAGTTTAGTTCACTTTCGTCGGATTTTGACCTCAAATGAGTTAGTGGGTGTAAGGAGTCAGGTTCACCAAAATGTAATAGGGGGAAAAATAGGGTTTCACCAAATGATGAAGTAAAACCCTCAATTTTCACTTAGGGACCACTATATTAAAGAGGGGTGAATCCAATAGATCTAGCCTCAAATCATCAAGGATAGGGTTGAGAATTCTAATTAGATTCATTGGTTAAGATCTAATTCCTTCTTTTTAAGTTGAATTGTGAAAATGTTGAAATTAGGGTAAATGTGTTGAAATTGAAGCTATTATGCATAAATAGTGAGCTATAGTCATCGAACAGAGACAAAAACCTAGATCTGAGCAATATGCAAGTGTTCAGATCTATTCCCAAAAGGTCATCTTGAATTGGCAAGACCAAAATGCCCGTCACTCTGGTTCTCTGCACTTTTCATCGTCTAAAGGGAAATTTGTTTGGCTCTATGAATAAATCTAATCCTAAGAATTGCAGCTCCGCACCTATTCCTGCACACAGTAGAGAAGGTAAAATGGTTGGTAATAGGGGTTTTCCTTAGGTCAAACCTTGATTTTTGAATTAACCGTGAAATAGAAATGAAATATAAATGATTTGTTGTAAGGGAAATGATTTTCTATTGAAGGAAATGTTGAAAATGTCTGCAAAACTAGTGTTATACCTCTTTATGAAGTTTTGTTTGTCTCCATGAGGAATTAGGGTTTCATCTAGTCTACATAAAACATAGAACATGAATATCATCTCCAATGCTTGAATCTTGACTTCACTTCTGGTCCAATGTTTAAAAGAAGATTGTTTGATTGCTCACTTGAATTTCATTTATGAATTCTTGATTGATTGATCGGATGATATCAAAATGAGAGGGGTAGACCTCCTTTTATACATGCTTAGTAGAAAAAAAAAAAAAAAATTTGACATGGGCTGACACGTGATCCAGATTCCTATCTTCAAATGACCGTTAAGAGGACCCAAAATGGACCCTGATTGGGATGACCAGAGTGTTGGGCACTCTGGTCCCTGAGGACAAGGGCACTAGCACCCTAGTCCTAACCAATCAAGGATAGAGAAAATGGGGTAGAAGGCATGGGTGCTGAAAAAATGAGTTTATTGCATGGTGCAAGTAGAATTAGGGCTCCAATCAGGCCTAGGGAGACAAACGCCAAGGTGAAGGCCCAAATGAGGAAAAAATTGTAAGGGAGTACAATTTAGGACGCTACAGCACTTTGTGAAAAAAAATAAGGTGTGGGATCTCTGACTTGAGCTAGAGTGTGATTTCTAACTTGGTTAACTTGATCGAAGACCCTAGATTTGCAAGCTTTGAAGGACCAATTTGTGGTTTCAGAAAAGGAAGTTGTGCAAGCAATAACAAGAATTGATAGCACTTACATAGCCATTGAATACCTCATAGGTAAGACCTAAATGGAGGAAAGACAAAAAGGTCTTCAAAGTGGGATCTCTCATGTATAATCACAACCTATCAAAGAGGTTGAAATGATAAAAGGTTGATTATCTACACTTTCTCAATGATAGAGATCAAGCTACCAAGATAGTTGCAACAAAGGTTAAGGAAATTGATGACCTTTGTTGACAACTAAGTTTGGCACATTTTTTGTCATCCCAAATAGACATTCAATCTTTTGTTACACTCACTCCTATGGAAGAATGAAATAATGCTAGATTGATTGAAATCACACAAACAGTCAAAGAGATGGAAGAGCTCCATAGAGATGAAAATGAAAATATAATTTGCAGCCATAAGGTAGAGTACATAACAGAAAATACTCCTAATGAGTCAACATCTAATGATAAAGGTTTAAAATTTGAAATTTTTTATTAAGGAAGATGAATTGGATCGGCATCATGTGGAAAAACCATTGGAAATTAATGAAGGCTTCAGTTGCAGCCATGTGGCAACACCTATGGTGGATGAGAAGCTTGACTTTCAGTTGGAAATATCTTATGAATTAGCACTTGTGATGGTCAACCTCACATGGAAAGGGAGGTTCTTAAGGGTGTTGATGACTCTACACTAATGTATAAAACAATTCTAATTTTCTGAGTTACAATAGCAATCACATATCTCCTTGTAGTCATGAAATAATAGTCTTAAAACATGAAGATGTAAAGGTTATTGTCTCCTAATGAGGGCTCTCAAGATTCAAGAGTCATATACGATACTTAGAATATAGATCCAATCTATAAGAGGTCTGATTTTATCTATCATAGCATGGAAGATGTGTTGAAGACCAAAATTTTGTGTGAGAGATAGTTACTAAGAGCTAGGAAGGCAAAGTTGTTAGCTGCCCAAGCAAAACAAAATCTATAAGGAATCAAGGAACGTTGCAATTTTATAGATCGGGCAAGACAACAAGAGAAGCCTATTCTTGATCATTATTTCTTCCAACAAAAGAAGACAAGGAGATAAAGTGTACAAGGAATTATCCTATTAAGATAAGGAAGCAAGAAGAACAAGCAAATGAACCTGAACAAGAGAGAAAGCATGATTCAAAAAATTATTTTTGGATATCTAGTTTGCATCATGAGGTTCATGAATCCCCTCTTTTAGAGATCCCATTAAAGGCTCAAATCACAAGTGAAGATGGGGATAGTTGAGCACACACTCAATGGACCAGTCATTAGCATTATTCCTACTCCTTTGATCATTTGTGTGGAGCTTAATGAATGGACTTGGGATGTAATAGAAACCCATCATGTTAATGACTCTTTGATAGAGTATGAAGCTGCCAAAACTCTGAGACTTATGGCACATGTCATGGAGATATTTATTTTTTATTGGTGTGTATTTTATAAAATTCAATTCCAAGTGATGTATGATCTTAAACATGAGAATACCTTGAATTACAAATGATTGTGTTATAGTTGGACAATGGTGCTTGGTACAAGTGTGAGCATGAGGACATTGATGTTCCAACCCGAATACACAGATCACTACTCCATGCATCAATAGGAGGTGGTTGTCCTACAATGTTATACATTAATTTCCTATAGGGGACATGGAGGACAACAATTGTTTGGGTGCTTTGGAGGAACATGGATCATCCCTTAACAATTGGAAGTTAGTATATTGATGATGTGCCATCAGTATTAGTCATTAGATGCACTCCTTACATCATCATAGGTTTGATTTTAATACTTATGGGTGTTGTTCTTGTCTACACCAGCAATTTAGGATGGGTTACTATGTCTTTTAGTGCACCCATTATGGATATCTTGCACATCCATGAGAGATCATCCAGAGTTGGAGAGTTGTTTGTTAATAGCTATTTGAGATACTTCTATTTTCTCATGAATGATGGATATGACAACATGATGATTTGGGATCTTGGCATTGGTATGTTTGGTGCATTACTTTGTTACAATCATGATAAGTTGTTCACAATTCAACGCATAGTGATGTTTTTATCAAAGTGGAGCAACAGAATTTTGAAGGAGATAAGCAGGCAAAGACATATTGAGGGCCTAAATTAATTTGGGATCTAGGTATTGGTGGGAACATTTCAGTATAATGCAGACTTGATATAGGTGATAGCTTGTGGGTAAGCAATCTTGGGGAGGGAAAACTATTATGTCTCCTTGTAATGTCCCCTACCTGATCTATTTCAACATATTAAAATTGATTGATATTCTTCAATTAGTTATTAACAAGTTCATATCTATTTTCCTCATTAGATGATTAATATCATTATTAATATAGATATCAGACCTTGTTACTACTTCAGTTTTAAGGGAGAAGGGTTTATATATGTTACCAAAGCGCTTAGAGACCAACTACAATAGGTTCCCTCAAAGTTTATAGATCCAAGCCCTTACCTATATTGGGTCTATACCCTCAAGGCTTATGGGTCGTTGATCCCGACCCTATCTTGGGACTTAACCTATTTATTGGATTTAGACTGCCCCTCTTTGGAACATCTTGTCCTCATCTTCTTAAATACTAACAGTAATAACATGATTTAGACTATAAGTACACTAACTTCTCATGTATTATAAATATATATATAATTAAGTATGACTGCCATACATATTGCAATTTATAACAATATTATTACTAGATTCTGCATAACAACTTTATTAGGCTTCATATACTAAGCATACATATTAAGCACATCCCATGCATACCACCAAGAACACAAACGTTACTACCTGTAACTTGGTAACAATTCTGATCTGATCTGATCAATGGTGATGTCACTAGATGCTTTTGATTCCTTCCCTTTATATCTCTCAATTTGAGGGAGAGGTCACACCTCTTCATCATGTATGCCCTTTGGCAAGAGACATACCCTTTCACCATTAGCACCCTTTGAAAGAGTGCAACTCTTCATTATTTCTACCCTTTGAAAGGGACACAGCCTTTCATAATCAGATATGACTTATTATTTAAATCAGATCTGCACTTCTCATTTCCAAATTATCCCCTCCTCTCAAATGAGGTTTTCTTCTCCCTTTTATATCTCATTGTTAAGGGAGTCACAACTTTTCCTTTCATGTCTTTTGACTTTTCATTAACTTAATTAATTTTTAATTAATTATATTTAATTATATTATTTTATATTTTAAGTTAATTTTCAATGTTTTAATTTTATTATTATCATTTATTATTAGATTCTATTTCAAAGTGGGGACTGTGAGCTCATATTGTGGTACCTGCATGAGAGAGGCAAACAAAACAAACACACCAATGGGACATTATGTTAGAGATCAAAATCATTAGAATAACAAATGAAGTAAAGATCATAAGCACTTCTCATTGTTCTCTATCTCAAGGATCCTTCAAATCAAGGTGGCTCTCAGCTTGGAAGAGCACTTGACCTATAGGATGACAACCAAAAGAATGAGGGATATATGATGATTCTAAGATCAAAATGGAAATACAACTAAGATCTTAGTGATGATTTAGATATGAAACTAGATGATGGTAGGATGCAATATATTGATATGAAGCTAACTAGCATGAGAATGATGATATTAAACTAGCATATAAAATGAAGCTAACATGATATTGCTAAATGAAATGCAAAACTAAATGATCTAATTATTATTATTAAAGAGAGGTTAACAATGTTTGATGAAATGAGACTATAAGTTTGATGCACAAAGACTTGGATATATGGAAAATGAAGAATGAGAACTCTATTTATAGGGAAAATAGGACAATGAAGGGTTGAGATTGAATAATCTCAACAAGGGCTAGGACTGAAAGTTACTCAATCCATGTTTACAAATTTCGCCAATGAAATGGTGACAATTGTCAACAAGAGGTTGCATGAGAGGAGATGTAAGAGGCATTAAATGCCTGAGAAGACATGGAGGTTACCCTAGGAGGTAAGGGTTAAGGTTAGGTTAGAGTTATCCATTGGATAAAGCTTTTACCCAAGGGGTAAACTCTTGTGCAAGGGTTAATAAGATAACTAGGGTCAAAGCCATAAGTGCTTGATGAGACCCTTGGGTTAGATGAGGGTTAAGTTAGAAAGAAAGTATCTAACCATGTGGGAAGGGTTGAGTTAACCATTAATGGTTTGGAAGACTTTAAAGGTTAACTTGTTGAGGACATAAAGTCTTTAATGCATTTCAAAGACTTTGAGACATTTTTGAGAAGTGACGTCTCTTAAGGAATGTGCAAATGTTTAAGAGATGGAGTAGGTTAATTAAGATAGGATTAGAAGAATCTAGAAGGCTCTAAAACAGGTTTAGGAGGCAAGTGGGAGATGTAGGATTTGGCAAGTGGGTGAGGCAAAAGAATTTAATTAAAAAAAAAAATTATTTTAATTTTGGTTGAAACTTGCATTTGAAGGATTTAAATAAATATTGATTTATTTAAATGTGATTTTTAATTTTTCAAGTGGGTAGTTTTAATTAAATGTAAATTTAATTAAATGGGCTAGGGGGATTTAATTAAATGTAAGTTTAATTAAAAATGGCTAGAAGGGGGATTTAATTAAATATAAATTTAATTAAAAATGGCTTAGGAGTGGATTTTAATTAAATGTGAATTTAATTAAAAATGGCTTTGAATTGGATTTTAATAAAATGTGAATTTAATTAAAAATGGCTAGGATAGAAGAAGGGAAATATTAATCAAATCTTTAATATGATTAATGGGCAAATTAGAAGAATTAAGGATAATTAAATGAATAAAATTCACTTAATTTGTTGTGCAACTTTTAGGTGTCTACATTTTGCCCCTCTTTGAGTTAACGTGTGACCACATGTTGATTCAAAGAAAAACGTTCAATTTGTCCTCAAAAATTTTTGATATGATGTTGTCGCAAAAGTTGTCGATATGATTCGCTAGATATGAAAAATTGATTTCGATATGAGAGCTGATGTGATTTTGTCAATATGAAGCTGATATGAAACTGATGATGATATTCCCCCTTGGGCGATAAATTGAGAAAAATTGTGTTTTTCGAGGAGATAGCATGAAGTACGACGATATAAAAAAAAAGGTGAACTTTTTGGATTTTTTTTTTTAAAATTTAATTCTTTCGGATTTTTAAATTTTTTTCGATTTTTTGGATTTTTAAATTTATTGCCCGATAGAATTATTAAAAAGGATATGGAAAAATGGAGTGAAGATTGTATGGGTATAGCGCATACATGCCCCACACGTCCACCGAGTCATCACAGCCACCTTCATCAGCATGGGCTATGTAAGCTTCCAAGGGTCCATTTCTACCTCATTTGCACACTTGTCTTTGGAGTATTGGAGCTTGGAGGAGAGAGAGGAGATGGCACCCCCTACCATCGTCCCTGTTTTGAGCAAGTTCATCTATTTGAGAGGTCAGTGGAGTATGGCCCACTGGTGAGTTCAATTTTCTAACCCTGCTTGTAAATTTTTAGCTTAGATTTGAGGTGTTTTTGCAAGATTTTTAGAACTAGCTAGGGTTTTCCGCGTGTTTTCTTTTTTTTGTCGTTGTTTTCGCGCATACGATTTTTCTTTTAGCGCACCCAATAAATTTTATTATGCATTTGATTTTTATCATAGCGCATTTCATTTTTCGTTTTGCGCATATGATTTTTTTATTAGCACATAGGAGTTGCAGATTAGCGCATATGCGAAAAAGTATGGCGCATATAAGAAACTGTGTTGCGTATATAACATGTATTTTAGCGCATTTGATGAGTTTAGTCACGCATATGAAATTGTGCATTTGATGACTATTTTGGCGCATATGAGACAGTGAGCATTTTTTGTGATTTTTGAAAATTTTGAACATGAGCAATTTTGATTTTTAGATTTGTTATGAAGTTCGGCACCCTATCAAAGTGTCATTTGGAATCAAATGTGTTGATTTCAATCGTTAATTGATGTTTATCGTTATGAGTCTATTGTGTCAATTCGATTGTTGTTCTGGATCAATCTAGGTCAAAGTCGATATGAGTCTTCTTTCGATATGGGTTCGATTTGGATATGAGTTTTGTTGTCGTTTTGAGTCATTGTTTGTTATGGGTTAATTTTTTGTTATGGGTCAACTTGTTATTATGGGTCTTAATTTGATATGGGTCTTGATTCGATATGGGTCCTTATTTCGATATGGGTCCTAATTTGATATGGATCATTTTTTGTTCAATATGGGTCTGATTTGATATGGGTTTGATTTGATATGGGTCCTAATTCAATATGAGTCTTGATTTGTTATGGATCAATTTTTGTTCGATATGGGTTTGATTTGATATGGCTCCTGACTTGATATGTGTCTTGATTTTTTATTTGTTATGATTCTAATTTTTATATAAGTCTTGATTTGTTTTGGATCAATTTTTGTTCGATATGGGTCTGATTCGATATGGGTCTAATTTGATATGGGTCTGATTTGATATGGGTCTTGATTCGATATGAGTCTTGATTTGTTGTTTGATATGATTCTGATTTTGATATGAGACAATTGTGTGTTCGATATGAGATGAATTTGATTGATCTGTGACATGAGTCTGGATTGTTTGGAACTTCATTGATTTGTTTTTGAGATCGATTGTCAATATGGAACTTGGTCATTTGTAAAATCGTATTTGATTTGCGATATGAGTTTGGTTTCGATATGGATCTAATTTTGATATGGGTCTGATTGATTATTTGGATACTTGATTTGTTTATTGTCAGATTGCATAGGATAGATGTATCTGATAGGATGATATCCATGTATTGATATAGGTCCATCAAGGAGTACTCATGCTTCAGGAGAAATTCCTGAAGACTTTTGTAATGCAAGATTGATTATCGATGATTTGGCAGTCATAGAGGCTTGTGGTCTTATCCACTTGTTACACATGCCGCCCTATCGGAAGAATAGGGCACTACTCACCACGTTGTCTAAGAGATGGCACAATGAGGATACCACCTTCCATTTACCGATGGGTGAGATCATAGTGACGTTGGACGTCTCTCAGATTCTATGGATTCTGATCACAAGTGAGCTTGTGGAGTATGATGTGGAGGAGGCCAGCAAGATCGATGCTCTGTGGGAGGTGTTTGTCGATCCTCACATTGCAAGTTACTCTATGGCATGGCAGGACATGATAGATAGCTATGTGATGCAAGAGCATCCCTGGTTCACAGCAATCTTGCATCAACCAAAAACATTCCTAGTTTTGCTTTCTGTGTGTCTCGGTTTTGGCTCACCGGATCCTGTGGAGTTGGATTCTACATGAATACTTGATCATCTTTATTTCTTTCAGACTGCATCTCATTTGGATCACTTACCGGCAAGATATCACTATCGGTTTCCATGATAATTTCTTGTTACCGAGTGTTCCTTTGTTACTAGTTGCCTGAGACCTATTTTAGTGATCTACCGGAACCCATTCTGAAGCTTGCAGAGCCTTGGGAATTGATTTTGATGTTCCTTGGCATGTGGCCGACCTTTTCCTACGATCTATGTTTCATCATTTGGATTTTTCCAAAGGAATCTCTTGGTGGAGGCCAACCTTGTTCATTTTGCATGTTAGGT
This sequence comes from Cryptomeria japonica, assembly GCF_030272615.1. NCBI lineage: Eukaryota > Viridiplantae > Streptophyta > Pinopsida > Cupressales > Cupressaceae > Cryptomeria > Cryptomeria japonica. The sequence goes on along the minus strand of NC_081414.1, from coordinate 899,765,591 downwards.
CTTGTTCTTTGGGTTTTGATCCCTTTTGGGCTGACTGGATCCTTTGGATCGATAAATATATTTCTAACCATTCTTTAGAATGTAATCAATTAGAATCAATCAGAGTATCAGATAGATAGACTATGCCTAGAAGATAGATCTTTCGATTCAAGGTCTTGGTTGTTACCAGTTGGATGTAATCAAATTTCATGCAATAAAACTATTTGTTCTGCATTGCCTCCATCATATATGTGCATTTCTATTGTGTTTACTCTTGCTAACCGGTTTGGACTAGTCTCCTTGAGGTCCCTCCTCACCGGTGACTACTTCAAGTGGTATCAGAGTGAATTTTCATTCTGGAAGTTGCATGTCCTGAATTTTGTTGTAGGGTGGCGGATTGCGGATCTGACCTGCAATTGCAGAGGACTAGCATGAATCAATGGCGCGAAGAGGAACTAGGAATGGTAGAGCACGTGGGAATGCAGACCCTACTGTGATGGAGATGTTGCAAGGAATAGCAACCTAGTTATAATTCATGGAGATAGCCCAGAGAAGAGGCCAACATATTGAAGATGTAAGTGAAGATTAAGGAGAAGAAGCCCTGACAGAACAAGTGAACCTACCGGCAGTTCATCCAGATGAAGAAAGGTTTTTAAGGGTTTTGAGTAGGGTGAACACTAAACCTCATTTTACACCATCAGAATATGATGGGAAGTTAGATTCAGATGAATTGATGGATTGGATCTCGGATATGGAGAAGTATTTCAATTTTGAAAACACTGCAGAAGAGAGGAAGGTAAAATATGTTTGTACTTGGTTGAAAGATCATGCATCTCTTTGGTGGGAGCATTTGCAAGTTGATAGACAAAGAAGAGGTAAAGAAAAGATTAAGACATGGGATCAGATGATTGCTAAGTTGATATCAAAGTTTGTGCCAGCGAATTATAAAGTGGATTTGTTCCGGAAGTTGCAAAATCTGAGACAGAAGGAATCTAGTGTGAAGGAGTACACCAAAGCATTTTATAAGTTGAACATTAGATCTGGAAATGTTTATGATGAAGTTGAAAAAATTGCAAGATATTTGAACAAGTTGTGGATGTCTATACAAGATGAACTCAGTATGATCAAATTGGAGAGTGTTAAAGAGGTTTACTAGTATGCCCTAAAGGCTGAAGAGAAATTGAACAAAAGACGAGCAAAGACAAAGAGGTAGAGGTGGAAGGTTTATCGGAGGAATATTTCAAAGAGGAAGAGGATATACTAGAGGAAGAGGAACTAGTATAGATCAAAACAAGAACAAGGAAGTGAGAAAAGAAGGTAATTCATACTAGAAGGATGATAGAAATTTCTATTGAAGGAGAGAACCGGATGGTTACGAGAATGAGAACTTTGGAACATGAGACAAGAGGACATTCAGAGCAGTCTACTTTAACTATAGAGGAGAAGGACACTGTGCATTCTAATGTAAGAAGACGGAGGCTACCGAAAGAGCAGCATTGGTGGAAGAAAACCCCACCAGATCAAAGAATAAACTGGAAGATAGAGAATTGTTGATGATGAGGAGAGCTTTGTGTCATACCGAAGGAGATGAAGAACCCTTGCAGAGGAAGAATCTATTCAAAACAGATGTAAGGTATTTGGTAAGTTTTGTAAAGTTGTTATTGATAATGGTAGTTCAGAGAATCTTGTTTCATAAGAGATGGTGAATAAGTTGAAATTTGAGAGGTTGAAACACCCTAAGCCTTATCAAATAGCATGGATTCAGGATGAGCATAAGTTGTTAGTAAGTGAACAGTGTTTGGTGAAATTAAAAATTGGAAATTATCATGATGATATTTTATGTGATATTATGCATATGGATATTTGTCATCTTTTGTTGGGTAGACCTTGGCAGTTTGATAGACAGGTGATACATGATGGAAGGAAGAATACATACACTATTCTGGCCAATGGGATGAAGCAAACCTTGTTATCTTTGGAGGAACCTTTGAAGAATGAAGTATGTACAAATGTCAGAATTTGTTTAGTAGATGGAAGGAAATTCATGGATGGACTAAGACATGAGAATGTGTGTTTTGCCTTAATTCCTAAGAAGACTGAGAGATTGGAACCGGAAGAAGAGCACCCGGAAGAGATAAGAGATTTGATGACAAAATATGAGGACATCATTTCAGACAATGTACCTAATGGATTTCCACCTATTATAAGTATTAGTCATCGCATGGACTTGGTTCCCAGAGCTAGTTTGCCTAACAAAGCTGCACACTAGTTGACACCGACAGAGAATGAAGAACTGAATAAAAAAGTGTAGGAGTTGTTGAAGAAAGGTTTGATCAGGGAGAGTCTGAGCCCTTGTGTAGTACCAGTGGTATTATCACCTAATAATAATGGAGAATAGAGGATGTGTACCAATTCAAGGGCAATAAACAAGATCACAGTGAAATACCTATTTCCTTTGCCTAGGATGGATGACATAATGGATTGTCTGAGTGGAGAATAATACTTTACAAAGATAAATTTAAAGAGAGGATATCATCAAATCAGGATCAGAGAAGGTGATGAGTGGAAGACAGCATATAAGACAAATGAAAGACTATATGAATGGTTGGTGATGCCTTTTGGATTGACTAATGCACCGAGTACTTTCATGAGGCTGATGAATGAGGTATTAAAGAAATTCTTGGATAAGTTTTTTATTGTGTACTTGGATGACATTATGATTTTTGGTAAAATAAGGGAGGAGCATTTGTTGCAGTTAAGACAAGTTTTGCATAGGTTGAGAGACGAAAATTTGTTGATCAATATCAAGGAGTGTATTTTCATGAAGGATGAGTTGGTCTATTTAGGATTTGTGATATCTAAAGATGGTTTGAAGATGGGCCCTAAGAAAGTGAAAGCCATTGTTGAGTGGCCTACACCGGAAAGCATTGGGGGGGTAAGATCATTTCATGGATTGGCTAGTTTTTACCAAAATTTTATCAGAAATTTCAGTTCAGTTTGTAACCTTATGATTGAGACCATGAGAGGATCTCAGAAGGAATTAAAGTGGACCACCGGAGCAAACAAAAGTTTTAAATTGTTGAAGCACAAATTGACTAATCAGTCTATGTTAGCCTTACCAAATTTCAATATTGTATTCAAGTGGATTGTGATGCAAGTGGAACAACAATAGGAGCAGTCTTGCATCAAGAAGGGAGAGCAGTAGCCTATTTCAGTGAGAAATTGAATGATGCCTAGAAGAGATATTCAGTGTATGATTAGGAATTTTATGCCATAATTCAAGCCTTAAATAAATGGAGACACAACTTGTTGCCTAAGGAGTTTGTGTTGTATACAGATAATCAAGCTTTGTAGTATTTGAATAGCCAGAGTAAGTTGAATCAGAGACATATGAGATGGGTATTATTCTTGCAGAGTTACACCTTTGTGTTGAAGCATAGAAGTGGAAAATCTAACAAAGTTGTTGATGCATTAAGTAGGAGAAGAAATTTGTTGACAGAGATAAGAGTGATAGTATTAGGTTTTGAAGATTTGAAGACCTTGTATGATGATGACCTAGATTTTGTAGAACCTTGGAAAGCATGTAGAGAACCGATTATGGTTGATAGGAGAAAATGGTTGGATTATTTCACTCAGGATGGAATGTTATTCAAGGGAGTTTAGTTGTGCATACCTAAGAGTTCCATGAGAGAGAACTTGATAAAAGAGAAACATAGTGGAGGTTTAGCCAGACATTTTGGCATTGACAAAACAGTTGCATTAGTGAGTGATCAGTACTTTTGGCCCCATATTCATAAGGATGTTAAGAGATATGTGCAGAGTTGTAGAGTTTTTTAAGTTGCAAAAGGTAGTAATCAGAATGTGGGTTTGTATAAACCTTTGACAGTACCGTTAAGACCTTGGGAGGATATAAGCATTGATTTTTTACTTGGATTGCCTAAGACACCAAGAGAGAATGACACTCTATATTTGTGGTAGTAGATAGATTTTTGAAGATGGCTCATTTCATACCTTGTAAGAAGACATCAAATGCATTGCATGTAGCCGACCTATTTTTCAAGGAAGTGGTGAGATTGCATGGATTACAGATAGAGACACTAAGTTTATTGGCTATTTTTAGAGAACACTTTGGAAGAAGATGAAGACATATTTGAAGTTCAGTTCTACTTTTCATCCACAGATTAATGGACAGACAGAGGTTGTTAACTGGAGTTTGGGAAACTTGTTGAGATGTTTAGTGGGAGATAAAACCGGAAGTAAGGATTTGATCCTTGCACAAGCAGAGTTTTCCTACAACAATTTAGTGAATAGAAGTACCAAAAAAACACCTTTTGAGATTGTTACCAGAGTGCATCCTAGAGGAATATTATAATTGAGAAACGCTATCAGTGAAGACCAAAAGAGTTTAGAAGCAGAAGATTTTGTAGATCATGTGGCAGCATTGCATATTCAGGTTAAAAAGCATTTGGAAGACATGAACAACAAATATAAGGAGAAGGAAGATGAGAAGAGGAGACATAAGGAATTTGAAGTTGGTGATGAAGTGATGGTATATCTGAAAAAAGAGAGATTCTCGGTTGGGACTTACAATAAGTTGCAGATGAAGAAGTTTGGACCCTATAAGATTTTTAGGAAGTTCAGTTCTGGAAATGCATATGAAGTGGAGCTACCAGATAATCTAAGTATTTCACCTATATTCAACATTGCACATCTTCATGAGTACCATGAACCAGAATTCAGTGAGGACAGTGTTGCAAACTTAGAGAAACAATTACCCTGAAAGGAACAAGATCAAATTGAAGAGATTTTGGATAGTAGGATTGGGCCTAGTACTTAGAACAGTCAATACAAAGAATATCTTGTGAAGTGGAAGCGCAGACCAATTGAAGATTCAACTTGGATTTCTCAGGTAGAGGTAGACCACCTTGGGTTCCCTCTGACCCCAAAAAAGTGAGAGGCTCACATTTTATTAACCCTGAATGTCTGATGCAGGAGCATCCCTGGTTAACAGCAATCTTCCATCAACCAAAAACATTTTCCTTTCTATTTTGCTTTTTGTTTGCAATTTCAGTTTTCCTTTTTGTGTGCTTAGATTTTGGCTCATTGGATCTTGTGGAGTTGGATTCTACTTGAAGACTTGATCATCTTTCTTTCTGTCGAACCACATCTCATTTGGATCACTTACCGGTAAGATATCACTACCGGTTTCCATGATAGTTTCTTGTTACCAGTTGCCTGAGACCTATTCTGGTGATCTACCAGAACCCATTCTGAAGCTTGTGGAGCCTTTAGCATTTATTTTGATGTTCCTTAGCATGTGGTCAACCTTTTCTCATGATCTATGTTTCATCCTTTGTATTTTTCTGAGGAATCTCTTGGCAGAGGCCGACCTTGTTCATTTTGCATGTTAGGTCTTGTTCTTAGGGTTTTTATCCCTTTTGGGCTGAATGGATCCTTTGAATCAATATATATATTTGTAATCATGCTTTATAACGTAATCAATTAGAATCAATCAAATTATCAGATAGATAGACTAGGCCTAGAAGATAGATCTTTTGATTCAAGGTCTTGGTTGTGACCTATTCTACCAGGACTATGTGTTGGTATGTTGTAACCCAGTTGTTACCGGTTGGATATAATCAAATGTCATGCAATAAAACTATATTTTCTCCATTGCCTCCATTGTATATGCATGTTTTCATTGTGTTTACTCTTGTTGATCGGTCCAGACTGATCTCCTTGAGGTCCCTCCTCACTGGTGACTACTTCATTATGCCCCACTCCCTTCAGTTTTGGCAGGTTTGATTGGCAACTTCCTGATTCCGAACAGGAGGTCACATGGGTTGTCAGTTGGATGGGGTCGAGTGCTCCAACAAATGGTGCAGGTGTAGATGCCATATGCATGGGGTATTTGTTTTCTTGCCCATTTATACCATGAGCTCCATCAGGTGGTTTATGATGATGCAACCACTCTAGCCTCTAGATGCACTTTACTGCAGATTTGGGCATGGGAGCACATAGCTATGACCCATCCACTTGGGCCAAGATTCAGACCAGCAGGGGCATAGTTTGTGATGATGTATAGCTAGGTTGCTTCCCAGTCGATGCTCAGGAAGTTAGAATACTGGAGGCGGGCCCAAGATGATATGGATACAATGGTGTGGAGGCCCTATCGAGTGTGTGAGCCATGGCCGGATGATTCTTTTGAGGTGCCCCACTTATTCATGAGTAGATTCATTTTTGGGTCACACCTCGTATGTGATAGAGTAGTTTGTTCTTCCTCGGGTTTACTGACAATTTGGGCACGTGCAGTCGATGCCACAGGGGATGACTGTGTACACTTGGGTACACAAGGAGAGGATAGATTGAGGGCCTACTTTGGATTTTATGACAACTCAAGCTAAGTTCTATTCTTTTCTCTTTTGTGTATGGAGTATTTTTGAGGATATAGTGAATGTAGGGATGACTATGGAGTATACGCAGTACTTTTTGACACATAGGTTCCCTCGATTGACAGGGCCAGGAGAGTTGATTCTTGTACTGGATTAGGTTCATGATGATGATTAGGGTGGAGGTGGTCAATGTGGGAGGAGGGGTAGAGGGAGTAGAGGTGGGAGGATTGTTGTGGGTGGTGCGGTTGGGCATGGTCAGGGAGGAGGTGGTGGCAAGGTAGGAGGAGGAGATGAGGGAGGAGTGTTGAGGGGTCAAGGAGGAGTGGTGAGAGGTAGAGGAGGAGGATGGAGGATGGGTGTTGTTGGGCAGGGTGGACCATTGCAGGCGGAGGATGTTGTTGCCATGGAGACTGAGGAGGGATCAGATAGTGATGGATCTGAGGAGGAGAGTGGTGATTCTTCTGATGAAGATACAGAGTCTGAGGTGGTTGGTGGAGGATTAGGTATGATGGGATTGGTGGGAGTAGCAGCAAAGGAGGAGTCAAAGGAGGAGGATGTGCGGCCATTGGCCCGACACAGGAGGATTGATATGCCCCCTCCTGCTCCTCGATAGGTTGGTATGCAGGATCCGCAGCCTTCGCAACCACAAGGTTTGTAAATTAGAGTGCCTCCCTACTAGTAGTAGGCACAGATAGCAGCATTACAGTCCTTTCTACATAGGGTACAGGGTCAGCTTACATAGGCCCAAGAATAGGTTGCTTAGATGTAGAGACAGGTGGTGATAGTGTTGCTAGAGTAGGACGCAAAGATAGAGTGACCCAACCAGGCAGAGGAGATAGTGTGATCATTGTAGTAGGCAGTCACACAGGGTGTGACAAGTGATACCATCTAGAGTCTCATTGAGCAGATAGGGCGGGAAGAGTATTACAGGATTCTATACTTTCAGGTTGGGCCATCGGACCGACGTGCTCCTACCTATGTTGTCAGTTCTTTGCACGGGGGTTCTTAGAGATAGAGGGGCAATGAGGGGGTTGTGGGTCCTAGGAGGGATGTTCCTAGCAGTAGCGCAGGTGTGGGTGGTTCAAGCTCTCAGACGGTAGGTCCTAGAGGTGGTCAGGTTGATCCTGCATCGTTATCATGATCCAATATTTTGCACTTGTACAATGATGTACACATATCTTTGTATTTTGATGACCTCCTGATATGATACTTTATTGTACTTTGATCTTATTGATATGATACTCAGCGATATTCTCATATGATGTTTTGATGATCCTATTGATTACATTGATACTAATGTTACGTGATGTGATGGACATTTGTTACTAATATATATCAAGGGACCTTGGTCATTTGATTACTTCACTGATGATATGTTTCTGACTTATATCTTTGTTTTTCCTTTGGATCAGCATGTGGTCACACTTATATTTGATGATATGTTATGGATGCAACTACTATGATTTAGATGAGTTATATGATATGCTTTGATCTAGATTTTTTTGTAGATGTTGATGTCGATGATGTGATGTATGTGTTGTGGGTGATTTATATGCTTTATATGATGATGATTGTAATGTACTATATGTTTGGAAGGTGACATGCAGATGATGATTGGATTAATGATTGCAGATGCTTATGCTTTGTGCAAATGTTGCTAGCCTATTGTGTGCTTTTGTGTGGTGTGGATAATGCAATTTAGAATGTTACATATGCTTGATATGATGATGCTCATGTATGGGATGCATTGTGATAATGATATAACTTTGATTTACGAATGTATCTTGAAAATGAGATGTATGAAATGATAATGATAATGTGAGATGTATCTTGAAAATAAGATGTATGAAATGCAATGATAATGTGAGATGTATCTTGAAAATGAGATGTATGAAATGTAATGATAATGTGAGATGTATCTTCAAAATGAGATGTATGAAATGCAATGATAATGTTAATTAATGAAATTAATGTAACTACATGCAAGATTTTAACATGGTCTAAATGATAATGATAATGCAAACCTAATATGATAATGAGAATGTACCTAATGATTTATATGAAACTCAATGTAATGATATGCAATCTATGGCAATGAATTATGACATTAATAATTTTAAAATGTTATGCAACTAATGTAAGATTAAGATGATAATGATGTGAAACTAATGCCAATGCTTAATATGCCTTCCCGTTCCCACAAGTTGTCATTCGTTTTGATCAAAGTGCTAGTGCTTCCTTTGTTTTCATCATCAAGCCTTGATTTGTTCAAAGTTGATACAAGCATCATGGTATAATTGAACCATAATGACCTGAGTATAACTTACATGGATTTTGATATTACATGATAACACAAGCGTCGGGGTATAATTGAACCAAGATGAACTGAGTGTTGCTTGCGTAAAATAGACAAGATTTAACCTTTGTCCTATACAAATCTGAAATGTCTTCAGTGATATGTTACGCAATCATGTCGCAAGACAAATTTGCATAATAGAAGGTTTCACTCCCAAACAACAAACAAAGAAAACATCACATTCCTTCCTTCCTTCTCTAGTCGTTTGAGACATCCTTGAGTCACTTAGGAGATATGATAAGCAAAAATTAACAACCGTAAGTAAGCATGCATGCTATCGGAAATGTATTCTTGTCAAGTAAAACATCTTGCAAATGGATCTTTTGTTTAATCGGTTCAATTCTATGATATCTAGCCTTCTTGCATTGTCATTGTTATTTGTTGGTTGTTCTAATCCTTGTTGTCTTGTTACGTGTTTGGTCCGATGTTGAAAATCCTCAAGGCAAAATTCCCCTAGCGAGGTCACAAACTTTCCCCCACTCCAGATAATACTCAATATGGATATTTACACTGATCACTAAGGCATGGTGGGATATGATCTAGATTATCAAGGATAGTGACTACATTAAGTATGTCTGGGATGATGTTGCATGTATAAGTGTTTTGTGATGGCTATGGACTTAGATCATATGGATCAAAGATATGATATAAGTACTGATAGATGGAGAAGACGTTCTCTCACAAGTGGTGCTTTTTGCCAAGTTTTCACCATTTGTTTTTATTGCACTTTTTGATTTGTTTCTCATATTTTTTGTGTTTTTCTGATTATTTTTTTTGTGTCACAAGGTGCCTGTTTGCCAAGTTTTCACTATAGTGGCAATTTTTGATATATTTTTTATTTTTATTTTTTTTGCTTTTTTCGTGCATTGGATGACTCAAGTGTAGAACTTCTTCAGATGGATGTTCTTGGTTGGTTCATTGAGCAAATCATGTTCTGAAGTTGACAACCAGTATGCTCCTGATCCATAGGTTGATATGATGACAAAAGGTCCCAACCAGTTAAGTTCAAATTTCCCCTTCTTTTCTCAATCTTGTTGATTTTTGGGATTTTCTTTTAGGACTAGATCACCGACTTTGAAAGCCCTTGGGATGACTTTGTGATTATAGCTTCTGCACATTCATTGTTGATATGCCTTGAGATGGTCATAGGGACGTTGTCATTTTTCATAAAGAATCTCTAGTTCTTGCAACTTGTTCACCCGATATTCCTCAACTGGTATGAGGCCCTGCAAAGATACTCGAAGAGATGGGATTTATACCTCAAGAGGTATAATTGCTTCTGAACCATACAATAATGAATATGGTGTAGCCCATGTGGGTGTGCGGATACTTGTTTTGTAGGCCCAAAGTGTCGGATTGAGTTGTACATGTCAAACCTTGCCAACATCATTCACCATTTTCTTGAGGATTTTTTAGGATTTTTTTATTTGATGCTTCTACTTGGCCATTCCCCTATGGGTAGTATGGTGTGGAAAAGCGATGTTGGATTTTCAATTGTTCACATAGCTCTTGCACATTTTGATTCTTAAAAGGTTGTTCGTTATCTGTGATGATGGAAATGGGAATGCCATATCTACAAATGAGATAGTTGAGGATGAATGATGAGATTTGCTTTCCAGTTACGGTGGTCATTGGGACTACTTCGATCCACTTGGTGAAGTACTCAGTGGCGGTGATAATGAACTTATGTCCATTTGAAGAGGAAGGATGAATCTTTCATACCAGATCAAGTCCCCATTGACAGAAAGGCCAAGATGTGGTGAATGGTTGCAGCTCCTGTGTTGGTGCATGTATGAGGTTACCGTGAATTTGACATTTAGGACATTTCCTAGCAAATTGATAGGACTCTCTTTCCATTGTCGGCCAGTAATATCCTATTCTCAGAAGTTTCTCGATGAGAGTAGGACCACTTGAATGCATACCACAAATACCTTCGTGAAGCTCATCTAAGACGGAGTCAAATTCATTATGATCGAGGCATTGAAGAAGAGTATGCCTCGGCGGTAAAGTGTGTCAGCGATTAAGGTATAGCGGGTGGCTGGTTGGATGAAACTTCATTTTTGGTTGCGAGATAGGTCGAGCAGGAGGGTATTGTTTTGAGATAGTTATATATCTTCTCGTATAGAAGGGAACCAAAACCAGTCAAGGCACAAATGACTTGGGATGCGGAATTTTCATAGGCTGGGAAAAAAAATTGCTCCACCAAGAATTCATAATGATTTTGTTTATCTAGAATTTATAGAAGCGAGGCTATAGTGGCCATTGCATCGGCAGCTCTGTTGTCCAATCTTGGAATTTTCTCAAAGGTGATGTGCACAAAGTACTTTTTGAAATCATCCACCATTCTTTTGTAAGGCGTTAGCTTATCATCCTTCGTTTGATAATCATCATTGATTTGATTGATAACTAATTGAGAATCCCCATAGACTCTTAATTATATGATTCTTCATTCTACGGCTACTTTGATTCCTGTTACCAGGGCTTCGTATTCAACAATGTTGTCGGTGCATGGAAATATTAGTCTGTAAGATCTTGGAAGTGTGTGCCCTTCTGGAGTGATGAACAGGATGTCGGCACCCGATCCATGTTGTGTATAGGACCCATCAAAGTATAGGGTTCATTGCTTGGGTGTGATAGTGAGCACATCCATATCTGGAAATTCCACCTGTAGTGGGCATTGGTCTGTTAGTGGTGCTTCTGCCAGTTGATCTATAATTGCTTGTCCTTTGATAGCTCGTCGTTCTGTGTATTGAATGTCGAACTCACTTAAGATCATGACCCACTTAGCCAATCTTATGGTGAGAGCGGCTTTGATGAGTAGATATTTGAGAGGATCGATCTTTGCTACCAATTTGATTGTGTGGGCTAGCATATAGTGGCGGAACTTTTGAGAAGCAAACACCACTGCTAAGCAAGCCTTTTCAATGTATAATTTAGTTCATATCCGTTCAAAGTCCTGTTGATGTAATAGATAGCCCTTTCTTTACCTGCTAGATCTTCTTGTGCTAGTAGTGCCCCCAATGATACTTATGTTGTTGATATATAGAGAATGAGTGGCTTGCCTGCTATCAATGGTACCAAAACTGGTGGATTCATCAACTATTGTTTGAGTTGGTGGAATGATTCTACAAATTTGTCTTCACATCTGAAAGGTATACTCTTATGAAGCAGATGATTGAATTGAAGACATTTATCTGCTAACTAAGCGATGAATTGTTTGATGGATTGTAGCCTACCCTGTAGAGATCGTAACTGGTTGATGTTTTTAGGAGGTGGCATCTTCATGATAGCCTAAACCTTTGTTGGATCTAATTTGATGCCTTTTTCTCATACAATGTATCCTAAAAGTTTGTCGGATGTGATCCCGAAGACACATTTCTTAGGGTTTAATCTGACATTGAATTGCTCAAATCGTTGAAAGATTTTATCTAGGATGCCCAGGTGTTCCGCTCTGGTGAATGATTTAGCTAAAAAATCATCTACATAATCCTCCATGAAAGTATGCATCATGTCATGGAAGATTGTTGTCATGGCTCTTTGATAAGTTGCACCAGCATTTTTCAAGCCAAAAGGCATGATGTTCCAATAATATGTTCCCCATGGACAAGTGAATGCAGTTTTATCTTGATCCTCTAGAGCTATCTTGATTTGGTTATAGCTCGAGAAGCCATCCATGAGAGATAGCATTGTGTGCCCTACTGTTAGATCAACAATAGTATCGATGCTTGGTAAAATAAAGTCATCCTTCAACCATGTCTTATTTAGGTCTCTAAAGTTTGTGCAAATCCTTATGCTTTTATCTGTTTTGGAAATTGGTACAATATTTGAGATCCATTCGGCATAGTCTATAGGTCGAATGAATCCGACATCTAATAACTTTTTCAGTTCTGCTTTGACTAATAATGCCACATGTGGATTCATCTTCCTTAATTTATGCTTGGCAGGTTTAGCTCCAGGAGCGATGGATAAGTGATGCATGATTAGATTCAGATCTACTCCTAGCATGTCAGCATAAGACCAAGCAAAATTGTTTTGCTTCTCCTTGAAGAATTTGATAAAATGGTTGTTCTTTTTCTGTGAGTGATTTTGCCAGATGTATGGTTTTAACTGCTCCTTCAATGTCGATATTTATTAATTGAGTTGGTTCAATCAGGATTGGTGACCTTTCTTGGTAATATTCAGGAAGAGTGTCAAGTCTCCCATCCTCAGGTGCCTCAAAAAAAATTTCACCTTTAGATACGTCCTTTATTTTTACTTTTTTGTTTTTGTGATCTAATACTACCATTAAATGGTTTTCACCATTAGATCCATTTTTCATTTAATTTTTGCGACTGAGAGACTTGGCACTCCCCTGATTGCAAACATCATTATGTGGTTTACTAGTGGAGCATGTTTTTGGGTTGACTGAGCACAGGTATTGAACTCATTTGGGAATATTGGTATATCATGATGTTCGGGTTATTTCTAGTCTATGAGATCGGGATATATGAGCGGTAGGGAGTCATTTGGCGGGTTAAGATCAGTTGTTGTAAGTGTGATGATGGAGACATCATCATAGTTGTTTGGGATATCGATGAGGTCTATGATATTCTTGAGGTCTTCAATGGTACTTTCCTCGACATTGCCTTGTTCATATTGTCACTTCTCATTCTCAATAGCCTCTTAGATATTTTGTGGTCTGAATTCAAACATTCAAGATCTTAAGCCTTGTCCCTCATGAGAAATGGATGTGTATGTGTGGATTGCATCCATCTCAATACCTTCAGTAACATTGTAAGAACTATCCCACTCATATTCATTGGAATCAGTTTCAGTATCACTGTCCCAGGTTACCTCGTTGAATCTGACAGGTATATTGTATGGTGAGAAAAGATCATTGATAATTGACACAAGTTTAGTAGCTTGTTCTGATTCAAGATTGGTGCTTGCTTGTACTCATTGAATTTTTCATACACCATTTCCTTTCTATGAGTAGTAATTTCTTTAGGTTGTGGCTTAACCTTGGTTTGATCAAGTTCTTGTATATGATGTACTTTCTTATAAGAAGCTTCCTCCTTGTGAATAGTGAATTCCTCTTGTCATCTCTCATTTTCTTCATGATTTTTCTCCTTCCTTGTCTTTTTTGTTGTTTGGTTTAGTTCCTCTTGCCATGGGTCTTCGTTATGTTTTTTCTTTTCTTTCCATTCAGGTTTTTGATGGTGCTTTTTCTTTTGCACAGGCGGAATATGTTGGCCATACCCAAGTCATGTTTTATCTTTTGCAAATTGTGAACGAAGTTGTATGGGTTCTATGATGTCTTCTTGGTGCTTGCCAATAGGTTATTTTCCTTGGTATCCCATTCGTTGCATGTTTTGGAACCCATTGCCATACTGTTATGTTGGTACGGCTACTTCAATGGTAGCAGCTCTGATTTCTTCTTCATCCTTGTATAGTTAGCTAAGGATGTCTTTATCTTCTAATTGTTCAGCCAATGTGCCCATTTAGATAAATTTACCATCAAAATTGGTGATGGGTTGTGTTGCATGATGTCTTGACGTGGAAGGTTGTCCATAAGACCTTGGTGAAGTTGGCAATTTAGATAGACACAAGGGTTCAAAAGAGCACTCCCCCATGGCTTGGTCCTTTATTTTCATCTTTTGCTTGAAGTTCATGGATAGAGACTTGAATTCTTCTTGATGGTTGGATGATGAGGAAGCTTGGGCCTCCCTGTTGTGTGGAACCAAGACATTTTGAGCTGCCCTCATAGCATTGCAATACTAAAAAGGGTTATTATCTGCAAATATTGAAATTTCCTATCCACTGTAGGGGAACTTGATACATTGATGGTACATGGAAGGCACCACTTGCATTTCATGGATCCATGGACGACCCAATATTATATTGTATGTCAAGTCTATGTCCAAGCCTTGGCACATGGTGTCTCTTTGTACAGTACCTACCTTAATGGGTAGTATCAGAGTTCCTTCAGATGATCTTTCTTCATCATCATAGGCTTTGATAGTAATTTTCTTTTTGGGATCAATAGCCTGTTCAGAGAAGCCCAATGCATGGATGAGCTTTAGAGAACATATATTGAGCCCAGCTCCTCCATCTATTAATACTCTTTTTACCCGATGTTTATAGACTAAGACCTCGATGTGTAGTGGGGTGTTATGCAGATGATTCAAGGAGGCATCATCATGTTCAAAAAAAGATATGTTATGTGGTACCGTCATATAGGCTACCATGGCTTGGAATCGATCAATATGCAGATCATTTGGAACAGTTGTTTTGATAAGAGCTTTCTCCAAGCTATCCTTGTGTTTTGGTAAAAGTTTGAGCAACTCAAGTATAGATATCTAAGCGGGAGTTCTCCGTAGTTGGTTGACCAAGTTATATTGAGTCTTGGGGAGAGTTGTTGTTGTTGATGTATTCCCTTTCAAGAAATATTTTTGTGCTCTTGTTGTCACATTTATCGACACATGTTCTTGTTTGTCTTTGATTTTTATGATATTCACATGATTGTCACATGTCGATATGTGATTGATGGTTTTTTCATATATGTGATTAATATGAGCTCCTTTACTGTTGTTTGGCGTTGATGCTCCTCCCTTGTTGTAATTGGGAAGAGGATTTTGATGATAATCACAATAATGTGAGTCATTCCACAATGGTGGTTTGACTTGGGGTTCAAAGTTGCTCATGGCTGGGAATGTGATGATCTTATTTGCCAATAGCTTTCGAAATGTTGATTCCAAGGTTTTTCCTAATGGCATGTATATTCATCAATACGGGATAGTATTAGTATTGATTCTTTGGTTTGTGTGGTTCCCCTGGTTGTTGTTGTTGTTGCCTTGGTGATTCTTGTTGTTGTTTGACGTTGAAGCTCCTTGGTTGGTATTTCGTTGATAAGTGTTAGTGCTTTGATTAGCACTTCTTTGATCAGTATTGGATGGTGGGTTGCTTGATAAAGTCAACATTGGTTGTTGTAGCGTCGTAAATTGTACGCACTCGCTAGGGTGGTACAATTTCGCACCTAGTTTAGCACCCGCCTTAGTGCATTTTGCTTTCTGCATTGCATTTCTCCTTAAGCACTTAATTAATCAAATTAATTAGGTCTAAGGCCCTATTTCATCATTTTCTACATCATAAAGTTGGGCCCTTTCACTAAAGCGCGCCCTTCGCATTTTATTCTTCCAATACACCACTTAATCAAAAAACCCTAATTAAGTCCTATTTCGAACTTGGGGGTTTGGTTTTGAGGTCTAAACATCTCGAAATCACCTGTAACTTCAGGATTCTCTCTAAAATCATCATATCCGACGGCCCTAAAAATTTGGTGAAAAGTTGTTGGGACCATGGCGCCCGTGCAACACGGTCCCGGACATTTTTCCCAAAATTTTGGGAGCACGATCCAATCATAAAATAAAGCTTAACCCCAAGAAATTGGCGGGATATTCAATCTCTAGGTCGGCCAAAATACGAATTTACGACCTAGGGTTTCATACATAAGAGCTCTCTTTTCTCATCTGAAGGGATCGGATTTTTGTTTCCAGGAACTTCATATGCAGCAAAAGAGCAGATCTTTTGAGGACTTCAACAACACTCAACATCATTTTATCAAGCATCTATCAAATTCATTCATCCACTTAGGGCTTGGAAGACATTGAAGAACAATAGGAGATTACCAGCTGAAGATTGGCTTGTACTCCTCCCTTGAGGGTTGGGTATGATTTCGTATTGTTTTCATGTCTTTGCATAAGCTTTGATACATCATTTATTCATGCTTTAGATCACATTGCATCTTGATTTAGAGCATTTACATTATCATTTACAAGCAATTAGGGTTTACTTTCTAGGTTGCTCTAGTTTGCTTTCTTGCATTTTGGACCTTGCACACACACTAGGTCTGCACACACAATACATTTTACAAAACAACTTGGCTATTCGTGGAGGTGGAAATCACCGAAGCGCGGGTTTGACTAAGGAAAAACCCTATATAGCCGCCCCTCCCCCTTTTCAGATATTATTGCAGGTTTCGAGATTCGGACGACGCCGCGGGACACAGATCCAGAGAGAGAAGGCTGAGGCAGAACCCTGTGTGAAATTGCAGCTTAGAAGACCGGGACAGGGGCGCTGGGCGCCCTGGTCCTGCTAGGACAGGGGCGCTGGGCGCCCTGGTCCCTGGGACAGAGGCGCTGGCCGCCTTGGTCCTCCAGACAGACAGCTTTCCGATGACTTTCCGACAGTGTTTAAGGGTGCAGAACAGTGGTTTCCGGTGCAGTTTTTAGGACAGTGGCGCCCGCGCCCCCGTCCCGAACATTTTCAATCTGATTTTGACTCCGGGTACATATCTGCATTCTTATTTTATCCTTACACTTACAGCTGTTCATTGTTTAATCTCAATTCTGCAATCTTGTTATTAGTTCATACTTGCATTTTGAGATTAGGGTTTGAACTTGCATTACTTGATCTTACAATTTCAACAAGGGAATAGAAATCCTAATAGATATCCCGTGGCTCTCTCTTTCACCAAAAGAAGTAGCCAATTGTGCGATATCTCTAGGCTCTTTCGTATTCCGTAATGTGTGTCAAAAGGTAGGATTAGGGCATGATTAACCTAGTCTCGCTTTTTCCCCTACACATGTTGGTGAACCCGACATGAATCTATCATTGCTTCCTCTTGCATTGCATTTGTTAGATCTAGATCTAGATTTAGTGTGTTTTCATTTCATTTCATTAAAAGAGAAAAAGAAAAAAAAAAAAGAGTGTGTTTCTTTGCATTGTGTGTTTAAATTTTATGCAATCTTTTCAAAATGTCAGATTTTTATTTGCAAAACGTTCATGCTTTTGATGATTATTATGAGTATAGCCAAGGTGAATTAGATGAAGCTTTAGATGAGTTTTTAAACCCTAAGGATGCTAAACCTTCATTTTACCAAAAGCTCATAAACCTTGTTACTATGCCATTTAGGTGTGATGAGAAAGATAAGTCGAATGATTCCTCTCAAGGATACATTCCTATCCACTCTTCCCCTGAATCTAGTAACATGGTTGTTTTCAATAATCCCCTCTATGAGGAGATGTCTCCTTTTGAATCAAAAGACAAACCTTTTAATCGATATGATCATGCTTTGTTGGATGATGCTCTTGATGACTTTGTGGCTTTGTCGAAACCTTTAAACAAAAACAAGACCTCTAAATTGGTTAACATGATAAATTTGAATGAATATAACAAGCCTCTCTTTGAAGTCCAAGGTGCTTATCCTTCCCCCACCTTTCAAATTCCTAAAGCTCCTCTCCTTACTGTCCAAGGAAGGTATGATCATGATTCCTTTTGTACTCCGAATAAACCAATCATCACCGTACAAGGAAGAAAACCTATAAGTCCTTACAATTATGCTAAGCAAATAACTAGAGAGAGTTATCATGCGGTTGCCCATACTTATCATACCAGAAATAATAGGCAACCTAATCCTCCTCCTGTTATTCCAGTCTCTCTTCCTAATCCTCAACCAATTCTCCCTCAAGCTCCCCGTATTTCGCAAGTTATGGGTAAGGAATATGATCTCATAGAACAACTCAAAGCTACCCCTGCTAAGATATCCCTTTGGGATTTGATTCAAACTTCTTCCGCTTATCATGGAATGTTACAAGATGCCTTGAAAGATTTGAATGTTCCTCCACCGAATACATCTAGTAATATAGCATCTTTTGTTAACTCCGTGATGAATCCTAAACCTCAAATTGTGTTTACGCAAGATGAGTTGCCTACTGGTGAAGTCCAACAACAATATGATCCCTTGATGATTGTGGTTGTCATGAAAGACACTGCTATAAGATGAACACTAGTAGATAATGGCTCTGGCCTTAATGTATGTAGCATCAGTCTATTGCATAAGATGAATGTGGATACATCTCTCATGGAGCCTGACTCTCGTTCCATTCGTGGCTTTGATAATGTGGCTAAGACTTCATTGGGTATCATCACCTTACCTCTCACAGTAGGACCTGTTACTTTGCCTACTCCTATCCATGTTATGCCAGGAAATTTAACATACAACTTGTTATTAGGGAGGCCTTGGATTCACAGCATGCAAGCTGTCCCCTCTACATTGCATAGACAAGTTAAATTCATTTATAACAATAAGACATATACTTTGATGGGAGATACTAATTTTCAAGCTTGTCTACAAACATCTAATTCCAGAGGAGATTCTTCTAAGCCATCTTCATCTAGTGATGACTCTTTAAACAAGAAACCTATCGATGAGTCTTCACTTTCCGATGATCAAAATCCTTTGGATGAATTCGGATCTCCTAAAGAAAATCCTTCTCGACTTGAAACTACACATAAAAAGGATTTTGATCCTGAGAAGGATCTCGCAGAAGATGATTGGGGATCTCTTGATTTTAATCCTACCTTTGTGGGTGAGTATAAGATTCCTTCTAGAGAACTTAAAGTTGAAAAGAAGGAAGAAGCTGAAAATCACAAAATTGAAAAGAAAGAAGAAACTAAAAAACAATCAACCCTGCCTGAAGCTATGAGTAATAACTTTGTGACCGCTTCTCAAACTTCCTCTTCTCACATCTATAACTATGAAGAGTTTGATTCTTTGTCTTATGAAAAACCACCTTCTCTTCCTGAAATGGCTGATCGCTATGGTCGTGGTTTTCGCATTTTTGCTAAGCATGGGTATCATGGAAAAGGTTGTGGTGCTAATGAACAAGGGATTAGAGTTCCCCTAGAAACTAATTTTCAACATTATGCCTTTGGACTTGGTTATAATCCCTGCAGACATACTAAAGCCTCTAAAAGACCATGCATTAGTGTTAATGCTATCTCTACATCTTTATCAATACAACACCCTGAGTATATTGATGAGGATTCTTCGGGTGATTGTGCTCTAGATATCTTCCCTACCGACGATGCTTTAGCTGAGTTCTTGGGAGCCTATGACACTCTTCCTCGTTATCATCACAATAGGGGACTCCCTTATTGTTTGAACACTGAAGCCTATTTTGGAAAGGAGATTGATAACGATAAGATTGTGAAAGAATTCCCTCAGTTAAAGGATACTCCTCAACAAAGTAATCTCCTCATAAGTGACACCACTGATATTAAGATGATTCCTTGCAACAAAGAAAAAGTCATTAAAATTGGAAAATGTTTGGATGAAGAGGAACAGAAACAATATGAAGAACTATTGCATGAATTCCCTGAGATCTTTGCTTGGGCATATTCTGACATGCCTGGTATAGATCCTAAGATCGTTACTCATAATATTGTCTTAGTTCCTGATGCTAAGCCCGTGAAACAAAAGATTCAAAAAATGAATCCTAAGATAGCTCTGCTTGTTAAAGCTGAGATTGAAAACTTATTGGAGGCTGGATTTATCCGCCCTATTGACTATTCCCCATGGATTTCAAACATTGTCGCTGTGGCTAAACCAGATAAAAAAATAAGAATGTGTACCGACTTTCGGGATCTAAATAAGGCTTCTTTAAAAGATGATTTCCCTCTTCCAAACATTGACATGATAGTTGATTCTACGGCAGGACATGCCCTCTTATCCTTCATGGATGGTTTTTCAGGCTACAATCAAATTTTCATTAACCCTCAAGATCAATTCAAAACCGCTTTTACCACTCCTTGGGGTACGTTTTGTTGGATAATGATGCCTTTTGGACTTAAAAACGCCGGTGCAACTTATCAACGAGCGATGACCCTTATCTTTCATGACTATATGCATAAGATTTTAGAGGATTATGTTGATGATATTCTGGCCAAATCTTTTCTTCGCATGGATCATGTTAAAATCCTTCGACAAATTTTTGAAAGAATTCATAAATATCACATGCGCTTGAATCCCCGAAAATGTGTTTTCGGTGTGGATAGTGGAAAACTATTAGGATTTATAGTTTCGCATCGTGGGATTGAGGTGGATACTAAGAAAATAGATGCTATTGTTAACATGCCACCTCCTCGAAATGTATCTCAACTTAAAAGCTTACAAGGAAAGATTCAAGCTATTCGTAGGTTTGTGTCTCAACTTGCGGATCGTACCTTTCCTTTTACTCAACTTCTTAAAAAGGATATCACTTTTCAGTGGAATGAGGATTGTCAGCAAGCATTTGAAGATTTAAAAGTGTATTTGGCTAGTCCTCCTATTCTTCAACCTGTCGAACCTTCTAAACCCTTTATCCTGTATACAGCTGCTTCTTCTCATGCTCTCGCAGCATTGTTAGCACAACATGATAAAGATGGTAAGGAGTGTCCGGTGTATTACATAAGTCATACTTTACTCGATTATGAGACCCGATATTCTGCGATAGAAAGACAATGCTTGGCCGTGGTGTTTGCGACTCGGAAATTGAGACATTATCTTTTAAATTCAGAAGTCCATGTCATGGTTAAGTTTGATCCGTTGAAGCATCTTTTCTCTAAAATTGATTTATCAGGACGTCTCGCTAAGTGGGTTATGGTGTTAACTGAATTTGACCTTAAATTTGTTTCACAAAGAGCAATTAAAGGACAAGCCTTAACCGATCACTTAGTTGAGGCCCCTTCACCTTTTTCATTCCCTAACCCTGAGTCCTTTCCTGATGACTTCATTCTTTCTATAGAGAAAGATGAAACTTGGGAGTTATACTTTGATGGCTCTAAGTGTCGTACGGGATCGGGGGCAGGTGTTGTTCTGGTTTCTCCTACAAAGAAACCTATTCCCTTGTCATATCGTCTAAATTTCCTGTGTACCAATAACATTGCTGAGTATGAGGCTCTTATAGCAGGAATAAAAGCAGCCTTAGCTCTTAATATAAAACACGTACATATCTATGGAGATTCGCAATTGATTATAAGACAAGTAACAGGAATATATCAAGCAAAACAGGACAAATTATCACAATATAAAGACCTAGCTATCTCTTTATTACAAAATTTCGATTCTTATACCATGGAACCTGTTCCTCAAAAAGATAATCGACATGCGGATGCGATGGCATGTGTGGCTTCGTTAGTATCTTTAGAGGACCCTATGGTCGATCTTAACTTCGTTATTCATAATCTTATTTCTCCAGCTATTGAAGATGATTCTAGCTTGGTAACATGTTGTGACTTTGTAGACTCAAATGAATCGTTCTCGCATATTGTAAGATATTTGACCGATGGTACCTTCCCTGATTCTGCTAATAGGAACACTAGGGCTAGAATCCGCAAGTTGTCTGCTAGATATATCATCCTTTCTAATGTCCTTTATCGAAGGGGTTATGATGGTCTTCTCCTTCGTTGTCTTAACAAGTCGGAAATCCCTATTGCCCTTGAAGAGGCACATTCAGGTGCCTGTGGGGGGCATTTTGGGGGCAAATCCCTAGTTCATAGGTTGCTCCGTATGGGATACTATTGGCAAACTATGCAGAAGATTGCCTTTTCATTTGTTAAAAAATGTCATCAATGTCAACAACACAATAACCTGATTCATGCTCCTGCCCAAGAACTCCGCTCTCAAGTAGCTTCTTGGCCCTTCTCCGCATGGGGTTTGGATCTTATTGGAAAAATCTCTCCTCCTTCATCTCAAGGACACACCTTCATTATAACTGCAACAGATTACTTTACGAAGTGGGTAGAAGCTATTCCTCTTCGCTCTACTACTGCTGAAATAATTTGTCAATTTCTTCTAGAAAACATCATTTCTCAATTTGGGATACCTTCCACTATTATCTCAGATAATGGAACTTCGTTTAAGAACAAGGACGTGAAGAAATTCCTCGAGAAGTATCATATCAAACATCGATTTTCTACACCGTATTACCCTCAGTCAAATGGTCAAGCCGAATCATCCAATAAGATAATTGAGCAAATTCTTCGTAAAACCGTAAATAAGCATGGTAAGGATTGGAGTAACCAGCTAATCTACGCTCTTTGGGCCTACCGAACGAGTGTACGAATTGCTACGGGAAATACTCCTTATAATCTTGTTTATGGTGCTGACGCTATTATGCCCTTAGAGTTAGAAATTCCATCACTTAGGGTTTCTCTCAAAGGTATAGTAGATGATGACTCTTATAGAGAACAACGACTTCAACAGCTTGAGATGCTTGATGAACAGCGTATAAACGCTCTTGAGCATATCCAAGCGTATCACAAAACTCTACAGCGAAGCTATAATGATAAGGTTATTCAACGTTCCTTCTCAGTAGGTGATTTAGTCCTTTATGAGAATCAGCGCAATGTGAATGCCTTGCCGGCCGAAAAGGGAAAATTTAGTCCTAATTGGCTTGGACCATATATCGTCATTGAGGATTATGGATCAGGTGCTTACAAAATAGCGGATGTAGACGGTACGCCTCTTAAAGAACCTATCAATGCTATGCACTTGCGTAGATATTATGCTTAAATTCTTCATTTCTTATCTATCTTCTTTTCAAAACTTCAACATTGGATAATATGTTAGTGTTTCTTAATTAAAGCAAAATAGAATTAAATGTTATATTGTTTAATCTATATTGCTTCGTTCCTGACAAGCGTGCCTTCTTACTTTATAGTTTGTCTTGAATTCATTTATGTAAATTGTGAAAGATTTACATTTCCATTATGCTAGCATATTATACAGTGTCTTTATGTGTGTTAAGTAGAATCGTATCATGTTGTGTTTAAGTTCAAAATTAAATCACATTAGTTATATGATTCTTAGATTTAATGCATATTTCTTCCTTATCATCAATGTTGTACTTGATTAAATATTTTAATTAAGTCACACATGTATCAATTTAATCATGGAGCATTGAGAAATCAATCACATAGAAATTAAATTCTGAACATACATGTACATTTACCAAATGTATTAGATTTAATCAAAACATACATTGTTTTAAGCATTAGAGATAACACATTTGAGACAAAAGGGAAGCATGTATATATACATATATATATGTGTGAATCGTATACAAACATAGGTCACTGTATATCCAAAATGTGACCTCTCTTACATCATACAATCATCTCCTATCCCTAGGGCTAGTGGCTGGAGAGTGTCAACTGGATGCTCCCTCCTGATCTGGCCATGGAGGTGGACCCATGGGTGTATAGCGCGATACAGATCGTGAGTGACTCCGAGAGGAACTCCTACGATCCCTATCCATAAGGATCACGCGATAGGTGGTAGCCTCGGTCTGAGCCGCTACTAGGTCCCACCGCACCTGCTGGAGGTCCTCTGATAGGACTCTCTCTCTCTGCCGCGCCTGATGGAGATCCTCTGATAGGACTCTCTCCCTCTGCCGTGCCTGCTGGAGGTCCTCTGATAGGAATCTATCTCTCTCCCTCCATATATCTACCTGTAATCGGAATGGGAAAAACAAATCCTCATGCCGACCTGCGTTCCCCTGAGGCCTATAGGCAATCTGTGAGGAACTGGGGATCTGTGCTATCATGGAAATGTCTGTCATTGCCTGCTGAATCAAGGAACGCCATTCCTGCACATTAGCTGTGGCAGTAGAACAGATCTTTGTTAGTACCATTCTATATCATCAAAACATTAATCAATCAATATAAACCTACTATACCTAGATCTCCCTCGCGCCAGTAGGGATCATGATATGGTAGTATCTGTGACTGAGAACCGCTAGGCTCCCCTCGCTCATATACTCTATCCACGATGGGTGTAGGCTGGACGGTACTGGTGACAGGTCTCCATATCGCCTCCTGTTCCCCCTGTTGGAGAATAGGAGGTGGATCTAGAGCTATGGTATCATCTCCTGAATGGTGGGGAGCTGCATATGACTCCTCCTCAGCATCTCTATCCTCCTCCTCATCGTCCTCATCATCCTCGTCCTCATCCGCGTCATCACCTGCATCCTCCTCGTCCTCCTCTCTATCTGCATCCTCGTCCTCCTCCTCCTCGTCACTGGGCTGATCGCCTGTAGGAGGATCAGGATCTTCCGCCTCCTCATGATCCTCTGCCTCCTCTGACTCCTCTGACTTGGATCCCTCACCCTCGTCTCGGTCTCCATGTCTCCATGGGCCTGGATAGCCTGTCGGATGATCTGGTGGAAAGATAGGACCTGGATATGATCTCATGAACCATGAAACATATCTACGCTGTGCTCTAGGCTCTGCAGAATAGTCAGTGACTACATCCTGATCTGATCCCTCTAAGTCTGTCGTCTCGATATCATCCACCGTCGGTCTCGCTACTGCTCTAGGTCTAGGAAGGACCCGTGAGTGTCGAGTATAGATGGGCACATCGGCTGGAACACACTGCTCTAGTCCGAATTGCCTCCGTACTCGGTCAAAGTAGAAAGGGACTATGATGTGTGCATATCATCCTCGCAGTAGGCGGTTCCTCTGTAGACATGCTAGCTGTCTCTCCATACCATTCCATCTGTGCATCAGTAGGTAAGGTCTCCACACTATCACCTCAGATGTCAGTCTGTCAATAATCACTCTCCAATATAACAAATCTCCAAATCTCCACTCGCTGGTTAGTGGATAAGAGAAAACCCTAGGTCGCTCGCTCGCTATACTCAGTGGAAAGCCGACGGGCCTGGTGCATGTGAGGTGCTCTAAGATCCACACCTGTAGAAGTGTGCATGTCATCAAACTACAACCCTGTCCGAATACATACTCCTCCAGGTCGTGATAGAGATGTGTAAGCATACTCCAACCCCATGCATACACTCTCCTATGTCGCTCCATCGCTCTGATACACCATGTGAGGCCCCCGTGCATGTGTGTCCCTCGCCCATTAGGGCAGACAGCTAGTGCTATGATGGCTATCATGATGCGTCTCAGAAGTGGTATCTCCCCTGTAGGATGTAAGAGCCAGCTGACCATGATATGGCCTCTCGTCTCGCTCGGCATGACTCTCCCTATGCAATACATCTGCTCCCTCTGATGATCCTCCGCTACCCGATCAGTCGTGTATGTGACTGTCGCTCCTCTGATAGGAAGACGCAGTATACGGTACACATCCTCGAGCGTGACCGTCAGCTCTGCTACCGGAAGGTGAAAGGTAGAGGTGTCAGGATCCCATCTCTCCATCAGTGCCATCAGCATCGCAGGATGAAATCGAATGGCTGGCATAAGAATCACGTACCACAATCCTACTATCGATAGGGTGTCTCTCTCTGACTGAGTCAGCCGTGGAATCTGATCTCGCAAAGTGCGAAGAATGTGTCCCGCTGTATGCTCTCTCATGTACGGGAGACCCTGCAAAACGAAAACATGACGATAATCAGTACTCAATCATCAAAATCGCAAATGCAAACTGTCGTACATTGTATGCTCGCCTTGTAACCCCTCGCCAAGCCCTAATTGGGGACCATGGCTCCCTGATGGGGACCATGGCGCCCTGTCAGGGACCATGGCGCCCTGAGGGGACCATGGCGCCCCTGTCAGGGACCATGGCGCCCTGGGGGGACCAGGGCGCCCCTCAGGGACCATGGCGCCCTAGGTGGGCCCCGGTCGGCATTCAAGGTCCGCATTCGATCACGGAAAAGTCAAACATGCGAAAAATCAAAAGTCAAACGTTCAGTCAACTCACCTCGTCCAGTGGCTCGTCGTCGATCACGGCCTGGCGCAGGATCTCGATCCTCGTGGGACGATCTGGTCGTCGTGAAGGCATGGTGATGGCTAGGTGGGCTCCGCTGCACTGAATAGTACCTGAAATCGACAAAGTGACGAATACAAGTGTCACTTTCGAAGTATATACTCTCGTTTGTTTATTCTTACTTCTTGAAACCCTAATTTTTCTTCTATCATTCATTTTATCATAACTTGAGTTTGGGAGATGCGATTTTCGAGCCGTTTGTTGCGTTGGAATCGTATTTTCCTTCTCCTACTCTCAGGATGTTCCAAAAAGTGCTCTGATGAAGCCTATTTAGTGAACACCCCTCATCAATACTCTATTACACAATTTGTCGCAAGTAAACATGCTACCCTGTTTCACCTCCCTAAATAAGCAAGTCGAAACAGGGGGGGCATATAGCTACTCACAGATTTCATCACTTTCCCTAGTAAGCATTAGGTGGTTTTGTGATCTAACGTTTGTTTTGTAGGGTGCGGTTCCTAACTGTGTACTGCAGATACCGCTGGGGGCTTCGTCCGACGACTTATGGATATATCCTTTTTCAAATAATGTTTACTTTTCTGTACTTTAGCTTGCATATGCACGTAGTACTCATATGACCGCTAAAGTGGGGGCTAAATGTAGCATCGTAAATTGTACGCACTCGCTAGGGTGGTACAATTTCGCACCTAGTTTAGCACCCGCCTTAGTGCATTTTGCATTCTGCATTGCATTTCTCCTTAAGCACTTAATTAATCAAATTAATTAGGTCTAAGGCCCTATTTCATCATTTTCTACATCATAAAGTTGGGCCCTTTCACTAAAGCGCGCCCTTCGCATTTTATTCTTCCAATACACCACTTAATCAAAAAACCCTAATTAAGTCCTATTTCGAACTTGGGGGTTTGGTTTCGGGGTCTAAACATCTCGAAATCACCTGTAACTTCGGGATTCTCTCTAAAATCATCATATCCGA
Organism: Cryptomeria japonica; assembly: GCF_030272615.1. Lineage (NCBI taxonomy): Eukaryota > Viridiplantae > Streptophyta > Pinopsida > Cupressales > Cupressaceae > Cryptomeria > Cryptomeria japonica. The sequence goes on along the minus strand of NC_081414.1, from coordinate 899,738,345 downwards.
CGGCCCTAAAAATTTGGTGAAAAGTTGTTGGGACCATGGCGCCTGTGCAACATGGTCTCGGACATTTTTCCCGAAATTTTGGGAGCACGATCCAATCATAAAATAAAGCTTAACCCCAAGAAATTGGCGGGATATTCAATCTCTAGGTCGGCCAAAATACGAATTTACGACCTAGGGTTTCATACATAAGAGCTCTCTTTTCTCATCTAAAGGGATCAGATTTTTGTTTCCAGGAACTTCATATGCAGCGAAAGAGCAGATCTTTTGAGGACTTCAACAACACTCAACATCATTTTATCAAGCATCTATCAAATTCATTCATCCACTTAGGGCTTGGAAGGCATTGAAGAACAATAGGAGATTACCGACTGAAGATTGGCTTGTACTCCTCCCTTGAGGGTTGGGTATGATTTCGTATTGTTTTCATGTCTTTGCATAAGCTTTGATACATCATTTATTCATGCTTTAGATCACATTGCATCTTGATTTAGAGCATTTACATTATCATTTACAAGCAATTAGGGTTTACTTTCTAGGTTGCTCTAGTTTGCTTTCTTGCATTTTGGACCTTGCACACACACTAGGTCTGCACACACAATACATTTTACAAAACAACTTGGCTATTCGTGGAGGTGGAAATCACCGAAGCGGGGGTTTGACTAAGGCAAAACCCTATATAGCCGCCCCTCCCCCTTTTCAGATATTATTGCAGGTTTCGGGATTCGGACGACGCCGTGGGACACAGATCCGGAGAGAGAAGGCTGAGGCAGAACCCTGTGTGAAATTGCAGCTCAGAAGACCAGGACAGGGGCGCTGGGTGCCCTGGTCCTACCAGGACAGGGGCGCTGGGTGCCCTGGTCCCTGGGACAGAGGCGCTGGCCGCCCTGGTCCTCCAAACAAACAGCTTTCCGACGACTTTCCGACAGTGTTTCAGGGTGCAGAACAGTGGTTTCCGGTGCAGTTTTTAGGACAGTGGCGCCCGCGCCCCCATCCCGAACATTTTCAGTCCGATTTTGACTCCGGGTACATATCTGCATTCTTATTTTATCCTTACACTTACAGCTGTTCATTGTTTAATCTCAATTCTGCAATCTTGTTATTAGTTCATACTTACATTTTGAGATTAGGGTTTGAACTTGCATTACTTGATCTTACAATTTCAACAAGGGAATAGAAATCCTAATAGATATCCCGTGGCTCTCTCTTTCACCAAAAGAAGTAGCCAATTGTGCGATATCTCTAGGCTCTTTCGTATTCCGTAATGTGTGTCAAAAGGTAGGATTAGGGCATGATTAACCTAGTCTCGCTTTTTCCGCTACACAGTTGTTTAGACTTTACATTGTTGGCATCGATTACCCCATCATTAACAATGTTTTTGTTCCTTGTCCAAAATCTGGACTTGTCTGAATTGTTGTTATTGTTTTGATTGTTAAAGGTGTTATTGTTTGACAAACTAACACCTTCCTTAAAGAACTTCAAGGTTCCTTTCTTGATGGAAGCTTCATCTACTTGGATACCATTTTCTATTAATTTTGCAAAAGATGTTATACATTGTAGTTTGAGATGATAACTCATTGCACTATTCAGATTGTCTATGAAGATTTCCATCTTTTCCTTTTCAAGTGCATCTCGTGGATATCTTGCGACCATGCATCTCCATCATTGTAAAAACACCATGAATGTTTCATTGTTCTTTTGTTTCGTATTACACACATCAAGCATGGTGATTGTGTGTTGGATGTTATAGGAGTATTGTGTTATGAATTTTTTTACTAACTCATCAAATGATCTGATGGGAGGTGTGATTTTTGACAACCACTCAATTGTTTGCCCTCCCAAATTTCTTGGGAATAATCTCATTAAGTATGTGTCGTTGTGAGCAAACTCCAACCTCATAGTACAAAATTTTTGAACGTGATCACGGGGATCACTCCTACCATCGTATTTGTCATACTTTGGTATATCTGAATTTGGGGGAAAAGGTACCATGTTCAATCTCTTATCAAAAGGATAAGGACAAATGTCGTCTAATGAGTATCTTATTGTGGTTCCTTGTTGCATGTCCTGCATTTGTCTTTGAAATATTTGGAGTTGTTGTGTAAGAGCATCTAGGGGTGCATTGTCCTTCGATGGGGGGTTTCCCCTCATTCATTAAGATTATCCCGATTGCGGTCATGGTCTTGTTCGTGAATGTTATCTTGTTCATGGGTGTGATCTTGGTTGCATATGTTTTCTTGATCATGTGTTTCTTCTTCTCTTAGTTGTTCTTGATAAGCATAGTTTCTTGCCCTTGTTCGTGAAATTCTCTCATCTGTATTCCTTAAGTTCTCTATGTCAAAATCCTCAAGAATATTGACTCCTTTACTAGTTAGCATGAGTATATATTTTTGCTTATCCGCTTCTATAATTCTTTCTACAAGTTTTTGGAAAGCTGCATTCTCCTGACATTCTTCGAGAAGCTCGTCGTTGATCTTTGTTTCTCCCATATTCACATATTCATAAAAAGGATTGGACAGTCTACGACTCATACTTGATTCTTGTTGTGATTGCTTCTTTTCTGTTTCTCTGAGATCGAGTGACAGAGGGCATTAATATATCTCTACCGTAGTGAATTCTTCCTCTTCTATTGGGGTTCTTAGTGGAGTTGTTGGCTCAAGTCGAGCTTCGTTGTAAGCGATAAGAAACTTTAGAAACGAGGTGAGATTAATCCTTCCTCCCCTATTAAGGTGTTGGTTGAATGCTACTTTCTGAACGTAAGCCCTACTTCTCAAAGATTCTTTATCAAATTCATTAGTTTTTCCTTGGATATACAACTGCATATGACGCAAGAATGCGCGATGTGATGTAAAGAGTTGACAGTTGATATAGAGAAATTTATCCTTTTGATAAGTGACTTAGAACTAGGTTGTGTCTTCTTCAACTTAGTCTTTTGATAAAGACTTCTTCTCAAAATATGGGGAGTGGTCATACACAAATGATCAATGTTGATGTTGTTGTTGGATATGGATACTTCGTTTTGGAAAATCAAGTTTACTTGTCAAGTAGAAGTTTAGTTTGATTCGCTTCTACGACAAAGTGTGCCAAATGATGAGTCAAGTTTCACAATCTAGAAACTAAATTTGACAACTTGAGGACCTAACTAGGTATTGGTTTGATAGGATTCGTTGGATGGTGGAACCTTTGATCACTGCTTTAATACTCCTCAATTTTGTTGGATGAAATCTTATCTTTAGATAGTTGAAGATTTGATACCTCTTTATAAGGGTGCTTAGTTGGATTTGGAAATTCTCTTTTCTCTAAGGTTTGTTCTTTGCTCTTTGTTTTGAACTGATTTGTGGTAGTAGCTAATTTGCAAGATGTTTTAATGTTCATGATAAGAAGACATGGCACACATGAAAATAATGATCATCCCTATGCTAAACATTGAGTGTATGTTTTGTGAGGATGTTTTCAAATCCCCGATGTTATCATCGGTTTGATTTACAACAAAAGACACATCAGATAGACTCTTTATTCAAAGGTCATTAACAATATCATAGCTCACTAGTCTCGATACTCCGTCATCTCAAACAACCTTGTTACCCCCTAAAGGGCGCCCGTTTTTTTGCCTTTTGTCAGAAATTAACCTAAAGTGAATTGCTTCACAGTTGAGTAGTTATCTTCGGAGATATATGGTGAGTGATCTTGGGGGCGGATTCTTCCCCACCCTTGCACTATGATATTGCCAATGTATGGCAACTGACTCAGTTCAAAGCTTCTAATGCTAAGGTTCGCAGTAAGGATTTTGTTCGGCGCAGCAAATGATAAACTCAATTAAGAGGCTTCCCAACCTTTAGAACAAAGGCTTTTCACATCACGAGGATACTAAAGGAAGGCTATCAAATACACACTTCCGTTGGAGGGGATTTTCATCAGCCTCCACATTTGATTATAGTAAGTTGGTAAACTTGACGATAAAGTCGTTCCCCACTTGGGTCGTACCCTTCACACTAGCCTTTTCGAGGCTTCGAGAAGGCAGACCCTCTAAAGGATTTAATGCTTGAAAGTAAATAAAGCAATGAAAAAGCATATTTGTCTTTTTGATCACCCAATTTAGGGGAGAGCATATGCCTACCACTTAAGACAAAGTAAATAAAGTTATTTTTAACTTTCCAAAGCAATGATTTGCTAAGTCTTATTTTGGAGATGTTGCTCCAACGAGAATGGTGTTCTTTTTACCCCACAAAGCAATTTGTTGTCTAACTAAGAAATTGAAATCCTGGTCAACAAAATGAAAGCATGTTTTGCTTGAAAGTAAATTGTTTGGTAAATTGACAATTTGTGGCTTGTTCCTTTTAACTTGCAATAATAAAATGGATTGTTCTTTTTATCTCTTTGCAAGAAATTAAAAATTTGTCAATTCTTTTTAAGCCCAAATCTGAAGTGTGAATCTTAACTTGCAAGAAAGCAAAGTGTGATTTTGTGGTTCTTTTTACCTTGCCATGAAGTTCTTTTTAAGCCTAAAGGGAAGTTCTAGTTCATTTTAAGCTCAAAAATGGAGGTGTGAAGTTATTTTTATATCAATAGGAAGAGTTCTTTTTAACCAACTCTTGAAAAAAGAAAAGTTAGAAAAGAAACTACTAAATCCTATCCTAATTCCTTCAAATCTGCAAGTAAACCATTAGCAAAATCCAAAAAACCTCAGGTGAGCTTCTACAAGCCTAATTTTTTTCAACATCGGATTACAAATTTTTGCCTTTCATATGCGCAAAAACAGAGATTATATGAGCAAAAACAAAGCTTATATGCGCTACAGAAACAGTTGTTAAATGTGCTACCAAAACAGTTAAATGCGCTACAAAAATAGTTAAATGCACTAGAGAAACAGTTGAATGTGTGAGAAAAAAAAAGTTTAAACGTGCAATAGAAACAATTAAATGCGCTACAGAAACAATTGAATGCATGAGAAAAAAAAAAGTTTACACGTGCAATAGAAACAGTGAAATGTGCAATAACAGAGGTTGTATGTGTTGTAAGATCTGTTGTATGTGCGAAAAGAACCGTCGTATGCGCAAAAAGAACCATCGTATGCGCAAAAAGAACTGTCACATGCGTTATTTTGCATTTAAACCTGTAGGCGTGAATCCTGTGGAAAAAATATTAGAAATGTGTAAAAAAACAGGGTTTGAGCCCCACAATGGGCACCAGAAATGTGAACTCAAATTGTTGTACTTGCATGAGAGAGGCAAACAAAACAAACACACCAATGGGACATTATGTTAGAGATCAAAATCATTAGAATAACAAATGAAGTAAAGATCTTAAGCGCGTCTGATTGTTCTCTATCTCCAAGGATCCTTCAAATCAAGGTAGCTCTTAACTTGGAAGAGCACTTAACCTATAGGATGACAACCAAAAGAACGAGGGATATATGATGATTCTAAGATCAAAATGGAAATACAACTAAGATCTTAGTGATGATTTAGATATGAAACTAGGTGATGGTAGGACTCAAGATATTGATATGAAGCTAACTAGCATGAGAATGATGATATTAAACTAGCATATAAAATGAAGCTAACATGATATTGTTAAATGATATGCAAAACTAAATGATCTAATTATTATTATTAAAGAGAGGTTAACAACGTTTGATGAAATGAGACTATAAGTTTGATGCACAAAGACTTGGATATGTGGAAAATGAAGAATGAGAGCTCTATTTATAGGGAAAATAGGACAATGAAGGGTTGAGATTGAATAATCTCAACAAGGGCTAGGACTGAAAGTTACTCAATCCATGTTTACAATTTTCACCAATGAAATGGTGACAATTGTCAACAAGAGGTTGCATGAGAGGAGATGTAAGAGGCATTAAATGCTTGAGAAGACATGGAGGTTACCCTAGGAGGTAAGGGTTAAGGTTAGGTTAGAGTTATCCATTGGATAAAGCTTTTACCCAAGGGGTAAACTCTTGTGCAAGGGGTAATAGGATAACTAAGGTCAAAGTCATAAGTGCTTGATGAGACCCTTGGGTTAGATGAGGGTTAAGTTGGAAAGAAAGTCTCTAACCATGTGGGAAGGGTTGAGTTAACCATTAATGGTTTGGAAGACTTTAAAGGTTAACTTGTTGAGGATATAAAGCCTTTAATGCATTTCAAAATATTTGAGACATTTTTGAGAAGTGACTTCTCTTAAAGAATGTTGCAAATGTTTAAGAGATGGATTAGGCTAATTAAGATAGGATTAGAAGAATCTAGAAGGCTCTAGAAGAGGTTTAGGAGGCAAGTGGGAGATGTAGGATTTTGCAAGTGGGTGAGGGAAAAGAATTTAATTAAAATAAAATTAATTTATATTTTGGTTGCAACTTGCATTTGTAGAATTTAAATAAATATTGATTTATTTAAATGTGATTTTTAATTTTGCAAGTGTGTGGTTTTAATTAAATGTAAATTTAATTAAATGGGCTAGGGGGTTTAATTAAATGTAAGTTTAATTAAAAATGGCTAGAAGGGGGATTTAATTAAATGTAAATTTAATTAAAAATGGCTTAGGAGTGGATTTTAATGAAATGTGAATTTAATAAAAAATTGCTTAGAAGTGGATTTTCATTAAATGTGAATTTAATTAAAAATGGCTAGGATAGAAGAAGGTAAATATTAATCAAATCTTTAATTTGATTAATGGGAAAATTAGAAGAATATGGATATTATTTAATTCTTAATTTAATTAATTGGAAGAATTAAGGATAATTGAATGAATAAAATTCACTTAATTTGTTGTGCAGCTTTTAGGTGTCTACAGGGACATTACACTCCTTCTTAGCCAACATTTGTTGATCAAGTTTAGTCTATCACCAATTCTTTGTAGACTAACAATATGGACAAAGGAACCATTTAGGGTTGGTTTTCTCATGTTTGAGTGGTTTAGGAGATATCAAGGCATTATTTTGTGATATTAGAAAAGGTTGCTAAGTGAAATCAATATTTAAGATTCCTCAAAAGTACATATTATGATATGATTCTAGAGAGAGACTATGGTGTCCCAAGAGAGAGAGAGTGGAGCTCACTACAATTTGTGGTTATTTGTAATATTACAAATTATATTAAAGGTGACCTTGAAAGTCGGAATTATTAAATTATGAAAATGACTTTATAATAGTCATTGAAAATAATAAAGGATGAATTTAACTCAATTTGGATGCCACCTTATTTGGGACTATTAAGTCATAAAGTGAAATATTAGAGGGAGAAAATAAAAGTAAATAAAGTTATAAGTTGGGCACTAGAGGAAACCCTAATTAGGGCGTACCTTTTGCCTCCTAAGAGGATTTTTTCTAAACCCTAGGGTTTAGAGTTGCTTGTAGGGAAGAAATCCTTCATAAGTAAACACACCTGCAATCGTGAGAGACCATCTCAAAGTGTGCAAGGGAATCCTATTTGCATGGATTCCATTTGTGCTTAAAATAAATCAACTTAGAGGTGATTTTACTAGTTGAAATCTTAAGGAGGTACTTGCTTGCCTAGCCGTCCCCTTTCCTTGACAGTTTGAAGTTGTTTGAAGCCCAAACTTGCTTCTTTAATATTGGCTATCATCAAAACTTCTATCTTCAGCACATGTGGAGTAGCCTTCAACCATTTTTAGTCATTAGAGGGGTTTCCAACACAAAAGACCAATCCATTTGCATACCGTACAACTCAAGGGTATTGAAGCTTCATTCCTACCAACATTGGGGTTTGGTGAACCAACTTTGACCCATTTTTGGCATCCATATTAGACTTATATTTTGAGCAATATTTTGAGTGGAAAGAGGTAGATTTTGAAGTGTTGCAAACATATTTCTAGGTGAGCTACTTGGTTGCCACATTGCCATTAATGAAACCTCCTTATCTGTTGTTCTCAAGCACATCAACGACCAAATTCAGGAGTAAACTTTCTGGGTATGTTAGAATTAGTTTTGCAAGGCATTTTCTAGTCTCGGGTTATCATTATTATTAAAAAATGTTGTAAAACTTAGCCCCTATCTAAATCTAGAAATTTCAAGGACTTGGTTGCATATTTTCAAAAAAAAAATCAACTTGTTTCATGAAAGCAAAAATGGCTCATTTACTCAATATCATTGTTCAAACAAACAAACCATTCTGCAACTTCCATCTAGCTTTGAAAGAAAATTAAAAAAAAAACATAGTATGTTTAATTAAAAATCAACCAACAGGTTGCTACAAAACTGTTCATAGTGGTTCCACCTAGGGTGGGACATTACAGCCTAAAAAGTTAGAAGTTGCACAAAAAGAGTGGCAACATGATTCTCAAATATATAATCTCATTCTAAAACTTTAACATGACCCGTCTTTAAATAAGTATGTTTGGAAAGAATATTCATTATGGTCAAAAGATGGATTATTTTTATGTAAAAAATTTCAGTTAAAAGAAGACATATTATCTTGATTGCATGGTTCACCAATGACATTTGTTTTTTTTTAAGACCTAGCATCATATAAAGACTGAATTCGTTTGGTAAGGTCTAAAGTATCGTTTGGTAAGGTCTAAAGTATGGTTGATTATTTGATAATGTCAAAGAAATAAAAGTGAAACAATAAAGACTATAAGCCTCAGGCATTCCTACACAATGTTGGGAGGAAATATCAATGGACTTCATTACAAGAATGTCAAAGACCAATAATCTTGATGTAATTCTAGTTGTTTTAGATAGACTCACTAAGTATGCATTTTTTGTGGACTCTCTCATCCATTTCATGCCAATATCATGGCCAAAGTGTTCATGAAAAACATACAAAAACTTCATTAGATTCCCAAAATCATAGGGAGTGACCATGACCCTATCTTCACTAGCACATTTTGGACAAAATATGTATAGCATGGGATACTAAACTATCACATATTTCCTCTTATCATCCACAATTAGATGGTCAAACAAAAAATGTGAATAAATATTTCAAAGGATATTTACAATTTTTGCCTCTAATAAAAAAAACACAATGGTCCCAATGCCTACCACTAGTAGAGCGGTTGTACAACATATCTATTTGCCACATACGGGTAAACGATTAAATGCAAAAAGTAAACGCACAGAACATAATGGAAATATATTAAATAACTAGTCTTTGTATTAATTCAACAGTCCATGTACATCAAGTGCTTATAACATTAAACCCAGATACGACTATCATGATGATACCAAGAAGGAATGGTATGCAATACATAATACCCGAAGGGATGCGACCAATCATCGCGTCCAACTGCCCTTCGAGATGACTAACTAACTGCCGAAACTCATAATTACCAACGACAACATAACATAATATGACAACATGACATAATGATTATTCCCGACAACATCATCCCCCCTAGAAAAAAAGTCATCTCTGGACGACTTAATACAAAATAGAGATGACATTAAACAGAACAAAGGTAGAGAACTGCTAACGCCAGTCGAGCCCGGAACTTATACACCTGCTGCATCCTCGCCTGAAAACCCTTTTCTGCTACCACCCGATGCTCAAGTGCGGATGTCACCATTATTGGTTCCGCAAGGAGTTCTTTTTTTTTCCTTGACATCACAGTCCTCCAGTGCCTAAACCAAACTTGTCTGCAAAACACGCTTTTCAGTCTCAGCCTCCACCAACTGCTACTCAAATGATACTGTCTCCCTAGCCAATTTGTCTTCGATAGCCACCCGCGCTGCCCTCTCGGCATCCAACTCCTGGGTACGTTGAGCGAAGTCTCACGCTACTACTGCCTCCAACCTAGTGGTCAGCTCCTCTCGAGTCCTCTGTGCATCCACCAAGGCAACCTCACGTCCAGTTGAGACATACTCTGAGTTCCTCAAAGCATACCATTCATGCCTGGAAGTGGCCACAACCTTTTGGCACAAAGGCTAGGAGACACCTCAAATCCTCCATCACACTCCCCAAAGGTTGATAACTGAACTAAATAACTCCCTGGTGTCGTATGACTTCGCGTGCCTACAATGTCTTCCCTCAAACTTTCTTTGTTCCAAATCTGTCTCCCTCTACAACTTATGGCTTCCCGCCAATGTTGAGCTTCTAGCTTCTTTCTCACAGTACGAGACAACCCAACACTTACCGTGACTTCTCTGATGCCTTTGCCCAACTCAAAAAGTGTATTGTAGCTCAAAAATAAACTAGGGGTCTGGGGACAGTGCCCCCAGTGGGGTATGGGGCAACGCTCCAACAAGGTCGAGGGGCAGCGCCCCCACCACCAACACCAATTTACAACCCTCATAACCATACGAAAGTCTATGGCGCACATCATTTCTGTAATATTTTAAGATGCCAAAACCCTTCTTCTCCACTCTAATATTTTTAGCATCCTGGCTCTAGACGTCATCGAATGATTTTTCAATCTGGTCGTCATTTTATTTTTTTTGTTTTTTGTTTTTCCCCACTGTAATGTCCCGATGGCACCCTAGCCATACAACCTCCCCGTACGATCAACAACAGCACTGACACCTCCAATCGTACAGACACCTTCCCGTGTGGTCAACACCCTCCTTACCGTACGGTCACCCCTCCATCATACCGATCACACCGTACGGTCCTCCTTCTGCATGCCTAACGCAGTTCAACCGTATGATGGTATTCCACCGCAAGTGTCCTTCGTCGTCAATGGTCCACCGTACGGTGGTCCCACCGCACGTGGTCCCACTGCCACTTTCAAAGTTTTTTGTTTTTTTCTTAAAACACTAATCTAGTCTTCGGCTCGAGTCATGTGCCTCTGGGATTGCTCTTTCTCGGTTTCCCTCACCCGAGAGTCTCTTGTGTCGGTCGAGTCACCTACCCGGCCTCTCAGGTCCCCTTCCATCCTCTTGGGTCCTCTTTCGGCCTCTCGAGTCCCCTGCGCACTTCTTGTGGTAGGGTTTCAATTTGGACCCATTGATGGCAAGTCTATTTTCAATGGCCATCCGAAGACCTGGAACCATAAATTCTACAGGAACCACGATCATCTTCCCATACATAAGAAGAAGAAGAAGAATAAAGATTTTGAAGGTTGTGGCCTTCCACACAGGGTTCCAATCATTGCCGACACGAATGATCTTGGGATTATCTACGTCACCGAGGTTTGGGGCATCTCCTTTCCAATAATCTCTGTATTTCGGTAGGTACACCTCCTCTGTTACTTGCTCTGGTTCCTCTACTTCGAGCCTGTAGCTTTGGAACATTTCGTAATCCTCCATCTGCCAGTGGAAGAGCCCATTCAATGACCCCATCTCATCCTCGGAGCACTCTCCTAGTTTGAGAATCCCTTCGTCGTTGGGCTCCCTGCAGCCCCGTTCTTCGTTCGTCAAGTTGCCTTCTCCTTCACCCTCCGATTCCGAAGATGATGTCAGTTCCTCACTAACCAACTGTGTCCTGAGGTCTATGATAAACTTCCTTCCTCCATTCTCCATAGACAAAGTGTTCTTCTTCCAGTTGTGGGTGGCCTTGGCTGCCACCAACCACCCTCTCCCTAAGATCGCACCATACCCTTTTTTCTTTAGTGGGATTACCACGAAGTCCAGTACGAAGGGTTGCGTCTCGATGGTAACTTGTTGGCCCATTAGTGTCCCGATGGGTTTGATTCCATGTTGATCTGCTCTCAGCATATTGAATGTAGATGGCCACAGCGTCGGCTTCCCCAGCTTCCATCAGGTTTCTTCTGGAAGAACGTTCACTCCTGATCCATCATCGACGATGGTATCGATTAGAATGGTGCCAAGGATACCCATCTCCACAATGGTCGAGTTCCTTCCAGTGTTAACTATCAGCAGCATGGGGTCTATTGCAGACCCCCCAGAAACATCTGTGCGGTGGTTGGTATTGGTGCATGGTTGGGAGAGATTATTCAGCAACATTGTTTGTAATTGAGGCATCGTCTAGAGGAGGTCATGTACCTCCACAGGCACCTCTAGTTTTAAAATTTGATTTAGTATAGCCTCCTCCGCCTCCGATCGACTGGAAGTACCCGTCGTACCCTTCGCCTTCGCCCTTTCTCGTATCTCTTTCTCAATTTCTTCTCGTGCTTCTCGTACCCTTCGCTTCTCCGTCTCCGGGTTTGGGCACATTGCGTGTCTGGCTTGGGCACAAGTTATGGCCAGCACTTCCTCTTCTTTGGTTTCCTCGATATTGAGCAAGTTGACACCGGACTTCGGGCAAGTGGCGTCTTCGTGGTCACCCGGTCCGCACCATTTGCACAAATATTGTGTGGCCTCTCCCTTTGGGCAGTCTCGGGCGAAGTGCCCCCACTAGTTGCACACTCTGCATTGTACCATCGGTCGGCCTTTGGAGTCGTATTGGATCCTGCTCCTTGTATTGTTATTGTTGTTTCGTCCTCCCCACCGGTTATCTCGGTAGCCTCCCGATGTTGCATTGTTGTTCGCCTGGGAGCTGCCGGTACTGCTCGATGTAGTTGGTTGTTCTTGCGTAAGCAGTACTTGTTGGTTTCGTGTTTTCATGTTGTAGGGGCATTCCTTGGTGGGATGCCCCATCAACTGGCATATATCACAATAGGCCTTTTGGCAGGAGCCTTTCGTGTGGCTGCTCGTCTTACATTTCGTGCACCAAAGCTCCCCTTCATCGGTCTTGCTCGAACCTCCCTTCATAACCTTCAGCTCTTTCATCATCCTCAGCATGTCCTTCTGCAAGGCTTGCACCTTTTTGTCGGACTCGCCATCGTTGTTGCTTCCCTCAGAATAGTCATCATCCTCGGACGAGCTATCCTTCTTCTTTTTCTTCTTGGATGTCTTGGTCTTGGTCTCGAGATCCATCGCTCTATCATATGCATCTTCGTACGAGGTTGGTGGAACAATTTTCATCTTCTTCCGGATGGAGTGTTTCAGTCCCTCCACGAACCATCTCTTTTTCAACCCATCCGCTGGTTGACTCTCCATTTTCCCCAACAGTTCCTTGAGCTGCCGACTATAGGCTCGGACAGTCTCGTTCTTGTTCTGCTTTGTGCCATAGATTTCGGCTATTATTTCATTGTCGTCTCTAAGGAGACGAAACTCTATCCCGAACTCCTTCAAGTTGGGCCATGTGCCAACTTTGGCCTTATCTGTATCGGAGTACCAGTCGATGGCCACTCCCCTTAAGGTTGTTGGAAATTGTGTTACCCACTCGTCCTGGTCGGTAACACCGTTCGCTGACCATATGGTTTCGCAAGTGCGACAATGGCAAATGGGATCTTCCTTCCCATCGCCGTTGAACTTTGGCAGCTTCTGCTTACTTGCCATCCCACCGCTAGGTCTCGCTCCTCTGGTGCCTTGTGTGCTTGTACGTGGTGATCCTCTGCCTCCACCTCCTACACCTGACCCTCCACTCGTGGGTCCTCTGGAGAAGGTTGTTGACCCCGAACCGAACAAATTGCCTCCCGTACGGTACCCTTGTGCTCCCTCGGCATCGTCAGTCGTACTGTCACCTTCGATCGTCTCCCTTCGGTTGTCCTCCGAAATGGACAAGTTCTTTAGTAGGTCTCTGGTAGCATCAATCAAGTTTAGACTTCGCCTTGTTTGTTCCACCAACTCTTCACGACTTCTTATCCTACGGTGGTATTCTGGCAAATTGTAGAGTTCTCCTTCAGCACCCTCCATGACTCCTAGGTTCCCTTCGAGCAACCCTACAACAGTGTAGAGAGTGTAATTCTCTCCGTCTATCTCTGTCTCCACAACTTCCGTGACACCTCCTAGGTTCCCTTCGAGCAACCCCTCAGCGGATTGTCCCTTGGCAAGCTGCCTTAACCTATGCCTTCGTTTTATTTGTTGTCTAAGATTCAACGCTCTTTGTGCCACTTCCCATTCGTCACTTTGTATCTTTTTTATTTTTGTCCTTATTTAGTATATTTGGCATAAATCACTTTTGTACATAGCAAGCACACACCATGTACACCAAAAAAAAAACTTTTTTATTATTTTCCCTTTCGACCACAATTTATCTCAACATTGTGTCGGGATTATTACAGGGTTCAATTTCCCCTTCGCCTCCTGCCATCACGCTCTACGTCCCACAACGATTATTCCGTTTGCACAGCGTCGGCCTCTGGATTAATCTCATCGACGGGTAGGCCCATCGTGTCCGCACGCCATCCGCTCCTTCCTTTCCCAAGTATGTCTAGGCAACGGCGCCAAATGTTTGCCACATACGGATAAACGATTAAATGCAGAAAGTAAATGCACAAAACATAATGGAAATATATTAAATAACCAGTCTCTCTATTAATTCAACAGTCCATGTACATCAAGTGCTTATAACATTAAACCTAGATACGACTATCATGATGATACTAAGAAGGAACGATATGCAATATATAATACCCGAACCTTCGAAACGACTAACTAACTGTCGAAACTCATAATTACCAACGACAACATGACATAATGATTATTCCCGGCAACAATATCATTTCACACAATCATTAAAATGACCCCATTTCAGGATATTTATGGCTCCCAAATGCAAAAGGGTCCAAAGGATAAGCTTAGACTCCACCTACTACCTCCATCTAAACATTAAAACACAAAGAATAGACAATTCATCTCAATATTTAAAGACTAAATCAGATTACAATGAATTCAAAATACATCACAATGAATGGAAACTCAAGCTCTATGCAAGCTCTATGCAAGCTCTATATTAGAACTTTGTTATGCTTTGCTATGCCCACACCATTTCAACTTTGTGTTCTCTCTCCATACACTCTACTCCATTCCCTGTCCTCTTACTTCTTGCTCACATGGTTTTCTATTTTCCAATTCTTCCCTCTTTTACCATGCGCAAATCTGTAACGATCTGACAAAAAACAAACTGGCCATGATTTAACTAACCCAAAAAGATATTCTGATTATTTATCTTTTACCTCCTACCCGCAAATCTGTAACGATCTGACATACAACACAAACTGCAAAAACTTTTCTTAACTAGTTAATCCTTGATCTGCCTCAGCCAACAGTAGTCGTTGCAGTCTTTACATTTTCACTAACTCTGGCTCTAGCTGAACTCTAATATCCTATTACAAAAATCGAGCACATAAAGATTGCTAGCATATTCACAAATAAAATAACAGGCAAAAGCTTTCTCATAAAGTTAACAAGAGAGGCAACCCGCATTATGAAAGTGGGGCAGATCAAAAAACATACTAAAATAAATCTTAAAATCAATGAGACTCAACCCACAATATGAAAGTGAGACAGATCAAAGAACGTACTAAAATAAATCTTAAAATCAATGAGACTTAACACACATGAAAGTGAAACAGATCAAAGAACATACTAAAATAACTCTTAAAATCAACGAGACTTTATTAAGCCTATGACTAATAACTAATTGACCGTTATTATTTAATAATTCCTTTAATCCATATAAACCAATTAATAATTACAAAGACCTACAAAACATAGTTTAAAAATTCAATAAAATTACGCAGATCATCACAAAAGTCCAGCAACTTCAACCAAAAGAACCTGAAAAAAAAACAAAAATTCAATCATTTTTTCCACGATGTGTACTTATGTGGACTTACAATCATTGTTGAAGATAGCATTTTGAATCTTCAATTATTTATGCATTTTTTAGCTTCATCAATTTTTTGCAAATTTTTTTCTGGAATCTCAGTTACAAACTAAGTTTTGTGCTGCCAAATCCAAGTTTTGAAAAAAAATTAAAAAAAATTGTTAGTACACCCTTCACATTGTGTTCCTAACATAATCTCCTCAAAAATATTCCTTTTTCCAAAGTGGCTTCAAAGAGGTGGTCTTTCTAATCGACCACGATAACCATTTAAGAAATTTCATTAAAAAATCATATAAATAGATATCGGCAGCAGGCAATCTCAAAAATATGATAATATAATTTGTTATAGTTTTCCACCCTTCTATTTGATAGGGAATCCTTAAAAAGGGAAACCCACTTTCCAAGTTATGCCAAAAGCGCAATTTTAAAATAGGCTGACAAATTCTGTGACATTGTTTTGGCCCAACTCTTTTAACAGGCACAAGTTCTATAAGCAGCTATGCTCAGTTTCTGTATTGGGCATATATCATCTGCCAACATGCATCTCACTGATTTATATTGCCTTCCCTGATAACTTAGCTACTTTAGATGCCTACATTCTTTATTTATGGTATGATAGTTTTTAAAATGTCAGCCAGGTAGCACTCATTAAGTTGTATCGACTGTCCCCTCTTAAGAGCAAAACAGCCCAAGAATACAATTGCATAAACTGCAACATAATTTGCAGTTCCCTGTAACAATTCATTTTATGCAGACAATTTTTAAGCAATCTGTGTAAGCAAAGAAATTGCTAACCTCAAGAAAACAATGTCATACATTCCATAGTAATCCCAACATTAGGATTGGAAACTGAGAAGCAATTATTAAACAATTCTTCGTATCAAAGCCAACCTCTTATTATGTTAGTTTGCTCGAGTCTTCTCAGTTTCTTATAATTAAAAAACATCCAACATACCAATAGTCCTCTGTCGTGATTTAAACAAAACATTGCTCTTATGCAAGATTACACAATTTTTTTCTCAATTTCAATTAATAGGAATTGTCTAAACTTCAAAGTGTGCACTTAAGGAAGTTCTTGCTTTAAACTTAATGCTTAGTATAAAAATAACACAAGCACTAAAATTTACGCAGTGAACATTTTTCAAAAGTGTTTTGACATCTATGTTTGATTATTGTTGGTCCTCATTTGCTATAATCTGTAAAAACTAAATATATGAACAGATACCCATCTGCATAGTAAATTGATCATTGATCCAACAGTAAATAGCTATTCTCAAGGCTTGCACAATTAAATTAATATGAACCCAACATTTCGTTATCTTAAAAGTTAAACATGGTCACTAAAATGATACAGCTGAAAAACAAACTAGAAATTCCACGAGTAAGCTACAACCAACATAAATTTAGTTCCAACAAGTGCCACGTTTTGAAGAATGTTTAAAGGTAAACTAAAATTTCTTCTTAAAGATTTGAAGTCTAAAACCAGTGTACTCTTCAGATACCATATCCAGTAACTGTATCCCCAAGGCTTTGCCATCATGCCATTCGTTGGCTCTAGATTATAGCCTATACTGCATATTCTTTAACAAAACTAATAATACAAACAGTATATCAACGCATATGCACAACAGTAGATGGTTAAAGGATCATTTAAGGTTGAACCTGGCATTTTATTACACCAGAAAAAAGCAACAGTTTTGCACTTAGTCAGCAAAGATGGCTCAATTTTGACAAAAATGTGCGACTGTTAAATGTTCTGTACCTTTGTGTACATATCCAACAAAGATTTATAATATAAGATCATGGTCAATCATTGGGCATAACTCACAACTACAAAAAAATGTGTTTGACATTTAGTAGGGCAAATCTCAGGAAATGTTCTACGAAAAGACTACCAGATATAAATTTACAATAGTTACATTAAGATCAAAAACAGCAATGCTGAATGCTGAATCAGCATTGCCATAGTCGGAAGTTATCGATTTACTACAAAACTTTGGTTATAAATCAAAGAAAATACAAAACTAATTAGCATGTACATGGCTATTTCCAATATGTGCTTTGCAAAGTACTAAGTAGGGTTGACTGCCAAAAAGAGACATGTCAATGAGACAGGTAGCCTTAAAAAGGGAAAGATAATTTCACCAATGTCCACAGACCATGACATCTCTCCTAGATTTCATCTTGGTGGTTATCTTCATCATCATCTCCTGCAATTCTCGACAACTCTTCTTGGACTAGATTTTTAATATAGTTTTTCTTTTCAGTAAAATCCTTGTCAAAATGCCTTCCTGCAAATTAAAATGATATTTCAAAAAAGTTCAAAATCCTTTAAATTTCCTAAAGGCTAAATGACATCCATAAAAATGACAATGCGACTTTATTGAAATTTACCCAATCGCTTGACTACGTCAGAGAGTGTTGCCTGCACACAGAATAATTTGATTAATATTCTTCCAATGGGCATAACATGGTCATTATCTTTTTAGCAATCCACATACCCAGGCCATTAATAACTTGAGAAGTTTGTTTGCTAATTAAACTTACAGTGTTGAAATCCACTTCATTGAGAAGTTCCCCGATTATAAAACGGAGTTCTTCTTCAGTAGGATCAGGCACACTTGTTTTCATTTCCAACTTAATTTTTCCTTCTGCAAGAAACATCAGAGAAAGAGATATTGATCTCAAAGCTGGGAAAATGTATCAGTCATAAAACAACAAGAACAACTTAAGATACCTCTACTTTATCAAACTGAATAGAGATTCTTCAAATGTCATGAATTAACAATTCATAATATCTAAAGAATATTACCACCTTTCTTATAAGAAAATATTTTTATTTACCTGCCATTCTATCTGTCTGAGTCTTACTTTCCTTCCTTCCATAGGTGGCCTCAGGTTTAACAGACGTATGCTGATCATTCCTGAGAGTATCCTTTGCATCAAGAAAATTATCACCGGGGTTTTGCAACTGAGATTGAGAGGATTTCCCACCACGCTTTCTCTTAGCATTCATTTCAGCATCTTCTAACTTTCCCAGCCCCTCACTGTTCACAGCTATGTCTTTCTTATTGGTACCTTTTGAATTCCTTTTCAAAACTTTCCTAGGCATTATCTTATTCTCTGTTTCATCTTTATGTTTTATCAAACTGGCATCAATCTCTTTTCTCTTGGATTTCTTATCAGTAGATTTTAAGGAAATACTTGGATCTGTTCTATGAAGTTGTTTACCCTGTTTCTCACCTTTTCTCTTCGCCACATTTTCATCTGCCTTTGCCTTGGATCCTTTTTTAGCAAACTTGTTTGAGTTTTTTCTCTTCAATCCATGCTCGTCATCATGTTTTTCTTTCAAACTCTCTTTTTCATGTTTGTCGAGCATACTTTCTTTATAAGCCTCATTGTCACCAGCATCAACTCCCTGTTTGCATCATCCCCTTGAGAAGACAAGTTAAAATTTTGTCTCTGAAACCACATTGTAAAATCATGCAAAGTATGAACATACATTAGCAAGAGATATTCCATCCATATAACTTTGTTAACAGCTGAGATACACTTCGTCCTCTTCCAAATTCAACTTATGAGCATAACAATACTGAAATGCAATTCATTAATCATGCTATCATAACTGGAGAAAATAAGATTATACTATTGATTTGTTTGATTAATTGTTTTGACTCCATTTTGTTACTGAAGATCTCGTGTAGTCCTACTGTACATTTCATTGGTGAGCAGCATGAAGCTACTCAGGGGGTTTGTGTTTCAAAGTGCCTCATATTGCCTTGGAGTGGAAGAGTCGGTGTCAATTCTTTGAATGCTGTATTGGATTTTTAAAGCTCCTGTTCATATTTGTTGGAATTGGCAATTGGCCAATTAAAGATCTGAATTGTCTCAAGCTAGTATTACCTTTTCTTTCAGCTAAATAAGAAAACTTTCCCAACTCATATTGAACAGGAATGATTTGAGAAATTAGAAAATCAATTCACTACACTGAGGGTATTGGCCTCTATATTGTACTGAATTTAATTGGTTGTTTATAATTTTTTAGAGTAGGCATGGTAGGAAAACTTAAAAAACTATTAGTTGCAGTTTCTAATGTACTATTTAATTATCCATGGAACCTGAATTGTTTTTATATGAGCTTTTAATGCTGTGGGATTTTTGTCAAGACCTTTGCCCGACAGGGCTTGTAGTCAATCCTTGCAACTACCTAATGTGGTGTTAATTATTGGGACATTAGTTTTGCAATGTGGGTTTTATTGGAGAATAGATATGGCACTTTAGTCACTAGGTATTGATTAATCATTAATTGGGCTCAGTGTGATTTCAAATAACTTTTAGAGTGTTTTGTCCATCTACATCAATGAATGAGGATAGATTGTTGTTCTCTTTGATGAGTAAAATGACGTTGAAACATTTCAATGTCCTGACAAAAAATTGTACAAGACATTATAGCTGGAACTTACAAGTGTACAGCCACCTTAAATCCAGCAATTATAAGATGATATTGACATTAATGACTTCAAATTACAGCTCAAAGCTTGATTATTTTTAATCTTCTCAATCCTGGCACTCTACTGTAAACTCGGAATTAACTGGAGAAATGCAGTTTGAGCAAGGAGAGGAAACTAATTTGCTATGGTAATGTTTAATATTGACTATTAACATTATCGACTATAATACCAGTAGTAGGGGTGCAAGGAATTTGAGTGAAGACGACCATGTTTGTTATAAACTACAATTTGGATGTTGCCTTTCTATGATTTGGGAAGCTCTTTTAGCATTTGAAGCTGCCAATGGCTTCACTATTCAAAAGGATACTATTTTAACAATTGAAGCTGACAATGACTTCCCTCATTCAAACAGCCCTAAGAATAGTATCTGCTCAAACAACTGACTGTCAAATAAGATATCAGTTAATGTCTATCTCTTCCATTTTTTCAATATCTAACTGATTCATGACTGATACATCATAAGTTTTACATTCCCCCTTCACGTTATCTACAAATAACAAGTAAGAAGTCTTTCAGATCAGACTCGTAAACCTTGGTAAACTCAATTAGTTGAACTACTCCAAACAGGAAGATGAAGTTAAAGAACTACACATTTCAAGGAAGAGTAAGGCTAGGGATGCAGCAGAGGATTTAGAAAGTGGAATTAGAGATATGTTGGCACTGCAATGGTTTTATAACATGCTGATAAAGAAGCAAAAGTGAAAAGCATGCAAAATGCCAGATAATGGTTTTGAAAGAACTTTGTATGTCTAACGGAGCATTTTTTTGAGAAAAGACTCTAACCACTTTATATGCTCCCCGAAGCCCTCTTAAGGCATTACAGAATCTTTTTCAGTAGTCCTTACATAGAACTGCAATTAATCAAATCTTTAATTCAATGAGTTCCTGCTGAGAAATGCATAGAGCATTTAAAATCAGTAATAAAGAGGGCTCAATTCATTGTGTTGGTCAACTAGGAAATAGTAACAGATCCTTGCACAAGCAGGTAACAGCGATCGGTTAAACTTCTGACTTACCTGCAGACTTGTATCCAGCTATACCCCAAAACTTGGCAAAAAGTAAGACCAAGGCAAGGTGTGGTTGGGTCGCTGGACTGAGTCGCTGGGTTATCTCATGATATTAAAATGACAATATCCTCGTTACTGTAGACAATGATCTGAAGGTGATAAGGAATAAGAGGGCAACCTCTGAGATTTTGCAAGATTTCATTAATAGCTTTTTGTAATTTACTATTGATGGATGGCTCTGGACATGTCCAACCATGTAAGAATGGAGGGAGATTGCATGGAGGGAGAAACGGCTGTCTTAAGGGACCCTACCATGCCTCCTTATTCCATATCTTATATGACTGAGATTCACATACAAATCAGACTTGCTGCATATTGATGAATATATGATTTCCCTACTCTAATAATAGATTTATTTCATGAACTGTGTCTGCAATGTTACCTAACTTGACTGCAGGTTTCCAAACAGGCTTAGTTCATCTTATACTTAAGTAAGGTATGTACCCCTAATTAAATTATATGCTTTGTTTCATTTGGTTTTGTAAATTTAGGGCAAAATATAGAGTGGTCCAGCAAGGGGACATTATAAAAGGTATTAGAGCATGATCCTGCCCGCCTGCAGGGTAAAGATAAATCAATGAATGCATTCTAGTCAATGAGAAGGAATCTAACAATACATGCTTTTGAGTGTATGCTCCATGTTTGCATAACTCGTGTATGCTCCATGTTTTACGTGTATTCTCTGTGTTTGGCATGTCTACAGACTCCTACCAAAATGAGATTTGTATTCTTGGTTGATTTAGAATATGAAAATAACAAGGGTGAACCAAAAGAAATATGAACTTATTTAGGAAAGAACATTGCGTTTAAAGTCACAGATGGGTGTCATGCTTCCAAACCCTCATTTTAATGCATAAGTTCTTGCCTTAACATTAAGAGTTATCTACAAAGTTGGGCAAACAGTGGGACAACCCAACCGTTTACAAAGTGACACAAAACAAGAATGAGAGAAATTCACCCAACATGCCAACTCTAGATTCTGTTGTTACAAGTAATTCAAAATTGCAACTAAGGTAATATCAGAGATATGCCACAGAAGCTAATTACAACAATCAAACTCTAGGAGTTGATGTGGATTTATTGAACAATAACTTGTACAAGCAAATTTCAGGAAGGGCAGACTATCATGGCCCCATCAAAATAGATTGTAGCTTGTATAACAATTAGATCACAACCTTTATCTCAGACAGATTGCAGCCCTTCAGACTCAATGGAATAAAACAAAGATCCTATTAAAGGTTGATTAATAGACCAAAATGACAGCGCTCAACCATAGAAATAAATCTGAAATAAGAATGATAAAATTAGATATGCAGAAAATTTTCTTATTTATAAGACTACACAATTTTCTGCGATCCAGACCAGACCAAGACAAATAGCAAAGGGAAGGTAATTATTTGTATCCCATCGGAGAAAAGCAATCTAACCCAACACCGATAGATAGGTTGATAGATACAAAGCAATCACTTTACAAAGGCATGTATAATTATTATTGAGCAGGCTGGCAAACCAAAGAAATGAGAGGGAGAACACCCCTAGTCAATCAGAAAGTGATAATAGGACCACCCAGGAATCAACACCAAGATCAAATGGGCCACCTTTTTTACTTAGAGAAGAACCATCGAGTGAAAATGAAGAGGCCAATGCACCCAACATGAGGGAACTCGTCATGGAAGACTAGACTCTGAAACAAAAGGAAGTATCCCATTTTCTGAGAATTGTGAAGCCAATGCAAGGAGGAACCATTGGAGAGGAAAAACACAGGCTAACCTAGAAATACAACACAAAGCGGGGAAAATGACCATTCCCAATTTTGATGGGAATGGAAAAAACACAGCCCATTCATGGATTTAGAAACTAGAGACATACCTCACCCTTTGTCCTATGGCAGAAAAGGATGCCATTACATTCGCTATATTACATCTAGAAGGAATGGCACATGAGTGGTGGCATTATGGCTTAGTTACCCAAGATCATAAAAACATAAAAACCTATGAGGCTTTCAAGAGAAGGCTTAGTGAAAGATTTAACCAAACTCACCCCCAAAAACATTTCAAGGAACTAACCCGAATAAGGCAAAGGGGGACTCTCAAAGACTACATCACGGAATTTCAAAGGTTAGCGGTCTTGGTCCCCAGAATATGTGAAGAACGGCTTACTTACTTATTCATAGAGGGCCTTTCAGACTCACTCCATGGGTTGGTAAGTGCATTTGACCCAACCACCCTTCATGAAGCAATCTTAAAAGCTACTAGGCTTAATGCCAAATCAAGGGACAAATATCATCCAAAAAATCAATCATCTCCCAGCCTATCTTAAAATGAAAGAAAAGAGCTCATGAACAAAGGACTATGTTTCCACTGTACGGAAAAAGGGGAATATGGACACAATTGTAGTTGAGAAAAATTTAAAAAACGCAAAGAAGACCCAAAAGAAAAAGGTTTGTGCTTTAAATGCAAGAAAGAATGGAGGCTCGGACACATGTGAAAGCCAATTACGTAATATAGAGGCATTGTTCGACAGTGAAACAAAGGGAAATCAAAGTAAGAAAAAAAAGGCATGATGAGGAAGATCTTAAAAGCATCCAAGTAGGACAAGAAAGGATAATAAAAAAATGGAGCTTTGCGGAGAAGCTAATCTAGTAATTATGGTGCGCCCTTACATCCTCAAAATCTATGGGAAATTAAGCAAATGATTGAAGCAAATTGGAGAAAGTTTACAACACATCAATGAGCATCAAGAGCAAAAAGATTGGGGTCATGTAATAGCCCACTAATTTTTTTTATTTTTAGACCAATAACAATTCATCCACAACAAATAACCCGTTAAGGTTAGAGGAATAAACCAAACAATTGAAAGGGAACCCTTCCACCTTTTGTTCACCGAGAGCCCAAACTGGGAGGGTGAGAGCATACAGTGTTCCGGGGATCATTAGCAATCATAATCAAACTGAAAATTACAATGCATGAGCGGCAAGCCAGCCCCTTCTGCTTATCCAGCAGGATAGAAACCAAAGCTCTTGGCAGTAAACTGACCAAGGGAAAATTACAATAAACTGAAGTTCAATCACTATATCGCGTATTTCAGCAGGAGGACAGTACATTAAGCTGTCACTCTACCGCATATTTCAACGGGAGGACCATTGAATTGAACTTATCACTCTTACCACTTATTCAGCGGGAGGACTGATTACAAAACTGAATTACAAAACTTAGAAGGCGGCAAGCCAGCCTCTTCCACTTATGCAGTGGGTAATTACAAAAGAAAGTAGAAAGAAGGGGATGATCAGTACTACTGAAACATCCTTACAATATAGAGATGAGATGAGATGAATAATTGCAGATTTCTACAACATGACTGTAATTTTCTGTTACACTGATCTGCAGGCTGAAAGTACAGTTTCAGCAGCCTATGGAAACATCAAAACACTCATAACTCACTCATTTTTTGCCTGAATCAACTCAAATCAATCCCAATCCCACCGTACATCAAATGCAATGACAATCAATCAAAGCCACATCCCAAACAAACCCTTTTTTATTTTGCACGCATCCCAATGCAACACAGAAAACCCACGCCTAGCCTAAGAATTTCGATTTGGCATAATAAATTCAAAACTCCAACAAACGTGCTATAAACTTACAAAGTTTATCGCCAGTGCTGGGAAGGAAGATAGAGCTGATACCCATAACCGTCAGTCACTTCAGCAGAGAGGTGTGATCAAAAATATGTTTCAGCCACAGGCAAACCAGCGAGTCTCCAGAATCACTTCAACACCAAAAATGTCTATGGTAAACTCTGAGAATGTAGGAGAATACAATGCACAACTAGGTACTGTATTTCAAGTACGAAACCGGGTAGCACTAGGGAGACGCACTCCGAAACCTCTTAAGTTTTGTCGCCAAACCGGCAGCATAACATTACAAATTTTCAAGATAATCCAAAAAGAGAGCCCAAGGCTCTTATTTATAACTTCTTGCTCCACCAAATTCAAATGCAAATGCACACAAATTCGCCCAAATTACATGTCCTCCAATGCACCCAGCACATTTGAATTTAATTAAACATGTCCCTTCAAAATGGCGTCCACTTATTTCCAACTCCCTAGGCAAAGTTCGAACTTTTGCTAGGTGAACAACTTGCAATATTAAAACAATATGAACATGACATGTTTAATCATTCTCAACGCCCCCTGACTAAGGGAAATAATGATATTAGTAGCATATATTTATCCTTTTCCCTAAGTCACCCAAAACACGATTAATCAGTAATAAAATAATTAAATATCAAACCTTAGGATAGGGAATTAATATTTAATTAAATAACTTACAACTCCAATACTGATTAATACCAAAATCAAGGATGAAGCTGTGCGATGAAGACCACTGAATTGTGCTGAGTCAGAACCCTGTCCGAGACTTTGCTAAAAATAGAAATGCTCAACACAACCACTTACTAAAAATAGTAAGTCAAGAAATACTGCTCCGAAAAACATAATCTTCGCACCCAGAGAAAGGGCTTGGAAAGCTCAATAGAACTGCATCAACCAAACAGCCAAACCCCTAACTTACTAAAAATAGTAAGTTCTGACTTCACCAAAGAAACAAATGCATGTTATGCCACCCTGGAGTTCATGGAAAACCCAGAAGGAAACCATAAGCAGAATTGAAGAATTCCCCCCTGACAAACCCTAGAAAGCTCGTGCAGAACTCCACAAAAGTTGGAAACCCTAATTCTCCTTTCCAATTAGCCTACAAGTCTCCAGGAATAAACCAATGGACCACTGAATGCACATCACTGAGAAGGGGACATTACAGGTCAGGCCCACTTTCTGGCTCGAAGTGGATTAGGAGCAAAAGAATTGGGGTGGTTAGGGCCACTATCTGACTCAAAAAAAAGGATCTAATAACATGTGCATTTGTTTGTATACTCTGTGTAAGCTTCGAGTATTTGTGTATGCTCCATGTATGTATGTATTCATGTGTATACTTTGTGTTTTTATCTGTATGCTTTGTGTTTGGTTCATACCTAATATGTTTCTGATATGAGAATAACTAGAAAGATATGAATTGCATTTGAGGTCATCGATATGTGTCATGCTTCTAATCCTCGTCTTAATATATGTTAAGATCACCATTGCTTTGATGCAGAGAGATATCCAAAATATCGTGCAAACGTTGGGTCAACCAAAATAAATAAGGAATACAAATCTCCAAGGTTTGATTTAGAGACCTCCACGACTCAATGCATGGAAACCTGCGTTGCTTGAGGACGAGCAATCTCAGGAAGGACAAACTGTCACGACCCTAACTTAAGAGGGGCAGACGAAGCATAAGGAAAATCACCTTGATTCCACGATATTGCAATTTTCCCAAAGGAAGTCTACACTAGCGATCAACCTCAGTCTCACATAACAAATAATTAACAAGTATGATGGATATTTGTTAAGGCATGGATTAATTCCAAGGGGTACAATTGGTGAAGGGTCCAAAAGGCTTGAAGACAAGGGACAACTGTTGCAAGAGACATGCCTCTTCAAGTCGTGAGAAGATATATAGGGCAAGATCGGCCTCCAAGAAGGGCAGCGGAGAATGCAAGAAAAACTACAACCATTGATCAGGAAGATGACATTCTAATCAGACACAAGAGCAGCAGACTTCT
The DNA here is from genome assembly GCF_030272615.1 of Cryptomeria japonica. NCBI lineage: Eukaryota > Viridiplantae > Streptophyta > Pinopsida > Cupressales > Cupressaceae > Cryptomeria > Cryptomeria japonica. The sequence goes on along the minus strand of NC_081414.1, from coordinate 899,711,603 downwards.
AACCACCTCATATCTGCTATAACAATCAGTGAAGACAAGGGATAAGCTTTCAAATAAGGAAGAACTGGCAGTATCATTATTATTACAGTGAACAGCAACCTATACACTGATGAAAGAATTGTGGCTCTAAATCAAGGTACTAAATTGGCAATTTACAATTACGAGCCTAATACAAACCCTATTTGGGAATTCTAGGGCAAATCGAGAAAAGTCCCAAAAGGAGACATTACAAACACCTATGCATTCAAGGAGGCATGGATCAAACCTGATTTAAGATTACTAATTATATATACAGCAGAACGAAAAGCAGAAGAAAAATATAGAATATTGGACGATTAGCAAGTAATCAAATCAGACAGTCATCTGCTAACATTCCAATTTCCAATGATAATGTAGAGATCATTGCTTAGCTTTTAAATATGTATATGCACATCTCTGTTATATACTAATTAAAATATACACACCAGCAATGCAACAGTCTGTCAAAAGGGGAAGGAAGGAAACTGCATTAAGCGAGAACAGCTTTAGGGCACCCTGCTACAATGGCTAGTAGAGAGAATAGCTATTAGGGCACCATATTGCACTGTGATGGGGAGAGAATGGCTAAGGGCACCCTATTGCAATTTCCCTTTCAACCCCTACATTGAGGGATTGTTGACGAACCCAAAGATCTCCAACCGTGTAAAAATGGAGGGGGGTTGCATGGAGGGAGAAACAGTTGTCTTAGGGCACCCTACCATGCCTCCTTATTCCATATCTTATATGACTAAGATTCACATACAAATCAGACTTGCTGCATATTGATGAATATATGATTTCCCTGCTCTAATAATAGATTTATTTCATGAACTGTGTCTGCAATGTTAACCTAACTCGATTGCAGGTTTCCAGAATGGGCTTAGTTCATCTTATACTTAAGTAACGAATGTACCACTAATTAAATTATATGCTCGTTTCATTTGGTTTTGTAAATTTAGGGCAAAATATAGAGTGGTCCAGCAAGGGGACGTTACACAATGGTCAAGGATATCCTTCCTAAAAATGGATTTTATGTGTATCCACTTTGTGTTGCCAATGTAGAATGCCTCTCAAAGTAATTATAGTAAGTTTCTAAATTCATATTTAAAAATTGTTTATGACAGCGTTTTTAAAATATTTTAAAGATGAAAAAACATTATTTCCATCTTTAAAAAATTTAAATTAATAATTTTTTTACAATGAATATTATAAAATGATACATATTAATATTATATTATTTTAAGCTTGTATTCTATTTTTGTCCATTTTTAAAGCTTTGGGAAAATCGTAACATTCCATTTTCTCAACTAAAGTTCCATTTTGCACTGAAATGTATTGTTTTTTTTTTTGGTTTAGAACTTCCCCAAATCTACATTCAATGGCATTAGAAAACCAACTTCCATTCAGGTTTGCAGTGAACGCTTTCGTGAGAAAAATTGTGGAAGTTTGAAGGAATTGAGTGACAGAGGCACTTAATGATGGAGAAGGGATACTGAGCAAGCCAAGCTATGCAATGCTGGCCTACAAAAAGCTGAAGAAGCAAGCGATACGAGGAAAGAAGATTTACAGTTTTTTAAAGTGAAATGCTTAAAATATGTCCAAATATGCAGTGAAGAAGATTTACAGTTTTTTAAAGTGAAATGCTTAAAATCTGTCCAACCATGCAGTGAAGAATATTTACAGTTTTTTAAAGTGAGATGCTTAAAATCTGTCCAAATATGCAGTGAAGAAGATTTACAGTTTTTAAAGTGAAATGCTTAATATCTGTCCAAATATGCTCTGAAATGCTTGTAATATGAATTTAAAGGTTATGAACTGATGATCAGCTCCAACCAAAAACGTTGTTGTTTTGTTTTTTTTTCTTCCAATTTTGGTTTGCTTTTTCTTTGTGTTTCAGTTGGTATCTCTCCTTCAATTTTGTAGAAGCCTGACCATGACTCTGGAGAGTGAAAAGGAAAGTTTAAAATGCAAATTTGAGAGAATCATGTCCTGCTCAGCTTGGTGGCTTGCTGCAAATAAACATTGGACAATATATTGTGATTTGCAATTAAGCTCGGAACATAGCATGGACATCCATCAAATCATAAAGGAAACATGAATTTTGTATGTTGTAGTTGCAATTGCCCTATTGGACATGGTAGCATCAACAAGGCATGTGAGTTTTTGACAAAATGCCTCAAGAGATGTCCCCTCTCATGGAATGCAATGTTTATGCCCAACTGGATTTGTTGCTAAATCTTGAGAAGCTTTCAAGCGAATACAATTGGCGGTTGTAGAGCCCAATTCCACATCCCAGCCCATGCCCAAAATGGGTGCTTTAAAACAGAGTATGGACATCCATCAAAGCATGACAGAAAGGGGATTTTTGTCAGACATTATAGTTGCAATGAGATGTAATCAAATGTGGAAGCATAGACAAGGCACGAATCCCTCAACAAGATGTCCATTAAGGAATGCAATGAGTGCAGGAACTGCAAAAAATAAATTTGCTGATAGACTAGAGAAATTTTCAAAACAAATGCAATTGGCTGGTATAAAGCCGAACACAGCAACTGTTTGCCACAACCTCTCCAACATGTGCCAAGATGGGACCCTTAGACCAAGCTTATGTACAAATATACTTGTTGGAAAGACTTTTGAATATTTCCAACCTATTGATTCGGCTTCCAAGCCGTGAATGAGATGAGTTAAACCATTGGCCCAAGAAATAGAGAATTAGAGAAGACAGAATGTAAAAGATTTTGAAGAAGAAAATGTGAACCGATGGGAACAATGGAAAATGGAAAAGTGCGATATAAGGAGGGGAGAAATTGTGAAGAAAGGGAGAGGGGAGGGTGAGCAGAGTCGCCCAAGAGGGACGGCGTGATGAGACAGTGGAGGCCTGTGAGAGTGAAAAAGAAGATAAGAACTCTATGTAGATGGAGAAAGACCATTGAAAGGTCCTGTTTGTAAATAAATGCTGGCAGATTGCTATAAGTTGTCAATAAAATTGTTTGAGATAAAATTATTTAACTAAGATACAACCTGTTGTTGAATTGAAAAACAGAGTCTCTACTGTTGTTATAGTATTTTTGGGTTTTAAGGTAGGGGTTTGCATCTCTTGCATCATCTTTCCAGTGTTGTTATTCCCAATGAATGTTGTTATTTCATATGACATCAATCTTGGCTTTTTTTGTGCAGGTCTATAATTTTTGTGCATTATAAATATGTGCAAGGTTGTGGGCACAAATATAATGGATGTTAGAATTTACGTACATTGACAGTCTAGATATGGAGATATGTCCATTTAGATTTATTAGAAAATAATTTTAAATGAAAATGAGCATTATCTTTTCAACTTTGAAGTTGCATTCAGCTCATATTAATAAAAAAATATAATTATTATCTTTTTAAGTTACCTTAATTTCAACTGAATTCTTTTAAGGAAGAAAATGATTGGAGTTAACATTTGAATGGGGGGAGGGTAGTTGACTATGTTTCAATAGTTGTGATCATATGTTAATTTAATGTTTCACAGTTGAGCAACCATTTATAGTAGGGTACTTGGTCATGTTTCAATAGTTATGATTTATGTGTTAATTTATCTTTAATAGACATGACTTCAAAATTGTTAGTATTGATTATTTATACTCACAACTAATGAAAGGTATTCTATAGATTTAAAAAATAATAAATCATGTGATGTGAATCGACATAACAATAAAATATGATTTCATCATAATTATTTGTTTATGAGGATGGTGCTTTGGGCAATTTTTGCAAAAAGGTAGATTGGTGAAGGTTGTTTTCCATTTTGAACCCTATCCTCTCTATTCATGACTCTTATTCATGATTTACACTAACAACAATGAAACTAAAATGAAATGAAAATGTCACGCATCCATTTGATATGATAACATTGCAAAAAGAAAAACTCTCTTCAATCCTTATCTTTTTATAATTAAAAAATGATTATTTATCTATGATAACAGTTAGAGTTGCCATTAGGGTCAGGGTTAAGATTCAATTAGGTTTAGGGTTACGCTTTAATTAGAATTAGAGTTAAGAGTTTAACTACAATTTGACTTAGTGCTAGGTTTTAGTTATGGTTACGCTATTTTGAGAATTTAATTATCATTAGGATTACAATTAAGGTTTAAATAGGGTTAGGGTTAGGGTTAGAGTTAGGGTTCATTTAAGATTAGGATTAGGTTAGGGTTTAGATATGGTTACAATTAATGTTAATATTCAATTAGGGTAGAGAACATATATTGCGAGGATTAGGATTACATTTTAACTAGATATCTCTCGACGTATTTTACATAGATTTTTGTAAATAAAGGTATGCTAGTTATGTAATATATAAATATTAGCTTGATAATATTATAATAATATAAATATCATCCCCTATCCTATTAAATAGTAGTAATATTACACATCATAATCAGATTCAAAAAAAAATATTAAAATTTAAATATACTAATATATATTATACTAAACCTCATTAAAAATAAAAGCCCTACCCATTGTTAAAATAGGACTGTTGAGCATTGAGAAGGTAAGGTCTCAATCTCTAATTTGGAAAGACATAAAACAACCCAATGGTAACCTAAGGTATTCAAATACCCATTCAAACCACCAATCATTATGGTTAACAAGTACATCAATTTGACAACTTTTACAAAAGTTGCTTGACAACTATTTGAGCAACATTGACAATGTTTTAGCAATTTTTACAACTTTCAACAACTTGGTCTCGAACCTTCCAAAATGACTCCAAATGATCTTTTAATGGTCTAAAATGACATTGTTAACATGAAACAACACAGAACAAGACAAAAACTCAAACTTTGACTCCTGGAGGCCTAAAAGGCCTGTGGGTGCTCCTACACCATACTCCCAAGGGAAAACTCAAGTTCCACTTGAGTGTTGGTCTTCTTTTTTTTCCTGGCATTCCAATTCTTCTGCACTATGGCCTTGATGTCTTCTTGGCTGTTTCTTTCGAGTCTTCAACTTGTTTGCTCTAGGTTGTCTTCTCAGCTCCTTCTCTTCTTTCTTCCTTGCAAGGTATTCATCTTTTGGCATCCTCCTTTGAACCTGATCTCTTTCAAGAGCCTGCTACTCAATGATTTTTATCTCATTGTCTAGCAAACCTGCACAAACATAGTCCAATGAAAGATTAGAAATAAAATATTGAGAGCTTGAGGTCTCCTCCTTGTCTCCTAGCACCATACACTCCACTTCAACACCCGAGAGATCCTCCATGTGTGCTCTTGTTGGCTTAGGACTGAACTTGTCCTCTAACGGTCTCCTTTGATAAATAACATCTTCTAACACTTCCATCTTAGTTGTTAATTGCTCTTGACTTTCATACACAAAGTAGTGTTCCTCTTTTTCCAAACCTGCCATCTACTTGCAAAAGATTTGATCAATCTCTATATATGGACAAATTACTTCCTGCTGCACTTCAAGGCTGCATTCATCATTGAACTCTTCAGTTTGTCCTACTGCTACAACCAACTTATCATTCATATCCATTTCTTCCAATAATAAAGCATCCAATTCATCATGCATTTCATCAAACACTGGTCTTTCTTTAGGAGAACACAAAACATATTCTTTATTCATCAGCCTTTCACTATCAAAAACAGAATTCAATATGCATTCACCAAGTACCTCACCTTCCTCAGGATGACACAGTATTCCATCTTCTTCACTTAGGATTTCTTCTTCATTTACTGTCATGCCTGCATCTGCACACTCAAGGTTTTATTAATTTCAAAACAATGAGACTTACTTGCCTCCACATCTCTTTCCTTGGATGGCTTGTCAAGTACTTTCAGCCACCTCAATTTGTTAGCTTCCTGTTGCTTCCTTCTCTTTTCCATCATTTTCTCAAGAGGCCACTTCACCTTTTCCTTAACCTTCTATAAAGAATCCATGTGATCTTATTCCCTGCAATAGCTCTAGTATGATGTCCAACTTGTTCAAACTTTCTCTTATCTCTTTTATCTCTGCTTCAGCATCCTGTTGTAGCTTGGGCTGGTTCCTTTTTCTTATCTCTTCCCATAAGCTTCATCACTGTAAGCAATTTTTCTAGTTCCATTTTTCCACCTCACCTAAGCCTTTTTCACCTCAATCTTTTGGCAACTTCTCCTTTGAGAGTTACTTGTGCTCTTCTCCTTCCTTCAAGCCTATCTAGGCTTCTCCTACCCGAACCACCCACACAACTTGCCCCACAATGCACACCTTGCAAACTGATTAATACAACAAAACTGTTATAGCCTCTTGTAGCATTCACTTATTTCTTCCTACCATCTAGATCTTTTGGACTCTGAAACTTATTTTACCAGACCTTTTAGGCTCTAATACCAATTTGATGCAAAAGGAAAGACATAAAACAACCCAACGGCAACTTAAGGTATTCAAATACCCATTCTAACCACCAATCATTATGCTTAACAAATACATCAATTTGACAACTTTCACAAAAGTTGCTTGACAACTATTTGGGCAACATTGACAATTTTTGAGCAATTTTTACGACTTTCGACAACTTGGTCTCAAACCTTCCAAAATGACTCCAAATGATCATTAATGGTCTAAAATGACCTTATTAACATGAAACAACACAAAACGAGACAAAAACTCAAACTTTTGACTCCTGGAGGCCTAATAGGTCTGTGGGTACTCCTGCACCAACTGACAATTTTGCAATCACTAGAGCTGCAAACTGTGTCCATTTCTCGGCAAAACATAACAAATAAAGTAAAACAAAAAAATCCCTGGCTCGTTGTAGTAATAATAAATCACTCAAAACTCGTTCTGGATTCGTCTGAGTTCACTCCAGACAAACCCACAGGCACTTTTGCATGCCCAAAAGGACCTTGTCGCCAAGCTAAACTGGATCAGAACCTGGGCCTTCTGGCTGATGAACCAGTAACATAGGTGTTTGCTAGAGGAATAGGAGCTCACCTGTATGTGCTTTGGGGTATACTTAAATGTTTCGATGCACTGTATATTTACTAAAGCAAAAAGTAAAAATGTGATTAAAAAAAAAAATGCTTGTGATAATGCATTAAAAAAATATATGTTTGCTGGCCACAATGCATAAGCACCAACTTAAAATGTAATCCCCATTAACATCAATATTTATTTAATTCAAAAAATAGTTATTCTCCAGGTTGCTTAATCAGTAATCCTCTCCAACATACAAGGGTAAAGCACTGTAGTCATCCATTGAACAACAGGCATCTATGAATGCATCGGACCATAATAGTTCAGAGTTGTACAAGAATCTCAGAAAAAAGTCATGGTCATATTCTAAGAATATGCACTAAAAAAAATTCTACAACAAATAGTTCAGAGTTGTACAAGAATCTCAGAAAAAAGTCATGGTCATATTCTAAGAATATGCACTAAAAAAAATTCTACAACAATCTAGGCAGAAGTAAGCCCAAAAGAATATTCTGAAAATTTTCAAATAAGAACACATTAGACATTAATGCAAAAATACAGAGAATGATGGAACCATAAAAGCACTTCTAACACCAATCAATGAGCCAAACCTTGCAAGTACCATGTGCTGGATGTGTTAATGAAAATAAAAAAGTACAGTCTGTAAAAGTCAATGTTAACCTTTGAGCGGAAATTCCAACAACCCTTTCACACATTCAGTATTTACATGAATTCCATAAGAATATCCTTATAGAGGTGTATGCTAACTTGGATGAGAAAAAAATTCAAAACCGAATGCATAAATAAAATAGATAATGTACAAACCTTTTTTGTAATCTCCCCAAGTGTTTTTCCTGGAGCGTTACTGTCTGCTCTCTTTCGTTTTTTGTGCTTTGAATTCTAAAATGTCAAATGAAATCATGTCATATCAAAAAGTCAAGCAAAACATGAAAAAGAAGTGCAACATGTATTGGCCTTCTTTTAACCATTGACAAGTTCCAACATGTTTTGACATAATTCTAACAATTGAAATGTTCTTGTCAACAAATATCATACCTGCTCTTTTTCTTCAGATAAAGCATTCTGTGTCACACAAGGAGCCTCGAGGAATTCAAGCAGTTTTGCTACCAACTCATCCTGCCAAAAAATTTATTTATAAAACAATGCAAAGTGTAAAACCATTTATGTTAGTTAACTACTAATTTAAACAATAAAAAATTGAATAGAAGTCCTAATTTTTATTCTGCATATATTTTCATTACCTTCTTAACTGTAGGTTTTGAAAGTTGCAAATCTAGAAAATCACAGAGATTTGCCAAGTTTTCTTTATGAAGTTTTTCAAGTTTTTCCTTCACTTTCTCATTATTCTGAGACTCCATACCATAAGCAACAAAGCAACAATATCATCCACCAATCATAAAGTTTGTGACATAAACCACAGTAAATTGGAAGCATGAAACTACTTAAAAATCAAAGACATCAATATCAGCAGCTTAAGTAGTAACCTGAACTAGAGAGCTGCAATAAAAGACTGTACAGTGAAATCAAACATAATCATTAGCATCCCCTTATACAAAGGATGCTTGCAAAATAACTCTTACAACCAAGCATTAAAGTGAGGATTAGATTAATATATTCTACAAATTCAAAACTGTTAAAGTTTGGATTCTCAACAATCAAATTTTGAACAAAAATTACCTTGTTCTCACCCTGTTCAAAGCCAGAGAACTGCAAAATATTATTTCTGATATGAGCAGCCTACATCAGAGCAAAATTTATTGTTGTCATGAGGAAAGTATACATGTAACAATTAAATATAGAAATACACAAAAAGCTTAAGCCAAAAAACCATCATCCTCCAATTAAAAATACAAACACTAGATCAGAAAACACCATAAATAATAGCTAATAATCGAAATACTGGTAGAAAAATGCAAAGTTTAATTCTGAACAAATAGGAAAATAAGTCACTAAAATTACTCCAACCTGTTGCAAGAAGTTGTTTAAAGATGACATCCATAGTTCCATTGAAGCCAATCCTAACTTTGAAATCCATATGAAGCCATAGAATGTAGAAAATATTTTCCTTATTAAAATTAAGAATACCACAAATTTGAGAAGGAAATTTCTCTTAATTTTTTGAGTGGCTTCTCAGAAAGAATATATAAATAAATTGTGAAAGTAAATAGATAAACATCTAGAACCTAAAAGAGACACAAGAAGGCAACAGACAGGATAAGGCATTGAAATTAGCTCATGAATAAATAGTAGAATTTTTCTAAAACAATGGCTTGAAAAAAGAAACAATAAAATTTATATTATTATGCACTGAGTAATATCAAAGATAAAATGAGCAAGAGAGGAAAATTCAAACATCAAAATAATGAACAAATGATAATACATAACTAAAGAAAATATGCTGATAAATAACACCTTAAAGGAAAGTCAAAAGAGATAAGCTTAAATGATAAATCACTATGGCTTTCATGGAGTAGACCAGTGACTGAACCCCACGGAGATACATTACATGTTAATACGTACAAATGTTCAAAGATGAAATAGGGTATACTATTACTTCTAATTGTTGGTATGGCATACTACAACAGATGAGGCCAGGTGCAAGTCCTGGGAAAATTTGAAAGAAGAGATACCCCAGTGCTGGCATCTAAATCAAAACATTTCCTATAAAGGGAATTCACCAATCAAAGGGAATCAAAAAAAAGAAAAAAAGAAAAATATCTTCAATTATAGAAATTCATTAAAGCAACTCTTGAACACACATTCTAGAGCATATTTCAGTGTATCATACACACAAAATGTTTCGAGAAAATTATATAACGTTCTTAATGTTTGAGGCTGCTTATGCATTGCATAGTAATGAACATGAAGAATATGAAACTAAACTTAGGATCATGTGTTGCAAAAAGCTTGAAAAAAGATGACTTCGACTAACCTTAACACGCCTTCCATAAATAACACTGTGAAGCAATTTCCAGATTTGATCAGCTTTGCTCTTCCTTGATAGCTTATATGCCACTGCATAATACAGGATGTTTAAAAACAAGAACCCTTGAGTTCAAAACACTTCTATTGATAAGCTTCTGTAAATTATAACAAAGAAGCAAAGAATTCAACATAATAAACACAAACACCAATCACATAAGAGAATACAATTTGAGATCCCCAACCTTAATGCCATTGATTAGACCACTGCTTTACTAAATGAATTGTCTTCTGTTTCTTCTTTAGTTAGTTAACTAAAACTCAGTTGTTTAATTGGTTTTCAGATGACCAAACATTTATCATAAATTTAACACTAACTTTGCCGGAATTATTACTTTGGGCTCAGATGTGCTAACCACTCAGATTTACTTTTAATTTCAATTATAAGTTATATTTCCCCAACTATTCTTGTATTGTAATGGCAGAATTAATGTTGTAGTAAATTTTAAAATTTCTTACCTAAGTTAGATAGGACGGAATGGAGGCCACATAGGGACACAAATTCTTTTTACAGCACATCTGATCTGTCCAGTTTTTATCCTTGGAAAACCCCACAGTTTCTTAAATAGTTCATACTTTATAATATAAAAATCTTTCTGTTTATTTATTTGATTAAAAACATGTGTGTAGTTGGTGTTCAACAGATTATCTTATCTTTTAATTCCTCCTCTTAAAGTGACTGCATATATCTATTTTATAAATCAATAACGTATACTTGAAGAGCTGAGAGATATTGTCATTTTTTCCTGCATTGGATGGATATAATCAGTTAATAAGTTAGAACAGTGCCTATAACCAAAATTATAACAAAGAAGCAAAGAAATCAATGCAAAAAATACAAACACTAATCACATAAGAAAATACAATTTGATTCCAATATCATTACCTCAATTAAGATGGGAAATAACCTACTTTTTACGTTTCTAACAAATCTAAGTCTTTTGCGAGGCACCTTTTACTAAAAAGTCAAACACATGCATCACAAACACCATAAGCACTAACTCAACCATTAAACCAGACCTCTTTGTGATCCATAGCCTTAATGCCATTGATTAGAACACTGCTTTACTAAATGAATTGTCTTCTGTTTCTTCTTTAGTTAGTTAACTAAAACTACGTTGTTTAATTGGCCTGTCAGATGATCAAACATTGAGCATAAATCTAACACTTATACTTTGCCGGCAATATTACTTTGGGCTCAGATGTGCTAACCACTCAGATTCACTATTAATTTTAACTATAAATAATATTTCTCCAAATCTTCTTGTATTGGAGTGGCAGATTTAGTATAGTAAATTTTAAAATTTCTTACTTAAGCTGGATAGTAAGGAATGAAGGCCACATAGAGACTCAAACTCTTTTACAGCACATCGGATCTGTCCAGTTTTTATACTTTAAAAACCCCACATTTTCCCAAATAATCCATAATACTTAATATTTAATAATATAAAAAATCTTTTTATCTGTATAATATAAAAAATCGTTTTATCTGTATATTTATTTGATTAAAGGCATGTGTAGTTGGTGTTCATCAGATTATCTTACCTTTTAATTCCTCCTCTTAAAGTGACTGCATATATCTATTTTAAAATCAATGACATATACTTGCAGAGCTGAGAGATATTGTCATTTTTTCCTGAATTGGATGGATATTTATATAATTGAATAATCAGTTATAACAGTGCCTATGACCAAAATTCATCTAATACACTGTAAACAGTCCTGTTAATTACATGTCTTTTAAATGCAGGAAAAACTCAACTCAAGCATTACCAATTAAACACTTCACATTTATTAGACTTTGACAAATTGCTGGTTGCACAACTCTTTTCTATTCTGCATTCCACCCTGCCAAATAGTATCAACTGAATAATATGAATGGCAATATCTTCCATGGAAGCCACTTTGTTTGTCATCCCTTTTGAATTTCTAAAGGCAAAATTTTATGAAAATTGCATTTCTTGAACAAGAGCACCACACAAGCAAACCTCAATGCCATTTCAACATATCCATTTACTAAAACAAAGAAAAAAATTATTTTAATGTAAAATTATTTTAACGTCCATTGACCAAAAGCAGGTCAACAGGATTATTAGAGGATACAGCAGCTAACAATAGAAAACTCTAGAGAGAGAGAGACCTAGATGGAAAAGGATCAGAGGATCATGTGTCTCTAATTCAATGCTATGAGAATAGAAATTCTCCACTTTCGAAAGTAATTCTAGAGATCTGACACTCATCAATGTATAATAACTATGAAGGTAAACTGACATTTTTCAGGTCACCACCAGGTGAGACAATAGTTGGTGTATGTGAATCCCCTTGTTGAAGCTGAAAAGGGTAGTGTTTTTCATTTTACCTTAAATAGGTAATGGATACCAGTAGTTGGCCAACCTCAGTTGATAGACCTTGCCTGCTTCTTTGGATCCATTTCAGCTAACCAAATTCAGATGTTAGGAATTCTAATACATGCTCACGCTAAGAACTTCATCTTGTGTGTTCAAGCGATTCAGTCATTTTCCGGCCACCGCCTTATGCATTAACTCATCTAATAGACCAATTATGATGCACACAGATGTCATGAATTGATTTTTTATGTTTTGACATCCCTTGGTCTATTGACAATTTTTCTTCAAATTTGTATATTTGAACTCTTTGGAAGCCACATATTATCACTCCTTATGAAAACAAGTAGTGCCCAAGTAACACAGAAACTATTAGAACATGCCCATAGCTACTCTACTATAACGTTCAGATTTTGTAGTCTCAGGTCTTGATGTCATGACCAAATATGAAATTACACCCAAACCAAGTCATTATAAAAGCAAGTTTATGCCTAAACCCTCCATACATGTATTAGCACTTAGAACTCAAACGCTATTGAGACAATTATATGATTAGATTTCTTTCTGAAATTTGCTCATATAGATGTATGTATCATTAGATAGATTATAGTCTACGTTTGTCAGAGACACAAAATTCAAGCAGATAAATATTCATGTATATACAAATTCTCCAAATTAACATGTTGCATGAGATACATACGAAGACATTAAGACCCTGTCAAAATGCAACTTGAAATTAGAGTTTTGGCAATTGCAAGCATTACTACAATTACTTGATTGGTTTAAAGTTTTAAACATAAGTTTAATTCATAACGTCAAGATACCAGGCATGTTAATCAATAGTGAGATACTGTTTAATAAGCAATTGCTCAGTTGCAACAACAGTTACAATATTGTCATGGGTACACACCTTCTCCAACATTTAGGGTATGTAAGATATCAAACACTTTTCTGGCGTCATTGTATGGAGGAAGCTTGATACTACATCTAAGCCCAACCTATGAAAGTTGCCTGATGTTCAGCATCTTTAGATCATGAACACCGCCTTCCCACCCTTAGGTGATAATCTCTCACATAATTTCTCCATGATAATAGAATAAAGGGACTAAACATGAGATCCATTTACGCCTTAAAACCTGGAATGTGTAAGCCATGCTTTTGTTTACAGCAGTCTACAAAGACACAATTAACCAATAAACAGGCTAATCCACATGCAAACATGGGACTCTTTTCTATTGTATATGACCAAATACCAGGCTCCTTTCTCACCTAACTGAACATCTTCACTACACTGACCTCGAATCCTAATCCTAATTCATAGTAAGAACACAATAATAACAGTAACTGTAAGCTCAACAACTACCAATTAAGCATCCCACTAGCATATCCAGTTACCAACACTGTCACTTTTGAAACTTCAACCTGACAGATGCCTTCCAAAAAGCTCTAGAACTATACTAGAGTGCATAGACTTCAAAATAGACTCCTAAACAATTTGCGCTACACTTTTTAGATAAAACATTGCCAAAACCTTCTGCAGTAGCACAGAAAGCCCTATGTTTCCACTACAAGAAAAAATCAGTGCATCCATATTATGTTATCGCCTTTCTGGATTTGGATTGCCATGGGACCTGTCAGCATCTTCTTGATGAACAGCTATGAGGTCACCTGTCAGTTTCATGTATTATATCTCATTATGACCTAATATGATCCGTGCACTGAATGCTGACAATAGTGATTCTTTAAAACTGGCAACAATCAAGCTCATGCTTTAAAGAAGATAAGAACTCTTCTGTTCAATTCTCAGAAGAGAAGAGTGCCTATTGAGACCAGAATGCTTGGAAGTGCATTTAATGAATTGTACGAATTTTCTCCAGAAATAAGATTTCCGAAGAGCAACTGCAGGAAAAGCATGACAAGGCTTAAACTGGGCATGCAATCCTCTGGATAGCTTTCGATTTTCTAGCTATATCATTTGCTCCACACATGTAAACAAAACTACCTATACTGCCTTCCAAGTTCCTAATACAGACCATACATCTATTATTCTAACGTCTTGATTCTTGACACAATGAAAGTAGGCTATCTCCCATTTCCATTTATCATCTCTTTTTACATGATAATGTTGTTGCAGTCAATGTTAATTGCAAAAATACTTCATATAATTTACTCATTCATATGCATACTTTAAAAGCAAAAGACTGAAAAACTGCCTGCAGTAACTGTATCTAATAGAAATCTACATATCTAAACAGCAATTATTCAAATACTCGAAAGTAAATTTAATGACCTATCTGCTTTAGAAAACAAAAAAGTTCCGCCATTAAAGAATGTAGGAGGAGCAATAAAAGGGCTGCACCTGGGTTCACATTATTCAACTAGTGATTAAATTTATAATCAGGAAAGGCTGCGTAAATTCCTCTCTGCATTTGAGTAGATCTACCCAGAAGGCCTTAAGACACCTCTACCCAAACAACTCTGGCTAGAATACCAAGACAAACACTTATCTAGAAAGCATTCCTACTATAAGCCATGCGACCGTCTAACTGTAAATTTACTAACACCAAACACCCGACCCCTCCCTCTCACACACGTGACAAACATTTTTTGAGGTCGAGAAATAGGGAACAGACTTGAAAATAAAAGGCAACCGCTTAGAAGTAAGCACCCAATTAGTCATTGTGACTATTCATTGAACAGGAACATAGCAGAGGGATGGTACAGAAGACGACCGAGGATACACCCCACTGGAGCATGGTATACCAAAAAGCACTCTTTGACAGACAGATGCCCACACCCAGTTCACACACATGCCCGAAAAACACATACACACACCCACAAAAAGGGAAAAAGCCTACCATTTGGGATGTCCTTCAGAGCTGTACCACTGCCACTGCCCTGCAATATGCAATAACCAAAGAGATGAGTACCAGTCATTAAAGTTAATTGGCTCTCGGAGCAGAGCATAACTACACAAACGAACAATTTCGTAACCCCAAATAACCAAATGACACTTTTCAAAAACCAACTAAGCCCAAAAGTTGGAAATTGCCCACAAACCACAGAAAATGCCAAAACCCAATTGAGCTTAGCTAACAAGAAAAAAGCACGTTACCTTCTCGACAACAAAAAATTTTGGCGCCTCTTCTGAAGAAGCTAATATGAACCTCCGCACGGATTTCTTCTCCCTAACAGGCCTATCACTACTCATAGGTGTAGTAGGCTGAAACATCGGAGTTGCATCAACTTTTTTCTTTGGTTTTACAGTTTTCTTCGGTTTTACAGTATTCTCCACGCTAGTTTCATCGTTACTAGACTTCGGCATACTAGACTTGGGCTGCTTTGGTCGGCCTCTTTTTCTCCCGGTAGGAACAGGAGGACTTTCAGTGAATACCTGAACTTCACTCCCCACACTAGAAACATGCCCTCCATCTTTCGGGACAGTTCCTCCATCTTCAGAGATAAGCCCTTCATCCACTTCGCCATTAACTTTCACAACTTCACTATGGTTATTACTCTCCTTCTCCTCCTGAATTGGAACATTTCCACCACCACCCACTAAGGCCATGGCAATTTTATAGGCAAAAGAAGCAAAGGGGACTAAGAACATGCAAACCCACAACTCTACTCAAGAAATTGAAGTTTTTTTCACAATCATTCGGTAGACTCCAGAGCTGATAAACATGAAAATTTGCAAGGAAGTGGGAATTCTCTGTTAAAGGAAAGATACCCAAATGGCAATGCTGAGTTATGAAGCACTAAAAGTTGCATGCAAACTATTCCCTGTTTTCACTCCCATCGCTCGAATTCTACCGCCAAGACTCTTCTACTCCTCCCCTCCATGCAGTTTGCGTTTTGCGTTTTGCGTTTTGCGAGCCCCTGTTCCTGTTCGGATCTCAATTGCTTATTTATTTAACTTGAATTGAACTAAGAGTGTAATGTTTTTAACAAATGTTTTATTGGCCTCTTCATTGAAAACCCTTCTCCTCCTTGTTATGATCGGTCCACAAATCCTTGTGAATCTGGACTGAAAGAAAGAGAATTTTGAGAATTTGCTGGGTTGGAGTGCAACTACATGCACAATTATCGTATAGATGTAATGACAAATTATTCTCAACAATTTTCAAATAAGGGTAGGCATGGGTTTCAGATTCACTACATTGCAAAAGTAATTTCTATATTAAAATTAGTCAAAATAGGAATGTAAATTTGAAGAAATGTCTATTATTTTAGATAAATAAATTATTGGACACAAAATTTTGGATTAAATTGTGTATGTTTATTTAAAATGTTTTGATATTATAGTTTTGTAAAAGTAATTTGTATATTTGAGGAATTGTTTAAAAGGGAAAAACTTAAAATTGTAAGGTTGTACTATTGTTAAAAGGCATTTGGTGGCAAAGTTCATGTTGGAGCACCTAAATGGTGTTGAGTTCAAATCTTCTACAATATAAAAAGAAGTTGTATATTTTTATTTTATATTTATTTTAAAAGAATATTTATATATTTATATATTGATAAATGATGTAATATTGTGTAAAGTTGAATATTTTTTCTATGTTATTACTTATTTATTTACATACTTTTTTACATGTCTATTTATTTTCTTATTTTATTTCCATGACTATAGGATAGATCTTATGGTTTCAAATTTGACCTTTGACTTTTTCAATTTTAAATTTTAAATTTTAAATTTTGTTTAGTTGTTAGTTGTTCCTTCGGTTCAATAAGTTAATTAAACATAGATATGTACAATATATTGACATGCACTTGTATTTAAATGCATTCAATTGTACTCATTTGTCATCCTCCAATGAAATTGAATATCGCTTGCATTTATAAAAGGGGCATGTTATGAATATTTAAATTGGAGTACTTAAAAAGATCATAGTTCTACATCACATTGCTCTATAACATTTACATAGTTGAATTCTAGTGTATTTGATTTTCTATTTTTGTTTCTCAAAGGTTGATCCAAGAAAACATATCCTATAACAACATTAAGTAACATTTAAATTCTACTAACTTTTAAATTAGAAAAAAATGAAAAAGCAAACAAATCTAAATGAGCCAAAGTGCATTGATACACATCTAATAAGGTCAAATCTCCAATATAAAAGAAAAATCTATACATGTGAAAAAAACTCAAATCCATAGACTTAGAGAATAAAACACATACACAAAACCTAAATAGCTACATAACCATAAAGATATCATTTTTATATAGAAAATAATTCAAAATCTACATATCACATCAAAGTCATAAATCTTTCGTGTCTAACTTCTTTGCATTTACTTTTCATATTTCAACATTTAATTTAGAATTATATTAGCCTATTAATTATTATTGATAAATTTAGATTTTATATATATATATATATATATATATATATATATATATATATATATATATATATATATATATATATATATATATATATATATATATATATATATATATATATATATATATATATATATATATATATATATTTGTGATTGTATTTTATTAGATGTCGCTAAGCTTAGCAAAATTCTATTTTTATTTGCAAGTTTAAAATATGTAATAATTAATATACAACAACAATCTAATTATATAATGAAGTCTTAACATGTTTTTTTCTTTCAATATTTTGAAGAAGTAAAAAAAGGAAGAAATTAGAGTATGTGATTCAAACCAATATAAATATAGCTAATTTAAATTTAATAAATAATATTGTTTAAATTAAAACTTTAAACAATATTATTTACTAATTTAGATTAGCTATATTAATATTGGTTTGAATAATTTCTTTTTTTTTTTACTTCTTCAAAAAATTGAAAGAAAAAAACATGTTAAGACTTCATTATATAATTAAATTGTTGTTGTATATTAATTATTACATATTTTAAATTTGTAAAGAAACATCCTCTAATTTCTTCTTTTTGTTTTACTTCTTCAAAAAATTGAAAAAAAAAACATGTTAAGACTTCATTATATAATTAGATTATTGTTGTATATTAATTATTACATATTTTAAACTTGTAAAAAATAAAAATAAAAATTCCTAAGCTTAGCCAAATCTAATAGAATGCAAACATAAATATACAAAAAACAATCTAAATTAATATAGGCTAATATAATTCTAAATTAGTAAATAATATTGTTTAAAGTTTTTTTTATAAGATTGAGATATTTCTAAATTTTGATTCTAAAGATAATTAAGACTCGTGAATAGAAAAATGATTTTATTTTATTAATTTTTACATAGAATCTAATTAAAATTGAAATTGAAACCATTAACATTAACATCTAAAATTATTTTTATATATTTGATGTAAAATTGAAAATTTAAATTAATATATTTGACAAGGGAACTTGTATTTCTATACAAGTCTTAAAAGAAACCAAATTAAGAAAACTGGTCTATGAAGAGGGGCTATAAATTGACCTAATATGTGTATGAATGCCCCCATGAAAAGTGTTTATGACAATCGCATGAAGTAATAAAAAAATTATAAATCATATCGTTGATTTTCTTCCTATAAGAATCTACGAAAGCATGAAAGGAGAGTTACAATTTTCTTGGCAAATAAATTTTTATCTAAGGAAAAAACATATTTTTATCATTTTTTAAATAAAAGTATGTAATATTATAGATATCATAAATACATCTATCTTAAAGATCTCAATGGATATCAATCTCAAGGTGCTTATATTGAAATTATTAAGAATAGATAGGTGTCTCAAGACTATATCTCTCAACACCTTTAAATATATGTGTTTAAGAGATATATGCCAGTAACATCTATAGGGTGACGAGTAAGATGTTAATCTAGAGAAAATTCATGGCTAGGAGACAACATGGCATAGGGAAAAAAGTTTAAATCATGGCAAAACACATGCAAGGATAATAGAGGCTAAAATGGTGACACCATTTATCTTAGTCCATGAGAGAACTATGACTTTTTAAGACAAGTCTTATTATTATTAAAAGGTTTTTGCTTCACTATGTGACTTGAATTTATTTGATTTGCATTGTGTTAATGTTTTAAGGTTTTGTGATGTCTTCTTTTAGTGCAAATTCAAGTGGGCTTCAAACACAAACTTTAGAAGGGTGTAAAAGTATTATTTTTATATTTTTTAATGTAAGAATTGGTCACCCAAGCAAGTATCAATGGATAGGTGCAATATGGGGATTAATTTAGAGTGTAAGTGAGATAAATCTTTCTAAAATTTCCTTGAGAATATGTTTCCTTAATTAGGCATGTGATGCAGGAGCATCCCCGGTTCATAGCAATCTTGCATCAACCAAAAACACATTCTTTTTGTTTTGCTTTATGTTTGCAATTTCAGTTTTCTTTTTTGTGTGTCCCAGTTTTGGCTCACCGAATCCTAAGGAGTTGGATTATACTTTAATACTTGATCATCTTTCTTACTTCCAGACCGCATTGCATTTGGATCATTTTTCAACAAGATAGAATATCACTATCGATTTCCTTGGCAGTTTCCTATTACCGGTTGGCAGTTCTTGTTACCGGTTGCCTAGACCTATTTTGGTGATCTATCGGAACCCCTTCCGAATCTTGCGGAGCCTTCGGCATTGATTCCAATGTTCCTTGGTGTGTGGTCGACCTTTTCTCGTGATCTACATTTCATCCTTTGGATTTTTCGGAGGAATCTCTTGGCAGAGGCCGACCTTGTTATTTTACATGTTAGGTCTTGTTCTTCGGGTTTTGATCCCTTTTGGGCTGACAGGATCCTTTGGATCGATATATATAATTGTAATTGTGCATTAGAATGTAATCAATCAAAGAATCAAGTAGCTAGACTGTGCGTAGAAGATAGATCTCATGATTCAAGGTCCCGGTTGTGACCTATTATGTATATTCCACCAGGCCTGTGAGCCGGTATGCTATAACCCGGTTGTTACCAGTTGGTTGTAATCAATTTTCGTGCAATAAAATAATATGTTTTGCATTGCCTCCATCACATCTTTGTGTTTCTGGTGTGTTTACTCTTACTGACCGGTCCAAATTGATCTCTTTGAGGTCCCTCCTCATCGGTGACTACTTCAGCATGAGAAGACATAAAGAAGTCATTTTTACTCATGTATAACACATAGAAAGGTAGGAAGTTCTCATTTCACACATGTGGGAGTATGTAGTTGTCATCTCACACATGTGAGACAATAGAAAGTGTGAAGTTATCATTTTATTTCTTGTTATTATATTTTTACGGTAATCACAAGTCATTTTTCCTCACCCTATTGAATAGGGAGTTGTGACATGGCACTCCCATAAAAGACTTATTTTAGCTCCTGAACTTAGAAGTTGGAGAAGGACTCTTAGAATACTTGGAGGCTGATGAGGTGAGATATGGATTGTGCATACTTGGAAAAGAAGATTCGTCATGTAGGAGGAACCTCGCATTGCATTGGAGATACCTAAGAGGTAAAACTTTATTACATGTATTACGTTAGTTTTTTTCTCTTTTATGTGTCAAAAATAAAAGGAAATTTGAACTCTTTAATATAGATTATCAAGTTTGTAGTGTTTTAGATTATTTTCTTATGTATTTTGTTGTAAGTGTTGGGCTAGGAGAGCTCTCTTAATGGTGAGTATTGCAAGTTTTTACTTCTCCCTTTCTCTAGTTGTTTACATGTAGTTTGTATATAATTGTACTCTTGTTGTTATTTTTGTGTATTGTCTTGAAATAATATTTTTAATGTGGCACTCAATTATTTATTGATGTCTTGGCCCAAAGGATGATCAAGCCTCATATGACTTAAGGATAACATAATGTTAGATAGAGAGCACTCCATTAACAATATTTGGTCTTTCATAAAGTTAGAGAGTGTAAAAACTAACTTTGAGTGGTTAAAAATACTAATTTGAAAGAAATTTAAATTTCTTATTTATAAGATTTTGATACAGTTATAGCTTTGCAAATATATAAATTTGTATTCCATAATTTAGTAAATTGATTGTTGATTGTGTCTAGTTAATGCAAATAAATTCTATATAGAAATAGATACATATATGCTCTTATAAAATTTAGGAATGTACCTTGTAATGAAAAGAATGTATGCATTAAACTTGTTCGTATTGAAATAAAGTTGTGTTTTAATTCCTATCTATATATTCAAGTAGTCATAAGCTAAATCTAAAAATTATATATGTATATGTGTAAGCACATAAATAAAATAAATAGACTATTAAAAAGGATAATAAATCAATGAATCAATAAATATACACAATAAGTCTCATGGTCATGGATGAAATCACATTCCTCTAAAACATTTTGTCAAGCAATTCATGTGTATTATATATGTCTTAAATTCTTTATGGATTTCTCTATGGAGATACAACTACATCATTTGATAAAGAATGTCTAATTTTTATTTTTCTAAGAAAAACTATTAAGCAAATAATTTAAAAAAAAAATTCATATCCCTATCAAAAAAAAACTAGTTAGATTTTATAAACAAAAATAAATAATAAAGTTTGAATGAGAGTTAACCCTACTATAAAGTGGAAAATTGGATCCTAGTGACTCCCCACCTAGAAGAGAGAAAGGAAGCCACTAGGATGATTTTCACTTGGAAAGGAACTTTACATTCAAAAGAGGGGCTTGAATTTGCTAGATCCAAATCCAAGGGAAACAAGGATGTGAATTCTGAGTGGATTGCAAGCAGTTGATGTGTGATTTACCCTCTTTTGTAAATGAGAAAGTTGACTTGTTGACTATGTGGAAAAGAGAGAGGAAATGAGTGAAATGAGGAGCTACCAGTTCGGGATCGCATTGTAACTCCGGATCTGAGCTAATTAGAGTGATATAGATCTGTCCTACAAATTTGGAGAAAATTCGTTAGGACCGTGGCGGGAATGTACATGGTTCGCCACAAAATCCGCGAAACGAAAAGGGTTCTTTTGTCTCTGCAAATGAATCCCAAACTGGCAATTATAGTTGCGCACTTGCAACCTACACACAAAAAAAGAGAGGGAGAATAGTTGTGGATAGGGGTTTGCCTTAGCCAAACCCCAGTTGAGGAATCAACCTTAAAAGAAAGTAATTGCAAATGCTTGAATGTAAACAATGGAAATGTATACCTTGTAGATCTGCACCTTGTTGATGATGATTATTTTGCTTCTTGAATGTAACCACGAATGTTGTATGAAATGGTATATAACATGACAAAACCCTAACACACACTTGCTTGCAAATGAATGTTGTAATGTTACTCTAATGGATGGATGAATGAAGAAGACTCGAATGCTTGAATGCTTGATGATGACCTTGGAATCTTGTATCCTCTCCTTATGCTTCTTATCCCTTATCATGCATTTTTCATCCATCCATGAATGAGGGCATTGAATTCATTTTTATACATGCCTAAAGAATTAATTTTCAACCACCGAAGGCCGATAAAGAGGAATTGCAAACCTCGAACACAAATAATGCATAGGAGATCGGGTAGACTGAACATAGGGCCACCCTAAGGGGTGGGGACAAGGGCGCCACGCCCCTATCCTGCCCTATTTTGGAGCTCAGACAGGGTCTAGAGCAGACACAGGATATGAAGGAGGAAGGGTGAAGGGGTGAGAATGCAAAAATAGGTCTTAGTTAGGGAAGGAGGTGTCGTCACCAAGGTGAGGACCCAAAATGTGATTAAAATTGCAGGGGTCGCAATTTTATGACACCACATTTAGCCCCCACTTTAACGGGAGTATGGCTTACGCCACCACTACCGGTAAAGTAGAAGAAAGAGAGAGACGAAGATGAGAGATACAGAGCAAAACCACAAGGAGTATAAGACATCACTAATATTGGGGAGCGAAAATCCTCCAATCTTAGGATCTCAACTCACGCCAACATACACAAGAGCACACAAAACAAAAAGGCACAAGACACACAAAACAAAGACAAAGCACAAAAAAAGACACACAACAAGAATAAGACACAAGACGACAAACTAACTAGCCGAAGAGATCTCGAGATCAGATGTCTCAACAACTAATCAAGACACAAAGACCAATGCCATCACATAAACATGAGCGATCACATAAAAGAGCAAAGATGACATCATCCATGAACTATCGATAGTAAAGCCATGAGTTCATGAGAGGAAGAAGAGAGAGAACATGAATACGCACTTTGGTGATCCATGAGAAGAAAAGCGATGAAGAAAGAAACCATGGACATCTTACCCCTAAAACTAGGTGATCAATGGAGAGAAGGACATGGAAAATCTCGCCCCTAGAGCCTATCTAGGTGATCCATGTAAAGGGAGAGAGTGAGAACACCGTTAATTCCACTCAACCTCATGCGCGTGTGTGCAAGTGAGGTTCGAAGTGCCTCATAGGAGTCTATGCCCGAGTACGCTACAACCTATATAGAATGTATAGTACAAGTGTTAAGAAAGGTGTGATATCTCGCTCTAAGAGTATATGCTCTGGTTCCGAGAATAATCACCCCACATAAAAGAAAAGTGGCATCATCTCGCTCTAAGAGACCGTGCTCTAGTTCCAATAACGACCCACTGTACAAGAGAAAAGTGATGACATCTTGCTCTAAGAGGTTTCCCTCTGGTTCCAAGAATGTCTCACTGTACAAGAAAAAGAAGAAGTGAAGACATCTCGCTCTAAGAGACCGTGCTCTGGTTCCGAGAATGACCCACTCTACAAAAAGTGACGACATCTTGCTCTAAGAGGTTTCCCTTTGGCTCCAAGAATGTCCTACTGTACAAGAAAAGTGATGAATCTTTCTCTAAGAGGTTTCCCTCTGGTTCCAAGAACGTCTCATTATACAATGCATGAGAGAAGTATAGTACAAAGGAGCAGTGTGGGTGCCCCCCCCTTAAGATGTCAACATGGATTGATGTTGATATCCTAAGGAAAGTAGAACAAGGATACCTACCTTCATCACAAAGAAGATATCTGCTATGCAACAATATCATAAATCCAAGCAAGAAAGGGAATACTCTTCAAGCAAGGATAAGATAGTTGAAAAGAGATATCTTGTTGTAAGTGTAAAGGTGATCCTTGGAGGAGAAGAGATCTTTGTTCAAAAAGACATCTACCCCCAAGAGGGTTTGTCTTAGACAAATATAACATCTTCTAGAACAAGAATGCAATCCCTTCCTCCTATTTCTAGGTGAAAGGGATTCTTGATGAGGGATGACTCACTTTTAGCCCCCAGAGGGATGGGTGAATTTATCATAGATGTACATTACCAAGTGTGAGAGAGGTTGCAGTCAATGTTGGCATTTTGATGATGTTTTGATTATCATTGATGGACACACACTTTCTTGATGTATGAGTTATGCTCAACCAGTAATTGTTCCAACCGGTATTGTGTATTATTGAATGTATGCTCTTTAGACTATCGATATTTTGCAGAAGATGGTTTACCGGCCACAAATTGATTGAAGATCCCAAGCGGTATGAAGACCCCAAGCGGTTCGAGGATCTAAAGCGGTTCGAGGATCTCAAGTGGTACGAAGGACCCAAGTGGTAGTTAACTTTTGATCGAAACACTACGATCTTCCAGTCTTCATTTTTGACAACCGGTAATCGGTATATTGTATTAACTGGTATATATCTGTGATGAGTTACCAACCAGTATTACTGTAATGTGTGATGAGTTATTATCCACTGACACTTTGGCAGTGTGTTCGTGTCGTGTTACCAAATGTGTCCAAATGCATTGTACCTAGGAACTTGTAGTCTAATTCTATTGGACCAACATGAAATCAGATTCCTTTATAAGGACATCATGTCTAGTGTTTGCATGTGTATGAGATAATGTATGAGAGATAGAATAGAAAAGGTTATGTGTGATCATTGGAGAGAAGATTAGGTTTGTGTGAAGAGATAGAGTGTGGAGATATTGAAGACTGAAGTAATGTTGAAATGCATCAACAATGAGTTGTCAATGATCTAACTAAGCATACTGTGCTAGCATCTAGATCATTCACTTGTTGATTACTAATATCTTCGACAAGTCTGAAACCCTTAACCGAGTAGGCCAACAAAGCCTTTGTAAATCCTCTAACAAGGTGGTTCACAACTGTGGATCTGAAATCCTTTAACAAGGTAGTCTTTAATAGGACTTACTGAAATCCTTTAACAAGGTAGTCTTTAACAGGACTTATCTCCTAACAAAGATCTAGATTCCTAACAGGATCTGTTCTGGTGAAGAACATTGTATGACCTTAACCAGTCTGGTTACTATTCTACAGATAGTTACTTGTGAGTTTCTGCTCACCATGCTTTTTCCCATTCGGGTTTCCACGTCAAATATCTTGTGTTATGGTGATTGTGCTCTTGTGGGTGAATGCTTTGTTTTCTATTTGGTTTGCACTTATCTTAACCGGTTTATTAGTGAATCTGTTGCATCGGTTATCTAATAAATTGTTTAAAAGTTTGACTACAGTATTTTTTGGTATACTAATTCACCCCTCCCTCTTAGTATTCATCAGTCAAGGACTTACACCTCTTGTATAAGATAAAATCCTTGAGTGAACAACAACAATTCCACACAAGAAATAACATCAAGTAATATAACTCACACCATCCACTTAATAGGGCAAAGTGGATCCCTAGAGAAAGAGAGAGAGAAGGATCATTGCTCCCCAAGCTAAGGGACAATGAGAAGAGCTTACACAATCTACTAGAGAGAGGTTAAACATAAGCAAATGTGCAATGAACTTACATGAACACATGCAAGAAAAAAACATTAGTAAATGTAAAATACGTGTCTCAAGAAGTGGTAATCTTCGAAAGGAAGAGAGAAAAAGCATCATATATTCCCCAAGGGGGATTAATCATAAAAGCATACCATTTTAAGAAATGATAATCACATATGAAAAATAAATGAAATAATGATAAATGAGAAAGAAAGAAAGGGAAAGGAGTGAAAATCCTTGCCCCCCAAGTGAGGAGAACAAGGAGAAACATTACAAATTTTCTGATGGTGATTAGTTTCAAGTGATACGTTGTCATAGTGGAACAAATCCTTTCAAGGAAGGGATATATACTTCTCAAGAGATCATTCCTTGCTAAGGGGTGTATCATACTTGCGAATAATCGAAACCATAGAAGAGGTAAGATTTCTAAGAGAATGAAGGAAAGAGAAGAAGTGCAGTACTCATTAAAGATGTCCCTCTCCAAGCAAAGAGGAAAACCAAAGAACAATTATATGCTCACATAAGAATAACCCTATGCAAGAAAAGAGATGTAATAATGAATTATGCACAAAGATAAAGATAAATGTATAGAAAGAAGAAGAAAAATGGACTTCATGTTGCTGCCCCAAAGTATGTTAAAGTAACACAATACGACCACTTAATGATAAAGAGCCCCCAGTTAAGTTGGCCAATGCTGTCATAGGGTGAAGAGCAACATGAAGGGAAAATAAGTGATAAGGCACGATGTTTTTACCAAGAAATACAACTAGATCTATCGTGAGACAAATGTGCGCAAGATCATATTGTAGTTGAACAAATTTCTTAAATGCATAACATTTTCCTGGAGAATGTGAATATGAATCATGAAAAATGCAATATTCAATACCTTTCACTTGCTTAAGTTTTTTGTTTTTATTTTGAGGAAGAAAGGAAATGTTCTTGTCATATTTCAACCTCCAATAGATTCTTGCAGCTAATTTGTCAGGATGGTAAATATCATCTTGCCACGAAGAAGAGAGTTTGTTAGAAGAAGTTTCATTATCCACAATTCTAATTTTGCCACTATCTATGCCATCTTGAATAGTTTTTTGAAAATCAGGGCAATCATCAGCATTATGGTCATGGGTTTGATGAAATGAACAAAAAGGATGCTTTGAAGAAGAAACATTCTTGCAGGCTCTCTTGATTTGTTGTTTTTGTAGGTAATCTTTAAAGTTTGGAAGCCTAAGGAATTCATCCATAGAAAGAGGGGTACCACTTCCCAGGCCTCTTGTAGTAGTTTGTGTAGGAGGATTTACAGGGACACGAATTCCATGCTCAAATTTCTCAATTCCTTGTCCTTTAAAACCTTGTTTTGTAATTATATGAAAGCCACGGCTATAAGAATGTTGCAATTGACTAGATGGAGGAACATGATCATGAATTTCTTTGAAATTTGATGTGCAAGGAGGTAGAAAAGGATTCATAGATGAAGGAGAAGCATCATGTGAAATGAGAATCTCCTTGCCTTTATCAAGCTTATCCTTTTTTGGAAGATTGAGGAGGAACATATTCATCATCTAAAAGCTCATTTTTAGTGACTTCTATGTGAGGAGAAAGGTCATGAATAAAATGCATGACATCATCCTCTCTACATAGATTTTGATGTTGAAGATAGGTCTTGGGAGAATAAGGAGGATCTAAAGATGTAAGAATGTTGACGTTTTCATATTGCCCCCCTTGCTCAAGGGTTTGTGTAGAAGAAGAAGATGGATCCATGTTACTTTCCAATGCTTGCTCTCTTGTAGAAAGATCATTGGGTAAAGCATTAAATCTCATTTCATCCACACAAGATACCATAGGAGAGGTACAAGGGTTAGGATCCTTAGGTTTGGGATCTACAAAAGCTTTAAGGTGATTAACATAGGAAATGAATGTTGTTAACAACATCACCATAATGCAACATAAATGATACATGAAAGCTTTGAGATCTAATAATTTGGATATCCTAACAACACAATATGACCAAGTGCTATGAAGAAAGAGAAGCAACAGGAAATGGAAGAAACTCTTATCCGACACATGATAAATATATACAAAAATTAATGTAATCACATGTGAAAGAGCAAGCAAATCCAATTTATTAATTGCCATTAAAAGTCTCTTAAGTGAAATATGAATTTGCTAGAAAGGCAACTATAAAATTAGGACCTTTTTATGAAAATTAATTTTAAGATGTGAATTTGATGAATTTTGAATTTGTGTTTGACCTTAGAGAGTGTTAAAATTGATAAAGTATGCTAATTTTTTGGATCTGAGCGGAAAAATACAGTCAATTTTGTCTCTCAAAATTTCGGGTGAAAAGTCGATCATAGCGGAAACGCACACGGTTTGACCAACTTTTTCAAAATTTTCAGGGATAGTAGAGCTTATGATTTTAATGTGAAATCCAAAATAATAGCAGATTTGGAGATGTCTAGATCGGTCAAAATTGCAGTCAAAGGCCGAAAATGAAAAGATCTTAAAAATTAGGGTTTTATGATTTAACCACTTAATTTTTAGAATAAAGAGACAGATTTGAATTGCAATTTTGAAATAGAAATCAGATCTGAAATAAGCAATTAAAATTTTACACCTCACAAGCTTAATTTTCTCAAAATGAAAAATGAGGTTTTTTATGCAATTAACCTCTAAAATTTGCAAATAGATCAAACTTGAAAATGAAAATTTGAAATTCATATTGCAATTAATCATATCTAAGAATGAGAAATCAAAATTAATGTGTAAGACGTCGGGTTCACCAAAATATAAAGTGGAAAATTGGATCTTAGTGACTCCCCACCTAGGAGAGAGAGAGGAAGCCACTAGGATGAT
Source organism: Cryptomeria japonica (assembly GCF_030272615.1). NCBI lineage: Eukaryota > Viridiplantae > Streptophyta > Pinopsida > Cupressales > Cupressaceae > Cryptomeria > Cryptomeria japonica. The sequence goes on along the minus strand of NC_081414.1, from coordinate 899,682,778 downwards.
TTTCACTTGGAAAGGAACTTTACATTCAAAAGAGGGGCTTGAATCCTTTAGATCCAAATCCAAGGGAAACAAGGATGTGAATTCTAAGTGGATTGCAAGCGGTTGATGTGTGATTTACCCTATTTTGTAAATGAGAAAGTTGACTTGTTGACTATGTGGAAAAGAGAGAGGAAATGAGTGAAATGAGGAGCTACCAATTCGGGATCACGTTGTAACTTTGGATCCGAGCTAATTAGACTAATACGGATCTACCCTGCAAATTTGGAGAAAATTCATCAAGACCGTGGCGGGAATGTACATGGTCCGCCATAAAATCCACAAAATGAAAAGGGTTCTTCCGTCTCTGCAAATGAAGCCCAAACCTACAATTACAGCTGTACACCTGCAACCTACACACAGAAAAGAGAGGGAGAATGGTTGTGGATAGGGGTTTGCCTCAGTCAACCCCGGTTGAGGAATCAACCTTAAAAGAAAGTAATTGCAAATTCTTGAATGTAAACAATGGAAATGTATACCTTGTAGATCTACAACTTGTTGATGATGATTTATTTGCTTCTTGAATGTAACCACAAATGTTGTATGAAATGGCATATAACATGAAAAAAACCTAACACACACACGTATGCTTGCAAATGAATGTTGTAATGTTGCTCCAATGGATGAATGAAGAATACTTGAATGCTTGAATGCTTGATGATGACCTTGGAATCTTGTATCCTCTCCTTATGCTTCTTATCCCTTATCGTGTGTTTTTCATCTATCCATGAATGAGGGTATTGAATTCATTTTTATACATGCCTCAAGGATTAATTTTCAACCACTGAAGGCCTACAAAGAGGAATTGCAAACCCCGAAGACAAATAATGCATAGGAGATCGAGCAGACCAAACATAGCGTCGCCCTAAGGGGTGGGGACAACGGCGCCACACCCCTGTCCTACCCTATTTTGGAGCCCAGACATGGTCTAGAGAAAACATAAGATATGAAGGAGGAAGGGTGAAGGGGCGAGAATGCAAAAATAGGTCTCGGTTAGGGAAGGAGATGTCGTCGCCAAGGTGAGGACCCAAAATGTGGTTAAAATTGCAGGGGTCGCAATTTTATGACACTACACCTATCAATCCATTTTCTTGAAGGTTTACAATGCTTGTCAAGATTTTATACAAATAAAACAATATATATAATAAAAATAGTTATAATATAATTTTATTTCAAAACTAACTCTTACAAGGTTTGATTGCTCTTTCCTTGGACATCTTCACCCTATTGCATGTGTTGTGACCTCACTAAGATCACAAAACCCACTAATAGTCATACCACTTATAGAGGGTGTCTCACTTGAATATGGCACTCTCATAATGTGAAAAATAAAATAAAATAATAATATTTTAAAAATAAATAGTAGATAACCATAACCATTATTTGATACACTAAATCTAAATGATATAATTAAAAGAAAAAAAATATAGAAATTAGAGAGGGTTTCTATATATTTTAAATTTATTATCTACCATTTAACTTTATTTTCTCCATATCTAAAAGTTTCTAATTTGTCTTTAGTTTTTTTCCCACTTTTGTGTAAATTTTAAAACTTAAATATATACAATATTCATTCAATTTAGTTTTTTGATTGGTGAATATGGGATTTTTACCTTGGCCCAAATTAGATGAGGTCACAATTAAGAGACCTCATCTCAAACATGAATGCACAATAGTCCAAATCCACGGTAGCCTAGCAAGGGCACAGAGCCCACAGGCACACCATCCCAACAAGTGTACAAAGCACAATCATGAGTGTCTACAAAGTCACTTAACATGAACACCAACAACATCAATGCTAAGGTTATCCCAACATGGGCACATAGCCTATGAGCACACCATCCCAACAAGTGTATGGAGCATAGGAAAGAACTTCTACTAAGTCACCTAACATGAACACTAGCAGCACCAATGCTAAGGTTCAACCCTGTGAACACACTAGATCAACAAGGGCATGTGTGCAAGGACCTCCATTTTATTAAAATATCGAATTACATAAATACACTTAACCTCACACATAATTAAGCATACATAAAAGCAATTTGCTCAAACATATGAGAATGGAGGCATGATTACAAATTTCAACATAATGTTTAAGTACATAAGTCCAAAGAATAATCAAAACATAAGGAAACTATTTCCTTTACAAGAGACCATAAGGTTGAATACAATGAATACATAAAATGCATAGTTAATGATAATTCTGATAGAAACACCCAACATCTATCTCCCTCAAACATGCCATGGATGAGAATATTATTAGAGCACTTTTCCACCCAATTGTGAAGCACTATACTTCCCCGAAATTCTTCCTACATGAAGAATACTTGACTGTACATAAGGATACCTAGCAATCCAAAACTAACAGGAGTAATAGAATCTTGTGCAACATGATATATCTATATTCTAAGATGCTATAGTAATAATATCATGATACGGAAGAGAGTGTGAAACATAATGATTAAAATAGAAAATATATACTTAGAGATCAAATAAGATTTGGACAAAGCATCTTTTTGTGTCTACTATCAACATAGAAGTTCAAGTAGAAACTTACCCTTCTCTTTGCTCCATATTCAGTACTTGTCTGAAAAACACATAAATTAAACAAGGAATACACAAATGCACTAAGAATACGTATGAAAACAAAGCATCTATCCATGCATTATTTATTTGGAAATTACTCACAAATATTAGCCAACTATGCACACAAGCATATATTTTACATATACAATAGAAGTTAAACTTATATCAATAACACAAGAATGCATATAATAGTATAAAGTGTACAAGAGTACACAAATGCATTGTAACACTCGGCCAAGAAACCATAGGGGATAAGATCTATATACACAAGGAGTAGATGGAAAAAACTTAAGTAATAAGGTGTCATCATGCATAAAATATACAAGTATAACGCTCAAACCTTAAGATAAGATCAAACTGTTGATAACCGACAACACACATGCGAAAGATAAGAGACTCAAAACTATAAATGATCAAGGGGAAAGGTATTTGAAACCATAGGGCAAGGTCTAAGAGGTGTTTAGGGTCACACATGACCATCATCAAAGTTGTCAAGCTTGAAATAACAAAAAAGATAACAAGTGTGTCTGGGGTGACACAGATGGGCTCCATTTGCAAACAATCACTCCTTACACCATCCAAACTCACACAAAACCTACTCAAGACACCTCTGATGGTTCCCTAAAATTGCTTCCTTCACAACGCATAAAAAAACTAAGACAAACTAACACTTCTAGCTCCCCAACACATCTTTAGACCAAACAACCAAGTACTGGCTCACAAGCTAGAAGCAGGTGACCAATTGCACACTAGCATGACATGTTGGTGTCCTCTACCTGCACTGGAATTCTCAAGATGCGGCAGAATCACTAAGATGTGCTGACATCCTCCAAACTGGTAATTCACACTAATGTTCTTGAGACGTGTGCTTGTCCGAAAATAGACAACTTCTCAGTCAAGTTGTATGAAGCACCAAACACCCTAAACCCCTTGGTGAAGATGAAATATCTCTAGGACACTTGAGATGAGTAAATTTGATGAAAAAGTGGGGAATTGAGACAAGATGGGTAACTTCGAGTCACTGGATCAGACCTACAAGATAAGACAGAGTCCAATACAACTAGAAACCACAATTGGACCTCAAGGGATCCTATTGGAGTGTCCCAAACAAGTCGAGATTGTTTCCAAAGGACTCAATCCTACTAAGGCTTGGCCAATATCTCATGACTACAAAAGGAGATAACTAAATCAATCTTTGAAACTATAAGAAACATATTTATGTTTATTTTAAGCACCAATGAAAGTGTTCCTATGATAACCATATAGCATACCATGATATGAAAAGCATACAAGATCATACTCTGTGGCTAGTTCCAACATCAATCCACATAAAGATATACCAACTCATTACATGAAGTTACAAATTGCATTCAACTCCTCTTAGAGTGATCATAAATGCATAACTCACCCATTAATACAATTCTCATATCAAATTACATAGATCACATCTTGCAAGAATGAAACAAGGAGAAGACAAGTGTTGAGGAAGGAGGAGAACACTTCAAGTCACTCACAATCGAAGTCCTTCGATCCCCAGTGATGGTTGGAAATGCCACCCAATCATATGGAACCCTTAGGCCCACCCCACCATGCTTGTAGGGATAGTCACATGACCCAAACAATCATACACACATGCAAGGGGGAGTAGAAGGCTCATACAAGAAAAAACATGAAGCGCATCAACAATGAAGAATCATAATGCCACAACAAGGTTGAAACACCAGCAATGTATCACTTGCAACATAGAGATACAATAAAATAAGAATGGGTTCTTGAACAACAATAATCAATATCAAAGGAGAGAAAGCATCCTCAATCAACGATAATGAATTCAAGGAGGCCCTATCAAGAGCAACATTAAACCTTCCATGAGGCATATATCATAACAAGATAACCCAATTACTTGGCAATAATAATTCCATAAGGATTTACTCACATCTATAGGTGTGTAGGGGAAAAAGCGAGACTAGGTTAACATGCCCTAATCCTACCTTTTGACACACATTATGGAATACGAAAGAGCCTAGAGGTATCACACAATTGGCTACTTCTTTTTGTGAAAGAGAGAGCCACGGGCTACCTATTAGGATTTCTATTCCTTTTGTTGTAATTGAAAGATAAATGATGCAAGTTCAAGTCCTAATCCCAAAATGCATATATGAACTAATAACAAGATTGCAGAATTGAGATTAAACAATGAACAACTGTAAACACAAGGACAAAACAAGAATGCAGATGCGTACCTGGAGTCAAAATTTGAGTGAAAATGTTTGGGACGGGGGCGCGAGCGCCACTGTCTTGATTTTGTCTCGGAAACTGCACCTGAAACTGCTGTTTTGCAACCCGAAAAGCTGTCGGAAATATCAAAAATTGTTGTCTGCCAGGAGGACTAGGGCGCCCAGCGCCTCTGTCCCAGGGACCAAGGCGCCCAACGCCCCTGTCCTGGCAGGACCAGGGCGCCCAATGCCCCTGTCCTGGTCTTTTGCTCTGCAATTTGGTGGGAAGGTCGGTCTCAGTCTGCTTCTCCTGGATCTGCAACCTGCGGCGTCATTCGAGTCCCGAAATCTGCACTTATATTTGAAAAGGGTATGGTGGGCGGCTATATAGGGTTTTGCCTTAGTCAAACCCCTGCTTCGGTTATTTCCACCTCCACGAATAGCCAAGTTGTATTGTAAAAAGTATTGTGTGTGCAGACCTTGTGTGTATGCAAGATCCTAAAATGCAAGTAAGCAAACTAGAGCAACCTAGAAAGTAAACCCTAATTGCTTGTAAATGATAATGTAAATGCTCTAAATCAAGATGCAAAGTGATCTAAAGCATGAATAAATGATATATTGAAGCTTATGCAAAGACATGAAAACAACATGAAATCATACCCAATCCCAAGGGAGGGGTACAAGCCAATCTTCAGTCGGTAATCTCCTATTGCTCTTCAATGTCTTCCAAGCCCTAAATGGATGAATAAAATTGATAAATGCTTGATAGAGGGATGTTGAATGTTGTTGAAATCTTCAAAGATCTACTCTTTCGCTGCATATGAGGTTCCTGAAAACAAAAATCCGGATCCTTTCAAATGAAGAAAGAGAGCTCTTATGTATGAAACCCTAGGTCGTAATTTCATCTTTTGGCCGACCTAGAGATTGAATCTCCCACCAATTTCTTGGGGTTAAGCTTTATTTTATGATTGGATTGTGCTCCTAAAATTTCGGGAAAAATGTCCGGGACCATGTGCACTCCGGGCGCCACGGTCCCGACAACTTTTCACCAAATTTTCAGGGTCGTCGGATATGATGATTTTAGAGAGAATCCCAAAGTTACAGGTGATTTCGAGATGTTTTGACCCCTGAAACCAAGCCCCCAAGTTCAAAATAGGACTTAATTAGGGTTTTTGATTGAATGATGTATTGGAGGAATAAAATGAAAAGGGCACACTTTAATGAAAGGGCCTAGCTTTATGATGTGGAGGACGATGAAATAGGACCTTAGACCTAATTAATTTGATTAATTAAGTGCTAAAGGAGAAATACAATGCAAAATGTAAAATGCACCAAGGCAGGTGCTAAACTAGGTGTGAAATTGTACCACCCTAGCAAGTGCGTACAATTTACGACGCTACAATAGGGCTAACTACATAGAGAACAAGAGCGAGGAGTGTCATTGTGTAGCTCAAAGGGATGGCTCACACGGAATTAAGTAGTCCTCTCGACGAGGAAACTCAATCTTGCCAGATTACGCCCCATGGGTGGCCATGCCTTCCCAACTCATCCTTAGTTTGTATGAGTACTTAAGGCATGAGAGGGGCATCCACCTACTCTTATTTAATGTGTATCCCAACCCAAGTTTTAATTAATGTTTTCGCTTGCTTACCAAAATGCCCAATGAGTTACCATGGCAACCCCTTTGTGCCCCAACTCCCATTGAACACCACTCCCATCATTGGCCTTATTGCCTACCCTCAACTCAAGAAATCCAAAACATGAAACCAAATGATAGATATACTAATATGCAAGACAATTACTTCATCAATTATGCTCAACAATTCTCAAAGCACATCGAATTATCATATTCACATATAATTCACAATATATTCAATTGACCATAATGCTAAGAGAACGGATTAGAATCAACCTAATAATAAGATTTACTTATATAATATCACAACTCCACAAAATAAATTCATATTTATAACCACAAATTCTAACTTTTATTAAATCACATTTTGGACTAAAACCATCCATGGAGGCCATCAACCATTGACGAACCTCCAAAAAACTTCAAAATTCAAACTCAATCAATCGAAAATCCAGGAAAACCCAGTGATCTATGAATTCAACCACAAAACCCTAGCCTAACAACAACAAATATCCACCATAACATATGAGGATTACCTAAGACAATGCAAATCAAATGAAATCACAAAGATTATACCATCACATGTCCAATAGGGTTTGGATCTCCATTCTTCCTATCTCCATTGATCTTGCTTGATATATTTACTCTCAGATTTTATGTGCACAAGAGCTCAACAAAGAATGGAAATGTGGTTGCAAGAAAGATCACATATGAAAGTGCAAAGGAGTAGTGTCGTCAATTGATCAAGTAGTTAGATTGATTGATTAGGGTTGATAATGAAGGAAGCATCTCCTTATATAGAAGACACTATAAGAAATGGAGGGATAAGATTAAGAGGTGTAAAAGATAAATGGTCGGCTATGATTAGAGGGTAGGTAGAAGAAATAAGAAAATAATGAGAGGGTAGGTAGTGTATGAATTAAGAGATGAATGACATGTGTCATAGGTAGAAAAGGCTAATGAATCAAATAAATAAAGATTTATTTAATTTATAGAGGAAGTGGGATCAATTAAATAAATAAAATATTTATTTAATTTAGGAAAAAAGATAATTTAAATAAATAAATGTATTTATTTAAATGAGAAATAAGGCTAGAAGAGGATAAATGAATTAATTAAATAAACAAATATTTATTTAATTAATAGAAGAATTAGGCTTAAGATAATTAAATAAATAAAAATATTTATTTAATTAGACATGACAATTTTAGGTGTCTACATTTTGCCCCTCTTTGAGACAATGCAGCTTGTCGCGTTGTTTCAAAGAAGATAATATGAATTGATACAAAGTTGCCCCAAGATGGGAATGATATGCCCCCTCGAGAGATTGGATGAAAATGTCTAGAAAGATCACAGACAATCTCTCGATAAGAAAGAAAGGCTAGAATGGACTGACTGGATAGAGTGACAGAGTCACGGGATAAAGAAGACTGACTCGGGAAACGAGGGCTAGGGCTAGGGAAGTCTATAAAATAGACCATGAGGGGAATACATCCTCATTATCATCCACACATCCAAGAGATCAGAGTGTAGAGAGAGAATAGAGTAGTAGCAGTCAGCAGCGATGGCATTGGTTCACAAATTCAATCACGTTAGCCGATTTCAGAGGCCAACAGATGCAGGAGAGCCGGTAAGTACCACAAAACCTCCTTGTACTTTGTCGCAATAAATGTTGTCATTAATACATGTTAGGTAGCGCATTTAATGCATTCTATAATATGTCAAACAAGGTCAAAAAATGTCGAGGCGTGTCTAGGTTGGCTAGGCGCGTCTGTGTTTGTGCCAGGCGTGTCTATGAATGAAAAGGCGTGTTTGTGTCTTTTAGGTCAAATCGACAATTCTGTGATGAACATACACTATCGATTGGATAAGCTACTGAGAGGATACACTCAAGCAGAGACCCTAGGATAAGATAGATCGAGACACTTTGTGATGAATAGAGAGTACTAATATGAGCAACACTTTGTGATGAACAGGGAGTGCAAATATGAGCAACACTTTGTGATGAACAGGGAGTACCACTAGGATAAAAAGCAACACTTTGTGATGAACAGTGAGTGTCACTAGGATAGAGCACCATATGATAAATATAAGCACTAGGATAAAGAGCAGCATTTTGTGATGAACAAGGAATGCCACTATGACTGACATGATTGATTTGCTTGACTGCAGGAGTACCTACCTATGCTGGAGTCATGGGAGAGATTCCCATCGACTTAGAGTTTACGACCGGAGCTTACTTTTGAGGACAGAGCATCTATTGAGGTTATGGGTTTGCGGTATATTCTGTATGTGCCTGAGTTTCAAGCGAACATGGGGTTGCTGACTACGCTAGCTGAGAGATGGCACTCAGAGACTTGTAGTTTTCATTTGTCGATGGGTGAGATGATAGTCACCTTGGAGGATGTATATAGGATATTGCAGATACCAATCGATGGGGAGTTAGTTCCTTGTGATCGAGAGGGAGACAGGGATGCACTGAGACAAGTGTTCCAAGATTCGAGATTGGAGATGAGGGCTGGACATGTGGCATAGGACACAATGACATAGACTAGATTAGCATTACCAACAGTACTGGCAGGAGTGATCAGTGGGTTCCTGTGTCTGGATAGGGCAACAAGAGGGTTGGCTATGTAGCCATATGCATTTTGACATCATTGTATCATGACACATGATTTTTTAATATATATATATATATATATATATACATGTGTATATATATATATACATGTGTATATATATATATATATGTATATATATATATATATATATATATATATATATATATATATATATATATATATATATATATATATATATATATATATATATATATATGAGATGATTCATCCTTGCGGCAACTATAGGCATGTGTACCTATGTGATGAGATGTTTCATGATGTACGTTTCGATGTGATGGTTATGATATGGATGCAAATATGTACATGATACAATGCAATATTTTTGTTCTTTTATGTTTTTATATGTTATGCAAATGCAAATGTGAATGTATGAAATGCAGATGAATGTGATAATGCAAATGATTCTTGACATGATGAAATGAAAAATGTGCTAACATGTGTTGTGTGCAGGATGTGATGCAATTGTGATATTGATATGTATGTATGAGATGCTAACATGTGGTAGTGCAGATGTAACTACATGAAATGCAAATGTTTTTGGTGTGTCATTATACTCAGTCATGTGATAGCAGGCTACATGAACTTGAGAAGGACGATGGAGGTCAATCAAGAAAGGGGGATGGAAGATAGAAGATATGAAAGTGCAAGAGCTTCTTGTGCGTTATCATCATTGAGCTTTATTATGGAAAAATAGGTTGTGGCAATCGAGGCATCTGTTCGACCCAGAAAGTCATTGTACCTGTTTGCATGGAGATCAGACAGTCACAAACAAGGAATGCCCTAGTTCATACTAGACTCTTAGTGTCCTCATATCCTTGGACAAGTCATAGCATTACTAAGAGATAATCCACATACAACAAATACAAATAGGTGACGATACCCCATCCTCACCTTTCTAGTCAAAGACATCCTGGATATAGAATCTCTAGTAAGAGACATCCCGAAAAAGCTAAAAGACATGTCACCAGAAAGATAAAATCAAAAGAAAACCAAGAATTGACACCAACATCTACTGTAGTCCGTAAATTTAGTGTCTCTTGTCACTTGTATAAGTCTTATTTGATTGTGGTCACAATGTTTACTTTCACAAAAAAGATAGATAGCACTGAACCATAATGTTGTCTAAGTCTGTTGAAAGATTTGATTTGTTGAAAGTCCATTATTGTTGTTGTGTCTCATTTGAAATTGATTAAATCCATGAAACAAATACTTTATTGCAGAGAAGACAGAACTTTATTGCAGATTGGTGATGCAAATGTTGCTTTATTGTGGATTGTGTGCGGATAGATTGAAGAAAACTGGAAGAAACTTTACTCCTTAGAACAGGCGATGCTCTTAGTTCCACACCCATCACTAGATATAGGATTTGCCTTAGCCACAGATAGGAGCTGATTTATTATGGATGGAAAGAGGGGGAAATGGAGGTTTATTATGAATGGCTAACCAATCTTGGGTTGATCAATAGCAAGCCATGATGGGAATGGGTAAGGTTATTGTGGATGAATAGGTTGTGAGTGTGTGCAAAGTGAAAGGATGAGATAGAATCCTAAAGGAGGGAGGAGCAATGTCTCTACGCATGGTGCTGGTGACCCAGTTTTCACCATGGTACTTGCTTAGGGTGCCATCGAAGTGGTTTTCACCATTGGACGGAAATTTTTTTCTTTTTTTCAATTTTATTTGTTGTCACAAGGCGCCTATTTGCTAGGTTTTCACCAAGTAACGATTTTTTATTTTTATGATTTTTTATTTTTGTCTTTTTGTCTTTTTATTTTTTTTGTATTTTTGAATTGGGATACTCTGAAGAGCTATGTGTAAAACCTGCAAAGGTGCATGTTGTTGATAGGATCCTCCAAAGGTTCACCCTCTGTGGTTGAGAGCTGATATGCACTAGATCCATATGCTATTGTGATGATGTAAGGACCAAGCCAGTTTGGTTCGAATTTGCCGTTCTTCCCTCTATCTTGCTGATTTTTAGGATTTTCTCTAAGAACTAAGTCACCTACCTCAAATGTGCGAGGCTTGACTTTATGATTGTAGTTGTGTCGTTCCTTGACTGAATGATATATAGCTCAAGTGACTGTGTTTCTTGATGAAGGAACTGGGATAGAATTACTAGTGTGTGGACTACGTAGGCCCATATGCGTGTCACCTAAAGAAGTTTGGGCATCCCTGATAACAAATTCCTTTGAGGAAGCTCCATTAAAGGCCCATGATGTATTGCCAAAAGGGGATGGATGTGTGGAACAAGTGGATGAGGAATGAAGGCTTATGATTAAGAAAAGAAGTGAAAGTAGGATGGAATGATGGAGACTTAGGATCAACAAGTATTCTTTTTGGCTTGAGATTGTAGAACTTTTGCCCCCAGTTATTTTGATATTAGGGGAGATCAACTCTTGCTCTTTTTGCTTCATAGGATTTTTATCCTTGACTTTGATTTTTGTAGAGTCCAATAGCTTTTGATTTTGATTTGGACTAAAGGAATTTTCTTTATTTTTGACTTTTTGACTTTTAGATTTTTCTTTTCAAAGTTTGATTTTTGATCCCCAATGAGTAAGGGCTTTTGTAATTCTTGTTGATCCAAGTTTGGAAGTGGAGTGGAAATGGAAGGAGTGGATGAAATGGTAATGGTGCATTATGTGGTTGACTTACGGAGGCGTCGTCAGCTTCTGTGAATGTAAGGGAGTGTGGAATCGAAAGGTATCCCACCATGGCTTGAAACTGGTCCACGTTCAGATTAGTGGGGACAATAGTGTCTCTCAAGATTTTGTCAAGAATGGCTTTATGTGCGAGGGATATGCGTAAGAGCTCAAGGATTGAGATAAGCACGGGTGTCTTCCCCAACTGTTCTACAAGGTCATACTCAGGTTTGGTTGATGAGGAAGCAGTGTTTTTAGCTGGAGCACCTTGTAAAGTGAATTTACCTCGGTGAGTTGTAACATTACATTCAGAGGTAGGTTCGGAAGAAGATCCAATACCTTTTAGGACAATCTTGGGTCTTTGGGTAGAATTTTCAGGTGTTTTATCCTTGATGATAATGGTAGAGACATAATTGTCCATCGAAATGTGATTGATAGTTGAATCATAGTTATAAGATGCTCTCTTATAGTTGGTTTGGTCATCTGTGGCCTTATCTTTTCCCTTGTCATGCTTTGGGAATGGTTCCTTAAACATTTCATGTTCTTGATTGGATGAGTGTCCTTCAATCTCAACGTCACCTCTATTAATAAGATATTGTATGATGTTCTTCAGTCGGTGACAATTTCCTATTTCATGTCCTTTGCTCTTATGAAATTCACAATACTCATCATCATTCCACCAATTTGGTTTGACCTTTGTCTCGTATGGAGGAAAATCTAGAATTGTGATTATCTTGTTTGCCACTAGCTTCTTGAAAACTGACTCAAGTGGTTCTCCCAATGGAGTGTACTTCCTTCATGATTTGGAAGTTGTTTGAGTATTCACTTGATTGTTTGTAGAGCTTGATCCAGAAAAAAAATGATTTTGGGTTGTACTGTATTGGCATCCACAAAACCATCATTGACTGTGTTCTTTTTTTTAATTCCAAAATCTTGGCTTATCTTTTCCTTTAAAGTCATATTTTTTTTCTTTGAATATCTCAATGACTCCTTGTTCAATCAGTGCTTTCTCTGTTACTAAGCCTTTTTCAATGATGTCTTTGAAGGTGGACAAACAAGCTTTTCTTAGGTCATAACCAATGTCTTTGTTAACATTATGAGTGAACATCACTACCATTTGTTTTTGTGGAATTTCACAAGAGCATCTGCTGGCTAGATTTCTCCATCTTTATAAAAATGATGAAAAAGATTCTCCATCCCATTGTTTGGTGTTGCACAAAGTAGTGACTGATATGTCTGTCTCTATGTTGTTTGAGAAATGTTGAATAAATGCCTCTGCTAAGTCACCCCATGACTTAATTCTAGGTGGGAGTTGGGAGAACCATTCCATAACTTGATCACCTAAGCTTTCTGGGAATAATCTCATCAAATATGTCTCTTCTGCTGCTACCTCAATGCAAGCTGTGAAAAATTGTCTTATATGTGCTTTAGGATCCCCTTTTCCTATGTACTTATCAAACTTAGGTGTCACAAAGTGTGTAGGAAATGGAGGCATTGGAATGCTTTTGTCAAATGGATAAGGACATATGTCTTTCATTGTGTACATTGGCTTCGGTGTATTTATGTCCTCCATTTTCTTTTGTAAGTCCTTGATTTGCTGTTCCAAATTGTTCTTAGGTGGAGATCAACTTCTTGGACCAAACCCCATGCCTGAACCACCAGGTGGAGGAGCATGTTGCATATACGGATGATATTGATCATACACATGTTCATATGGAGGAGGTCTATAATGATGATGCGTATACAGACCACTTGGTATAGAGTCATGTTGAGGAACGAAATATCTGCTTTGTCCATGTATACCATACTCTATAGGAATGTCATGAGTTTGTTCTAGTGTGTTGCCTCCAAATTTGACATGGGGTTTCCTTGTGTCCAAATTTGGAGCATGCCTCTGGATATCCAATTGCTTTGGTGGTTGATCATGAGCTTTGGCATATTTTTCTGCATAAGACTCCCATAATGGTCTACGAAGATGAGTATCATATGCTTGACCATGTGTGTATGGAACCTCTAGTTTTTGAAACAAAGATGATGGCGATTCAGGCACCATATGTGGTCCTCTATTGCCTCCACTATTAGGCCTCCTTTGATCCATGTTGGAGTGAGTTTGTTGCAAAGGTCTATGTTCCATTATTTGAGACATGTCAAAATCATGAGGGATCTTGACTCCACTTTGTGCCATCACTTGTAGAAAGTATTGTCTATCTCTCCTCATTATTTCCTCAACCAATCGATTGAAATGGGGATTCATAATGGTGTCTTCCACTTCTTCCGAATGTACTGACATATTGTCCATATTGTCATTATGTGTACCATTGTTGTTTTTAGTGTCCATGTTCTCAACATTTGGAATGTTTCTATAGGCATCCATGTAAGGTAATGTAGTATGATCAGAATTGAAAAAGATATAATTGTCATATTCATAGGAACTCATGTTTGTGGACTCTTGAGCCTCTTTAGTTTGTCTCCTAGATTTTTGGGAACGGGTTTCAACCATGAACTAGGTTTTGACCAAGATGTTTGAGACTAGATGAAAATGGAAAGAGTATGGAAGACCAAGAGTTGGATGAAATGTAAATGAATCTGAGGTGTACTTGCAATGTCCAAAGTGTAAGACCAAGTATGTATGTAGTAGAGTAGGTGTGACTTCCAAAGAGAGGATAGTTTCTCTTGATGGGGTAAGTTGACTTTGACTCTAAGTATGACCAAATGAGACCCAAAGGTGATAGACCTTGATGAGGGACCACTTAGCAAAATGTTGTATGTATGTAGTGTGTTGACAAAGTATGATGAGGACAAGCAAGTGACCTTTTGACTCAAGTTTAGACAAATGTGAATGTAATGTAAGGTGTAAAGCAATGATGGACTTCGTGAGACCCAAAGATAGGTTGAATGCTAGATCAAAACCCAGAGAGATACCTAGGAAGCTCAATAAGTCTAAAACTAACTGTTCCTTGTTTGCTGGATTATGAAATTTTTCAATTCTGAACACAGACGTGCTTGTATACTTCACAGACGCGTTTAAATGACATAGACACTATTCTGTCAGACATAGACATGCTTAAATGACACAGACGTGGTTCTGTCAGACACACATTTATGAGATGTTGTAAGTGCAATGTTGCTCAAGAGAACACAGACGCGTTTCTGGCCTTCATAGACACAGTTATATGACACAGACGCGTTTCTAAAATTTTTGTGCAATTTCTCCAATCTTTGAAGTGACTTGTTGTGACCAAATCTGAATGTTTGACTGTTTTTCATGACAAGAGGACACAATGTTGATGAGGACTCAATGTTTGCAAGTGTTTAGACCCAAAAATGACTCAAAGAAAAGTGTGTTGTTTGATGTAAAAATGTTTTGCATACACTTGAAGACACAAAAGACACTATGTTTTAATGTTTGGTCTTGAATGTTTGAATGTTTAAAATAAGTCAAGCATAATTCTTATGGCTGGCTAGGATAATAGTTGTTGATATTCACATGAGGCTACGCTATTCAGAGCAGATACTTAGATGCTTGACCCCACTGGCTCCACCCTCGGCACTCACTTCTCGGGGTAGCCAAGCATCAGTCCCCACGGAAACTCCCTATGGTGAACTTTGTATCTCTACTAAGAACCGTATGTGTGTGGGCCGCTCCAGAGGTCCGACCTCTTGCCCCCAACAACTAGAAGGATTTTGGCTTCTAAAACAAAAAGGTGCTAGTAAGGGCATCTGCTCATGTGGCCATACATGCGGCACTTTCAGCTCTGTAAATACAGAAGGCTCCCAACCGGTAGGGGTTACGCCTTACACATGATCAAATAATTTTGATCAAACGGGTTTATGGGAAGACATAATGTCGGTATGAACTAATCAGCACACGTTATCCATAGTTTTCACCATGAATACAGTTATTTATAGTGGTTTGGAAGAAGATGGCTTTTCTTTTGCTACCACTTGGGTTGTTCTTTCCTCACTAGTAGTCCTAATGACCACACAGGGAGACATGCCCTCTAGAGATTAAACAAAAAGAGCCTATTGCTCAAGACACAAAAGACAATGGTTCAATTTTGGTGCACCAATTGAAGTGTTTGCTAATCTATGAAAACAAGGCACATAATAAAGATCAAAAACCCTTGCCAAGGTCTTGCAACAAAGATCTATTAGTAGTTTGGATTGTTTCAAATAATCACCCCTTCCTACAAGAACACATGTTAGGTAAATTTTAGATCCAAAAGACTGTGTGAAAATAGGGGCCTTCAACAAAAATGATTTTGCTTTCAAGACAAACTGCACCAATTTCGTTAGCTAGATCTAAAGATGTTAGCTCAAAATAAACCAAATCTGAAATCTGAATGACACAAAACCGAATCAAAGAAAACCCAAAAAGTAACAAATTCACACAGACGTGGTTATCAGAAACACAAACGCTATAAAACTTCGCAGATGTGCCTAAAGCCAACATAGACGTTGTTCTAGAACACAGCTGCGACTCTTGGATGCAGACGCGCTTGAAAACTCCACAGACGCGACTAAGGAACATAGACGCAACTAAGGAATCTACAGAAAAATAAAATACTGTCGAGGATGTAGATGTGATTCCAGATGTCGTAGACGTGGCAAAAAATCAAAAACGCGATCTGAAAGTACGCAGACGTGAAAATATCAAAATGTTGTCAGAAATGTCAGATTTTCAACTTCAAAACACAAAATCTGCAACAAAAGACGTTAAATGCAAAAAGGGACAAGAGTCCCACCGGGCGTGCCAAAATGTATACGGTGAAAATGGATACAACAATGTTGAAAGACCAAACGAATTCAACCACAAAACCCTAGCCTAACAACAACAAAGATCCACCATAACATATGAAGATTACCTAAGACAATGCAAATCAAATGAAATCACAAAGATTATACCATCACATGTCCAATAGGGTTTGGATCTCCATTCTTCCTATCTCCATTGATCTTGCTTGATATATTTGATCTCAGATTTTATATGTGCACAAGAACTCAACAAAGAACGGAAATATGGTTGCAAGTAGGCTTGATTGCATATGAAAATGCAAAAAGGCATAGTGTAGTCGAGTGCGCAATTGAGTTAGGGTTGATAATGAAGGAAGCATCTCCTTATATAGAAGACACTATAAGAAATAGAGGGATAAGATTAAGAGGTGTAAAAGATAAATGGTTGGCTATGATTAGAGGGTAGGTAGAAGAAATAAAAAAATAATGAGAGGGTAGGCAGTGTATGAATTAAGAGATGAATGACATGTGTCATAGGTAGAAAAGGCTAATGAATTAATTAAATAAATAAAGATTTATTTAATTTATAGAGGAAGTGGGATCAATTAAATAAATAAAATATTTATTTAATTTAGGAAAAAGGATAATTTAAATAAATAAGTGTATTTATTTAAATGAGAAATAAGGCTAGAAGAGGATAAATGAATTAATTAAATAAATAAATATTTATTTAATTAATAGAAGAATTAGGCTTAAGATAATTAAATAAATAAAAATATTTATTTAATTAGACATGACAATTTTAGGTGTTTACAGTACCTATAGCCATTAAAACATTCACATGTCAAGTGTACCTTCTGATACATACATACATACATACATACATATACATATACATATACATATACATATACATATACATATACATATATACATGTATATTAATATACATATACACACACATATATACATATATACAAATATGTACACACACACACATATACAAATATGTACACACACACACATATACAAATATGTACACACACACACACACACACACACATGATTTTAATTACTATGATTTTATATATGATTTTATGTGTGTGTGTGTATGTACATACATACATATATAAAATCATAGTAATTAAAATTATCGGAAATATATTTTAACATTGCATGCATTCTAATATATTCAAATCATGTAATATCATCCCTTTCACATCTAATCATCAATTAAATATCAATGATAATAATCTCATCTAATTATCGTATTAAACAACAACATCAATATTCTTCCATTGCATCGATAACAATTCCTTGAATGGGGTCAACATCGTAACATCATCACCATTATAACAATCCACTAAATCTAACATGAATATCATCAATTATATCAATAAACAAGTAATATCTTTAACGAAATATAATAATCATAAACTATGATTTATTACTATTTAAATCAACCAACCAGATTAACATCACTTGTTCATTCCAATTATTACTCAAATCATCATTAATGTCGATATTTCTCATATGGCAATTTTAAATTACTACATCAGTCCATCATAATCATCAATGACACAATAGATCATGACACATCTCAATGCAACTACATAATAAAAAATCACTATAAGGCTCCAACACATCATGGGTTTAGAACAATCATGGAACAAGTATCAAACCAAGAAAAAGATAAGCACTCAGGTCATACACTGCAACAAATGAAGCATATAGAATAAGATCTATAATGGTGAAAAAATTAGGGTTTCACCATAGAATGTAATAAAACCACTAGTTTTGATTAATTACCATTACATTAGGGAGATATAGGAATTTAATAGATCCAAGTCTAATAGACCAAGATTTTGATAAGATTCCAGGCCTCCTAAATGGGGCTCTTCTTTTCCTAAGATTGAATTCTACTTTTGAATTGTAAAAGATTAAGGTAAAATAGTGAATTATTGAAACAATTATGCATAAACAGTGAGCTATAGTCATCGTACGGAGCCATAACTTAGATCTAATCAAAGGAATATGATTTAAATATGCTCCTCAAACTTTGGCCTGAATTATTGGGATCATGGTGGTGGTTGCCTTGGTCCTCCTAACTTTTTTTTGTCTAAAGGGTAACCTATTCATCTATGTGAATCCTATTGTTCCTCCAAATTGCAACTCTGTACCTGTTCCTACACACAGTGAAAGGGAGAAAATTGTTGGGAATAGGGGTTTTCCTTAGGTCAAACCCTAATTTTGGAATTAGCCATGAAATAGAATTTAAATGTAAATGAAGTACTATAGTAAAATACTTTCCTTTTGAGGGAAAGGTTGAAAATGAATGAAAAACCTAATGAAGTTTTGTTTGTCTTCACAAGGAATTAGGGTTTCATGTAGATAGTCTTCATAAAGCATTGAACATGAATGTCATCTCCAATTCTTGTATGTTGACTTCACTTCTACTCCAATGCTTGAAAGAAGACAGATCGCTTGCTCACTTGAATTCGCTAGAGTGTAATTGAGATCTTTAATTTTTTAGATTAGGTTTGAAATGAGAGGAGTAGACCTCCTTTTATACTTGTTGGTCGAAAAACAAATTAAATTTCCGACCTAGGTCGACACGGGATCTAGGTCCCCGCCTAAATGGGGTGACCATTATGAGGCCCCAAAATGGGCCCTTTTTGAGAGGACCATGACGCTTGGCTCCAAGATTAAGGGAGAGAAAATGCGGGCAATGAAAATTTGATTTTGGTAGCTAGTGTGAACATAATCAGAGCTTCAATCAAGCCTTAGAGGATGAGCACCAAAGTGAGGCCTAAGTGAGGACAAAATTGTAGGTGAGTAAAATTTAGGATGTTACATTTAGCCCCCACTGTAACGAGAGTATGAGACTAAGCATACTCACGGTAAAGTGCAAAGGTTTGCATTGAAAACTTTCATTAAGGCATCAAAGAGACAAGACACACTAAGCCCCCAAGGACTTTAGGATCTTACTACTTCAATATCAAGATAAAAGGGACATCGAAAGAGAGGGAGAATCATGACTGCTAGCCTAGTAAGGTTCACTTACTATGAATCCTGAAAATAAAAATACCAAGTTACAAAGCAAAAGGCTCAGTTTGCAAAGTAATTTGAGTATTGAAGCATGTTATGGTGTGTTGATAACCTGAAACATTTAGTGGAGTGTATGCCCCCATGTTAAAGCAATTGCATATGCCTTATCAGGATCAATTGGTTCAAGGTAGCGTACATCCAAAGACAAGCATGTCCACAATGATATGCCCCCAAGAAAGGACAAATCAAAGGATAATAGTCACAAAACATAAAACACATAAGGGATCCACTAAATTTGGGCTCAATATGCTCTTATGATAAATAATGTATATCGTGATTTTTTTATTGAATTGACTTCATCCCCAAAAGGTAGTAGGAACCACAAGCACAATGGAAGAAGGGAACATGTGTATTTTGAGTCAACATGGAAGATACCAAAAGAGATCTCAACACTTTGCATCATCCCCTAGTAGACAACAAATAGAAGAATTGAAATACAAATAGAAGAATGCCACAACAAATTCGGCCTCTTTATTACCTTGCACCAATGGAGTGACAAGGGTCATCCCAAGAGAACCTAATATAATATAAAATCACATCATGGGGGAAACACATTATGAACAAGCAAGAGTGGAGAGAGAATATACAACACGAATGAAGCTAATCAGGCAAATCATCTACCTCTCAATCTTGTTGAACATTGTTTTGGAAAGGTGGACAAGATGCAAGAGGAGAAACTTTGAGCACGATAGATGGAGTTACTGCAAGTTCCAAACAAGGACCACGCTCTAATGATGAGTCACTTTGTCTATCATTAGGAGCTAGGATTAATGCTTTTAAAAATTGTTTAGATAAATCATTGTTAACATCAACAAGCTCATACATATCATCAAAATCATTAGAATCAACATTGTTAGCATGAATAATATCATCATCCATTTCTTCATCAAGATTAATAAAAATAGAATCTCTATCATGAATAGAGCATGAACCATCATTTTTCTTAAGCATTTTTAATCTTGGAGATTTAGGTTGAACTTTCTCCCTACGGTTAGATGAAGGTTGGACAAATGGGACCAAGTCAACATTTAGTGTCTTCGGGGAGGAAATGGTTTGAGAAGCAAGTTTACGAACCTTATCATGACGTCACCATCGGCGTTCTCTCACACAATAGTTTCTTTTAGTTTTAGTCGAGGGTTGTGAAGGTTTAGGACCAATGGTATGTGATTATTTTCCTCCTTTAAAGGAGGAATGGGAGAAGGTCTACCGGGTTGTGAAATAGAAGATGTCATGCACTTTCCTTTGTAAGATGTAGGTGGCGGGACTATGACATATATAGAAGGAATAGAAGGTATAGGAAGGATACCGGGTCCATCATGAGGAGGAGGAATAGGTCTAGGGTCTCTAGGCTTACTCAAAGATAAGATCACCTTATTCTTCCACCTTTGATAAGATAGAAAAATAGCATCACTTCAAGGCTTAAGAGTCTCAAATTGTTTAGGCCAAAAGTAATCAAGGGTGACATCTCCATGCCTCATCATGGGTTGATACATGTTATGATTGATTGTTATGATAGTGTCATTATGAGGGAATTTAAGACATTTATGAATAGTAGAAGGGATCACATTCATGGAAGAGAGCCAAGGATGTCCCAACTTCACACAAAATTGATTTAATGTAAGAATGATAGCAAAAATGACATTAAAGCACTTAGTACCAACCTCAATAGGAAGAGTAATTGAACCCATAGTAGGGCAAAAGAAACCATCATACAACTTGATCATTACATCAAATTTATCATATGTTACTTGATGTAATTGTAAAGTATAGAGATATTCTTTAGTTATCATATTCACCGTACATTTTGGATCAATGAACACCCCTCATGAGAGTTTGCCTTTGATCTTCATAGTGATATATAGTGGGCCATTAGGTGCATCAATAGTCTCACTAGGAACAAATGTAATGCATAAGCCTTTAGGAGGTATAGGTGTATATGGTGAAAAGTGATGATAAACTATTGTAAAACCATAAAGATTCAACTGCAAACAATCTAGGTCCTACAATGAAACATTCACCAATACCAATAGAGATACCTCAGATCACACAAATCAACAAAATAAAGCAATATTACAATTCACATGTCAAGTAGGGTTTGAATCTCCATTGTCTCCTATCTCCATTGTTCTTGTTTGATATATTTGCTCTCAGATTTTGTGTGTCCACAAGAGCTCAACAAAGAATGGATTGTAGTTGATAGCTTGACCACAACAAGGCTTGATTGCATAAGATTGATTATATCATCAGGGTTGAAAAGGAAGGAGAGTATCCTCTCATACAAAGAATACTGTAAGAAATGGAGGGATAAGATTAAGAGGTGTAAAGATAAATGGTCGGCTAGGATTAAAGGGTAGGTAGAAAAAATAAATAAATGATAAAAGGGGTAGGTAAGAGAAGAATTAAGAGATGAATGACATGTGTCAGGGGTAGAAAAGGCTAATTAATTAATTAAATAAGTAAAGATTTATTTAATTAATAGAGGAATTGGGATCAATTAAATAAATAAAATATTTATTTAATTTAGGAAAAAGATTATTTAAATAAATAAGTATTTATTTAAATGAGGAGAGACTTAGAAGAGGATTAATGAATTAATTAAATAAATACAAATTTATTTAATTAATAGAAGATTTAGGGTAAAATAATTAGACATGACAATTTTAGGTGTCTACATTTTGCCCCTCTTTGAGACAATGCAGCTTGTCGCGTTGGCTCAAAGAAGATAAGATAAACTAATACAAAGTTGCCCCATGATGGGAATGATATGCCCCCTCGAGAGATTGGATGAAAATGTTTAAAAAGATTGCAGACAATCTCTCGATAATAAAGAAAGGTTAGAAAGGACTGACAAGATAGGGTGACAAGGTCACACAGGAAAAAGACTGACTCAAAAGGTCAAAATTGATAGTTTTGTGATGAACATATACTATCAATTGAATAAACTATTGAGAGGATTCACTCAAACAAGTGCCCTGGGGAAGACAACTGAAAACAAGGCTAGAATTGACAATTTTGTGATAAACATACATTGCCAATTGGATAAGCTGCTGAGAATTCACCCAACGGGTGCCCTAAAATAGGTAGGTTTGCTAAGCCGAGAATAGGATAAGCCGTTGAATTGATAAAATCTAGCGAGTGCTCTAGCAAGATAGGATATAGTGCAATGTGATAAACATATACACTAGGATGCAATGCCATGTGATAGACATAAGCACTAGTATAGAAGTAGCACTATGTGATAGACATGAGTACCACGAGAATTGATACGATTGATTTGATTGGATGTAAGAGTACTTTCCCCAGATTGAGTCATGGGAGAGATTCCCTGTGACACAGAGGTTACGACCAAAGTTGACCTTTGAGGAGCAGGCAGCTGTTGAGGCTATGGGATTGAGACACATCATGTACCTACCTGAGATTCAAGTGAACAGAAGATTACTGACTGCTCTAGCAGAGAGATGGCACTTTGAGACTTGTTTGTTTCATTTGTCGATTGGTGAGATGTCAGTCACCTTAGAGGATGTTTATCAGATATTGTGAATACCAATCCATGAGGAGCTTGTGGCTTACGATAGAGAGGGAGACAAGGATGCATTAAGACGGGTCTTTGCTGATCCAAAGCTAGAGATGAGATCAGGACATGCCAGCTGGGAGGTTATGTTGTCTACTGGATATAGATTATCAACAGTGGTTGGAGGAGTGATTAGTGGTTACCTTTGTTCGGACAGGGTGACACGATGTATGGCTGTAGGTTGGGGGAGGACTCTAGAGACACTGGTGATAGGGAACACTAGGTATGCATGGGGTCCATGTGTGTTAGCACACTTGTATCATGAGCTTCACCAATTTGTGTATCTCGGTGGTTGCGGGGTTACTTTGCTACAGGTATGGTCATACGAGAACATTGCAGTGACTAGGCCAGTACACTTTAGAGGGAGAGGGCATGGACAATCCTATGCACATTTGTACAAAATGATCACTTCCCAGCCATAGATTGGGAAGGTGGACTATTGGTGACGGGTGATTGATGACATAGATAGTGTCATATGGAGACCCTATCTTGACTGGGAGGATTGGAAGGAGGACACTACAGAGCTCCCTTATGTCTTCAGGAGTAGGTATCTAATCGGGCAGACGCCATATATATTAGACAAACATCTGATTGACAGGATATGCAAGCAGTTTGGGTAGCAACAAATGATACCTCGGGGATTTGGAGAGTTTGCACGGACAGTGTGGGAGCAGGCTCACTGGGGGCCGATTTTGTCTTATGATGTTGTTGTTACACAGTTTGAGCAGTTAGTTCCTATGCCTTGGGATCTACAGAGGGATGCGATTGACGCAGGCATGGATATGATTGATGCAACCTATTTTGCGGCACATTCGGTATCGAGGTTGACAGATCCAGATGAGCCTTTGGTAGTTGAGGATGATGATGACGAGGATGATGAGGACAGGGGTGGGTGATAATGGAGGAGGAGGAGGAGAGGAGCAACGAGGAGGATGGTGAGGGGCAGGGGTGGAAAAAGAGATGCTGGAGAGAGAGTTGCGGGAGGATATGACCCATAGGGAGGGAGGCCACTGAGACCACTGAGGGGGAGAGGAGGAAAACTCCTATACATTGGGGGACAGGTACAGGTACCAGGGAGAGAGGCACAAGGATAGGTTGGGTAGGAGGCACCTGAGTAGGCTAGACAGGAGGAGGGTGCCCAGGGTGGAGATGAGGAGGAGGATGAGTTGCTAGCGCTGTGAGAGATTGCAATGGGATAGGCCGATGAGATCGAGGATCTCAAGAGAGACATGACTCAATTAAGGCGACAATTGATAGAGATGTAGAGGGAGCGAGATCAGGCCATTCAATGATATACAATTGTAGAGGAGGCACTAAGGACAGGGAGAGCAACGGGAGAGGTGGATCATGGAGCAGGTTATGCATATGTCCTGGGAGCAGGGGAGGAGATTAGGTACTGGAGAGATCTATACTATGCAACAGTTCCTCTAGAGCTTAGGGTAGGGAGTTACATGAGAGCCTTTCAGATGATGACTACAGGGAGAGACATGAGGCAGGCATCCAGTGGTTGGGTCATGGGTAGACCTGCACCATTAGGAGGAGGGGATAGAGGAGGGGACAAACAAGGTGATCCTAGAGTAGGGACTTCGAGAGCTCATATTCCTTCAAGTCTAGTCGGCTCCAAGAGAGGGTCTTCATCAAAATTCTCTTAGATCCCTTTTGTATTATTTTTTGTATGATGATGTAGACACCTTTGGGTGATTTTGTAGCCATATATGATATTTTGACATCATTGTATCATGACATTATTTTTTTGATATATATGAGATGATCCATCCTTGCGACAACTATATGCATGTGTACCTATGTGATGTTCTATATGCTTTATGATGCTTTTATGATGCTTATGATATGGATACAAATATGTACATGAGGAAATGCAATATATTTTTATTCCTTTATGTTTTTCATGATGCAAAATGTGAATGTACTAAATGCAGATGGATGTATGATAATGATATGATATGATTATTTACAAGATGAGATGCATGATGTATATATTTGTATTTTTATGTTTTATATGAGAATGCAACTACTTATTATTAGATGCTAATCAGTGGAGTGTGTAGGATGTAATGTGATTATGATTTCTATATGTATGCATATAATGAAAATTACTAACATGTGGTGATGTAGGTGAATGAAATGTATATATTTTTGGCATGTTATTATACTCAGGCATGTGATAGTGGGCTACACAAAGTCAAGGAAGGACAATGGAGGTCAATCATGAAAGGGGGATGGAAGATAGAAGATATGGAAGTGAAAGAGCTTCTTGTGCTTTATCATCATTAAGCTTTATTATGGTAAATGGGCTATGACAATTGAGGTATAGGTTCGACCCAGAAAGTCATTGTACCCATTTGCATAGAGATCAGACAGTCACAAACAAGGAATGCCCCAGTTCACACTAGACTTTAACATTTTCCTCATATCCTTGGACAAGTCATATCATTACTAAGAGACAATCTACAAAACAACAAAAGAATAGGTGAACATATCCCATCCTCGCCTTTCTAGTCAAAGACATCCCAAAGATATAATCTCTATTTAGAGACATCTCGGAAAAGCTAAAAGACATGTCACCAAAAAATGAAATCAAAAGAAAACCAAGACTTGATACCAACACATAATAAAATCCTCAAGTTATTTGTGTTTCTTGCCACATATGCTAACATGTTTGATTTGGTCACAATGTTGTCATCCTGATAAAGGACCGATCATGCTGAAAACCATGTTGTTGCCAAAGTCTATTGAAAGATTTGATTTGTTGAAAGCCTATTGCTGATTGTGTCTCATCTGAAACTGACTGAATCCATGAAACCGATACTTTATTGCGAAGAAGAACAAAACTTTATTGCGGATTGGTGATGCAAATGATCTTTTATTGCAGATTATGCGCAAAAAGAAGGAGGAAGAAAAAGATGATACTCCTCAAAACATGTGATGCTCAGAGTACCACTTCCATCACTAGATTTTGGTTTTTTGCCCCAATTATGGATTGAACCTGATTTATTATGGAAGGAAAGGGGTGAAAAGGGAGTATTTATTATGAATGGCTAACCAATCTTAAGTAGATAAATAACAAGCCATGATGGGTATAGGTAAATTTATTATGGATGTATAGGCTATGAGTGTGTGCAAAGTGAAAGGATGAGATCAAATCTTGAAGGAGGGAGGAGCAATGTCTATACACATGGCGTCGATAACCCAGTTTTCACCATGGTACTTGCCCAGGGTGCTACCGAAGTGGTTTTCACCATTGGACGAATTTATTTCTCTTTACTTTTTTGATTTTTTGATTTTTTTTTGCATCACAAGGCGCCTGTTTGCTAGGTTTTCACCAAGTAATGATTTTTCTATTTTTATGATTTTTTTTGTATTTTTGTATTTTTGTATTTTTTTTTTTTGTTGTATTTTTGAATTAGAATATTCTGAAAAACTATGTGTAAAACTTGCAAAGGTGCATGTTGTTGATAGGATCCTCTAAAGGTTCTCCATTTGGTGTTGAGAGCTGATATGCACCTGGCCATAGACTATTTTGATGATATAAGGACCAAGCCAATTAGGCTCAAATTTTCTTTACTTTTCTTGGTCCTGCTGATTTTTAGGATTCTCTCTCAATACTAAGTCACCTACCTCAAATATGTGAGGCTTTACCTTATGATTGTAGCTACAACTCATTCTCTATTGATAAGCCTTAAGATGATTAAAAGAAGTTTGTCTCCGCTCATCCAATAGTTCTAGTTTCTATAAGCGGGAGACCCTATAGTCTTCATCATTGATTATATCGCGTAAAGAGACTTGTAAGCCTTTTAACTCGACCTCAATAGGCAAGATAGCTTCGACACCGTAGAAAAGTGAATAGGGAGTGGCCCTGTTATGTGTGTGAACACTTGTATGATAAGCCCAAAGTGTGGGATTGAGTTGGATGTGCCAATTTTTGCCAACATCATCAACTGTCTTCTTGAGGATTCTGAAATGGTTTTGTTAGATGCCTCAGCTTGACCATTACCTTGGGGATAGTATGGAGTTGAGAAGCGGTGGTTAATATGGAAGCGATCACAAAGTTCACGAATATCCTAATTTTTGAAGGGACATCTGTTATCTATAATGATGGAAAGAGGGACACCATATCAACATATGATGTAGTTGAGGATGAATGTAGCAATTTTTTTTCCAGTGACTTGGGTGAGAGGAATGACTTCAATCCATTTCATGAAATATTCCGTGGTAGTGATAATGAATTTATGGCCATTGGAAGAAGGAGGGTGAATCTTTCCTATGAGATCGAGTCCCCATTAACAAAAGGGCCAAGGAGTCATGAATGGTTGAAGTTACTGAGTTGGTGCATGAATGAGGTCTCCATTGATCTGACATTGTTTACATTTCTTGACAAACTGATAGGAGCCTTTTTCCACAGTGGGCCAGTAGTATCCAGTCTAGATAAGTTTCTTGGCTAAGGTCGGACCACTAGAGTGGGAACCAAATATACCTTCATGAACCTCACATAACACAATCTGAGCTTCGTCACTTTCTAAACATCTAAGAAGAGTGCCATCTAGAACTCGAAGGTAAAGGGTATCGACTAAAATGACATAGTGAGAAGATTGGCGGATGAAAGTACGACGTTGATTATTGGAAAGGTCAGGGGGAAGGGTATTGTTGCAAAGGTAAGTGAAAATAGCACCGTACCAAGGGAATTTAGGACCAACAACACATATCATCTCAACAGGAGTGATCTCATACGAGGGAACCAAAATATTATCCACCAAGAACTCGTAGTGGGTTTCATTCTACGGTAGATCAATCAATGAAGCAATAGTAGCCATGGCATCTGCAACTCGATTGTTATCCCTTGGAATCTACTCAAAGATTATCTCTATGAAGTATTGTTTGAATTCATCTACCATTTTCTTATAAGGCAATAATTTTTCATCTTTTGTCTGGTAGTCATCATTCGCTTGACGAATCACCAGTTGAGAGTCCCTAAAAACATGAAGTTCCTGGATCTTCCACTGAATAGTAATTCGTAAACTTGTTAATGCCTCATACTCTACTATGTTATTGGTGCAAGGAAATGACAATCGATAGGATTTAGGAATGGAATCCCCTTGAGGTGTGATAAAGAGGATGCAAGCTCCTGCACCATGTTTGGTGTATGAACCATCAAAATATAATTGCCAAGGCTTCATGTGTGTCACAGTCATAATGGATTCATCTGGAAACTCTGAAGTTATAGGAGCATCATCAATCATGGGTGCATCTACCAATTGTGATGTGATAGCTTGTCCTTTAATTACTTTTCTATCCACATATTCAATGTCAAACTCACTCAAAATCATACCCATTTAGCTAATCTGCCAGTGAGTGTTGCCTTTTTAAGAAGATATTTTAGTGGATCTATTCTAGCAATGAGCTTCGTTTTATGAGTTAGCATGTAATGTCATAGTTTCTACGAGGCAAAAACCACAAGAAGACATGCACACTCAATTGGTGCGTAGTTAAGCTCATAGCCAACCAATGCAAGACTAATATAATATACTAATCTTTCTTTGCCTTCATTGTCCTATTGCACCAAGAGTGCCCCTAGTGCTATTTGTGTGGCTGATATGTAGAGCGATAAGGGTTTCCCTAGAATTGGCAGCATCAAAACTAGTGGATTTAGGAGATGATCTTTAAGTATGTGAAAGTCTGTTGATATTTATCATCCCACTTGAATTTGTTGTTTTTGTGGAGTAGGTGCTAAAAAGGATGACATTTATCTGCAAGTTGAGAAATAAATCTTCATATAGACTGGAGTCTACATTGTAGAGACTGGAATTGATTGATATTCTTTGGTGGTGACATTTATAATATAGATTTGACTTTTACTAGATCGGCTTCAATTCCTCTCTTTGAGACAATGTGTCCAAGGAGCTTCCTTGAAGTTACTCCAAAGACACACTTCGTAGGGTTTAATCTAACATTGTATTTTTCTAACCGATCAAAAACCACTGAAATGATGTCCAAATGTGTTTCTCTTTCTAATGATTTACCGAGGAGGTCGTCAACATAATCTTCCATGGTAACATTCATAAGATCATGAAAGATGGCAGTCATAGCTCTTTGGTATGTGGCACCTGCATTCTTTAGTCCGAAGGGAATGACATTCTAGCATAAAGTTCCCCAAGGACAAGTAAATGGTGTTTTGTGTTGATCTTCAGGTGCGATTTTTATTTGGTTGTACTCGGAAAATCCATCCATCAAAGATAACATTGCATGACCAGCTGTAAGATCCATTATCAAGTCAATATTTGGCAAAGAAAATTTTTCTTTAGGACAAGCTTTGTTGATGTCTCTGAAATCTATATATATTATGATGTTGCGATATGGCTTGCTGATAGGTACCAAGTTAGAGATCCACTTGGGGTAATCAATCAGTCTTATGAATCCAATGTCCAACAATTTCTCAAGTTCCACTTTTACTAATAATGCCACTTGCAGATGCATTTTCCTCAATTTATGTTTGATTGGCTTTTCTCTTGGTTTGATTGTAAAATGATGCATTACTAGATCAGGGTCCAATCTAGGCATATTTGCATATGACCATGCAAAATTGTTTTGTCGTTCTATGAAGAAACTTATGAACTTCGGTCTCTCTTTTTCTGTCAAAGATTGTGCTGAGAATATATTGTATGGATTCTCTAATGTGCCTATGCTTGTCTTGATAGTTTCCTTCACCAACATGGATGATTTCTCTTCATATGATGTCATTGGGAGAATGTCGAACCTTCCATCTTCAGGCACCTCAGAGAGGTTTTCACCCTTAGATACGTCCTTTCTTTTTACCTTTTTAGGGTCAGACAACGCCACAACATGGTTTTCAACATAAGACCCATTGCTTGTTTTTATTTTTATGTTTTTGTGACTAGAAGGCCCAACACCCTCATCAAAGTATGCCACACTATTGAGTTCTATAGTGTATCCTGCTTGATGGTCCCCAAGCGGAAGATCATCTCATATGCCCAAATAGTCTATAAAAGCATCATCATTCTCAAATGTGTCTCATTGTAAAGGTCCTTCTTGGTCCCAATTAATGAGTTGTTGATGAATGAGGGGAAGACCATCAGTGTTTTCAAATTCAATGAGAGTAATGGTAAAGACACAAGTATCTTCAGGTATGTCAAGGTAATTGTCAAGGTTATCGCTAACACTCTCCTCATCTGTCTCAATCATAAACGAATCCAAATTGACATTACTAGAAGTGTATTCAGCAACATGAGTCCTCACTCTACGTGATTTTGACCTAGAACCTAGGAATAGGGACTATTTAGGATCCTCCGAAGTGTTTTCTTTATCATTCTTTTCTTGTGATGTAGACTCTGATAAAGCAGCTTGACCAACCCTGAATTTTCTGTTAAACTCTTCTTCTTCTGTGGGTTCACCTGGTTCTCTAAATGTTTCGGTAAACTCATAATCACTAGATGACTTATCTGAACCCTATTCCCATTCATTAGAGTCAATGGAATAACGTTTTTCTTGTTGATCATTAGAGTCTATAATTTGCAATGCTTCTTTAGATTTGCGAATGCCTAATCTGAAGGGTATGTAACCAAGTCCTTTGGAGCGTTGATTTTGAATCTCAACTCTGGTTGCAATGGTTGAACAATTCCTTTCTTTTGTAATCCAAGAGGGCCTTTACCATCATATCCAAATTTTTGCAAGAACTTGAATCCTTTGTCATATTTCTCACAAGGTATTGTAATAATCTCTTGTGTATCCTCTTCAAGTTCTTTATAAAGAATTTTGTATAAGTCCTCTTCTTCCATCTCACCCCACTTCTTGAATATAGTAGGACCCCATTTTAGTGTGATGATAGATATCTTTTTAGAAGGATGTGGTCATCCATACTCTTTTGGAGAGCCCATTACTTACCTTAGGTACATAGTTTGATTTAGAGTGTGTTCACCCATGCCTTTGTCCTGATATTTCCCTTTGAGTTCACCTTGTTTTGATGTTCAAGGTATTAATGATTCAAGATCAACATATGTGGATGATGGAGTTGCTTCTCTATTGATTGGTATTATTGTTTCCGATTTTGGTCGTAGGTTATTACAATATATGAACATATTCGGATCACCATTAACGGTCACTTCAACTCCATTGTGTGAGAATTTTATACATTGATGATATGTTGAAGGAATGACTCTCATTTCATGAATCCATGGATGTCCCAAGAGTATATTATATGTGAGCTCTAAATCAAGGACTTGACATACCACATCCTTCGTAACTGGCCCAACTCTAAGAGGTAAGGTGACTATGCCCT
Source organism: Cryptomeria japonica (assembly GCF_030272615.1). Classification (NCBI taxonomy): domain Eukaryota; kingdom Viridiplantae; phylum Streptophyta; class Pinopsida; order Cupressales; family Cupressaceae; genus Cryptomeria; species Cryptomeria japonica. Next base: position 899,651,302 of record NC_081414.1, on the reverse strand, counting down.
TGGATGAACGTTCTTCATCATCATATGCTTTAATGGTGATTGCATGTGTAGAATTCACATCCTTTTCAGAATATCCTACTTGCTTAATAGTATTCAATGTACAAATGTTTAGACCCGTTCCTCCATCTATCAAGACTCGTTTTATTCAGTTTTAATGGAGAAAGGCTTCAATATGTAGAGGTACATTATGAGGATGGCTTATGTGTGCATCATTAGCTTCTATGAATGTGAGGTAATGTAGAATGAAAAGGTATCCCACCATGGTTTGAAACTGGTCTACGTTCAGATCAGTGGGTATGGAGGTCTCTCTCAAAGTTTTGTCAAGAATGGTTTTGTGTGAAGGGGATATGCATAATAGATCAAGAATCGAGACGAGTGCGGTTGTTTTCCCTAGCTGGTCTACAAGGTCATACTCATTCTTGGTGGATGATGAGGTTGTGGTCTTGGATGGCACACTTGGCAAGGTGAATTTACCTCGACGGGTTGTGACATTACATTCAGAGGTTTCATTTTTGGAGGATGAGGAAGATGGTCAAATGCCTTTTAACAATCTTACTCCTTTGGGTAGAACCTTCGAGAGTTTTGCCCTTTATGATAATGGGAGAAACATGATTATCCATTGAAATGTGATTAATAGCAGAATCATAATCAGAGGATGTCTTGGTATAATTAGCTTGATTATCTATAGTTTTGGCTTTTCCTTTTTCATGTTTAGGAAATGGCTCCTTAAACATGCTCTTCATTCGAGGTGTGACCATCAACTTCTATGTCACCTTTATCAATAAGATCTCGTATGATATTCTTCAATCCGTGACAATTGCTAGTTAAATGCCCTCACTCTTGTGATACTCATAGTATTCATCATCATTCCACCAATTTGGTTTTACTTTTGGCTCATATGGTGGATTATCTGGTAGTGTCATAAGCTTGTTTGCCACTAACTTCTTGAATGTCGTTTCAATCTGTTCTCCCAACAGAGTGTATTTGCTTTGAGGTTTTGATTGTCTTTGATTGTTCACTTGATTGTTCGTATTAGAAGAACTTGCACCGGGGAAAGTTCTCTTAGGTTTCACAACATTTGCATCTACTACCCCATCATTAACTGTGTTCTTATTCTTGTTCCAAAAGTGGGGTTTGTCTTTCCCATTCGATTTCTCTTTGTTCTTTGAATATCTTGATGATACCTTGTTCAAGGAGGACCTTTTCTGTTGCCATTCCTTTCCCAATGACCTCCTTGAAGGTAGACAAACAAGATTTTCTTAGCTCATATCCAATATCCTTGTTGACGTTTTGAGTGAACATTTCTACCATTTATTTTTATGGGATATCACAAGAGCATCGCCTAGAAAGACCTCTCCATCGCTGTAAAAATGGGGCAAAAGATTCCCCATTTTTCTGTTTAGTATTCCATAAGGTAGCCACTAAAACATCTGTTTCAATGTTGTATGAGAAATGTTGTATGAAAGCCTCTGCTAGATCAATCCATGATTTGATTCCAGGTGGAAGTTGGGAGAACCAGTCCATTGCTTGTTCACCTAAGCTTTATGGGAACAATCTCATCAAGTACGTTTCTTCTCCTGCTACCTCAATGCAAGCTGTGAAAAACTGTCTTATGTGTGCCTTAGGATCCCCTTTACCTTTGTACTTATCAAATTTTGGTGTCACAAAATATGGAGGAAATGGAGGCATTGGAATGCTTCTATAAAATGGGTAAGGACATATATCTCTCATTGTGTATTATTGCTTTGGTGTATTCATGTCTGCCATTTGCTTTTGCAAATCCTTGATTTATTGTTGCAAGTCATTCTTGTGTGGTGTCTTTTCTCTTTGAGCTAGTCCCATGCATAAGCCATCGGGTAGAGGAGGAGGGATATAATGCATATATGGATGGTATTGATCATATATTTGTTCATATGGAGGAGGGACATCGTTGTAGCTTGTATATGGACTACTTGATATGGTGTTGTAATGAGAAGCACTAGGTCTAGGTCGATACATGTCATGACCATGAGGATGGGAGGTATCATAAGAATGGTCTCGAGTATTGCCCCCAAATCTGACATGGGGTCTCCTTGTGTCATGATTTTGAATGTTAGCTTGAGTGTAATTGTATGCATTGGTATGATCTTGGGTATTATCATGATCATGATATGTAGTGGTAGTTCTTCTCCATGGGTAAGGATGATTGCGAGGTTGTTCATGAGAGGTTCTATCATAATTGGCATGACAATGAGTGTGTGTTTGGAATTTTAGGTTTTTGAAATAGAGAGGAAGGTGACTCAAGCATGAGATTATCTCTCCTATTACCACCATTATTAGGCCTCCCAAGCCTTGTATTAGCTTGATTTTCTTGGTTTGGATCATCCTCTAAAATTTGTGACATATCAAAATCATGGGGTAATCATGTTCCACTTTGTGCCATAACTTGGAAGAAATATTGTCTATCCCTTTTCATGATTTCTTGAACCAATTTGTTAAAATGGGGATCCATAATAGTTTCCTTAACTTCTGTAGAATTCACGGATGCATTTCCATTGTCATCATCATTTCCATTTTTGTTCTCATTGTTGTCATTTTCATTGTCTGGTATATTACTGCGATTGTCAAATGGATTGTAAAATTCGTCTCCATCAAATTCATAGGTACTCATATTTAAAGACCTTAAAGCTTCTCTGACTTCCCTTCTAGACCTTTGTGAACGGGTTTCAACCATAGACTAGAGTTTTGACCAAAATTAAAGGTAAGGTGAAAATGCAAAGACTATGGAAGACCAAGAGATGTATGAAATGTAGATGAACCTAGGGTAAACTTGCAATGTCCAAAAGTGTAAGACCAAAGTTTGTATGTTTTTAGAGTAAGGTGTGGCTTCCAAAGAGATGATGGATCACTTGATGAGGTAAGTTGACCTTGACTAAAAAAGACCAAATGAGACCCTAAGATGATAGATCTTGGTACGAGAATCACCTAGTGTTGTGTTGTAGTATGTTTGCAAAGTGTGATGAGGACAAGCAAAGTATCCTTTTGACTCAAATTTAGAAAAGATGTATGAGGGAAATGCAAGTCAAGGAAAATGGTTAAGTATGCGTGACCAAGACAACTTGACTAAAACTGAAGCCCTATAGGAAGTAGCATTAGAAGCTCTTTGAGTCTGAAAACTTAAGTCCTTTTTCTCTTGACAATTTTTTGTAATTTCTAAGTTGTGAACACAGACATAGTTTTAGTAAACCAAGACGTGATTTCTAATCCCAGACGCAGTTATAGTAAACACATGCGTTTTCTGGTTCAATAATGACAATTTTTTTAGCTTTAAAGTCACAAACACGATTCTGCTCTACACAGACGCAAAAATCCAACACAGACATTGTTTTTGACAACACAAACATGATTTTATAGTTTTATCTTGTAAATGTGATAGTATATTTCTCTGATACCTAGACGTGATTTTCCTATGCATAGACGAGATTTCCCAACACAGACGTTGTTTAAAATAACATAGACACGGTTCTAAAAATGTTTTGCAATTCTATCCAATTGTAAAGTTTTTGAATGAGACCAAATCTCAATGTTTTGACTTTTAGTGGCAAGAAAACACAACAAAACAATGAAGACCCAATGTCTGAAAGTGTTTTTGTCAAAAAATGATAAAGTGTTTCAATTTCAAGCGTGATTGTGAAATGTCCTTATTTATTTTGCATACACTTGGAAAACACGACAGACACAATGTTTGTTTAAAATGTTTGATTGATTCTTTGATGAATGAAGACAAGCACAAATCCTAAGGCTAACCAGGACAATAGTTGTTGGATCTCACTTGGTTTCCCAACTATGCTTATTCAAAGCAAATACTTAGATTCTTGACCCCATTATCTCCCCTCCACGACACTCACTTCTTCAGGGCAGCCAAGTACCAGTCCCCATGAAAAGTCCTCGTGGCGAACTTTGTATCTCTACTAAGAACTGCAAGAATGTGAGACGACATTAGAGGTCCAACCTCCTATACCAAAAACTAGAAGGTTTTTGGCTTCTAACACAAAAAGGTATATAGTAAGGGCATCTGTTCAGGTGGCTATAATCAGCAGCGTATTACGCCCCGTTAAATGGAAGGCCTCCCAACTTATAGAGGTTACGCTCTATAGGGTTTATGGGGAGTCATAACATCATTATAGTAACATGTAACACCCATTGCTTGAAACTTTCATCACAAATACTTTTATTTATAGTGGCTTGGAAGAATGTGGCTTTAGCTTGTTGCCACTTGGGTCGTTCCCTCTCACTTGGCCTTATGGGCTACTCAGGAGGTAGGCCCTCTAAAAGGTAAAACAAAAAGAGCCTATTGCTCAAGACACAAAAGGCACTTGTTAATTTTAGAGCACCAATTGAAGTGTTTTGCTAAGCTAAAGAAGACAAAGCAAACAATTTTAAAATTAAAATCTTTGCCAAAGATCCTGCAACAAACTTGTTAGTAGTTTTGAAATGATACCCCTCCTGCAAGCGCATAAGTTAGGTAATTTTTAGAGATCCCAAACAACTTTGTGAAATAGGGGCCTTCAACAAACGTTTTTATCCTTTTCACATAGCTGCACCACAAACACAAACACGATTACATAACACAAACACAAAATGACAAAATAGAAACGTGATTCCCAGATCTGGGACTTGCAAAACAATAGAATGACCTGCAAAAACACAAACGCAAAAACATAGGAAACAGACGTAGAAATAAATAAAAAACGTGGTTAGAAAGGTTGTAGACGCGATTTCAGGATTTATGATATGCAAAACAAATATCAAAATCAGAAATGCAAGCAAAACTATCACATACACGGAAATAAATCACAAACGCAATTTTATCTGTTGCAGACGTGGAAAAATGCATAATCATTTCAATATCAAACGTGCAACTTTAAAAAACACAAATCTGCAAACAAGATGTCAAAATAAAAGGGACAAAAGTCCCACCGGGCATGGCAAAATGTATATGATGAAAAGTGACGATAAACTATTGTCAAACCATAAAGATTCAACCACAAATAATTTAGGTCCTACAATGAAACATTCACTAATACCAATAGAGATACCTAAGATCATGCAAATCAACAAAATAAAGCAATATTACAATTCACATGTCAAGTAAGGTTTCAATCTCCATTGTCTCCTATCTCCATTGATCTTGTTTGATATATTTGCTCTCAAATTTTATGTGTGCACAAGAGCTCAGCAAATAATGAATTGTGGTTGATAGCTTGATTGCAAGAAGGCTTGATTGCATAAGATTGATTATGTCATTAGGGTTGAAAATGAAGGATAGTAGGTAGAAGAAATAATTAAATGATAAAGGGGGTAGGTAAGAGAAGAATTAGAGATGAATGACATGTGTCATAGGTAGAAAAGGCTAATGAATTAATTAAATAAATAAAGATTTATTTAATTAATAGAGGAATTGGGATCAATTAAATAAATAAAATATTTATTTAATTTAGGAAAAAGGTTATTTAAATAAATAAAAGTATTTATTTAAATGAGGAAAGACTTAGAAGAGGATTAATGAATTAATTTAATAAATAAAAGATTTATTTAATTAATAGAAGACTTAGGGTAAAATAATTAAATAAATAAAATATTTATATAATTAGACAGGACAATTTAAGGTGTCTATAGTAGGTTTGTCAACAAGATTCACAACATTATTGGACTCAACACCAAGGTCATCAGGAGAATATACAAGAAGCTTAGACTCAATCACATTAGTATAATGAGAAGACAAAGGATTAGTAAAGATTTGAAGGTTTTGATTAGAAGGAGCTATGAATTTGTTCCTTTGTCATTCACACCTGATACAAATATGGTATTGTTATCAATAAAGTCTTGAATCCTAGTCCTTAAGGTATAACATTTTTTAGTATCATGACCGAGTTGATGATGGTATTGGCAAAAGGCTTTGGGATCATGATAAGGTAGCAAAGGTTTGGAGGTATCAATTGGCTTGATAGGAGGAAGTTTTAACACATTTTTATTTATCAATTTTGTCAATATACTATGCAAAGACTTAGAAAGAGGAGTAAATTCTTTTCTAAAGTATTTGGATAAAGAGGCCACACTTGATGTAGTGGCTACCACTTGAGTATTGATGTTTTCATTTATCTTGATGTACCCCTTGTTTGGTTTAAACTTCACAAAAAAAAGTTGAGCACTCTCATTCTTATCAACTTGAGCTATTGAAGGAGATGATTCAAATTGACTCACTTGAAGCTAATAATTATGAATCATGGCGCACAATTGCATAAAGGAAGTAAACTCTGAAAAGAGAAGCTTATCCCTAATGTATTTTTGTAAATTAGCAATACAAATTCTTTGAACATCATGATTAGGCATAGGATAAGCAATTAAAGAGTATAAATGTTTATATCTACCAATAAAATCAATCACTTTTTCTTTAACACCTTGCTTACAATGAATCAAATCAATCAAAGTAATTTTGAGACCAATATTATTGTGAAATTTTTTAATGAAAGCATTAGCTAATTGTTGAAATGATGTAATAGATTAAGGAGGCAAAGAACAATACCATTGTAAAGCTTTATCCATAGAGGTTCTAGTAAACAATTTAGCCATAAGTCTTTGATCATGAGCAAAGTCACTAGATAATGTTTGAGATATTTTCACTTGAGTTAAGGGATCACTTTTTCCATTGTAAAGCTCCAATTGCAGGACTTCCATATGTTTAGGAGGGACAACATGGACAATGCCATCGAATAATGGGCTGCCTACATCAAATGTGGGCACATTAAACTTGGATTGGGTAGTGGAAGTCAACTGTTGTTGTAGGGATGAGACACTTTGGGCTAAGTTGTTGATGATTGCTTCAATGGATGGATTGAAATTGGACATATTAGATTGTGGTGGAGTGACATTGTTGTATGTAGGTGGAGGTTAAGAATAAGGAGGTGGAACACTATGATAGGTGGGTATAGGAGATGATCGAGATATAAATGGAAGACTCGCGGAAGGAGGTGTGTAAGAGTTTTGATTAACAAGGTTGCCCCCTTGACTAATATGTGTACGATTAACATTTTGTGTTGAATTCGTCATGATAGAATATGTAAATTTAGGCACACTAGGAAAGGATGTAGGCATAGGAATAGAATGATTGACTTGACTAGTGGTTTGAGTGTAACCAAGGACTTCGACACAACTTTTGATAGGCATGATATTAATGTCAACAATATGAGCAAGGCCACACAACAAATCAACACCAATTTTATCACTTTGTACCATTCTTTTTAATCCTTCAATCAATGAGATTGCCTCACTTTCTGGGTATTGTTGACTCATCTATTGTTGAAGATTTTCAAATTCATTGTCAATATTTTCCAATTGGTTAATGGTAACCCTAGTTAGTGATTCATTCACATCATAAGAATTATAAAAGAATGAGGATAAATGACATCATTTATTGGGTTAGAGGAAGCACCAACATTCTCATGAATTAAGTTATCCAAATTAGGATCCATATCTTTATTAATTAAACCTTGAGAAGCCTTAATTCTACAAGTTCTTGTCACGAAAATATTGTAGGTAGGACTAATGGTAACAAAATTAATGCAGAAAGGAGGGAAATGTGAACACACAAATTGAAGATTATGATTAAACAATACAAAAATTTATAAAAATGATTGATTAACCAATTAATTAAGCAATGTAATTTGTGAATTTGAAAGATAAATGCCTCTAAATCATAGCATAACATATTATAAAGATCAGAACTGAAAATATATTTGAAAAATTATGCAACCCACAAGTAAATTTTAGAATTATAAATTAGGGTTTTTGTAAAATCAATCTTTGAATTTATGTAATTCAATTATAAATGAGATTTATGACTGCAAATTTGAATTTTAAAATTGAAGATCTCAATTACACTCTAGAAAATTAAAGTGAGCAAGCAATCAATCTTCTATCAAGCATTGAAGTAGAAGTGAAGTCAAGATTCAAGCATTGGAGATGACATTCATGTTCTATGTTTTATGAAGACTATCTACGTAAAATCCTAATTCCTTGTGAAGACAAACAAAACTCCATTAAAGTTATATCATTAGGTTTTTCATTCATTTTCAACCTTTCCCTCTAAAGGAAAATATTTTACCGTAGTACTTTATTTACATTTTTATTCTATTTCATGGTTAATTCCGAAATCAGGGTTTAACCTAAGGAAAACCTCTATTCCTAATAATTTTCTCCTTTTTACTGTGTGCAAGAATAGGTACAGAGCTACGTTTTGGAGGAATGATAGGATTCACGAGGATGAATAAGTTCCCCTTTGGACAACAAAAATTTAGGAGGACCAAGGCTATCACCACCATGGTCCTGATAATTTAGGATAAATTTCGAGGAGTAGATCCAAATCATATTCCTTTGCTCAAATCCAAGTTTGTGGCTCCATACAATGACTGTAGCTCACTGTTTATGCATAGTTTATTCAATAATTCATCATTGTACCCTAATCTTTTACAATTCAATCTTAGTGAAAGAAGAGTCCCATTTAGGAGGCCTAGAATTTGATAAGAATCTTGGTCTATTTGGCTAAGATCTATCAAATTCCTATATCTCCCTAATGCAATGATGATTCAAAATTAGTGGTTTTACTACATTTTATGGTGAAACCCTAAATTTTTTACCATTACAAGATCAAAGCTCCACAAGAAGATTTAGATCCAAAATGCAAATGACATAATCATAGGCACATGGCTAAGTCCACATCAAGAAGGAAGAATGCAAAAGAGCATACCATAGGAGCTTTACATCCTCCCCTTGGGCTAGGCTTACTCTTAGAAGCCTAAAAATCAAGAACAATGTACCTTCAATGCACAACCTAACAATCACGATCAACATACAAAAATGACCATTCAACTCACCCGCAAGTCTAGGTCACATCACACAACCCTATCACCATCACCAAAATAATCTAAAACTAGACCTACTATTAGGTCTGCAAGAGCATCAACAACTCACTAACTTTGATAATAGAGCCACAACACGGTGCTAGGAACTCCATCTAGCCACAAACTCTAACAAAAAAATTCAAACTCCAATAAATTTACCTCATCTTGTGGCAACCAAGCACAAAAATTTGCCCTCAAGGATATCTCCTCAAGACAAGGCACAAACTTATAGGGCTACAACCTAAAATTAAGGGGGAAAATATTATTCCACAAGAGAGAAAAAATCCACCATGCTCATCTAGAGCTCACTTCAATTTAGGAGGAGTCTCAATTACTCCACCATGATCTTGAACAATTGATGATTCCTTACAATGTCTATTTCTCCTCATAAAACTAAGACCAACTCAAAAGCACTCAGAGGATTGAACTCAATGAAATTTACCTCTCACAACTAGGAGTAGCCTCAATATAAAGGCTCAACAACCCCTAAACATTAGAAGAAAGACCACATGATTGCCAACTAACCACAAGGAATATGAGCAAAGCAAGATTTTCTCTACTGTCCAACACTCGACTATAGCCGAAATAGTGGTTACTTGATGCAATCTTGATCATGGTTTCTCAATTAATGGGGTAACATTGAACCTCTCACAAGGGTCAATGTCTTGCACTCACAACTTCAACCAAGCTCAGGATGGCCAATTCTAGTTAACAAAAATACATCTAGTTCCAGCCTTAGGCTAGGAATGACACAAACCACTAAGGAGAGCTCCTCAAACACACACCAAATTCCAACATGAATTCTACCAAAAAGATCATACCTAAAGATATAGTAGATGTAATATAATCATTAGGTGTCAAAGCAATAACCAAGTGTACTTCTCATCCCTACACTATGTTAAACATACATGTAGTTAGGAGATTCACATCTAAAGTGACATGTCGAGTACCCATAAGCAACAAAATGACAAGATTAATGGTGCATTAAACACCGCATTTAGAAAAAAAACATATGTATCCATGCTTAACCAATATCACACAAGGTATGCATTATCACTCATAAAGGACAAAAAAATTGCAATTCATTATGATTTTCACTAATAAAATAATATGAAATTCTCATTTGTTCAATCACAAATCTCTAAACCATTTTATATATTTCAAGGATTTTCAATCATAATTATCATGAGAAACATCTTTTAATTCTTTAATTGAATTACAACTCTAACTAATCAACAATCACATGTGGTACATTCTTTGTGATATTCTCCCTTTTACATACTATTAGAGGTTCACACATGTGATAGAAAACAACACTTAACATAAAATAGGGCCAACAACATCAATCATTTGAAACAGTCATCATGAGATTAAAAAAAGAGAAAACCCAAGTGGGGGAAACATGAAATTCAACATTAAATTATAGAAATGTGTGCAACTTCAACAATAAATAAAGCATGACCAGTGTCACAAAATAGATAGATACACGAGTTTGGTGACTAATTATAGGCATAAGAAAATCCAGAAAAATTAGAATTCAATGCTAGCACGTACAACACATGGATAAATTAATAACCAAACAAGCATCAATCATATAGTATATCCACTTAATGGAGTGACTAGTATTAGCCACATTGAAGGGAGTAATTGTTGCACAACGCTCAAGGATGCAATATCCTGAATGCGTTAAAGAACATACCTAATCAAAATCATACAATAGAGTCATTTCATTTCATTACTCAATAACTTATATGCAATTATAATTTTTTGTTTACTTGTAATCATTTACTATTTCAATGCAATGCAATTCCTTTCTTAGATAAAAAGACATGCAAATTATTTCTTCATACAAGAAAACATATGCAAGAGAATATAATGCCATGTCCATAGGACAATACATTAATGCATGGACCAACTTCACTTACAAGGTCACATTCACAGAGTAATTATGATCATAAGGATCCACTACACAAGATCCACCTCCTTCACATATATTCACAACACAAGGCCACTCCAAGGTATGTTATGATTTCAATACATGGGCACTTTACTCATATATGCTAGGAGGGTCACAATATACACATGATCGTCATTACAGAGCCTGATGAGGATACATACAATCACATAACAAAAAAATACTTTTCACTTTACATATACAAGGGTGACTAACAAATATTCACATAAGGATTTCCCTCATAAGGGTATGCATTTACTTTCAACACAATTCACTATCACACAAGGGTAACTGAAATTCACATACTTACAAGAACAATTCAACAAGATCACCTTGCCATAATAACACTAGGGTATCACAATACAAATTTTACATTAACAATATAGTCTGCTCACTAAACAATTAAGGTCTACTCAAGGACATGGACAACAATGTCAATTGCCCTTTAGAACACCCTATGGTGCACCCATACATGATGGATGGAAACAAAACAATAACAAGGTCATAATGCAAGTTGTGCATGATGCAAATTAATCAAGGAACTTAATGATGCTACTTAGTAGCTACATAGATATTCATACTGTTTATGGTGAAAAGTGGATGGCAACAATATTGAAAGACTAAATGAATTCAACCACAAAACCCTAGCCTAACAACAACAAAGATCCACCATAACATATGAAGATTACCTAAGACAATGCAAATCAAATAAAATCACAAAGATTATACCATCACATGTCCAATAGGGTTTGGATCTCTATTCTTCCTATCTCCATTGATCTTGCTTGATATATTTGCTCTCAGATTTTATGTGTGCATAAGAGCTCAACAAAGAACGGAAATGTGGTTGCAAGTAGGCTTGATCGCATATGAAAGTTCAAATGCTAAAGTCGTTGGGTAGTATTAGATAATGAAGGAAGCATCTCCTTATATAGAAGACACTATAAGAAAATGGAGGGATAAGATTGAGAGGTGTAAAAGATAAATGGTCGGCTATGATTAGAGGGTAGGTAGATAAAATAAGAAAATAATAAGAGGGTAGGTAGTGTAGGAATTAAGAGATGAGTGACATGTGTCATAGGTAGAAAAGGTTAATGAATTAATTAAATAAATAAAAATTTAATTAATTAATATAAGAAGTGGGATCAATTAAATAAATAAAAGTATTTATTTAATTTAGGAAAAGGGCAATTTAAATAAATAAATGTATTTATTTAAATGAGAAATAAGGCTAGAAGAGGATAAATGAATTAATTAAATAAATAAAGATTTATTTAATTAATAGAATAATTAGGATAAAATAATTAAATAAATAAGAATATTTATTTAATTAGACATGACAATTTTAGGTGTCTACATTTTTCCCCTCTTTGAGACAATGCAGCTTGCCGCGTTGTTTCAAAGAAGATAATATGAACTGATACAAAGTTGCCCTAGGATGGGAATGATATGCCCCCTCGAGAGATTGGATGAAAATGTCTGGAAAGATCACAGACAATCTCTCAATAAGAAATAAAGGGTAGAATGGACTGATTGGATAGGATAGAGTGACAGAGTCATGAGATAACGAAGACTGACACGGGAGACTAGGGCTAGGGCTAGGGCAGTCTATAAGATAGACCACAAGGGGAAAATATCCTCATTGTCATCCACACATCCAAGAGATCAGAGTGTAGAGAGAGAATAGAGCAGCAATAGTCAGTAGTGATGGCATTGGTGCACAGATTCGACCATGTTTGCCGATTTCAGAGGCTAGTAGATGCAGGAGAGCCGGTAAGTACCACAAAACCTCCTTGTACTTTTTCGCATTAATTATTATCATAATGCATGCTAGGTAGGGTAATAAATGCGCATTAGGTATGTCTAAAAAAATGTCAACCGACAGGAAAAACATTAAGGCGTGTCTGGGTAGGCTAGGCATGTTTGTGTCAGATGCGAGCGCGTTTGTGTTGTGCAGGCGCGTTTATGCTATATGGGCGTGTCTGTGTAGAGCAGAGGCACATCTATGTATGTCAGGCGCGTCTGTACAGAGCAGACACGTATGTGCAGTATGTAAGCATGTTTATGTCATAAATATGTGTTTATGTCTTCTAGGTCAAATCGACAGTTCTGTGATGAACATAGGTTGTCAATTGGATAAACTGTTGAGAGGATACACTCAAGCAGGTCCTCTAGGGAAGACTAGAATAGCAGATATGGCTAGGATCGACAATTCTGTGATAGAACATACGTTGCCAATTAGGAAACTACCCAAGAGGATACACTCAAGAAGAGGCCCTAGGATATGATAGATCAAGGCACTTTGTGATGAACAGGGAATTCCAAAACATAGTACTTTGTGATGAACAGGGAGTACTAAAATGAGCAGCACTTTATGATGAACAAGGAGTGCAAAAGTGAGCAACACTTTGTGATGAATAGGGAGTGCAAACACATAGTACTTTGTGATGAACATGGAGTACCACTAGGATAAAAAGCAACACTTTGTGATGAACAGGGAGTGCCACTAGGATAGAGTGCCATAAGCACTAGGATAAAAAGCACCGTTTTGTGATGAACAGGGAATGCCACTTTGATTGACACAGTTGATTTGCTTGACTGCGGGAGTAACTACCTATGCTGGAGTCAGGAGAGAGATTCCCATCGACTCAAAATTTGTGAGCAAAGCTGATAGTCAAGGAGAGAGTAGCAGTTCAGGCTATGGGCCTGCGATATATTTTGTATGTGCCTGAGTTTTAGGCGAACATGGGGTTGCTAACTCGGTTGGGTAAGAGATGGCACTCAGAGACATGTACGTTTCATTTACCGATGGGTGAGATGATAGTCACCTTAGAGGATGTATATAGGATACTGCAGATACCGATCAATGGGGAGTTAGTACCTTACAATTGAGACAAAGACAGGGATGTACTAAGACGAGTGTTTTAGGATCTGGGATTGGAGATGAGGGCTGGACACGTGGCTTGGGATACCATGACATAGACAGGATTAGCACTACCAGCAGTGTTGGCCGGAGTGATCAGTGGGTTCCTCTGTTCGGATAGGGAGACATGAGGATTGGCTATGGGATGGGGGAGTACACTGGAGACATTGGTGACAAAGCACACCAGGATTGCATGGGGACCGTGTCTGCTGACACACTTGTACTATGAGTTACATTAGTTTGTATACCATGGATCAACAAGATTGGGCTGTGGAGTGATATTATTGCAGGTGTGGGCATATGAGCATCTGCCAGTGACACGACCAATTCATTTCAGAGGTAGGGGCCATGGGCACAGTTTTGTACATCTGTATGATATGATTACATCTCAACCATGGATTGGGAGATTAGAGTACTGGCACAGGGTCATTGATGAGATTGACACTGTAGTATGGAGGTCATATCGAGAGTGTGAGGAGTGGGAGGATGATGCAGTGGAGCTGCCATATGTATTTCAGAGCAGGTATCTGATTGGGCAGATGCCATACGTTCTTGAGAGGTAGTTGGTGGATAGGGTGGACAGGTAGTTTGGCAGGATACAATGGATGCCACAAGGTTCTGGGATGTATGCGCAGACAGTGAGAGATCAGGCACACTTCGGGTCATTGTTGTCTTATGATCAGGTAGTGACGCTATTAGTAGAGATGATTCCCTTGCCTTGGGATATGTAGCTATAGATAGAGGATGCAGTGATGGATGCAGAGTATACCGCATATTGGGCAGAGCATCTGTTTCCACGACTGATGGATCCAAGGGAGTCGATAGATGGAGATGGTGGAGGTGATGGGGATGATGATGGAGATGGCAGAGGTAGAGGCCGATGGAGGAGGTGGGATATAGTAGGAGAGAGGAGAGTGGCTCTGAGGAGGGAGGGTGGAGAGGAGAGGCAGGCTCACATGGTGAGGGGCAAAGGTGGATTGCCTTTACAGGGGCCAACAACACAGGTTCTCGGATAGGTATAGAGACAGGGATAGGGATAGGGGCAGCCACAAGAGTAGCCACAAGTATAGGGACAAGGTGAGGGGGGAGAGGAGGAGGATGAGTCACTAGATTTGAGGGAGATCTGCTAGGGACAGGCAGATGAGATCCAGGATCTTGAACGGGAGAGGGATAGGCTCAGGAGACAGCTGAGGGATACTAAGCGGGAGAGGGATCAGGCTATCCAGTGTTATACAGAGGCTGAGATAGAACTGAGGGCAGGGAGACAGGAATCAGAGGACACAGAAGCTGGATATGGCTATGTTCTGTGAGTTGGGGAGGAGATATGCTACTGGAGAGACCTATACTATGGAGCAGTGGTACCATAGCAATGGGCTAGGAGCTTTCGTAGACCATCACGGACAACGACGACCACTAGAGGGAGGGACAAGAGACAGGCATCAAGTGGTGGGGTCATGGGTCCTCCACCACCACCAGAGAGAGGGGACATGAGAGATAATCTTGGGGCGGGTCCTTTCAGGGCTCAAACTTCGTTGAGGCCAGCTGGCTTCGAGGGAGGGAGTTCATCATAGCCTTAGAGGGCTCCTTATGTGTAGACACCTAAAATTGTCCAGTCTAATTAAATAAATATCTTTATTTATTTGATTACTTTAGCCTAATTCTTCTATTAATTAAATAAATCTTTATTTATTTAATTAATTCATTTATCCTCTTCTAGCCTTATTTCTCATTTAAATAAATACATTTATTTATTTAAATTATCTTTTTTCTAAATTAAATAAATATCTTATTTATTTAATTAATCCCACTTCTTCTATGAATTAAATAAATCTTTATTTATTTAATTAATTCATTAGCCTTTTCTACCCATGACACATGTCATTCATCTCTTAATTCCTACACTACCTACCCTTTCATTATTTTAGTATTTTCTTTACCTACCCTCTAATCATAGCCGACCTCTTTTACACCTCTCAATCTTATCCCTCCATTTCATATAGTATCTTCTATATAAGGAGATACTTCCTTCATTAGCAAACCCTCAACTATGCTTTCAACCTCAATGATTACTCAACTACACTATGCTTTTGAACTTTCATATGCAATCCTACTTGCAACCATATTTTTGTTCTTTGTTGAGCTCTTGTGCACACATAAAATTTGAGAACAAATATATCAAGCAAGATCAATGGAGATAGGAAGAATGGAGATTCAAACCCTATTGGACATGTGATGGTATAATCTTTGTAATTTCATTTGATTTGCATTGTCTTAGGTAATCTTCATATGTTATGGTGGATCTTTGTTATTGTTAGGCTAGGGTTTTGTGGTTGAATCTATTTAGTCTTTCAATATTGTTGTTATCCATTTTCACCATAAAAATTTTGGCACACCCGGTGGGACATGGATTTTTGTTAGATCTATGCTTTTTGCAGGTTTTCCTAACCATATATTGCTATTTTGTAAAACAATTTGGAGAATAACCTTGTGCAGCTAGGGTTTTGGACACAAAATCAAGATCTTGGAGAGATTTGATCTGATCTCATAAATGGATAAGAATTTTTGCACCAAATTTTGTTTACAGGTTGAGGAGAGTATTAATAGATCTCAATCCAAAATTCAGAATTTTTGGAGCACATTTGCATTTTCCATGATTTTTTTAATGATTTTTCATAAAAAATTAATTTTGAGAGAAAATTAGTAAATTTTTCAGATTTTTTTATATTTTTGAAAATATCTCTGATTTATACACATGATCTATTCTTTGTAATTTTAATTTTGATGCAAAATATTTCCCTAAAAATTGAATCTTTAAAAATTAGGGTTTTTCCTTATTTTGATCAAATCTCACAAACAACTTCGAATTTTGGCATCAAACTTTTTTTGCTGGTCAGGAAAATTATCAGAGGTCTCCAATAAAAATTTCAGATTTTTTGGATCAAGGTTTCATTTTATATGAATTTTTTATGATTTTTCATAAAAAATTAATTTTGAGATAAAATTAGCGATTTTTTCTGATTTTCTTACATTTTTAGAAATCTCTCAGAATTATACATAGGATCTGTTCTTTGTGATTTTAAATTTGATGCAAAATCATTCCTTAAAAATTGGATCTTTGGAAATTAAGGTTTTGCATTATTTTATTCATATCTCACAAACTGCTTGGATTTGTTGCAGAAATTTTTTTATGTACGTTTGAAAGACCATCAGAACTCTCCAATAAAAATTTCAGATTTTTTGGATTGATTTTTCTATTTTATATGAATTTTTTATGATTTTTCATAAAAAATTAATTTTTGGAGCAAATTAGCAAATGTTTTGGATTTCCTTACAATTCTGGAAATCTCTTGAAATTTTATAGGTGGTCTTTTTTTATGATGAATCAGATATTTGAATTGGTCAACAAAACACCTTGTTGAAGACCCCTATTTCACAAAGTCTTTTGGATCTAAAATTTACCTAACTTGTGTGCTTGCAAGAAGGGGTGATCATTTGAAACAATCCAAACTACTAACAAATCTTTGTTGCAGGACCTTGACAAGGATGTTTATTTTGATCTTTATTGTGTGCCTTGTTTTCATAGATTATCAAACACTTCAATTGGTGCACTAAAATTGAACCAATGTCCTTTGTGTCTTGGGCAATAGGCTCTTTTTGTTTAATCTTTAGAGGGTCTGTCTCCCCGTGTGGTCATTAGGACTACTAGTGAGGAGAGAACGACCCAAGTGGTAGCGAGAAAAACCCACCTCTTCCGAACCACTATAAACAACTATATTCATGGTGAAAACTATGGATAACGTGTGCTGATTAGTTCATACCGATACTATGTCTCCCCATAAACCCGTTTGATCAAATTTATTTGATCATTTTTAGGGCATAACCCCTACCGGTTGGGAGCCTTCTGTATTTACAGAGCTAAAATTGCCGCATGTATGGCCACATGAGCGGATGCCCTTACTAGCACCTTTTTGTTTTAGAAGCCAAAATCCTTCTAGTTGTTGGGGTGGACCTCTGGTAGCGGCCCACACACATACGGTTCTTAGTAGAGATACAAAGTTCACCACGAGGAGTTTTCATGGGGATTGATGCTTGGCTACCTCGAGAAGTGAGTGCAGAGGGTGGAGCCAGTGGGGTTAAGCATCTAAGTATCCGCTCTGAATAGTGTAGCCTAGGGGGAAACTCCATGTGGGATCAACAACTATTGTCTTGGCCAGCCATAAGAATTGTGCTTGACTTATTTTGAACAATCAAACATTCAAGACCAAACATCAAACATTGTGTCTTTTGTGTGTTCAAGTGTATGCAAAACAATTTTACATCAAACAACACACTTTTCTTTGAGTCGTTTTGAGTCTAAACACTTGCAAACATTGAGTCCTCATCAACACTGTGTCCTCTTGTCATGAAAAACAGTCAAACATTTAGATTTGGTCACAACAAAACAACTTCACAAATTGGAAAATTTTATAGTCAAGCAAACAAGAGCAATTAGTTTCAAAATTCTTGAGCTTCCTAAGTTATTTATCTGGGTTTTCATATAGCATTCAGCCTATTTTTGGGTCTCATAAAGTTCATCATTGCTTTACACCTTACATTACACTCACATTTGTCTAAACTTGAGTCAAAAGGTCACTTGCTTGTCCTCATCATACTTTGTCAACACATTACATACAACAACATTTTTCTAAGTGGTCCCTCATCAAGGTCTATCACCTTTGGGCCTCATTTGGTCTTACTTAGAGTCAAGGTCAACTTACCTCATCAAGAGAAACTATCATCTCTTTGGAAGCCACACCTAGTCTACTACATACATACTTGGTCTTACACTTTGGACATTGCAAGTACACCTCAGATTCATTTACATTTCATCCAACTATTGGTCTCCCATACTCTTTTCCATTTGCATCTACTTTCACACATCTTGGTCAATACCTAGTTCATGGTTGAAATCCGTTCCCAAAAATATAGGAGAGAAACTAAAGAGGCTCAAGAGTCCGCAAACATGAGTGTCTATGAGTATGACAATGATGTCTTTTTCAATACTGATCATAACACATTACCTGACATGGATGCCTATAGAAACATTCTAAATGTTGAGAACATGGACACTACAAACAACAATGGTACACACAATGACAATATGGACAACTTTTCTGTACATTCAGTAGAAGTGGAAGACACCATTATGAATCCCCATTTCAATCGATTGGTTGAGGAAATAATGATGAGAGATAGACAATACTTTCTACAAGTGATAGCACAAAGTGGAGCCAAGATACCTCATGATTTTGACATGTCTCAAATAATGGAAAATCAAACTTTGCAACAAGCTCACCTCAACATGGATCAAAGGAGGGCTAATAGTGGAGGCAATAGAGGACCACATATGGTGCCTAAATCACCATCATCTTTGTTTCAAAAACCAGAGGTCCCATACACACATGGTCAAGCATATGATACTCACTTTCGTAGACCATTATGGAAGTCTTATGCAGAAAAATATGCTCAATCACATACCAATGCTAAGGATCAACCACCAAAGCAATTGGATATTCAAAGGCATGCTCAAAATTTGGACACAAGGAAACCTCGTGTCAAATTTGGGGGCAACACACTAGAACAAACTTATGACATGCCTATAGAGTATGGTATACATGGACAAAGCAGATATTCAATTCCTCACCATGACTCTATACCAAGTGGTCCATATACGCAACATCATTATAGACCTCCTCCATATGAACATGTGTATGATCAATATCATCCATATATGCAACATTCTCCTCCACTTGGTGCTTCAGGCATGGGGGCCCAAGAAGTCGGTCTCCACCTAAGAATAATTTGGAACAACAAATCAAGGACTTGCAAAAGAAAATGGAGGACATAAATACACCAAAGCTAACTTACACAATGAAAGACATATGTCCTTATCCCTTTGACAAAAGCATTCCAATGCCTCCATTTCCTATACACTTTGTGACACCTAAGTTTGATAAGTATAGAGGAAAAGGAGATCCTAAGGCACACATAAGACAATTTTAGATAGCTTGCATTGAGGTAGCAACAGAAGAGACATATTTGATGAGATTATTCCCACAAAGCTTAGGTGATCAAGCTATGGAATGGTTCTCTCAACTCCCACCTGGAATTAAGTCATGGGGTGACTTAGCAGAGGCATTTATCCAACATTTCTCCTACAACATAGAGACAGACATATCAGTCACTACTTTGTGCAACACCAAACAAAAGGATGGAGAATATTTTTCATCATTTTTACAAAGATGAAGGAATCTAGCCAGTAGATGCTCTTGTGAAATTCCACAAAAAACAAATGGTAGAAATATTCACCCAGAATGTTAACAAGGACATTGGTTATGACTTGAGAAAAGATTGCTTATCCACCTTCAAAGACGTCATTAAAAAAGGCTTAGCAACAGAGAAGGTCCTAATTGAACAAGGAGTCATCAAAATATTCAAAGAAAACAAAGAGGACTATAAACGAAAAGACAAGCCGAGATTTTAGAGTAAAAACAAGAACATAGTCAATGATGGTGTTGTGGATGCCAATACAGTATGACCCAAAATCATTTTTTCTGGATCAAGTTCTACAAACAATCAAGTGAATACTCAAACAACTTCCAAATCACGAAGGAAGTACACCCCATTGGGAGAACCACTAGAGTCTGTTTTCAAAAAGCTAGTGGCAAACAAGATAATCACAATTCTAGATTTTCCTCCATATGAGCCAAAGGTTAAACCAAATTGGTGGAATGATGATGAGTATTGTGAATTTCATAAGAGCAAGGGTCATAAAACAGGAAATTGTCATCGACTAAAGAACATCATACAAGATCTCATTGATAGAGGTGACATTGAGATTGAAGGACACTCATCCAATCAAGAACATGAGATGTTTAAGGAACCATTCCCAAAGCATGACAAGGGAAAAGCTACAACCACAGATGACCAAACCAACTATACCAGAGCATCCTATAACTATGATTCAACTATCAATCACATTTCAATGGATAATTATGTCTCTACCATTATCATCAAGGACAAAACGCCTGAGAATTCTACCCATAGACCTAAGATTGTCCTAAAAGGCATTGGATCTTCTTTCGAACCTACCTCTGAATGTAATGTTACAACTCGTCGAGGTAAATTCACTTTGCAAGGTGCTCTAACTAAAAACACTGCTTCCTCATCGACCAAGCCTGAGTATGACCTTGTAGAACAATTAGGGAAGACACCTGTGCTTATCCCTATCCTTGAGCTCTTATGCATATCCCTTGCACATAAAGCCATTCTTGACAAAACTTTGAGAGACACTACTATCCCCACTGATCTGAATGTGGACCAGTTTCAAGCCGTGGTGGGATACCTTTCCGTTCCACACTCCCTTACATTCACAGAAGTTGATGATGCCTCCATGATCCAACCACATAATGCACCTTTACACATTGAAGCCTTCCTACACAAACATCGAATAAAATGAGTCCTGATAGATGGAGGAGCAGTCTAAACATTTGTACATTGAACACTATTAAACAATTGGGATATTCAGATAAAGCGATGAATTCTACAAACAAAATTACCATCAAGGCATATGATGACAAAGAGCGTTCATCCAAAGGCACAGTCACCTTACCTCTCAGAGTTGGGCCAGTTACGAAGGATGTGATTTGTCAAGACCTAGACCTGGATCTCACATACAACATACTTTTGGGACGTCCATGGATTCATGAGATGAGCACAGTCCCATCTACATACCACCAATGCATTAAGTTTCCTCACAATGGAGTCGAAATGACCATAAAAGCTAACCCAAATCCATTCATATATTGCAACAATTTGCGACCTAGATCAGAAATAACAATCCCAGTCAACAGAGAAGTTGTTCCTTCATCAACATATGTGGATCCATAATCCTTAAAAGATTCTACATCAAAACAAGCAGAGCTCAAAGAAAAGTTCAAGTTTAAAGACCTGGGCTGTGGTGAGTATATCTTTCATGTTGATCAACTCCCACTATCTCCTAAGACATTCAATCGACATGAACAATCTATAAACAATTTGCAATGCCAAGGAATTGGATACGAAGCACCTAGTGTTGTGGCTACTAAGTTTAAATGTGAATCTCCTCCAATGGTGCAAGCATCTCTTGATGTCAATAGTCCTAAGAGTGCTTCCAACAAAGAATCTATTGAGAATATTGCCAGCCCTCTTGATAACTCACATACCTTTACCATATCATCCACTCATTCCATTTCCACTCTGCTCCTAGACTTGGATCAACAAGAATTAAAAAAGCCCTTACTAATTGGAGATCACAAATCAAGATTTGGAAAGAAAAATAAAGAAAAGTCCTTTAGTCCAAATCAAAATCAAAAGTTATTGGACTTTGCAAAAATAAAGTTCAAGGATAAGAATCCTATGAAGAAAAAAGAACAAGAGTTGATCTCCCCTAATATCAAAATAACTGGGGTGCAAAAGTTCTACAATTTTTAGTCAAAAAACATACTTGTTGATCCTAAGTCTCCACCATGCTATCCTACTTTCACTTCTTTTCACAATCATAAGCCTTCATAACTCATCCACTTGTTCCACACATCCTTTCCCTTCTGGCAATACATCATGGACCTTTAATGGAGCTTCCTCAAAGGACTTTGTTATCAAGGGTGCCCAAACTTCTTCAGGTGACATGCATACGGGCCTGTGTAGTCCACACACTAGTAATTCTATCTCAGTTTCTTCATCAAGGAAGACAGTCACTCAAGATACACATCATTCAATCAAGGAACAATGCAGCTACAATCATAAGATAAAGCCTCACATATTTGAGGTGGGTGACTTAGTTCTCAGAGAAAATCCTAAAAATCAGAAAGACAGAGATAAGAAGGGCAAATTTGAACCAAACTAGCTTGGTCCTTACATCATCACAACTTCATATGGATCTGGTGCATATCAACTCTCAACTCTAGATGGCGAACCTTTGGAGGATCCTATCAATAGCATGCACCTTCGCAAGGTTTACACATAGTTCTTCAGAATATCCAAATTCAAAAATACAAAAAAATCAAAAAATTCAAAAAGACAAAAAAATCATAAAAATAAAAAATCGTTACTTGGTGAAAACCTGGTAAACAAGCGCCTTGTGATACAAAAAAAAAAACAAAAAATAGAAACATTTCTTCCAACAGTGAAAACCACTTCGGTGGCACCCTGGGCAAGTACCATGGTGAAAATAGGGTCACCAGCATCATGCATAGAGACATTGCTCCTCCCTCCTTTAGGATTCAATCTCATCCTTTCACTTTGCACACACTCACAACCTCTTCATCTATAATAAACTTACCCATTCCCATCATGGCTTGTTATTGATCTACCCAAGATTGGTTAGCCATTCATAATAACATTCCTTTTCACCCCTTTCCATTCATAAATAAATCAGCTCCTATTTGTGTCTAGGGCAAATCCTACGTCTAGTGATGGGTGTGGAACTAAGAGCATCAGACGTTTTGAGGAGTACAGTTTCTTCTTCTTTTCTTCAGTCTATCCATGCACAATCTGCAATAAAGAAGCATTTGTATCATAGATCCACAATAAAGTTCCATCTTCTCCGCAATAAAGTATCAGTTTCATGGATTCAGTTAGTTTCAGATGAGAGACAACAACAACAATGGGCATCAACAAATCAAATCTTTCAATAGACTCAGACAACATATGGTTCAGTGCTATCTGTCCTTTTTGTGAAAGTAAACATTGTGACCACAATCAAATAGACTTATACAAGTGACAAGAGACACTAAAACTTGAGGATTACAGTGGATGTTGGTGTCGAGTCTTGGTTTTCTTTTGATTTTATCTTTTTGGTGACATGTCTTTTAGCTTTTCCAGGATGTCTCTGACTAGAGATTTTTATCTCCAGGATGTCTTTGACTAGAAAAGTGAGGATGGGGTATCGTCACCTATTTTTATTTGCTGTCTGTGAATTGTCTCTTAGTAATGCTATGACTTGTCCAAGGATATGAGGACACTGTGAGTCTAGTATGAATTGGGGCATTCCTTGTTTGCAATTGTCTAATCTCCATGCAAATAGGTACAATGACTTTCTAGGTCGAACATATGCCTCGATTGTCATAACCTACTTGCCATAATAAAGCTCAATGATGATAATGCACAAGAAGCTCTTTCACTTTCATATCTTCTATCTTCCATCCCCCTTTCTTGATTGACTTCCATCATCCTTCCTGAGTTCATGTAGCCTGCTATCACATGACTGAGTATAATGACACACCAAAAATATCTGCATTTCATGTAGTTGCACCTGCATTACCACATATTAGCATTTAATACATACATATAGATATCACAATTGCATCACATCCTGCACACAACACATATTAGCACATTTTACATTGGCATTATCATATTCATTTGCATTTCATACATTCACATTTACATTGGCATAACATATAAAACATAAAAGAACAAAAATATTGCATTTCATTATGTACATATTTGCATCCATATCATAAGAACCACATAGAAACATACATCACATAGGTACACATGCATATAGCTGCCACAAGGATGAATCATCTCATATATATACCAAAATCATAAGTGTCATGATACAATGATGTCAAAATACATATGGCTACAATCAATCCTTGTGTCGCCCTATCCAGACAGAGGAACCCACTGATCACTCCTACAGTACTATTGGTAGTGCCAATCCTGTTTGTGTCATGGTATCCCATGCCACATGTCCTGCCCTCATCTCCAATCTCGGATCCTGAAACACTTGTCTCAGTGCATCCCTATCTCCGTCTCGATCATAGGGTATCAACTCCCCATCAATCGGTATCTACAGTATCCTATAAACATCCTCTAAGGTGATTGTCATCTCACCCATCAACAAATGAAAACCACAAATCTTTGAGTGCCATCTCTTAGCCAGCGCAGTCAACAACCCCATGTTCACCCAAAACTCAGGCACTTATAAAATAAATCTCAAACCCATAACCTCAATGGTAGCTTGGTCCTCAAATGCCAGCTCTGGTCGTAACTTCTGAGTCGACGGGAATCTCTCCCGTGAATCCAGCATAGGTAGGTACTCCTATAGTCAGGCAAATCAACTATGTCAGTCAAAGTGACACTCCATGTTCATCACAAAGTACTAAGTGTTTTGCACTCCTTGTTCATCACAAAGTGCTGCTCATATTTGCACTCCCTGTTAATCACAAAGTGCTACTCATATTTTAGTTCTCCATGTTCATCACAAAGTCCTATGTCTTGGTACTCCCTATTCATCACAAAGTGTCTCAATCTATCTTATCCTAGGGCCTCTGCTTGAGTGTATCCTCTTGAGTAGTTTCTCAATTGGCAACGTATGTTCTATCACAGAATTGTCAATCCTAGCCCTATCTGCTATCATAGTCTTACCTAGAGGACCTGTTTGAGTGTATCCTCTCAGCAGCTTATCCAATTGATAGCGTATGTTCATCATAGAACTGCCGATTTGCCCTAGAAGACATAAATGCACATTTTGACATAAACACGCTTTCATAACATAAACATGCTTACATATTGCATCGACACGCCTGGCACCAGCACATATGCGCCTCGACATTTTTTGACATACCTAAATCACATTTATTGCACTACCTAAGATTCATTAATGACAAAATATATTGCGACAAAGTACAAGGAGGTTTTGTGGTACTTCCCGGCTCTCCTGCATTTGCTGGCCTCTGAAATCAGCGAACGCGATCGAATCTATGCACCAATGCCATCGTTGCTAACTACTGCTGCTCAATTCTCTCTCTGCACTCTGATCTCTTGGATTTGTGGATGACAATGAGGATGTGTTCCCTCGTGGTCTATCTTATAGACTACCCTATCCCTAGCCCTAGCCCTAGTCAGTCTTCTTTATCCCGTGACTCTGTCACTCTATCTTGTCAGTCCTTTCTAGCCTTTCTTTCTTATCGAGAGATTGTCTGCAATCTTTTTAGACATTTTCATCCAATCTCTTGAGGGGGAATACCATTCCCATCCTGGGGCAACTTTGTATCAATTAATCTTATCTTCTTTGAAACAACGCGATAAGCTGCATTGTCTCAAAGAGGGGCAAAATGTAGACACCTAAAATTGTCCAGTCTAATTAAATAAATATCTTTATTTATTTAATTACTTTAGCCTAATTCTTCTATTAATTAAATAAATCTTTATTTATTTAATTAATTCATTTATCCTCTTCTAGCCTTATTTCTCATTTAAATAAATACATTTATTTATTTAAATTATCCTTTTTCTAAATTAAATAAATATCTTATTTATTTAATTAATCCCACTTCTTCTATGAATTAAATAAATCTTTATTTATTTAATTAATTCATTAGCCTTTTCTACCCATGACACATGTCATTCATCTCTTAATTCCTACACTACCTACCCTTTCATTATTTTAGTATTTTCTTTACCTACCCTCTAATCATAGCCGACCTTTTTTACACCTCTCAATCTTATCCCTCCATTTCATATAGTGTCTTCTATATAAGGAGATACTTCCTTCATTAGCAAACCCTCAACTATGCATTCAACCCCAATGATTACTCAACTACACTATGCTTTTGAACTTTCATATGCGATCCTACTTGCAACCACATTTCCGTTCTTTGTTGTTCTCTTGTGCACACATAAAATCTGAGAGCAAATATATCAAGCAAGATCAATGGAGATAGGAAGAATGGAGATTCAAACCCTATTGAACATGTGATGGTATAATCTTTGTCATTTCATTTGATTTGCATTGTCTTAGGTAATCTTCATATGTTATGGTGGATCTTTGTTATTGTTAGGCTAGGGTTTTGTGGTTGAATCTATTTAGTCTTTCAATATTGATGTTATCCATTTTCACCATAAACACTATGTATCAGTGTTGTACCATTTTGTATGATGACACCTTCGGTTGATTGTAGCCATATGTATTTTGACATCATTGTATTATGACACTTATGATTTTTGATATATATATATATATATATATATATATATATATATATATATATATATATATATATATATATATATATATATGAGGTGATTCATCCTTGCGACAACTATATGCATGTGTACCTATGTGATGTTTCTATGTGATGCTTATGATATGCAATATTTTTGTTCTTTTATGTTTTTGATATGTTATGCATATGCAAATGTGAATGTATGAAATGTAGATGAATAGGATAATGCAAATAACTATTTACATGATAAAAATGTAAGATGTGCTAACATGTGTTGTGTGCAGGATGTGATGTAATTGTGATACCTATATGTATATATGAAATGCTTATATGTGGTAATGCAGGTGCAACTACATAAAATGCAAATATTTTTGGCATGTCATTATACTCAGTTGTGTGATAGCAGGCTACACAAACTCAAGAAGGACAATGAAAGTTAATTAAGAAAGGGGGATGTAAGATAGAAGATATAGAAGTGAAAGAGCTTCTTGTGCATTATCATCATTGAGCTTTATTATGGCAATTAGGTTATGACAATCGAGGCATATGTTCAACCCAGAAAGTCATTGTACCCATTTGCATGGAGATCAGACAGTCACAAACAAGGAATGCCCCAATTCATACTAGACTCACAGTGTCCTCATATCCTTGGACAAGTCATAGCATTACTGAGAGACAATCCACAGACAACAAAGAAAAATAGGTGACGATACCCCATCCTCGCTTTTCTATTCAAAGACATCCTGGAGATAAAATCTCTAGTCCGAGACATCCCGGAAAAGCTAAAAGACATGTCACCAGAAAGATAAAATCAAAAGAAAACCAAGACTTGACACCAACATCCACTGTAGTCCTCAAGTTTAGTGTCTCTTGTCAGTTGTATAAGTCTATTTGATTGTGGTCACAATGTTTACTTTCACAAAAGGATAGATAGCACTGAATCATTATGTTTTGATTAATTAAGAAAAATAGGTTTTTAAAACCTGAAACCTTTAACAAAGGAGATTAAGATAAGACATATAAGAGTCCAGAGCATAAAGTCTATTTACAAAATGACTGGCAAAAAAACCAGCAAACCAAAAAGACAACAAAAGACAGTAACATCAAAGAAACTAGGAAAGCACTACAGAACTATAGTCTTCAAAAGGTCCTCCATCTTTTTCACCAGCTGGTCATAGGTGGCCCCAACAACTTTGAGATCATCCAGGTCCTTGTTAGGTTTCTTTTCTTTTTTTTTGCCTCTGGTTCTGGTCCTGGGTCCTTGAGCGTCTCCTGTGCCTTCTGTGTCAGGGTCAATATCCAGGGTCTCCTTCTCCTCGTCCAATTTGTTGATGAGAGTATTAGTGTTGCTAACAGAAATCTTCAGGATACTTAAACTCTGTTCTGCAATGCTCTTGAGGCAATCCTCAAATTTGCTGACTTTACTAGTAGTGCCCAAAATAGTTTGATCCACATCATCAGTAAGAGTTTTCTTTTCCTTCAGGTCTTTCTCAATTTTCTCAAATCTTGGGTTAAAAGAATCTCTTATGTTTTCAGCTTTTGCAATGGTATTTTTCAGGTCCTCAATGTAATCAGCCATAGTCTTCCCTTCCCTAGTGTTGATAATTTTTAGGATCTAAATTCTGTGGCTGAGCTTTTTGTTTTCATCCACAACTTTCTTGCAACCAGTTATAAGCCACTCCATAGTGTCCAAAAAACTTTGCATACCCTCTGGAGGAGGGTTAGGGGGAAGATCAATCTTACTGCAGATGTCCTGTTCCTTTTTAGGGGTGTTGCAAACTATAGTTGTGTCATCAACCCTAAAAGATTCGCGGATGGTAACCTGCTCCAGGTTCTGTTCAACTTTTGAAGTCCTTTCCTGCTTATGAGCCTCCAGCTCCTTCACATTCTCCTCCTTCCTCTTATGCTTGTTTCTAGTCTATGTGTGGACTTTTGTTTTCTTTTTTAGAGAACCCTGGGGTTTCTCCTTCTCTAAGTCTTCAGAGAGCTCCTCCTCTGAGGAAGAGCTAATCTAGAGGATTCTGCCTTTAGGTTTTTTACCCTTTGAGGTAGAAGGTCTTGTTTTCATATGTTTTTTCTTCTTACCAATTTCAAAATTTGAAACATCCAAGCTATCCTCAGAATCACTCGTAGGGTCGCTGACCCATCTTCCTCAGACTCAATAGAGGGCTATGGGTGGGCAATTTTATTGGCCTTGAGATGGTCATAAATAAGGACCATTAAGCATTGATGTCTTTGTAGGCCTTAAAGGTGGCATTCATCGAGCATAACAGAAAATAAGGAAAGTTAACCTTCTCATCATGCCTAAAATGATTCAGCAATACAAAATGGTAGCCATACACTTTAGTAGATCTACCATCCAATGTAATGTAGCGCATTAAAACAAAGAGGACCTCGCGCCATGGTTTAACAAAAGCCCTAGGGGGATAGTAAGTTTTACTTAACTTAACCAGACGTTTTTTCTCCTTTTTGGTTTCAGGATATCTGTCAATGGCCTTCTTACTAACTTTTTTGTCTCTATAGAAATTGCATCCTTCCCTTCTGAGACCCGTAGCTTGGGCAATAAGGTTTTCATCAATAACAACAAACTGATCTCCCATTTTTAACATTCCCTTTCTCCAATTTTTGCAAAAAAAGTTGGTAACCGTGCCATCCCATCCATGGAGTCTCTCCATGAATTTTGAAAATCCATCTTTCTGCAAAATACTCTAGACCGCCTCCTTCTATTTCCATTCCTTGCAACTACTAGGTTCATATCACCATCTATTTCCACCCATATTTTTGCTGTTCAAGGCCGAATTTTGAAACTTGCAGAGTTTTCGATAAAAAGTTTATCGGAACTATTAGTTTAACATAGAAAGCGTGGGAAGTGATAGAATAGGTATTATAATAAATGAGGTTGACATTATTATAATTGTTTATGGTGAAAATGGTTAACATCAATGTTGAAAGGCTAAATATATTCAACCACAAAACCCTAGCCTAACAACAACAAATATCCACCATAACATATGAAGATTACCTAAGACAATGCAAATAAAATGAAATCACAAAGATTATACCATCACATTTCCAATAGGGTTTGGATCTCCATTCTTCCTATCTCCAATAATCTTGCTTGATATATTTGCTCTCAGATTTTATGTGCACAAGAGCTCAACAAAGAACAGAAATGTGGTTGCAAGTAAGATCACATATGAAAGTGCAAAGGCGTAGTGTCGTCAATTGATCAAGTAGTTAGATTGATTGATTAGGGTTGATAATGAAGGAAGCATCTCCTTATATAGAAGACACTATAAGAAATGGAGGGATAAGATTGAGAGGTGTAAAAGATAAATGGTCGGCTATGATTAGAGGGTAGGTAAAGGAAATAATAAATGTAGACGTCTAAAACTGGTCAACGCTTGTGGAGTCATACTTTAACATTGGTGCATTGCCTCATTTTAGGTTTTTGCATCGCATTAACATTTCTCCTATGATTTGCACTTGGTCTTTATCATTTGCGAGCATCGAGTCATTCTTCTGCATTCTTCATTAGTCTCGCTTTCGAATTTGGTCTTATCAACAACAATCTTCAGTCATGATTTTGGTCGATCTTAGCCTGTCGCATCAATGTGCGTGCTCATTTGTCATCATTTTGGACATCGTCAATCCTAATTAGGGTTTTGTCCTCTTATCAATCTTGTCATCTTGCGATCGATTTGTCATCGATCGTGGTCATTTTCAATCTTGTCATTTTGCAATCTATTTTGTCATCGATTGTTGTCATTTTTGTCATTTTGCGATCGATTTGACATCTATCATCATCCTTCTCAATCATGTCAATTTGGATCAATTAGTCATTGTTCCTCGTCAATTGGCACCTATCAATTTGGTCTCTTTATCAATCTTGGTCAGTTTGTCAACCAATCTCAATCGTTCGTCAACATTGGTCTTTTATCAAGTCAGAATCATGATCAAATCGAATCGACATCAATTATCCTTCAATCACGACCTAATTGTCATCCTTGCATTTCTAATTCATCTTCTAGGGTTTCATGATTTAATCATTTAACCTTGTTTGTCATTTCTCCCTCTAGGATTAATAAATTATTTATTTATCCTAAGTCTTCATGTCACAATTAAATGTTTATTTAATTGGCTAACTAATTATTCCTCTTTTTGTGAATTAATTAATAAATGACAAATTATTAATTAATTTACCTAATTTCCTAATTTTCCTCTTTTTCTAATTTCCTAATTTCTAATTCATCTAATTTCAATTCTCTCCTATTTTCCTCCTAATTTCATGAGAATGACATTTCAATTTGTCATAATTTGTCATAATTGACAATCAATCAATTTTGACATAGAAATTTGTCATAATTTTGTCATAATTATCAATCAATCAATCTTGCATAGCAAGTGCAAAATTGTCATAATTGACATTCTTGATTTGCACTTTCCATTCTAATCTCCTCATGCTAATCTTGTCATCTCTCCAATTTGTCTATAATTTGAAGAATTTCTTCAATCAAGATCCGCTACCTGGTCGAATAAATCACACTTTGAGTATTCTTGCGCTACTTGTCAATCTTGCTTTCACATTAGGTTTATGCACTTGAAGGTGAGATCCACAAACAAAAGCTATTTGAAGGAGAAAGAAGGACAATGGAGCCACATGAAGGAGACATTCAAATCTGCATTTGGTTTGCTTAGTTTTCAATCTTGAATGTTTTGCTTTCATGTCTTTATTGAGTGTGTTTAGGATTGATCATTGCATTTGAGCTTTCGTGATTGAGCTAGATTAATATTGATTTGCTTGTGATGATTTCTGATTTCCTAGCTACAATAAAATAATGAGAGGGTAGGTAGTGTATGAATTAAGAGATGAATGACATGTGTCATAGGTACAAAAGGTTAATGAATTAATTAAATAAATAAAGATTTATTTAATTAATAGAAGAAGTGGGATCAATTAAATAAATAAGATATTTATTTAATTTAGGAAAAGGATAATTTAAATAAATAAAGGTGTAGACACCTTTTTAATTTGCTTTGTTTGGATTTCTAACCTCTAATGCAATGTTTCATGTGTGTGTTTGAATTGTTTTCTCCTCTTTCAGGTTGATACCACATTTTTTACATACAAAAAGTATTTATTTAAATGAGAAATAAGGCTAGAAGAGGATAAATGAATTAATTAAATAAATAAAGATTTATTTAATTAATAGAAGAATTAGGATAAAATAATTAAATAAATAAAGATATTTATTTAATTAGACATGACAATTTTAGGTGTCTACATTTTGCCCCTCTTTGAGACAATGCGACTTGTCGCATTGTTTCAAAGAAGATGATATGAACTGATACAAAGTTACCCCAAGATGGGAATGATATGCCCCCTTGAGAGATTGGATGAAATTGTCTGAAAAGATTGCAGAAAATCTCTCGATAAGAAAGAAAGGCTAGAATGGACTGATCGGATAGGATAGAGTGACAAAGTCACAGGATAAAGAAGACTGACTTAGGAAAAGAGGGCTAGGGCTAGGGCTAGGATAGTCTATAAGATAGACCACAAGGGGAAAGCATCCTCATTGTCATCCACACATCCAAGAGATCAGAGTGCAGAGAGAGAATAGAGAAGCAACAGTCAACAACGATGGCATTAGTTCACAGACTCGATTGCATTCACTGATTTCAGAGGCCAGCAGAGGCAGGAGAGCCGATAAGTACCGCAAAACCTCCTTGTACTTTGTCGCAATAAATTTTGTCATAAATGCATGTTAGGTAACGCATTTAATGCATTTTTAGAATATGTCAAACAAGGTCAAAAAACATCGAGGCGCATCTGTGTTGGTGCCAGGCGCATCTAGGTTAGCTAGGCACGTCTGTGTCAAATGCGAGTGTGTTTGTGTCATGAATGCACGTTTATGTCTTAAATGTGCGTTTATGTCTTCTAGGCCAAGTCGACAGTTCTGTGATGAACATACACTGTCAATTGGATAAGCTGCTGAGAGGATACACTCAAGCAAGTCCTCTAGGGAAGACTAGGATAGATTGAGGCACTTTGTGATGAACCTGGAGTACCAAGACATAATACTTTGTGATGAACAGGGAGTACTAATATGAACAACACTTTGTGATGAACAGGGAGTGAAAAAATGAGTAGCACTTTGTGATGAACAGGGAGTGCAAATATGAGCAACACTTTTTGATGAGCAAGGAGTGTAAAAACACGTAGTACTTTGTGATGAATAGGGAGTACCACCAGGATAGAAGCAACACTTTGTGATGAACCGTGAGTGTCACTAGGATAAAAGCAACACTTTGTGATGAACAGTAAGTGTCACTAGGATAGAGCACCATATGATAGATATAAGCACTAGGATAATAAGCAGCATTTTGTGATGAATAGGGAATGCCACTATGACTAACATGTTTGATTTGCTTGATTGTAGGAGTACCTACCTATGTTGGAGTCATGAGAGAGATTCCCATCGACTCAGAGGTTACGACAAAAGCTGACATTTGAGGACAGAGCCGCGATTGAGGTTATGGGTTTGCGATTCATTCTATATGTGCCTGAGTTTTGGGTGAACATGGGTTTGCTGACTGCACTTGCTGAAAGATGACACTTTGAGACATGCACATTCCATTTGCCGATGGGTGAGGTGACAATCACCTTAGAGGATGTGTACAGGATTCTGAGAATACCGATTGATGGGGAGTTGATACCCTATGATCAAGATGGAGACAGGGAGACATTAAGACGAGTGTTCCAAGATCTGGGATTGGAGATGAGGGCTGGACACGTGGCATGGGACACAATGACACATACTGAATTAGCATTACCAGCAGTACTGACAGGAGTGATTAGTGGGTTCCTATGTCCAGATAGGGCGACACGAGGGTTGGCTGTGTAGCCATATGATTTTGACATCATTGTATCATGACACTTATGATTTTGATATATATGAGATGATTCATCTTTGCGGCAGCTATATCCATATGTACCTATGTGATGAGATGTTTCATGATGTATGTTTCTATGTGATGCTTATGATATGGATGCAAATATGTACATAATGAAATGCAATATTTTTGTTCTTTTATGTTTTTAATATGTTATGCAAATGCAAATGTGAATGTATGAAATTCAGATGAATATGATAAGGATGTAAAATATGCTAACATGTGTTGTGTGCAGGATGTGATGCAATTGTGATATCTATATGTATGTATGAAATGCTTATATGTGGTAATGTAGGTACAACTACATGAAATGCAAATGTTTTTGGCATGTCATTATACTCAGCCATGTGATAGCAGGCTACATGGACTTGGGAAGGATGATAGAAGTCAATCAAGAAAAGGGGATGGAAGGTAGAAGATATGAAAATGAAAGAGCTTCTTATGCATTATCATCATTGAGATTTATTATGGAAAAATAGGTTATGACAATCCAGACATATGCTCGACCCAAAAAGTCATTGTACCTGTTGCATAGAGATCAGATAGTCTCAAAAAAGGAATGTCCCAGTTCATACTAGACTCACAGTGTCCTCATATCCTTGGATGTCATAGCATTACTAAGAGACAATCCACAGACAACAAAAGAAAAATAGGTGACGATACCTCATCCTCGCCTTTCTAGTCAAAGACATCCTGGAGATAGAATCTCTTGTCAGAGTTATCTTGGAAAAGCTAAAAGACATGTCACCAAAAAGATAAAATCAAAAGACAACCAAGACTCGACACCAACATCTACTATAGTCCTCAAGTTTAGTGTCTCTTGTCACTTGTATAAGTCTATTTGATTGTGGTCACAATGTTTACTTTCACAAATGAATAGATAGCACTGAACCATAATGTTGTCAGAGTCTGCTGAAAGATTTGATTTGTTGATGCCCATTGCTGCCTGTCTCATCTGAAACTGGCTGAATCCATGAAACTGATACTTTATTGCAGAGAAGATGAAACTTTATTGTGGATTGGCGATGCAAGTGTTGCTTTATTGTGGATTGTGCGCGGATAGACTGAAGAAAAGTAGAAGAAACTGTAGTCCTCAAAACGTGTGATGTTCTCAGTTCCACACCCATTACTAGACATAGGATTTGCCTTAGCCACAGATAGGAGCTGATTTATTATGGATGGAAAAAGGTGAAAATGAGGGATTATTATGAATGGCTAACCAATCTTAGGTAGATCAATAACAAGCCATGATGGGAATGGGTAAGTTTGTTATGAATGAATAGGTTGAGAGTGTGTGCAAAGTGAAATGATGAAATGGAATCCTGAAGGAGGGAGGAGCAATGTCTCTACACATGGCACTGGTGACCTATTTTTCACCATGGTACTTGCCCGGAGTGCCACCGAAGTGGTTTTCACCATTGGATGAAATGTTTTTCTTTACTTTTTTTTTTAATTTTTTAATTTTTTTGTGTCACAAGGTACTTGTTTGCCAGGTTTTCACCAAGTAACAATTTTTTTATGTTTTATGATTTTTTTGTATTTTTTTTTTTTGATTTTTTTTTTTGTTGTTGTCACAGGCGCCCGTTTGCCAGGTTTTCACCAAGTAATGATTTTTTATATTTTATGATTTTTTTTTGTATTTTTTGATATTAGGATACTCTGAAGAGCTATGTGTAAAACCTGAGAAGGTGCATGTTGTTGATAGGATCCTCCAAAGGTTCACCCTCTGTGGTTGAGAGCTGATATGCACTGGATCCATAAACTGCTGTAATGATGTAAGGACCAAGCCAATTTGGTTTGAACTTGCCCTTCTTCTCTCTGTCTTTCTGATTTCTTGGATTCTCTTTAAGAACTTAAGTCACCCACTTCGAATGTGTGAGGCTTTATCTTATGATTGTAACTACATTGTTCCTTGACTAAATGATATGTTTCTCGAGTGACTGTCTTCCTTGATAAAGGAACTGAGATAGAATTACTAGTGTGTGGACTACGTAGGCCCATATGAGTGTCACCTAAAGAAGTTTGGGCATCCCTAATAACAAAGTCCTTCTAGGAAGCTCCATTAAAGGTCCATGATGTATCACCGGAAGGGAATGGATGTAGTGAATAAGTGGATGAGTTATGAAGGCTTATGATTGTGAAAAGAAGTGAAAGTAGGATAACATGATGGAAACTTAGGATCAACAAGTATGCTTTTTGGCTTGAAATTTTAGAACTTTTGCCCCCAGTTATTTTGATATTAGAGGAGATCATCTCTTGCTCTTTTTTCTTCATATGATTTTTATCCTTGACATTTATTTTTGCAGAGTCCAATAGCTTTTGATTTTGATTTGGAATAAAGGACTTTTCTTTATTTTTGACTTTTAGATTTTTCTTTTCAAAGCTTGATTTTTGATCCCTAATGAGTAAGGGCTTTTGTAATTCTTGTTGATCCAAGTTTGGGAGAGGAGTGAAAATGGAATGAGTGGATGATATGGTAAGGATATTTGAGTTCTCAAGAGGGCTGATGATACACTCAATAGATTCTTCGCTGGAACCACTTTTATGACTATTGATATCAAGAGGTGCTTGCACCACTAGAGGACATTTGCATTCAGACTTAGTAGCCACAACACTAGGTGGTTCACACCCAATTCCTTGATATTGCAAATTGTTTATAGATTGTTCCTGTTGACTGAATACCTTAGGAGATAGTGGGAGTTGATCAACATGAAAGATATACTCACCACATACCAGGTCTGTAACC
This sequence comes from Cryptomeria japonica, assembly GCF_030272615.1. Classification (NCBI taxonomy): domain Eukaryota; kingdom Viridiplantae; phylum Streptophyta; class Pinopsida; order Cupressales; family Cupressaceae; genus Cryptomeria; species Cryptomeria japonica. The sequence goes on along the minus strand of NC_081414.1, from coordinate 899,614,755 downwards.
TTGAATTTTTCTTTGAGCTTTGTTTGTTTTGATGTAGAAGCTTTCAAGGATTTTGGATCCACATATACCGATGAAGGAATAGCTTCTCGATTGACTGGGATTGTTATTTCTAATCTAGGTCGCAGATTGTTGCAATATATGAATGGATTTGGGTCAAATTTGATGGTCACTTCAACTTCATTGTGTGGGAACTTGATACATCGATGATATGTAGATGGGATTGCGCTCATCTCATGAATCCATGGGCATCCCAACAATATGTTGTATGTGAGCTCTAGGTCTAGGACTTGAAAAACCACATCCATTGTAATTGGCCCTACTCTGAGAGGTAAGGTGATTGTGCCCTTGGATGAATGCTCTTCATCATCATATGCTTTGATGGTAATTTTGTTTGTAGAATTCATAGCTTTATTTGAATATCCCAATTGTTTAATAGTGTTTAAAGTACAAATTTTTAGACCTGCTCCTCCATCTATCAGGACTCATTTTATTCGATGTTTGTGTATGAAGGCTTCAATGTGTAAAGGTGCTTTATGTGGCTGACTTATGGAGGCGTCATCGACTTTTGTGAATGTAAGGGAGTGTGGAATGGAAAGGTATCCCACCATGGCTTGAAACTGGTCCACGTTCAGATCAGTAGGGACAGAGGTGTCTCTCAAGATTTTGTCAAGAATGGCTTTATGTGCGGGGGATATGCGTAAGAGCTCAAGGATTGAGATGAGCGCGGGTGTCTTCCTTAACTGTTCTACAAGATCGCACTCAGGCTTGGTTGATGAGGAAGCAGTGTTTTTAGCTGGAGCACCTTGCAAAGTGAATTTACCTTGAGAGGTTGTAACATTACATTTAGAGGTAGGTTCAGAAGAAGATCCAATGCCTTTTAGGACAATCTTGGGTCTTTGGGTAGAATTCTCAGGTGTTTTGTCCTTGATGATAATGGTAGAGACATAATTGTCCATCGAAATGTGATTGATAGTTGAATCATAGTTATAAGATGGTTTGGTATAGTTGTTTGGTCATCTCTGGCTTTAGATTTTCCTTTGTCATGCTTTGGGAATGGTTCCTTAAACATCTCATGTTCTTGATTGGATGAATGCCCTTCAATCTCAATGTCACCTCTATCAATGAGATCTTGTATGATGTTTTTCAGTCAATGACAATTTCTTGTTTTATGACCGTTGCTCTTATGAAATTCACAATACTCATCATCATTCCACCAATTTGGTTTAACCTTTGGCTCATATGGAGGCAGATCTGGAATTGTGATTATCTTGTTTGCCACTAGCTTCTTGAAAACTGACTCAAGTGGTTCTCCCAATGGAGTGTACTTCCTTCGTGACTTTGAAGTTGTTTGAGTATTCACTTGATTGTTAGAGCTTGATCTAGAAAAAATGATTTTTGGTCGTATCGTATTGGAATCAACAACACCATCATTGACTTTGTTCTTGTTTTTGTTCCAAAATCTAGCTTATCTTTTCCTTTAAAGTCATCTTCGTTTTCCTTGAATATCTTAATGACTCCTTGTTCGATTAGGACCTTCTCTATTGCTAAGCCTTTTTCAATGACGTCCTTGAAGGTGGACAAACAAGCTTTTCTTATATCATAACCAATGTCTTTGTTAACATTCTGGGTGAACATCTCTACCATTTGTTTTTGTGAAATTTCACAAGAGCATCTGTTGGCTAGATTTCTCCATCTTTGTAAAAATGATGAAAAAGACTCTCCATCCCTTTGCTTGGTGTTGCACAAAGTAGTGACTGATATGTCTGTCTCTATGTTGTATGAGAAATGTTGAATAAAAGCCTCTGCTAAGTCACCCCATGACTTAATTCTAGGTGGGAGTTGGGAGAACTATTCCATAGCTTGATCACCTAAGCTTTGTGGGAATAATCTCATCAAATATGTCTCTTCTGCTACTACCTCAATGCAAGCTGTGAAAAATTGTCTTATGTGTGCCTTAGGATCCCCTTTTCCTCTATACTTATCAAAATTAGGTGTCACAAAATGTGTAGGAAATGGAGGCATTGGAATGCTCTTGTCAAATGGATAGGGACATATGTCTCTCATTGTGTATGTTGGCTTCGGTGTACTTATGTCCTCCATTTTCTTTTGTAAGTCCTTGATTTGCTGTTCCAAATTGTTCTTAGGTGGAGATCGACTTCTTGGACCATACCCCATGCCTAAAGCACCGGGTGGAGGAGGAGCATGTTGCATATATGGATGATATTGATCATACACATGTTCATATGGAGGAGGTCTATAGTGATGCTACATATAAGGACCACTTGGTATAGAGTCATGATGAGGAATGTAATATCTGCTTTGTCCATGTATACCATACTCTATAGGAATGTCATGAATTTGTTCTAATGTGTTGCCCCCAAATTTGATGTGGGGTTTCCTTGTGTCCAAATTTGGAGCATTCCTTTGAATATCCAATTGCCTTGGTGGTTGATCCTTAGAATTGGCATGTGATTGAGTGTATTTTTCTGCATAAGACTTCCATAATGGTCTGCGAAGGTGAGTATCATATGCTTGACCATGTGTGTATGGGACCTCAGGTTTTTGAAACAAAGATGATGGTGATTTAGGCACAAGATGTGGTCCTTTATTGCCTCCACTATTAGGCCTCCTTTGATCCATGTGGAGGTGAGGTTGTTGCAAAGGTCGATTTTCCATTATTTGAGACATGTCAAAATCATGAGGGATCTTGGCTCCACTTTGTGCCGTCACTTGTAGAAAGTATTGTCTATCTCTCCTCATTATTTCATCAACCAATTGATTGAAATGGGGATTCATAATGGTGTCTTCTACTTCTACTGAATGTATGGAAAAGTTATCCATATTGTCATTGTGTGTATCATTGTTATTTGTAGTGTCCATGTTCTCAACATTTGGAATGTTTCTATAGGCATCCATGTCAGGTAATGTGTTATGATCAAAATTGAAAAAGATATCATTGTCATATTCATAGGAACTCATGTTTGTGGACTCTTGAGCCTCTTTAGTTTGTCTTCTAGATTTTTGGGAATGGGTTTCAACCATGAACTAGGTATTGACCAAGATGTGTGAGACTAGATGAAAATGAAAAGAGTATGGAAGACCAAGAGTTGGATGGAATGTAAATGAATCTGAGGTGTACTTGCAATGTCCAAAGTGTAAGACCAAGTATGTATGTAGTAGAGTAGGTGTGACTTCTAGAGAGATGATAGTTTCTCTTGATGAGGTAAGTTGACTTTGACTCTAAGTAAGACCAAATGAGACCCAAAGGTGATAGACCTTGATGAGGGACCACTTAGCAAAATGTTGTATGTATGTAGTGTGTTGACAAAGTATGATGAGGACAAGCAAGTGACCTTTTGACTCAAGTTTAGACAAATGTGAATGTAATGCAAGATGTAAAGCAATGATGGACTTTGTGAGACCCAAAGACAGGTTGAATGCTAGATGGAAAACCGAGAGAGATAACCTAGGAAGCTCAATAAGTCTGAAACTGACTGTTCTTGTTTGCTAAATTATGGAAGTTTTCAATCCTGAGCACAGACGTGCCTGTATACTTCATAGACGCGCTTAAATGACACAGACGTGGTTCTACTAGACATAGACACGCTTAAATGACACAGACGTGTTTCTGCCAGACACAGATGCATCTCTGAGATGTTGCAATGTTGCTCAAAAGACACAGACGCGTTTTGTCCTTCACAGATGCGTTTAGATGACACAGACGCGGTCTATCAGACACAAACACATTTCTGTAAACTTTGTGCAATTTTTCCAATCTGTGAAGCTGTTTTGTTGTGATCAAATCTGAATGTTTGACTATTTTTCGTGACAAGAGGACACAGTGCTGATGAGGACTTAATGTTTGCAAGTGTTTAGACTCAAAGACTCCAAGAAAAGTGTGTTATTTGATGTAAATTTTTTTTGCATACACTTGAAGACACAAAAGACACAATGTTTTAATGTTTGGTCTTGAATGTTTGATTGTTCAAAATAAGTCAAGCACAATTCTTATGGCTGGCCAAGACAATAGTTGTTGATCCCACATGGAGTTTCCCCTGAGGCTACGCTATTCAGAGCAGATACTTAGATGCTTGACCCCACTGGCTCCACCCTCAGCACTCACTTCTTGGGGCAGCGAAGCATCAGTTCCCATGAAAACTCCTCATGGCAAACTTTGTATCTCTACTAAGAACCATATGTGTGTGGGTCGCTACCAGAGGTCCGACCTCCTACCCCAACAACTAGAAGGATTTTGGCTTCTAAAACAAACAGGTGATAGTAAGGGCATCCGCTCGTGTTGCCATACATGCAACACTTTTAGCTCTGTAAATATAGAAGGCTCCTAGCCAGTAGGGGTTACGCCCTACAAATGATCAAATAAATTTGATCAAATGGGTTTATGGGGAGACATAGTGTTGGTATGAACTAATCGGCACATGTTATCCACAGTTTTCACCATGAATACTGTGAGATTTTGCCAAGATCAAAAGGCAATGGAAAGTACAAATAAGAGAGAACAAAATAGATGATAGAAATAAACTGTATTATATCAAGATGAAAAATATGATCAACTAGATCATTAAGCATTACATACAATGAATATAAGCCTGCTTATATAGGCAAGGCTATATGGATATGTGAGCACACAAACATGACATGTGGCTCAATAAGAAACAAGGGTAAGTAGGAAATAGGTGTGGGTAGGTAGAAGAAATAATATAATAGTCCACATGAGGTGGATCATCCACTGAATGTGGAGTGTAATAACAAGATCGCACCATAAAAGGTGGAAATTCTCCTACACACACTATCCCAATGTGGCACAAACACCCAAGTGTCTCATACCCAAACTATTATGAAATGCATTTCCTAAGTAAACTTAAGTATAGTGTAATAATATCCATGATGAATAATTATTTACACCAACACCCCCCCTTAAGTGCAACTTAGGGGAATGCACTAAAGTCTACAATGCAACTAAGCAATGCAAGATGGGTCCTAGCTACTAGGCCATGTTAGGTACCCATGTACAAATGCAAATGCATGAAAACCAATGCGATGAAATCTCTCACAAAGTGGGGAAAGAGAGAAAAACCCAATGGGAAAAAGCCCTCCCCCAAAAGAGAGATGAAAAACTAGATACAAAGACTCTCATAGAAGTATGTGACGGACAAAACCCCATGTGAAGAAAAAGTCCCCCCCATATGAGAGAAGAAGAGAAGCTAGGAAGCCCCCCCTCAATATGGATTCTGCACCAATGATAGAATCTTGATGTATGAAGAAACTGCTCCACGAATGTAGAAACAACATTCCTCCCCTTAGGAAGAAACAAAACCAAAGGTGTATCCATGAAGTATCCCCAATCATGAAGGGAAGATGTATGAAAAAAACTCATGATGAAAGGAATCTTTGAAAATTGCTCAAGTGTCCCCATGTCGATGCTGAAAGATACCCCCTCCAAAGGTGGTAAACTATGCCACACTACTGAAAAAGGCACTCCAAGATCTAGTGGAGATGCATGTAGAACATGTCCCAAAGACTCACATGTCTCCTCAAAAAATAAAGAGACCCCCTCCAACTGCTGTACATAAGTATCCACAATCATGTCAACCTCGAAAGAATGATCATGTAGAGAATGAACAAGAGGGTCAGAGTGTTCCCTCACAACAATTGAAGAAGGATCATCTTCATCAAAGAGAAGATGAATGTCATCAATGATGTCTCCCAAATCTACAATGTAGGATTCCACAAACAAACCTGCAATGTCTGTCATGTAACCATCCCATGAATCTGAAGCTGGAAGACAATGAATATCCTGCTGCATTGAATCACATGAAGGCAAAATTGTCGCACTATCCGCATCATCAGGTGCAATAGGTGATGTGATATCAATATGAGGAGATGAAATACAAGACTCAAGAATGGGGTCACATGTGAGAATCCCCATGTTCAAGTGTCCAAAGTTCTCCTAAAAAACTGAACCATCATAAGAAGTGTGATCATCATGTGTAGAATCATCAAATGTGAAATCATCATTATCAACAAAATCTAAAAAGGAGTATAACTGAGATGCATGATCAACCACCCCAGTCACAATGATAGCTCTAGTCTCCAAGTCTCTAATGAAAACTAACTCAGGTGTGAACTCCACAACTCTCTTAGTTGCGCCATGTGTGATTTGATAGATGGAAAGGAGATTGTTTGTCAAGTGGGGTATACACAACACATCATTGAAGGAGTTATCCCTAATGTCAATAGATCCTTTCCCAATCACATCCATGTATGTATGATTGCCCATCAAAATCTGTGGCATGGTGCAAGGCTCAAATGTAGAGAACATAGACTGCGAAGATGCCATATGATGAGAAGCCCCTAAATCTAGAAGCCATCTTTCTGAATCATGACTGATAGTAGCACATAGAGATTATCATTTTCTTGTTCCAAAAGAGTGAGTCTTCCCACTTGTAGAAGCCATGAATGCTTGCCATTTTCCTTTTGAATGTGAGGGAGTGGAAGTTGATGAATCATCCTTCTTGTAGACATTAGGCAAATCAATGTTATGATTTTTGATGATATGTGTGAGCTCATCAATCTTCTTAGAATGGAAACGACACTCCTCATTACCAACATTTTTACAATAGGCACAAGTAGGTTTCTCCCTCTTTGGTGAGTTGTCTCTCTTGGAAGAGGATGAATCTCCTTGTTGTGGAGAAGATGGTGTTTTGTCCTTAGGCTTTGATTGCCATTTCTTCTTGTTTGAGTTGTCCTTTCCTTGATTTCCTTTGTTCTCTTGATTTGCCACTAATGCTTGAGACTTAGAAGCCTTAAGAATGCCCATGCTTATCAACTTAGTTTGTTCCATCATCATCATTTCATTGAAAACATCAAATGTAGGCATTGTGTAGCTTGAACCTATTGTCATCCTATGGGTTTGGAAACTAGAAACAAATGCTGCATATTCTTGTGGAAGCTTGCCTATCAAGTTGAATATCAACTGAGTATCCTTCTTATCAATGCCACAATCTTTAAGTTGTGCCCTCAACTCATTTTCCTTAGTGACATAATCTTGTATAGTATCAAAGTTCTTGGGATCTAACATGGTGAGATCACTATCAATTTGATATCCCCTAATCTCATCAACTTGACCATACAAGTCTTGAAACTTTTGCCAAGCATCCTTGATTAGAGTACACTTCTCAATATGAAAAATGAGATCCTTTGATACATACTTTCTTAAGGTACCCATTGCCATGATATTTTTAGTGCGCCAATCCAAGTGACCAACTGGATCAACCTTAGGATCAACAAGAGCAACAATAGTTCCATCAATGTAATGAGTTAGTCCTTTTTCCATAAGTTTACTCCATGCATCAATTTTTCAAGTAGCATAATTATGAGAAGTTAAGAGAGGAAACTTAGAAGAACCCATAGCAGCAAAAAGGAAGGAGCACAAGAGCACAAAAGCACAAGAGACACCCCCCCAAATTAACTCAATCAAAGAACCCCCCAAAAATGATGATTTTGGCACTTTATATGTAGTGCGTGTACAATAGGCCACTTGCAAAACAAGGCTAAGTGGACTTCTGATTTTACATTACAACTTCTCAAAATGAGATCTAAGAGACTTCAACAAATACTTCTAGTGATCTAAACTGAGATCCAAGCAAAATGCAAGTACCAAATATGTCAAAAATGGCTAAATAATGAAAGTACAATTTCTACTTAAAATTACTGCAAACAAATGGTAGATTATGAAAGTAGATAAAAAAATATGCACTTTAAAAAAAAATGGCACCCGAAAAAGAGTCCATATGAGCCCAAATGAAGCCTCCAAAGTTGTAAAAATTGGGATTTCATGATTTCCAAAAAACCTATATCCGAGAAAATCTAAACTTCTGCACCATTGTACAAATCACGAAATTCTATGCCAAAACAAAAAAAATTTCTCGAAAAAAGGAGTTCGGATGAGTGAGATATTGCCATTTGAAAATCGCCTGCAAAATTATAATTTCTGGAAAATTTCCGTCGCGGCTTCAAACTTCAAATGCCTCTAGATTTGGCCTCCAAAGTCTGATTTGGATGAAACAAAAGACAAAATTGACTTTCTTGGACCTCCTCAATCCAATGGTAACCTCAGATTTGATCCGTCAAGCTTCAATAATAACCTGCAATAGAGAATTCCAAAATGAAAACCCCAAATAGCATCAAATTTCTCTCAATTGACAAACCAATGACACTCTAATGGCTCTGATACCATGTGATATTTTGCCAAGATCAAGAGGCAATGGAAAGTAAAAATAAGAGAGAACAAAATAGATGATAGAAATAAACTGTATTCTATCAAGATGAAAAATATGATCAACTGGATCATTAAGCATTACATACAATGAATATAAGCCTGCTTATATAGGCAAGGCTATATGGATATGTGAGCACACAAACATGACATGTGGCTCAATAAGAAACAAGGGTAGGTAGGAAATAGGTGTGGGTAGGTAGGAGAAATAATATAATAGTCCACATGAGGTGGATCACCCACTAAATGTGGAGTGTAATAACAAGATCACACCATAAAAGGTGGAAATTCTCCTACACACACTATCCCAATGTGGCACAAACACCCAAGTGTCTCATACCCAAACTATTATAAAATGCATTTCCTAAGTAAACTTAAGTATAGTGTAATAATATCCATGATGAATAATTATTTACACCAACAAATACAATTATTTATAGTGGTTTGGAAGAAGATGGCTTTTCTTTTGCTACCACTTGGGTCGTTCTCTCCTCACTAGTAGTCCTAATGACCACACGGGGAGACAGGCCCTCTAAAGATTAAACAAAAAGAGCCTATTGCTCAAGACACAAAAGACAATGGTTCAATTTTAGTGCACCAATTGAAATGTTTGCTAATCTATGAAAACAAGGCACACAATGAAAGATCAAAAACCCTTGCCAAGGTCCTGCAACAAAGATCTATTAGTAGTTTGGATTGTTTGAAATAATCACCCCTTCTTGCAAGCACACAAGTTAGGTAAATTTTAGATCTAAAAGACTTTGTGACATAGGGGCCTTCGACAAAAATATTTTGCTTTCAAGACAAGCTGCACCAATTTCGTTAGCTAGATCTGAAGATGTTAGCTCAAAATAAACCAAATCTAAAATCTAAATGACACAAAACCGAATCAAAGAAAACCCAAAATGTAACAAATTCACATAGACGCGGTTATCAGAAACACAAACGCTATAAAATTTCACAGACGCGCCTAAAGTCGGCATAGATGCAGTTCCAAAATATAGACGTGGTTCCTGGATGCAGACGCGCCTGAAAACTCCACAGACGCGACTAAGGCACACAGACGCGACTTTTAGAATTTGTAGAAAAATAAAATATTGTCGAGGATGCGAACGCGATTCCAGATGTCGCAGACATGACAAAAAATCAAAAACGCGATCCGAAAGTACGCAGACGCGAAAATATCAAAATGTTTTCGAAAATGTCAGATCTGCAACTTCAAAACACAAAATCTGCAACAAAAGATGTTAAATGCAAAAGGGACAAGAGTCCCACTGAGCATGCCAAAATGTATACGGTGAAAATGGATAACAACAATATTGAGAGACTAAATGAATTCAACCACAAAACCCTAGCCTAACAACAACAAATATCCACCATAACATATGAGGATTACCTAAGACAATGAAAATCAAATGAAATCACAAAGATTATACCATCACATGTCCAATAGGGTTTGGATCTCCATTCTTCCTATCTCCATTGATCTTGCTTGATATATTTACTCTCAGATTTTATGTGCACAAGAGCTCAACAAAGAATGGAAATGTGGTTGCAAGAAAGATCACATATGAAAGTGCAAAGGAGTAGTGTCGTCAATTGATCAAGTAGTTAGATTGATTGATTAGGGTTGATAATGAAGGAAGCATCTCCTTATATAGAAGACACTATAAGAAATGGAGGGATAAGATTAAGAGGTGTAAAAGATAAATGGTCGGCTATGATTAGAGGGTAGGTAAAGGAAATAATAAAATAATGAAAGGGTAGGTAGTGTATGAATTAAGAGATGAATGACATGTGTCATAGGTAGAAAAGGTTAATGAATTAATTAAATAAATAAAGATTTATTTAATTAATAGAAGAAGTGGGATCAATTAAATAAATAAGATATTTATTTAATTTAGGAAAAGGATAATTTAAATAAATAAAAGTATTTATTTAAATGAGAAATAAGGCTAGAAGAGGATAAATGAATTAATTAAATAAATAAAGATTTATTTAATTAATAGAAGAATTATGATAAAATAATTAAATAAATAAAGATATTTATTTAATTAGACGTGACAATTTTAGGTGTCTACAATAATAACTCGAAGTACTCCATTTAGTCATTTTCATTATTATTCTATTCATAAAAAATCTTTGGAGTGCTACTATATCGGTCCTTAGAAATGATTAGTTTGACATCCTCAAGGAGTTCTTGTTCTCCTATGCACGTTATCATTTCATCTTTATTAACTGCCACGTTGGCTACCCAGTCAGCTGACCTGTTGGCTTCACGGTAGATATGGGATATGTAACATTTTTCAAAAGTGCTGATAAGGTCTCTGGTGGCTTTTATGATATTGTTGATAGACCATGAGGGCTTAGAGGTCCGCTTGAGACATTTGATGATGTTGTTTGAATCCCCTTCAATCCATATGAAGGGGCAATTCCATTTTTTAGTGAGAAGAATAGCTTGGAGAGCTACCATTGCTTCTGCTTTGTGGTTTGTTTGACTCCCTATTGGGACAACAACCATTTCATTGCAAATACCTTTATCATCTCTAAGAATAGCTCCACAACCTGTAGGGCCTGAGTTACCTTTTTCTACACCATCAAAATTGACTTTGAACCAGCCATGAGGGGGGTTTGCCACCTTGCTTCAAGTCTTTTGTTTTGATTGGGGTCAGAACTACCAGCAATCTTAAAATTCCAAGAGTTTAAAATGTTGGATTCCAAGGGGTTGGTTGAAAAACAGAGGCCCTCAATGATCCCAATATTCTCCACAATCGGCCATTATATTTTCTGGAACATAATATCCTGATTGAGGGATATGCCCCTGAAGATACAATTGTTTCATTCTTTCCATAATCCCCACAGGATGTGAGGAAGTGATATTTGCCACAAAGATCTCAAAAAGGAGTTAGTCCAATGAAAATTATAAGAGGAGAACAAATCACTGATAGTGTTAGGAAACACCCAATCAATGCTAAAATTTTTAAGAAATCTTTCCCAGACCGAGGTTGAATAGGAACAGTGGATGGCCAGATGGTCCACTAACTCTTCCTCTTGAAGACACAAATCACATCTATTGGGGAAGGAAAAACCTCTACTCTTGAGGTTGTCAAGGGTCAAGAACTTATTTTGAAGGATGGTCCAATAGAAAAAGTTGATTTTGGGGGTCAGACCCTTAATCCAGGCTTTAGACCAGAAAGGATTAATAGGAGGGGTGGAGGAGAGAACACCATACATTGAAGAAACAATTATAATACCTTTGGGTTCATATTTCCAAATAAGGGAGTCTTCCTCTTTGTTCAACAGACCGAAGACAAATGGGTCTTGAGCTTAATGAGGCTAGGGTGGATACTTTCAATGTTCAGCCATTTTATTACCAGACCAATACTCTGCAACTAAAGTGCCGAATATTCTAATATAGGATGGAGCATGAGGGGCCCATTCATAGATTTCAGTCAAAGGTTTATCAAAAAGCCAGGGGTCTTCCCAGAATTTAACTTTCTTGCCATTTCCTACATTCCAAATAACTCCTTTAGCAATTCTTTCTCTGCACTTAGAGGCATGATTCCATATATGGGACCCATTTATACTGATTTCTGAATTGATGAAAGAAGAAAGAGAGGAGGACAAAAGAGAGTACTTACTTCACCAGATTTTACACCATTCAATATCTGAATGGAACATTCTCTAGAATTTTTTGGATAGGAGAGCTTCATTTGGTTCGGATTCTTCTCAAGCCCATACCTCTAATTTTCGATCTACAAACCTGATCCCAAGCCACAAGAGATATTCTTTTCTTGTCCTCAACCCATTATGTTGTCTAAGTCTATTGAAAGATTTGATTTGTTGAAGCCCATTGTTGCTATTGTGTCTCATCTGAAACTGACTGAATCCATGAAACTGATACTTTATTGAGGAGAAGGTGGAACTTTATTGCGGATTGGCGATGAAAATGTTGCTTTATTGCAGATTGTGCGTGGATAGACTGAAGAAAAATGGAAGAAACTATACTCCTCAGAACATGTGATGTTCTCAGTTCCACACCCATCACTAGACATAGGATTTATCTTAGCCATGGATAGGAGCTGATTTATTATGGATGGAAAGGGGTGAAAAGGGAGGATTATTATGGATGGCTAACCAATCTTAGGTAGATCAATGACAAGCCATGATGGGAATGTGTAAAGTTTATTATGGATGGATAGGCTGTGAGTGTGTGGAAAGTGAAAGGATGAAAGTGAATCCTAAAGGAGGGAGGAGCAATGTCTCTACACATGGCACCAGTGACCCGGTTTTCACCATGGTACTTGCCCAAGGTGCCACCAAAGTGGTTTTCACCGTTGGACGAAATGCTTTTCTTCTTTTTTTGATTTTTTGTTTGAATTTTTTTCTATTTTTTGATTTTTTGGTATTTTTATTTTTTTTGTATTTTTTGTATTTTTGAATTAGGATATTCTAAAGAGCTATGTGTAAAACCTATGAAGATGCATGTTGTTGATAGGATTCTCCGAAGGTTCTCCATCTATGGTTGAGAGTTGATATGCACCAGATCCATAGGCTGCTGTAATGATGTAAGGACCTAGCCAATTTGGTTCGAATTTTCCCTTCTTATCTTTGTCTTGCTGATTTTTAGGATTTTCTTTAAGAAATAACTCACCCACCTCAAATGTGCAAGACTTTACCTGATGATTGTAGTTGCATTGTTCCTTGACTGAATGATGTCTAGCTTGAGTGACTGTCTTCCTTGATAAAGGAACTGAGATAGAATTACTAATGTGTGGACTACGTAGGCCCATATGCGTGTCACCTAAAGAAGTTTGGGCATCCTTGATAACAAATTCCCTCAAGGAAGCTCCATTAAAGATCCATGATGTATCACCAGAAGGGAAAGGATGTGTGGAACAAGTGGATGAGTGATGAAGGCTTATGATTGCGAAAAGAAGTGAAAGTAGGATAGCATGATTGAGACTTAGGATCAATAAGTGTGCTTTTTGACTTAAAATTTTAGAACTTTGGCCCCCAGTTATTTTGATATTAGGGGAGATCAACTCTTGTTATTTTTTGTTCATAAGATTTTCATCCTTGACTTTGATTTTTGCAGAGTCCAATAGCTTTTGATTTTGATTGAGACTAAAGGCCTTTTATTTATTTTTGACTTTTAGATTTTTCTTTTCATAGCTTGATTTTTGATCCCCAATTAGCAAGGGCTTTTCTGATTCTTGTTGATCCAAGTCTAGGAGCGGAGTGGAAATGGAATGAGTGGATGAAATGGCAAGGCTTTGTGAGTTCTCAAGAGGGTTGGCAATACACTTAATAGATTCTTTGCTAGAACCACTCTTAGGACTATTGATATCAAGAGGTGCTTGCACCACTAGAGGAGATTTTCATTCAGACTTAGTAGCCACAACACTAGGTGGTTCACACCCAATTCCTTGCAAATTATTTATAGATTGTTCCTGTCGACTAAATACCTTAGGAGATAGTGGGAGTTGATCAACATGGAAGATATACCCACCACATCCCATGTCTTTAAACTTGAACTTTTCTTTGATCTCTGCTTGTTTTGATGTGGAAGCTTTTAAGGATTCTGGATCAACATATGCTGATGAAGGAACAACCTCTCAATTGACTGAGATTATTATTTCTAATCTAGGTCACAGATTGTTGCAATATATGAATGGATTTGGGTCAGCTTTGACAGTCACTTCAACTCCATTGTATGGAAACTTGATGCATCGATGATATGTAGATGGGATTGCACTCATTTCATGAATCCATGGGCGTCCCAAGAGTATGTTGTATGTGAGATCGAGGTCTAGGACTTGACAAGCTACATCCTTTGTAATTGGCCCAACTTTGAGAGGGACGGTGACTGTGCCTTTGGATGAATGCTCTTCATCATCATATGCCTTGATGGTAATTTTGTTTGTAGAATTCATAGCCTTTTCAGAATATCCCAATTGTTTAATAGTGCTCAATGTACAAATGTTTAGACCTACTCCTCCATCTATCAGGACTTGTTTTATTCAATGTTTGTGTAGGAAGGCTTCGATGTGTAAAGGTGCATTATACGGTTGGCTTACGGAGGCGTCGTCAGCTTCTGCAAATGTAAGGGAGTGTGGAACAGAAAGGTACCCCACCATGGCTTGAAACTATTCCATGTTCAGATTAGTAGGAATAGAAGCGTCTCTCAAGATTTTGTCAAGAATGGCTTTATGTGCGGGGGATATGTGTAAGAGCTCAAGGATGGAGATAAGTGCAGGTGTCTTCCCTAACTATTCTATAAGGTCATGCTCAAGTTTGGTTGATGAGGAAGTGATGTTTTTAGCTGGAGCACCTTGCAAAGTGAATTTACCTCGACGAGTTCATTCAGAGGTAGGTTCGGAAGAAGATCCAATGCCTTTTAGGACAATTTTGGGTCTTTGGGCATAATTCTCAGGTCTTTTGTCCTTGATGATAATGGTAGAGACATAATTGTCCATCGAAATGTGATTGATAGTTGAATCATAGTTATAAGATGCTTTGGTATAGTTAGTTTGGTCATCTGTGGCTTTAGCTTTTCCCTTGTCATGTTTTGGGAATGGTTCTTTAAACATTTCATGTTCTTGGTTAGATGAGTGTCCTTCAATCTCAATGTCACCTCTATCAATAAGGTCTTGTATGATATTCTTCAGGCGATGACAGTTTCCTATTTTATGTCCCTTGCTCTTATGAAATTCACAATACTCATCATCATTCCACCAATTTGGTTTAACCTTTGGGTCATATGGAGGCAGATTTGGGATTGTTATTATTTTGTTTGCCACTAGCTTCTTGAAAGCTGACTCAAGTGGTTCTCCAATGGGGTGTACTTCCTTCATGATTTGGAAGTTGTTTGATTATTCACTTGATTGTTTGTAGAGCTTGATCTTGAAAAAATAATTTTGGGTCGTACTGTATTGGCATCAACAACTCCATCATTGACTGTGTTCTTGTTTTTATTCCAAAATCTTGGCTTGTCTTTTCCTTTATAGTCCTCTTTGTTTTCTTTGAATATCTTAATTACTCCTTGTTCAATTAGGACCTTCTCTGTTGCTAAGCCTTTTTCAATGATGTCCTTGAAGGTGGAAAAACAAGCTTTTCTTAGGTCATAGCCAATGTCTTTGTTAACATTTTGGGTGAACATCTCTACCATTTGTTTTTGTGGAATTTCACAAGAGCATCTGCTGGCTAGATTCCTCCATCATTGTAAAAATGATGAAAAAGACTCTCCATCCTTTTGCTTGGTGTTGTACAAAGTAGTGACTGATATGTCTGTCTCTATGTTGTATGAGAAATGTTGGATAAATGCCTCTGCTAGGTCACCCCATGACTTAATTCCAAGTGGGAGCTGGGAGAACCATTCCATAGCTTGATCACCTAAGCTTTGTAGGAATAATCTCATCAAATATGTCTCTTTTGCTGCTACCTCAATGCAAGCTATGAAAAATTGTTTTATATGTGCCTTAGGATCTCCTTTTCCTCTGTACTTATCAAACTTAGGTGTCACAAAATGTGTAGGAAATGGAGGCATTGGAATGCTCTTGTCAAATGGATAGGGACATATGTCTCTCATTGTGTAAGTTGGCTTTGGTGTATTTATGTCCTCCATTTTCTTTTGTAAGTCCTTAATTTGTTGTTCCAAATTGTTCTTAGGTGGATATTGACTTCTTAGACCGTATCCAATTCCTGAGCCACCAGGTGGAGGAGGAGCATGTTGCATATATGGATGGTATTGATCATACACATGTTCATATGGAGGAGGTCTATAGTGATGCTGTGTATATGGACCACTTGGTATAGAGTTATGATGAGGAATGGAATATCTATTTTGTCCATGTATACCATACTCTACATGCATGTCATGAGTTTGTTCTAGTGTGTTGCCCCCAAATTTGACGCGGAGTTTCCTTGTGTCCAAATTTTGAACATGCCTTTGGATATTCAATTGCTTTGGTGGTTGGTTCTTAGCATTGGCATGTGATTGAGTATATTTTTCTGCATAAGATTTCCATAATGGTCTGCGAAGGTGAGTATCATATGCTTGACCATGTGTGTATGGGACCTCAGGTTTTTGAAACAAAGATGATGGTGATTCAGGCACCATATGCGGTCCTCTATTACCTCCACTATTAGGCCTCCTTTGATACATGTTGAGGTGAGGTTGTTGCAAAGGTCGATTTTCCATTATTTAAGACATATCAAAATCACGAGGGATCTTAGCTCCACTTTGTGCCATCACTTGTAAGAAATATTTTCTATCTCTCCTCATTATTTCCTCAACCAATTGATTGAAATGAGGATCCATAATGGAGTCTTCCACTTCTGCTGAATGTACGAAAAAGTTGTCCATATTTTCATTATGTGTATCATTGTTGTTTGTAGTGTCCATGTTCTCAACATTTGGAATGTTTCTATAAGTATCCATGTCAGGTAATGTGGTATGATCAGAATTGAAAAAGACATCATTGTCATACTCATAGGCACTCATGTTTGCAGACTCTTGAGCCTCTTTAGTTTCTCTCCTAGATTTTTGGGAATGGGTTTCAACCATGAACTAGGTATTGACCAACCAATCGATTGAAATGAGGATCCATAATGGAGTCTTCCACTTATGCTGAATGTACGAAAAAGTTGTCCATATTTTCATTATGTGTATCATTGTTGTTTGTAGTGTCCATGTTCTCAACATTTGGAATGTTTCTATAAGTATCCATGTCAGGTAATGTGGTATGATCAGAATTGAAAAAGACATCATTGTCATACTCATAGGCACTCATGTTTGCAGACTCTTGAGCCTCTTTAGTTTCTCTCCTAGATTTTTGGGAATGGGTTTCAACCATCAACTAGGTATTGACCAAGGTGTGTGAGACTAGATGAAAATGGAAAGAGCATGAAAGACCAAGAGTTGGATGGAATGTAAATGAATCTGAGGTTTACTTGCAATGTCCAAAGTGTAAGACCAAGTATGTATGTAGTAGAGTAGGTGTGACTTCTAAAGAGATGATAGTTTCTCTTGATGAGGTAAGTTGACCTTGACTCTAAGTAAGACCAAATGAGACCCAAAGGTGATAGACCTTGATGAGGGACCACTTAGCAAAATGTTGTTGTATGTAGTGTGTTGACAAAGTATGATGAGGACAAGCAAGTGACCTTTTGACTCAAGTTTAGACAAATGTAAATTTAATGTAAGATGTAAAGCAATGATAGACTTTATGAGACCCAAAGATAGGTTGAATACTAGATGAAAACCCAAAGAGATAACCTAGGAAGCTCAATAAGTCTGAAACTGACTGTTTTTGTTTGCTAGCTTGTAAAGTTTTCCAATTCTAAACACAAATGTGGCTGTATACTTCACAGACGCGCTTAAATGACACAGATGTGGTTCTGTCAGACACAGACGTGTTTCTGAGATTTTGTAAATGCAATGTTTCTCAAGAGAACACAAATGCATTTTTGCCCTTCACAGACGTGGTTAGATGACACAGACGCGATTCTATCAGACACAAATGCGTTTTTGCCCTTCACAGACGTGGTTAGATGACATAGCCGCGATTCTGTCAGACACAAATGCGTTTCTGAAAACTTAGTGCAATTTTTCCAATCTGTGAAGTTGCTTGTTGTGACCCAATCTTAATTTTTGACTATTTTTTCATGACAAGAGGACACAATGTTGATGAAGACTCAATGTTTGCAAGTGTTTAGACTCAAAATGACTCAAAGAAAAGTGTGTTGTTTGATGTAAAATTGTTTTGCATACACTTGAAGACACAAAAGACACAATGTTTTAATGTTTGATCTTGAATGTTTGATTGTTCAAAATAAGACAAGCACAATTCTTATGGCTGGCCAGGACAATAGTTGTTGATCCCACATGGGGTTTCCCCCGAGGCTATGCTATTCATAGTAGATACTTAGATGCTTGACCCCACTGGCTCCACCCTCGGCACTCACTTCTTCAGGGCAGCCAAGCATCGGTCCCCACAAAAACTCCCTGTGGCGAACTTTGTATCTCTACTAAGAATCGTATGTGTGTGGGTTTCTCCAGAGGTCCGACTTCCTGACCCAACAACTAGAAGAATTTTGGCTTTCTAAAACAAAAAGGTGCTAGTAAGGGCATCCGCTCATGTGGTCATGCATGCGAAATTTTCAGATCTGTAAATACAGAAGGCTCCCAACTGGTGGGGGTTATGCCCTACAATTGATCAAATAAATTTGATCAAATGGGATTATGGGGAGACATAGTGTCGGTATGAACTAATCAACACACGTTACCCATGGCTTTCACCATGGATACAATTGTTTATAGTGGTTCGGAAGAGGTGGGTTTTCCTTGCTACCACTTGGGTCATTCTCTCCTCACTAGTAGTCCTAATGACTACACGGGGAGACAAGCCCTCTAAAGATGAAACAAAAGAGCCTAATGCCCAAGACACAAAAGACACTGGTTCAATTTTAGTGTACCTATTGAAGTGTTTGCTAGTCTATGAAAACAAGGCACACAATAAAGATCAAAAGAAAAATTCTTGTCAAGATCCTGCAACAAAGATTTGTTAGTAGTTTGAATTGTTTCAAATGATCACCCCTTCCAACAAGCACACAAGTTAGGTAAATTTTAGATCCAAAAGACTTTGTGAAATAGGGGCCTTTGACAAAATGATTTTGCTTTTAAGACAAACTACACTAATTTCGTTAGCTAGATCAGAAAATGTTGGCTCAAAATAAACTAGATTTGAAATCTGAATGATGAAATAAAACCCCAAAAATTGGATAACAAACTGAAATACAAAAGCTAAAACATAGACGTGGTTAAACCTAACACAAACGCTACAGAAAAATGTAGACGCATCTAGATTCGACACAAACACGTCTTCTGAACACATACGCGACTCGTGAACATAGACATGTTTGAATGCTTCATAGACATGATTTTGAACAAAACACGACCTTGCAATTTGCAAAAAAGTAAAACTAGTGTCAAAGATGCAGACGCGAGTCCAGAGATCACAGACGCGACATCAAATAAAAAACGCGATCTCAAAATGCGCAAACGCGAAAATGTTGAAATGTTTTAAAAAATGTCAGATCTGCAACTTCAAAACATAAAATCTTCAACAAAAGATGTTAAATGTGAAAGGGACAAGAGTCCCACCAGGCGTGCCAAAATGTTTATGGTGAAAAGTGGATAGCAACAATATTGAAAGACTAAATGAATTCAACCACAAAACCCAAGCCTAACAACAACAAAGATCCACCATAACACATGAAGATTACCTAAGACAATGCAAATCAAATAAAATCACAAAGATTATACCATCACATGTCCAATAGGGTTTGGATCTCCATTCTTCCTATCTCCATTGATCTTGCTTGATATATTTGCTCTCAAATTTTATGTGTGCATAAGAGCTCAACAAAGAACGGAAATGTGGTTGCAAGTAGGCTTGATCGCATATGAAAGTTCGAATGCTAGAGTCATCGGGTAGTATTAGATAATGAAGGAAGCATCTCCTTATATAGAAGACACTATAAGAAAATGGAGGGATAAGATTGAGAGGTGTAAAAGATAAATGGTCGGCTATGATTAGAGGGTAGGTAGATAAAATAAGAAAATAATAAGAGGGTAGGTAGTGTAGGAACTAAGAGATGAGTGACATGTGTCATAGGTAGAAAAGGTTAATGAATTAATTAAATAAACAAAAATTTAATTAATTAATAGAAGTGGGATCAATTAAATAAATAAAAGTATTTATTTAATTTAGGAAAAGGGCAATTTAAATAAATAAATGTATGTATTTTAAATGAGAAATAAGGCTAGAAGAGGATAAATGAATTAATTAAATAAATAAAGATTTATTTAATTAATAGAAGAATTAGAATAAAATAATAAAATAAATAAGAATATTTATTTAATTAGACATGACAATTTTAAGTGTCTACACATACCAATGCCCCAAATATTCTGATGAATACTAAGAGGGGGAAGGGGGGGAGTGAATTAGCATGCCAAAAATCTTTGCACTTAAACACTTTGCAAGACTAACAGTAAAGCGGTAAAACAGTTTAGCAGACAAATTGGTTAGCACACATGCAAATGAAATAACAAATAATGCATTCACCCACAGAAGCACAAACACTATAACACGAGATTTTGACATAGAAACCCAAATGGGAAAAACCACGGTGAGATGGAACTCACAAGTAATTATTTGCAGAATAGGAACCAGACCAGTTAAGGTCATACAATGTTCTTTACTAGAATAGATCCCGTCAGGAATCTCAATCTCTGTTAGGAGATAAGTCCGATTAAAGACTACCTTGCTAGAGGATTTTAGATCCACAGATGTGAACCACCTTGTTAGAGGATTTACAAAAGGCTTTTGGGCCTACTCGATTAAGGGCTACAAACTTCTCAAAGATGTGAGTAATCAACAAGTGAGTGATCTAGCAAATAGCATAGATTGCTTGGTTAGATCCTTGATAGCTCGTTCCTAATGTATTCTAGCATTACTTTAGTTTTCTATACATTCATAATCTCTCTGACTCCTCAACCACCTTAAACCCTAGCAACAACATCAACCGCAACAACCTAAAACCTTAGACAGGATGTCCTTATAAAGGAATTTGATTTCATGTTGGTCCAATAGGATTACAATACAATTTCCTAGGTTCAATGCATCTAGACATATCTAGTAACACAACACAAAGAGAACCGTTAAAGTGTCAGCACCATCAAACAATTGGTGGATGGTAACTCATCACAAAAATGCTGATTGGTAACTCATCACAAAGTATTATCGGTTCATACGAAATACCGGTTCAAGCAAAATGCCGGTTGCCGGTTTGACAAAATGAAGACTAGGAAATATGTGTTCTATCGCTTTGATCCTTTGTGCCGCTTGAGATCCTCGAATCGCTTGGGGTCAACATACCGCTTCAGATTGGTAATCACTTTTTGCAAAACACCAATAGTCTAAGGACTATAATGCATCATACCGGTTGGAACATGTACCAGTTGAGCTTTAATTAATACATACAAAAATGATCTCAATACAAGTGTGTGTCTATCAACGACAATCACAACATAATCATAAAAAATGCCAACAATCTCCCCCTTTGGCATTGATGGCAACACTTAGGAAATTTTGACATCTAAGTGTTTTACAACAAAAATATGCCATAATCAAAATTACTCCCACTAAGCATATACACTATCCCTTTTGCAGAAAATACAATGTATACTACTCCTTAACAGAAATAACATGAAAGTATACATCAAAACATTCAAAATTTATACTTCTCCCCCTTTGCCAACAATCAACAAAATATTACAGATGAACACCTGTGTCATTAGGATTAAAATAATAAGAGTTTATGACAATAAGGAATAAAACTTGTCAAAAACATATTTGAAGTCCTGCAAAAATTGTTTCATAGATAAGGACCAAGACTCAAGTAGGGAGATTGCCACTTCTTTCTCTGTTTGCATCTAGGAGACCTGTTCTTCCATGGCATCTAGTGTGCTCATCTCTTGAGTCATTGTTAAAGCATCCAGATTGAGATAACATTTTTGAAGAATCTGTAGGCGTGGGAGTAGAACCAGTTGGAGTTCCTGCAAATCTCGAGTCCGGTTGCTTATTTCCAACTCTAATTTGGCAGACTGGATGTGAAACCGGTGAACGGTTTGCCCATAAGTTGTAAAAGAGTCATATGGCAGCTTGAAGGTACTCATATACAACTGCAAGTCAGTTTGAAGCTTCTGCTTCTGTACAAGCACATCATCATAGAAGAGATGGGGTTGGCAAATCTTACTTAGTAGTAGATTTCCCTCATCTAGAGCATTCCTTATATCCTTATGTGCTTTTTGTAGTCCAGACTGGAGCTCATTAAGCTTCTTCACTAGGGAAAAGTTGAGAGCCTTTTGATGCTCTTTCTTGGCATTTGCCGTTGCTACCTCCTCTAAGCTCTACACCTGATCATCCACTACAGTGCATAGGAGCTTCAGTTGTGCCAATGATGAGTCAATATTGGGGACGTTTGTACTGGGTAACAAACCAGTAAGAGTGTCCATTGCAGCTTGGATCACATCTTCCTCCTTCTTCCTCCTTAACACCTCAAGGCATTCTTGAGAAACCTCAATGCTCTGTAGCAGCTCCATTTCGCTTGCAGACTGGAGGTGAATTGGATTGGTGAGGTCAGTCGGTTTGGCTTGACTACTGGTTGCCTTTGGAGTCTCCATCTGCATGATCTTTTCCACTTTAGCTTCCTTGTTCTCCTTTGCCTTCTTCTTCTTCACTTCTTTTCTCTTTTCCTCTCCCTTATCCTCCTCTGCCTTCTTCTTTTCTGCTTCCTTCCTCTTCTCCTCCGCCTTATCTTCCTCTTCCTTTTTCTTTTCTGCTTCCTTTCGCTTCTCCTCTTCCTTTCTCTTCTTCTCATCCTGTTCCTCTTTCTTCTTCCTCTTTCTTCTTGTTTCTTTTTCTCTTCATCCTCTTCTTTTCTTTTCTTCTCTTCTTCTTTTCTCTTTTCTTCCCATTTCCATTTCTCCTCATTTTCTTCCTTTTTCTTCTTCTCCTCTTCGTCCTTCTTTTTCTTCTCCATTTGCTTCTTTGCTTCCTCCTTTTTGTCCTTAGTTTCCTTTTTCTTTACTTCCTGTTTTGCCTGCTTCTCCTATCCTGTAGCTTCTGATGGTGTACCCTGAGCAATATCCTCTCCATCTAGAGCATCGACATCAATAGTGTCTATGGGTTCATTGACCAGGTTTCCTTCATTGTCAAACACTTCATCTAGTTTAGTTATTTTTGGTTCTTGCTCAGCCTTCCTATTGGCTTTACCACTCAATGCATCTTCAGAGCTTCTAGAGCAAGGGTGTGTTTATTCTTGAGCACTTCTTGACCCTTCCCTTCCAGTAACAGGAGTCTTCTTCTTCTCATGAAGAAGAGGCCTTTGTATTTATTCATTACTTAGAACAGTTCTAAATTTGATACATCAGGAAAATGTTCAGCAAAAAATTTCTCTCTCATTTCCTATTCTTGCTCTATGGCAATGCGCCATTTATTGTCTAAGGACTTATACAAAGAATCCGGTGTCTCAGATCTAATTTCTAAAGGCGACCAGTCATTAACACATAAATACTGAATGATTTCTTTTTCAATTGCTTCCTTTTCATCATCATTAAAGTCATCAAAATAATCAATCAAATTGTTCAACACTTTTCTCCTAATATTTTTGATAGTTCTTTGACAATGTGTCAAAGGTTTGTAGGAGGAGATGTCAATATTTACCAGTGCCGATGATGCTGGCTCATTCTTTGTCTTTTTCTTTGCTTGTCATGTCTTCTTAGGTTTTTCCTCAAACACAGTTTCTTCTGAGTCTAGTGAGGCATTCCTTGTCTTCCTCTTTCTCTCGAAGACTTTAGTAGGTGCCGCTTCCAGTTTCTTTTTAGCCGATGACCGCTTGGTCACTTTAGGACTGGCTGTAGTAGCCAGTGCTGATGTTGAAGGGACTACTTTTGCCTTCTTCACTGAAGGTTCTTTTCCTTTCTTTGCTGAGGGTTCCTCAACTAGTGTTATCCTTTTTAGGTAGGTGCCGGTTCTCCTTGCCTTTGGATCAAGCGGTGAGGCAATAAGGGTAGAGGCATATCCTTCCAACATATCATTCATTACCTCATAACCCATAGGCTCCACTTCCTCCTATTTGGGCTCAACAACCTCCATTATGCATTGATCCACTTTAATGGTGAAACATATATCATCTTCATATTTCTTGACAATATCACCTAATATTCTCATCCTCTAACTCATTTTGCATCTGAACTCATCAAAGTACTTGTTCAAAACTTCAGGGTAATCGGTTCCAATTGCTTGAAGGCTTTCCTTGATTTGCTTGGTTACTGGTTGGTTAGCAGACCACTGGACATCACCTACTCCTCGAAAGTAGCCTTGGAAGTAAAAGAACAACTCAACCAGTAGTTGTCCAAACTTGAACCTCAATGTATTATCCTGTTTGATTGATTTAAGATTCAATAGGAGTTGCCTTTGCATACTAGTGCACAGGTCAAATAATGCATCCTCCTTGATCATCTACTAAGCGACATTTACCGCTGCAGCAGATACAAAGTTAAGTCTGCTGGCAGAGAACGTCCGGTAGCCTATCACCATGCAGGCATACTTGACCAGATCATCCTTGATTGAATTGACGGCCATACCTCGTGAGTCACTCACTAAACTGGTGAGCTTGGACATTTCAGTCTTGCTTATCATCCTTAGGGCTTGCACTTCCCCTGTATTATAGAAACCGGTGACGACATGAATTGCTTGCGGTGAAATCTCATGCGTTCTTTCTAGGTACATCTTGTCACCATGATCTCTACTCAAAATGATCCTAATATGATCATTTGTGAAATCCTCCAGGAAATAAACAACATTGTGGAGCTTCTTCTTCTCCAAAATACTATACTCCGGTTTGATCTTTTTATCTTTTCCACAAAATAAACCTAGCTGCGAGTGAATTGCTAGAGACCCTAAGTCTTCGATTTTATAATTTATGTAATTTGAGATTCCCTCTTCTACTATCACACTAGCTAGAACTTGTGATAGGGAATTATATTTAGACTTGAGTTGAATAAAGCTTGCTGAATCGACAGATGCACTAGAGCTAGTATGGGATGCAGAAGCCATGATAGAAACTAAAAACTTGAAAAATACCTTTCAAAAATTGTGAATTTAGGGCTTTCAGATTCTTCTCCACCTCACACTCCATTGGTTGCAGAATCAATGCTTTGTGTTCTTCACTTGACCATTTGCAATTTGAATTTGAATCTCCTTCAAGGTTTCCAACTTTCTCTGAATCTCAGCGCAAATCACTTTTCATCGCTCTGCACTTGAAAAACCTTCTTCGCTTCAAAAAATGATAGTGAGAAATGATTTGAAAAATCCTTTTTCCTCACCTACCATAATTAATGCTCTACCATTAGGGCGTAAACCCTAATTTGCCTTTTACTATTTTTGGTATTCCACTGAATGACAGGTATCGTATATCAGTTAAGGTCTTTACCAGTGTAAACTAGGGGTTAGAAACATTTTGCCGTTTGCTCCCCCTAAGCTTTTTTGATGCTTAGTTTGGCAGTTCCCATATTTCCACACTAGGTGTAGAAACCGGTTCCTCTTGCAACATTGCTGGTTTCTTCTTCCAGGTCTTGTTCATATCCGCTTTAATAGTTTCAACATCAATGTTTCCTTTCGGAGTGATTGGTATGTCACCCGATATGTTCTTTCTTGATCTACAGAATCTGGCAATGTGACCCGGTTTGTTGCAGTGATAGTAGATCAATCCAGGTGCTCTCCAAGGTCCATTATTCATGTTGCCATTCTTCCTTCTACATGTTGCAGTAGTGTGACCATGACCATGACAGACCATACAATTTTCTCTCCATCCAATTGCCACTTGATAGCCACCGCTTCTTGGCTGATGATTGAAGGCATTAAACCGGTTGTGATTTCAATTCACAAAAGGTTTAGGACCAACTCCTTGGGTCCTCTAAGGATATCTTCTAGTGTTATTCATAACAAACTTGCATTCAGATGCTCTATGCCCAAACTTGTTGTATGCATAATAGTTACCATTGAATTTATAGGATCTAGGCTTATCATTTAGAAAATAAGGAAAATTATTGTAAGCCTTACTCCTAGACACATTGGCAGTATGTCCTTCTTTAAGATAGTTAAAGCAAATAGGTTTAAACTTTTGCTTACCTTTATCCTTTGATGCTGGTTATTTCTTTGATGTTCCAACATTTGTACCAGAAGTCTCACCTCCCTCATGATTAGAATAACCAAGTCCATCAGTATTCTTGATAGGTTTGATAGATTCAAGCTTTTGCTCTAGCTTGACAGTACTCTTGTTGAACTTAGCAAGTATTTCCTTTGACTCAGAGAGTTCTTTGGAAATAGCAGCATTTGTTTCCATCAAGTTTTCATTCTTAGAGATGGCAATGTTCAGTTCTCCTTGCATGTCTTCCTTTTCCACTTTGCTCGCTTGGAGTTGAGCAGTTAGGGCAGTAATATCTTGCTTCAGCTTGGAGTTTTCATGATCCTTGTCTTTGACTAGATCTTCAACTTTCCTCTGTTTCTCAAGCTCTTGGCACATTCAGATAGTCAGTCCTTTGAATTCTTTTCTCAGGTTGGAATTGGATTCATTCATCTTTTCTACTTCTTGAATCAGGGCTTCCATGTCCGCTTCATTAGAAGAACTATTTTCAGATAGCTCCATCAACTTTTATGCATGTTCTCCTCTTTTCTTGAGAGGCCTTATATTTGACCATAAGATCATCAGAGGCTTGCTCAGACTGAGTGAGTTGATGAGTAAGTTCTCTCAATGTGTATTCCCCCATATGTCTTTCCAAGTGGTTAAACTTATAGAAAGGTTGGCTCTGATACCAATTGATGAATACTAAGAGGGGGGGTGGGGGTGAATTAGTATGCCAAAAATCTTTGCACTCAAACACTTTTCAAGACTAACAATAAACCGATAAAATAGTTTAGTAGACAAACCGGTTAGCACACATGCAAACCAAATAGAAAATAATGCATTCACCCATAGAAGCACAAACACCATAACACAAGAGATTTTGACGTGGAAACCCAAATGGGAAAAACCATGGTGAGATGAAACTCACAAGTAACTATATGCAAAATAGGAACTAGTCTGGTTAAGGTCAGACCGATTAAGGTCATGCAATATTCTTTACCAGAACAGATTCTGTTAGGAATCTCAATCTCTGTTACGAGATAAGTCCAATTAAAGACTACCTTGCTAGAGGATTTTAGATCCACAAATGTGAACCACCTTTTTAGAGGATTTACAAAAGGCTTTTGGGCCTACCCGGTTAAGGGCTACAAACTTGTCGAAGATGTGAGTAATCAACAAGTGAGTGATCTAGCAAATAGCAAATATTGCTTGGTTAGATCCTTGGTAGCTCGTTCCTAATGCATTCCAACATTACTTTAGTCTTCTATACATTCATACTCTCTCTGACTCCTCAACCACCTTAAACCCTAGCAACAACATCAACCACAACAACCTAAAACCTTAGACATGATGTCCTTATAAAGGAATCTGATTTCATGTTGGTCCAATAGGATTACAATACAATTTCTTAAGTTCAATGCATCTAGATGTATCTGGTAACACAACACAAAAAGCACTGTTAAAGTGTCGGCACCGTCAAACAATTGGTGGATGGTAACTCATCACAAAAATGCCAGTTGGTAACTCATCGCAGAGTATTATTGGTTCATACAAAATACTGGTTCAAGCAAAATGCCAGTTGCCGGTTTGACAAAATGAAGACTAGGAAATATGTGTTTTGCTGCTTTGATCCTTCGTGCCGCTTGAGATCCTCAAACTGCTTGAGGTCAACATATCGCTTCAGATTGGTAATCACTTTCTGCAAAACACCAATAGTCTAAGGACTATAATGCATCATACCGGTTGGAACATGTACCGGTTGAGCTTTAATTAATACATACAAAAATGATCTCAATGCAAGTGTGTCCATCAATGACAATCACAACATAATCATAAAAAATGCCAACATATTCTTCTCACTGGAAAATGATAACAATATATTCTCACTTGACAAAATATTTTGTTGATGAAGAAATTTTTAAATGAAATTTTTAGAATATTCTTTAATTGAAATTCACCTAAGAAAAATATCAGTTTTACAATGTAAATTATAAAAGTCATTAATATATTCCCACATTGATTGGCAGGGGTGACTAGTTGTGTCATGCAATAAGGTGGTGGCTTCTGCAACTACTACACAATGACTTAATAAGCATTACATACCTGTTGATGGTGCTTTCACGCACTATCGAACACTAAATAAAGTATTGAATACTCTATCCTCTCTTGAACAAAGACTTCTCAAATGTTGAAGATTAGAAAAGGATCACTTGAGATAAATCCAAGGTTTACAATGTTAGGTCTTGATGTGTTGGATGGGAAGTTAAGTAGTTGTTCTTATACATTTAAGGTCATGAAATGCTCTTCA
The DNA here is from genome assembly GCF_030272615.1 of Cryptomeria japonica. Classification (NCBI taxonomy): domain Eukaryota; kingdom Viridiplantae; phylum Streptophyta; class Pinopsida; order Cupressales; family Cupressaceae; genus Cryptomeria; species Cryptomeria japonica. The sequence goes on along the minus strand of NC_081414.1, from coordinate 899,586,391 downwards.
AATGATGTTGCAATATCATTGTTTCCTAATGCTAATGATCTTTGATAAAAAATGAAAAAGGAGCAAGGTTTAGGAATGCTATGCTAATGCTAATGCTAAGAATGCAAGATAATGGACAACTTCAAGTGAGCTCAACTAAGCTTTGCATTGACATGCCATAAACATCTCCACTGTTGGTGTTTTTAGATTGTTGGCATTTTGCATATAGATTGCATTAATGATATGTTGTCATTGATGTCAATTGAACTGGTGAATGATATTCATAATATTGCTGATGTTACTATTGATATTGCTTTTGTCTTGTAACTGGTATGATAAACTTTGTGGAAGATGTTGTAAACTAGTATATGGTAGTTTGTAAGTTGAACCAGTGTATAAGGTTAAACATTTCTATGTTATGTAAATTGGTAAACGCTACCAGTTATTTTGTGTTAAACCCTAACCGATCAAGTTTTTTGGTTTATGTTAAGCAGTAATGATGGAGACACGTGTGATCATTATATGAGGATAAGTTCAAATTGATTTGGTGCATTTTTTATCTTGGAAAGGAGCAAAGTGAATTGCATCAAATGCATAGCGCATGATGAGTTACAAGTTCGATGAAACGGTGATCATGGAGCAATTGGAATTTTCTTGATTAATGCGAAAAGATTGTTATGATTTCTAACAATCAAGATTGTACCGACTTGTTTGTAATCTCAATGATGAGAATTAGGTTTTTGTTGTGTTATCAACCTAGTTGATTTGTATTTAAGGTCGATGAAGTTGTTTGTAAAAAGTATTGATAAAGTTTGCAGAAATTAGCTGAGTGTGTGGTTGCCAAACTGGTGGATGGATCTGTAGTTTGTGTAAAGGCAGATTGAAGCTTAAGAAGGATCTGATCAAGTAGATGTAGTGCTATTTAGATAGATCAAGAAAACCTATTGTTTTGTAACAATTATAGCAGAAATCAAAATCCCCTAATCGGGTAAGCTCTAACAAGCTTGGTTACTTATTAAATCCTCTAACAAGGTGGTCCATTAGTTTGGATTCTCAAATCATCCAATGAGGTTACTCCTAACAAGGTATTGTGTTTTCATGAAGACATATTTATAAATCCCTTAACCGGGTGATTCCTAACTGGAATTAGTTCTTAACAGGACTTATTGTAAAGCTTTAACAGGCTTGGCTCCTAATAGGGCAAACTTTAGAAGAGTTTAGATAGTTATCCTTGTGAGTCTCATCTCAATGTGGTTTTTACCTATTTGGGGTTTCCACGTATAAATATTTGTGTCTAGTGGTGAATTCCTTTTTGGTTATGATCTTATTTGTTGATTTGATTAACTACTCAGCTATTTTGATAAGGCATGATAACTGGAAGCATGAGAGATGAAAATGTTGATATCTGATTAATCATTGTTGATGTTTACAAGATTTAAGTTGTTTACTATTAAGTTGGTATAACAATCAAACCAATTGATGATTGATTGATGTTGGTAATCTTTGAGACATTATCTTAAGAGAGTTATTGTTGATAAGTTTATTTTGAGATTGAGAGTTTATTATCAGTGTTTAAGTATACCGATTCACCCCCCTCTCAGTATTCTACCAAATCCTTATTCTTTCATCATATCATCAATTGGTATCAAAGCGTCTCAGGTACTCTTAGATCTCTAAGCCTAACAACTTGAGGAAAAGATCCTGTTGATCATGATGAAGAAAGAAGGTCCCAAGTTCAACAAAGATAACTATAGGATATGGAGCGATAGAATGAAGATTTACATTAAAAGTCTTGGTAGTCAGTATTGGGAGCATATAAAAACTCTATATGTTGCACCTACTGGTACTCTAATTGATGATCAGAAGAAAAAACAACAAGAGAATCATCAAGCATTAGAGGCTATTATCAGTTCCCTGTCTGATGCTGAATATGTAGATGTTCATGGTCTTGAAACTGCATATGAAGTGTGGAAAAACTTGAAGAGATTTATAGTGGTGATGAACATGTAAAGATTACTAAAGAAGAGAGTTTAAGAGGAAAGTTTGATGACATGAGAATGCCTGAAGGTGAAAATATCCAACAATATTGTCAAAGGATTAAAGAGATAGTTGGTGAAATAAAAAGTGTAGGAGGGAAAGTGGAAGATACCACAATTGTTAGTAAAGTACTGAGAAACCTGCTACCGGTCTATGCTATTCGAGTTGTAGCTATTCAGGAGTTGAAATCCATTGACAAGACTAAGGTAACTGTTGACTCTATTATTGGCAAACTTACTTCTTTTGAGCTAAATGGATATGATGGTAGTGTACAAAAATCAGAATCTACATTCAGAGCTTCTATCTCTAACCCATCTGTGAGAATAAGTAGAGATACCAGCCATTGCTACGAATCTAGATCTAGTAGAGATGCTAATGATGAAGATAGTTTAGTGGAGATTGAAGCATTGTTGGAAAAATGACTTCCTAGAGGCACTGGTAAATACAAAGGTAAGCTAGCATTGAAATGTTTTGCTTGCAATAAGATTGGTCATATAGCAACAAATTGTCCTGATAGTGAAAATGAATACAAGAGAGACAAATTTAAGAAGTATAAGGGCAAAGGCAAGAGAGATTGTCTTGTAGCTATTGATAGTGGTATTATTGATGATGAATCTGATGATGATGCTAGTGAAGATATTGTGTTTGTGGCTATTAAGGAAGAAACATCTGATCAGAAGGCTCTAGTATCCAGGATGGATAACTCTGATGATTGGATCATTGATAGTGGTTGTTCACATCACATGACTCGTGATCGGAGCAAATTTCTTTCCTTGAAGGAATTTGATGGCGGTGTTGTTAGATTTGACAATGACTCACCCTATATGGTTAAAGGTAAGGGAGTTATTTCTCTTAATGGGAAGAGCAGTGCTGGCGATGTCTATTGGGTTGAAGGTCTTAAGCATAATCTTTTGAGCGACAGCTGAATGACAAAGGATACCCACTGGAATTTAGAAATGGAATGTGCAAAATATTTGACATCAAAGGTGAATTGATTGCAACCAATAAACAGACTAGAGGTAATCTATTTCATCTTAATCCAAAAGTTAGCAACTGTTTGATTGCAAAAATAGATGATAGATGGATTTGGCATATAATATTTTGTCACATAAATTTTGACAATATTGTTAAAGTGAGTAAGTCTAAGATAGTAAGAGGTCTACCTCAGATAGACAAACTGGTTAATGCTCTTTGTAAAGAATGTCAGTTAGGGAAGATGACTTCTTCTAGCTTCAAGAGCAAGTCTTTCCCAGTAGAGCACTTGTTAGATTTGGCTCATATGGATCTATATGGACCAATAAGAACTATAAGCATTTCAGGTGATAGATATTTCATGATCTTCACTTATGATTGTTCAAGGATGATGTGGGTCACGTTATTGAAAGGTAAGAATGAAGCCTTTGGTAAATTCAAGGCATTTAGGGCCTTAGTAGAGAAAGAGAGTGGCAAAAAGATTAAATGTCTGAGAACAGATCAAGGCGGTGAATTCACTTCTGCGGAGTTCACTAAGTACGTGATGATAATGGTATCAAGCGGCAGCTTTCTGCACCAAGGACACCACAACAAAATGGTATAGCAAAAAGAAACAACCAGTCAGTGGTTGAAGCAGCTAGAACTATGTTGATAAAAGTAGGTGTGGCAGAAACATTTTGGAGAGAAGCTGTAAGTATAGAAGTCTACACAATAAACCGGGTTCTGGTTAAAAAATGTAAGGACAAGATACCTTATGAGTATTGGTATGGAAGGTCACCTAATGTTAGTTATTTCAAGATCTTTGGTAGTAAATGTTTTATCAAAAGAGGTGATTACATTGGCAAGTTTGAAGCTAAGAGTGATGAAGGCATATTTCTTGGCTATTCCACCAAGAGTAAGGCCTACAAATGTTTCAATAACTGGACTCAAAGAATTGTTGAGAGTGCTGATGTTCGTGTAGATGAATGCTCTGAAGTTTCAGAAGCAACCAGTTCAGAGAGAAAGGATGAAGATCCTTGTATTTTTCTTTTAGAACTTGAAATAGTTAAATCTAAAACCGATAAGGCAAATCCTAATGTACTTGTTCAACTAGAACATTTAATTTCAGAGGAAGAAGATGATGAAGAAGCTGAACCTGAGGAGAATGATCATGTTATTCCTAGATATGTGAGACTGAATCACAGTCCTGAGAAGATTATTGGGGATAAGGGTGCTGGAGTACTTACTAGAAGAAGAGTTAGAGAGAACTCTTGCATGATCTCCACCTTTGAACCTAGAAGTGCTAAGAATGCATTTGGTGATTATCATTGGGTGAAAGCAATGGAAGAGGAATTGGATCAGATTGAGAAAAACAACACTTGGACCCTGGTACCCCGACCGATAAACAAGAATGTCATAGGTACTAAATGGGTGTTCAAAAACAAGTTAAATGAGGATGGTGTTGTAGTTTGCAATAAGGCAAGATTAGTATGCAAAGGTTATGCGCAAGAAGAAGGAGAGGATTATGGAGAAACTTTTGCACCAGTAGCAAGAATGGAAGAAGTAAGAACATTACTTTCATTTACAGCTCACAAGAAGTTCAAGGCATACTAGATGGATGTCAAGTCTGCATTTTTGAATGGGATATTGGAAGAAGAGGTATATATAAAACAACCTGATGGTTATGCATTGACAGACAAAGAAGACATGGTATGCAAATTGCATAAAGATTTGTATGGATTAAAGCAGGCACCCATAGCATGGTATGAAAGGCTTTATACACATTTGATGAAGATAGGCTTTGCAAGAACCAGTAATGACAACAACATTTATCTGAAGTCTGAAGGAGATAAAATATTGGTTAGTGAAGTATTTGTTGATGACATTATATTTGGATGTAATGATGTCATGAGCAATAGCTTTGCAAATGAAATGAAGAATGAGTTTGAGATGTCATTAGTAGGGGAAATAAAATTTTTCATAGGCTTGTAGATACAATAGATGAAGAATGGTATTTTCATTACTCAATCCAAGTATGTGAAAGAAGTTTTGAAGACTTTTGGCATGAGTGATTGTAAAAATGTTGGAACTCCAATGATTATAGGTTGTAATTGTCCAAGGAAGATGCATCTAAGTCTTCACATGAGAAGGAGTACAAGTCAATGATTGGAAAATTACATTATGTTGTTCATAGTTGACCAGATATTGCTCATACAGTTGGTATTATTGCTAGATTTCAAAAAAATCCAAAGAAAGCAAATCTGATAGAAACCAAGAGAATATTTAGATATCTGAAAGGCACAATTGAATATGGGTAATTATATCCATATGGTGGAAACTTTGATTTGAAGGCATACACTGATGCTAATTGGGCAGGAAATATTGATGACTGGAAAAGTACTACCGGTGGAGCATTCTTTTTAGGAGGAAGGCTAGTTTCATGGAGTAGCAAAAAATAGAGTTGCACTTCACAATCTACTGCTGAAGCTGAGTATGTAGCAACTTATATGAATTGCACACAAGCTATTTGGATGAGACACCTTTTGGAAGGTTTTAAGATGGAGATCTCATAACCTATCAAGATTTTGTGTGATGATACAAGTGCAATTAATATTTATAAGAATCCTGTTTTGCACACTAGGACTTAGCACATTGAATTGAAGTATCACTTTTTGAGGGAGAAAGTTCAAAGTAAAGATGTTATCTTAGAGAATGTTTCTACCCAGGAGTAGCTTGCAAATATCTTTACCAAACCTTTGCCTAAGACCACTCTTGAGTATCTTAGAAGTCAGTTGGGGGTTGTCCCTCTTCATGAAGTCAGTTGAGCATGATGCTGATTGCATCAGTCCCTGAACCAATTGCAAAACTTTACATGGATTGATGAAGGAGTGGATGTATTCCACAGGGGGAGCATCAAGTTGCAGTAAGTTGATGCACAATGAGATTTTGATATTACATATTTTAATTTTCTTTTTGGCATTGCTGTCAAAGGGGGAGAAGAATTATGTGATTGCAGAGAAGAATTATGTGTCTGATTTGGTAAACCAATGACAGACTGAAGATAGATGAAGCGTGGTGAACACTTGGTAGTATAAACTAGGATTCCTATTCACCAATCACAGTAGCAATCAAAGGCATTGATATTTGTATTGCCATCAATGGCAAAGGGGGAGATTGTTGGTATTTTTAGATTGTTAGCATTTTGCATATAGATTGCATTAATGATACGTTGTGATTGATGTCAATTGAACTGGTGAATGATATTCACAATATTGCTGATGTTACTATTGATATTGCTTTTGTCTTGTAACGAGTATGATAAACTTTGTGGAAGATGTTGTAAACCGGTATATGGTAGTTTGTAAGTTGAACCAGTGTATAAGGTTAAACATTTCTATGTTATGCAAACCGGTAAACCCTACCAGTTGTTTTGTGTTAAACCCTAACCGATCAAGTTTGTTGGTTTATGTTAAGCAGTAATGATGGAGACACATGTGATCATTGTATGAGGATAAGTTTAGATTGATTTGACGTGTTTGTCATCTTGGAAAAGAACAAAGTGGATTGCATCAAATGCATAGCGTGTGATGAGTTACAAGTCCGATGAAATAGTGATCATGGAGCGGTTGGAATTTTCTTGATTAATGTGAAGATATTGTTATGATTTCTAGCGGTCAAGATTGTATTGACTTGTTTGTAATCTTGATGATGAGAATTAGGTATTTGTTGTGTTACCAACCTAGTTGATTTGTATTTAAGGTTGATGAAGTTGTTTGTAAAAAGTGTTGGCAAAGTTGGCAGGAGGTGTGGTTGCCAAACTGGTGGATGGATCTACAGTTTGTGTAAAGGCAGATTGAAGCTTAAGAAGGATCTGATCAAGCAGATGTAGTGCTATTCAGACAGATCAAGAAAACTTGTTGTTTTCTAACAATTACAACAGAAATCAAAATCTCCTAACCGGGTAAGCTCTAACAAGATTGGTTACTTATTAAATCCTCTAATAAGGTGGTCCATTAGTTTGGATTCTTAAATCCTCTAGCGAGGTTACTCCTAACAGGGTATTGTGCTTTTCATCAAGGCATATTTGTAAATCCCTTAACCGGGTGATTCCTAACCGGAATTAGTTCTTAACAAGACTTATAGTAAAGATTTAATAGGCTTGGCTCCTAACAGGGTGAACTTCAGATAGCTATCCTTGTGAGTCTCATCTCAACGTGGTTTTTACCTATTTGGGTTTTCCGCATATAAATATTTGTGTCTAGTGGTGAATGCTTTTGTGGTTATGATCTTATTTTTTAATTCGATTAACTACTTAACTATTCTGATAAGGCATGATAATTGGAAGCATGAGAGATGAATATGTTGATATTTGATTAAGCATTGTTGATGTTTACAAGATTGAAGTTGTTTACTATTAAGTTGGTATAACAGTCAAACTGATTGATGATTGATTGATGTTGGTAATCTTTGAGACATTATCTTGACAAAGTTATTTGTTGATAAGTTTATTTCGAGATTGAGAGTTTATTATCAGTTTTTGAGTATACTGATTCACTCCCCCCTCTCAGTATTCTACTAGATCCTTATTCTTTCATCATATCATCATCCACAATACTAGTGCAATCTTCTAAGGATGACTTGATGATTTTCAAATCACTACTATGAGCATATATACCTTAAAGATGAAGCATATGAAAGATGGATTAGTTATTGAAGTTAACCTTTGCTAAAATGAGTTCAGTTGACTATGCAAGATACTTTACCATCAATGGAGTACTAGTAGTATGAACAATAAGCTTCACTATCAATCATGCACATGCATCTTTCATTCATCTAAAACAATTAAAAGCAGATTCTGTTCTAATTTTTTTCTTTTCAATATTAAGTTCTCTCATAAAAGGATGAAGAAACAAGCAAATACTCCAAAACTCAATAAGTCACCAACACTTCATTGATTTTATTAAATTTGCAACATCAAGTAACAATTCTTCAAAAATCTTCTAATCGATCCTTTACAAATGAAATGAGTTGAGCTTATATAGAGCTCTCAAATACAATGAATGGCCAAGACTAAATTAGAATCAAGGGTGAAGATTTTGCCACTTAAACACTAATTAGGGTTTGTTACAACAAAAAACCTAATCTCATTGCAAATTATTTAATATCAGCCAATAGGAATGTGACATCAATTTGGCAAAAAATATGATGAAAAAATCCTTGAATAAGAAAATATGATGTCACATGGGTTCATAACAAACTATCTTCTAGAGTCTTGTTGCCCTTATCCTTTTCTTTTAGTGCAAATTCAATGAATCTAGATGTCATGAACTCAATCTCAATTATTGGATTTACAAGTAGGTTCTTCAACTATTCTTCCAAGTAATTGACTTTTTCTAAATTTAAGGCAAAAAAATTCTCCCATCTAGGCCCAAAATCTCTATTCTTGCTGGCCAGTAGTACAAATGAGTGTATATCATCCAGATATTTCTTGAAATATGATCCATCTGTTCCAAAGAATATAATCTTCACTCTCTCAGCTACCTGATCGCATCAATATGGATTCCTTCATTCATCTCCTTTTCAAGTATGATCTCAGCTATCTCTACAATCTTGTCATGTATCAAGTTTATTTCTCCATCGACTTGAGTGCATCCAGTGCTAATATCTTCAAAAATGATCTTCCTCATGTGAAGTAGGTTACACCATTGTTGGAAATTAGGCGATTGTCCATATCGTAACACTCCTTCGTTCACCAAAGTTTACCTTGACAATTTCCTCATTGCTTGCAATCTCAACATGGTATAGTCCCTGATGTAAACGAAAGTATCACAAGCTACCATGAGGAATTGAGTTATTTCCATCACACTTACAAATCTATCAAATATCTTTACTATTTCTTTCACAAATGCATTCACCCTTTTGAAATTTTTATTTATCCAAGTATCTATTAGGTGTGTTGAATTTTTCATTTTTTCCAAATTGTCAATGAAGTTTGGAGGGAGCAATGGTGGTGGCGTAGCCGAAGGATCATGTTGCCTTAGTGGTTTCTTGAATTGCTGGAAGTAACTTCTCAATGCACTTACTTCTCTTTCCAAGTTCTTATTCTTTTCTACTTCCAATTTCAGCATGTCATGGACTATCCTCACCGTGTTTTTCATGTCTTTTAATGCTTGATTAGTGGTGGGAGTACCTAAATCAATAGTCTCTGAGTCATATTCTTATGTTGTGATCTCCTCTTTTGGCCTATCTACTTTTGGAGTGAAAATTTGTATTATTCAAGATCCCGCACCATCTCTTCTCATCTTTGACATCTTCATTGCTTTCTTATTTTCAATGAGCTCTTGAGTTCTATACAAGAAGCTGCCTAAATTTATAGGATCTTCCTCTATTACTATCACTTCCTTTGTTAACCTTTCCCTAAGCCATGCAGGAATAGCTGATTTCTCTTCTCCTACTTGCACTGCATTTAATTGTTTATCTTCTTGGGGTGGAGATGTTACTTCCTGTTCTTCATTTTCAATATCTACATGTAGATCATTGCCTGCTTTATCATTGAATAGCTTGGGTGGGATTGAATTAACTTGACCCAATGGTTGCTTACCCTTGTTTGTCTTTTTGCATCTACTGTTATGAACTATAGATTCCATGGACTCATTCACTCTATGCTCAATGCTCTCCCTAAGTGGATGATTTTTCTGGCTAGCTACTTGATTCATCTCTACTTCATTCATTGAAGAGTTACTGGTAGAAGGGCGGCCTGAACTTGATTTGTTCTTCTTGTTTGGGGTTTCCTCCTTGTGACTTTCTTTTCTCTTTGATCCTTTGGAATGAGCCAACTGGGTGGCACTTCCACTCATGCTTTCACTTTCTATATCATCATCAAAAGACTCCACCTCTCCCACCAATTCAAAAGTCAGTTGGGTATTTGTTGTGACTGTAAAGGTCTCTACCCTTTCAACATTTTGAATCTTAGTTTTTGGTTTGACATTTCATCAAACAGTTGCTATGTATACTTTTCTAAGACTAATTTCAGTGTTTACAGTATAATAGTTTGATTTGTGTTGAAATGAGAGAGTAACACAAACATAGAACAATACATAAATATATGTAAATATAAATGTAACCAAGCTAACAATTGAGATATAGATGTCACATCACACTTTCTTCCTCTATTCACAATATTTCTGAACACAATAGTTAATTTTCTGAGATTAGAGTACAACAGATAATGTATTGATTAAACTTAACATTCAAAGCTAGCATACCCAAATGCAGCTCCAGCTATTGATTTTTAGACTAGCACGAAGTTACATGAATATTTTCCTTTCAGGACCCCTACACCCACTACCAGTAACCTCGAGATCAGCACAACACCCTTTCTAATTAGTTCGTCCACTCTTGTAACACCTTTCAAGTTGTATGACACCCATCCAAAGGTTTTCTAGACTTGTATGACTCCCTTAGTGTTGGTTCCAGCCCTGTACGTCCCTCTAATTGCAGATTGTAGACTAGTACGACCTTCTTGTGGGAGTTGCAGTTTAGTATAGCCATTGCAAATGCATTTGAGACTGAGTTGACACCCCTTATAACTAGTTTCATACCTCTATGACGCTTCCCAGTGATGCCCCAGATTGTACAACACACTCCTAGGGTGTATGGTTCAGCAGACAACTACGAACAATGATCAAATTAGGTTCAACCAACTAAGGAGAAGAAGTTCTTAATGTTGGCATTGAAATTGTCATTGATGTCAACATGTGTGTGTGCATGGCTAAGTTGATGAAGTTGCAGATAGACATACTGGACAGCCACTGGATGAAGATGCAGCTAGCATGTAGAATTGATTGATGTCATCAGTTAAGAAGCTACAATTGTTACAATGATGCAGGATGATGAGGTCTTAGAGGACGATCAGATTGGATCATATGGTGTTGCATCTGGATGGTAGAGCTATGCATGTTGAATGTATATGCATGGAGGTTGCATGGAGTTAATGGCCTTAAACAAGATCAAGAGGACAATGGAGTTTGCTATTGGACTTACAGGTGATTAGAGGAATTAGGCCATAGAGCTATGATGTCATGAGGCAAAAATGATTGACCAAGAGCATAAGTGTTGTTGCAGCATCATATAACACACTATGTTATATGCACAAGGAGATACAGGAGGAATGCATAAAGTGTGTCATTGGAACATGAAAATGGACAAGGAGGACTCAAGCAATTGTCTTCATCTTCAATATCTTTGCTGGATCTAGATTCATAGCTATGACCAATATCTCTACTTCTTCTCATAGATGGGTTAGAGACAGAAGCTCTGAATGTAGATTCTGATTTTTTTATACTACCATCATAGCCATTTAGTTCAAAAGCAGTAAGTTTACCAATAATAGAGTCAAGAGTTATATTTGTCTTGTCAATGAATTTCAACTCCTGAATAGCTGCAACTCTGATAGTATAGACCGGTAGCAGGGTTCTCAGTACCTTACTGATTACTGTGGCATCTTCCACTTTCCCTCCCGCACTCTTTATCTCACCAACTATCTCTTTAATCCTTTGACCGTACTGTTGGATATTCTCACCTTCAGACATTCTCATGTCATCAAATTTTCCTCTTAAACTCTCCTCTTTGGCAATCTTAACATGTTCATCACCTGTATAAATCTCTTCTAATTTCTTCCATACTTCATATGTAGTTTTAAGACCATGAACATCTACATATTCAACATCAGATAAGGAACTAATAATAGCCTCTAATGCTTGGTGATTTTCTTTCTATTCTTTCTTCTGATCATTAGTCAGGGGTCTAGTAGGTGTAATATACTTATTTTCTATATGATCCCAATACTGACTACCAAGACTCTTAATATAAATCTTCATTCTGTCACTCCATATTCTATAGTTATCTTTGTTGAACTTCAGACCTTCTTTCTTCATCATGATCTACAAGATCTTTTCCTCAAGCTGTTAGGCTTTTCGATTAAGAGGACCTGAGATGCTCTGATACCAATTGATGGTATGGTGAAATAATAAGTATTCGATAGAATACTAAGAGGGGGGGGGGGGTGAATCAGTATATTGAAAAACTGATACAAAGTTCCCAAACTCAAACTCAGTTAAACAAAGTAAACATATCTCAGTCAAGATCAATATTCATAAGAATACTTAACATCAACCGATTTAACTGTTATGACAACTTAACAGTAAACAACTTCAATCTTGTAAACTTCAACAATGCTTAATCATAACCCAAAATATTCATCTCTTAATGCTTCTAATTATCATGCCTTATCAAAAGTTAACCAAATCAACAAATAAGATCACAACCACAAAAGCATTTACCACTTGACACAAATGTTTATACGTGGAAAACCCAAATAGGTAAAAACCACGATGAGATGAGACTCACAAGGATAGCTATCTGAACTCTTCTGAAATTCACCTTGTTAGGAGCCAAGCCTATTAAAGCTTTACAATAAGTCATGTTAAGAAGTAATTCTAGTTAGGAATCACCCAGTTAAGGGATTTACAAATATGCCTTAATGAAAAGAACAATACCCTGTTAGGAGTAACCTTGCTGGAGGATTTAAGAATCCAAGCTAATGGACCACCTTGTTAGAGGATTTAATGAGTAACCAAGCTTGTTAGAGCTAACCCGGCTAATGGATTTCACTTCTGCTATAATTGTTAGAAAACAACAGGTTTTCTTGACCTGTCTAAGTAGCATTACATTTGCTTGATTAGATCCTTCTAAGCTTCAATCTGCCTTCACTCAAAGTGCAGATCCATTCACTGGTTAGGCAACTACACACTCAACTTGTTTCAATCAATCTTGCCAACAACCTTTACAAACAACTTCATCGACCTTAAATACAAATCAATTAGATCGGTAACACAACAAAAACCTAATTCTCATCATTGAGATTACAAACAAGTCGGTACAATCTTGACCATTAGAAATCATGACAATCTCTTCACATTCTTCAAGAAAATTCCATCTGCTGCATGATCACCGCTTCATCAGACTTTGCAGCTCATCATGCGCTATGCATTAGATGCAATCCACTTTGCTCCTTCCCTAGACAAAAACAAACATGCCAAAACAATTTGAACATATCCTCATACAATGATCACACATGTCTTCATCATTACCGCTTATCAGATAATAAACCATCAAACTTGTCCGGTTAGGGTTTAACAGCTGATAGGGTTTACCGATTACATTGCTTAGAAAGGTTTAATCTTTTACACCAGTTCATTGGTTCAACTCACAAACTTTACATATCAGTTTACAACATCTTCCACAAAGCTCTTCTTACCGGTTACTAGCCAATATCAAAAATAATAATATTAGCAATAACATGAATACCATTACAAGTTCAATTGACATCAATGACAACATATCATTAATGCAATCTTTGTGCAAAATGCCAACAAAATCAAAATGCCAACAACAATAAAGTTGGAGAAGTTCCAAGATGAGCTCAAGATGAGAATCAAATATGGAGGCAACAGTGAGGCTTTGGATAAGATGTTGAGCAAGGAAAAACATGCCAAGGTGTTGGCATCATGGTGAGCATGATGAAGTTTGAGGTACTTAGAGGTTGTCATTGATGGCAAATACTAGCTCTAATGTCATCACAACTGATTGGAAAAGGGCTATAGTGGATTGGTAAGAAACAGCGGACCGAAGACTTCCACCAGTGAGTAGAGACCAGTTTACAGGAATCAACTGGTAGTTGAGCAGAGTGAAGCAAGTTCATCGATAGAAAGGAAGCAACCAGTAGCATATCATAACGGTGATTGATAAGCCTGTGTAGTGAAAAGGATAAGCACACGTAGTCATCAACATGTTTGGCTTGCTAACATGTGGATCCAACAAATTTAGAAAGAGCTAGTTGAAGTTGGAGTGCTTGCTAGAGAGCCGATGAGATTTGTGGCATGAACAAATAGTCTCACTGATACAATCGGCGAGATTTGTGGAATGAATAGATTGGCACATAGAATGATTTTTGAGTTCAAATTTTGGAGGGAAAGTTAGCACCAATATTGAATACAACTATACGCATGTTTTAAATCTTGATTTTTTTTGTGTGTCGTGGGAGTTGCGAGTAAGCAAAGATTGAAAATTAGAGTAAGGTGAAGAATGAGCTAAGGGCATAAGGGTTCCTTAATGAATTAGTGGTCATCACCGAGTAAAGATTGAAGTAGATACAAAGTGGATCTATTCAACAAAAAAGTGTCATCATCAGATCAATGATTTGTTGCTCTCTAATCATTGCAGTAGATTAAATCCCTTAACAGGGTGAACCTTAATTGGTTCTGTTTGTAAAATCCCCTATCAGGGTCACTCCATGAAGGAAGTGTAAAATCCTTTTGCAAGGTGAATCCTAATAGATTCTAAGGTATTCTTAACAGGATACTAGTCATCTTTAACAAGGTGATGTTCTCAGAGGGAACAAGATTGCAAGCTCTTAACCGAGCAATCTTTTTACTTCAATAAAGAGATTATGGGTTATCCCCACCATGGTTTTCTCTCTCTAACCGAGGCTTTCCACGTATAATTGCTGGTGTTATGTGATGTTTATTTGATGCATGCAAATCTCTTTCTGTCAATTTTCTTACCTTCATGATTAATGCAATGTTTTAAGTTAATTTAAAAAGGGTAGTTGCAGACTGGTCAGTTTGGAATATTATTGTTTATAAACTATTTTTACTGATTCATCCCCCCTCTTAGTCACCAGTTAATACCAACAATTGGTATCAAAGCTTAGGTCCTCTAAAGAAAAGTTTAACAACTTGAGGAAAAGATCATGGAAGAATACCGGTATCAGAAGTAGCTTGACGAAGCTAATGAGATGATTTCTTAATTGAAGAATAGACTGAAAAAATCACTTGCTAAAAGGAAAGAACTCATTCTACAAGTTAATGAGAGTCAGAATATCATAGATCAACTCTCTCAACAGAGTGGATCTGAGGAAGTAGAAGAGACAATTTTAGAGCTGATGGAAAAGAACAAGAAGCAGATTGAATAAATCACAAATCTAAAAAGAGAACATGAAAGTCAGGCTCTGAGAATGATTGAAATATTACAAGCCAGTAGGATAGCAGAGGAAAGAAAGAGAAATACAGAAGAAGCACAGTCAAAAGCTGAAAGAGCCAAAAGCCTTATTGAAGAAGCCCTAAGAGAGAATGATGCAATAATCATTGAAAAGGAAGAAATATGGATTCTTACTCAAGGGAACATAGTCATGCAAGAGCATCTAGATGACAAAGCAAAGGAAAAGGAGAAGATGATGAAGGAGATTGAACAAATCAAAAATGAGTTGAAAGATACAAATGAGAGAAATGAAAAGATGAGAAAATTTAATAAAAGCTCTGAGAAGATAGATGAACAATTAAAATCTCAAAGGAGAACAAAGGTGACAATAGGTCTTGGCTACTTTGCGGCGGGTCCATAGGAAATAGGAGAATCATCTAATCCTAAGTAGATGAAGGATGATAAAAGGGACAAATCAAGAATAAAAGGTACTAAGTTTTCTAAATCTTCTTGCAATTATTGTGGTAAATCGGGTCATAAGTCTGATGTCTGTAAATATCGACCAATTAGTCACAAGAAGTCATTCACCTTTGATGGTTATTGCTATAACTGTCACAAGCATGGACACATTGCTTTTCAATGTAAATCTTGATCAAGTAGCATGTCCACTAGAAGAAGCTTTAATGGATATTGCTTTATATGCAATGAATATGGACACAAAACTAAAGAATGCATGTTCAAGACAAATGCATCAAGATCTCCACCCAAACTGGTTATCCCTAATAGAAGGAGTAATCAAATCAATGTCACCTATTCCACTTGTGGAAATTTTGGTCATGTTGTAGTGAATTGCAAGATGAGAATGGGTCAGAGAAACAATGCAGGAACATGAAAAACAACTGGTATGACATGTTTCATTTGCCATAAGATCAATCATTTAGCCAGAGAGTGCGGGAACCGATCCTATAACCGGTCCGAAGATAGCAACCAATTTGGCAAGAAGAAAGGGCCAAATGATTTGAAAGGAAAGAAGATAGTTGAAGAAGTGAAGAATGAAATGAAAAAGATGTGGACTAAGAAGGAATCAAGCAAACAAGGAGAGAAGCATTCCGAAACTAAGTCATCATCCACCAATGATGACAATTATTCTTCAAACTAAGCATATCGATGCTCAGGGGGAGCCTTTTAACACAAAAAGGAAAATCATGGCTGATTCCTTGAAACCAAAGTGAGGTAACTCTTATTTAGATGCAAAACAATTGGCATATTATTTGTAATTATTCATCAATGAATTATTAAGAGTATAGGTGTTAAAGGTTGTATTGTTACCGATAGGGAAGTAACACCGGTAAATTATAAAATATTACCATTTGAGGTTGTACAACTTAACCGTTGTAAAAGAGCACCAAACAACTTAACAAATAAATAAGGAAATGACAACTCATTTTGTTTACCTTTCCTTCATTTGTGCATTCGTGAGCTCCTAGTGCAATCAAAGGCTTTCTAAATCTGTTAAGTGCATTACGTGCAAAGTTAGTTTGGAGATCAAGCGGTGAAGTTTTGGTGATCATAAGTCCTAGAAGAAATGGTAGAGAAGTCAATATATGAATTCTGTTCTAATTCATCATGGCAACTTCCATGTCGACTCCTGTGTTGGTTGAGGTAGTTAAGGAACCACAACCCAATTTCAAGTTGCATCCTATGAATGCCAGAGAGATCGATATGACCGGTGCCCTATCATCTGTGCCCTCTGATGTGTTACTGGTTGAAGATATCTATTCTTTCATCCACTGCAAGCTTGAATAACTTGGAGTCAAATTCATTCAAGATAAATTCAAAAGGTTCTATGACAATGATTTGTTGAAGGCAAAACATATTCATCTGAAGACCAAGGGTTTGTCATATGCTGTTGATATTCCTAACCAATTCCATGCCGATTGGATTAGGTATGTGCTAAGTAGAGTGCATGACTAGTTTCTATGGTTGGGAAATGAAGTACTAATCAAAATCACAAAGGAGGTGATTCAAAGAGTAATAGGGTTCAACGAAACATGTGAAGAACTAACCCTAAGGATAATATCATTTGGTGATGTCACTCGGTTGACTCAATCCTGATTTGACAAAAGAGAAATGACAGTCACTCACATTAAGGATGTAAAAGTGAGGTTTGCATCTACAGTGATAGCATATAGGGTTTATCAATCAAGCCACATGAACAATGTGCCGAGAAGTGCTATCCATGCAGCTTACCAGATCATCAAGGAGGATGCAACATACAACATTTGTGAGATGATAAGAAGTCAATTCCTAGTGAACATGGGCTGAATCAAGAAGGACAAAAGGCAATCATTCAAGTATGGTTCAATATTGGTATGTATCTTCTTCTATGTGCAAAATTTCTTTCCCGGTAAGGGAAATGTAGTGTGGTCTGTAGATAAACCTATCACAATTCAGATAGGTGAAATGATTAGAGACTTAGGTGATAAGTTTGGAGAGACAATGTGGGGTTATTTTAAAGATTTCCAAACTAGAATACATCAACGAGAGAGAATCCCAACCGGTATAGTCCAAAAGTTCAAGGACACCATTTGTTTTCTTGTTTATACTAATTGTTGCATTATTCAAGCGGTTCAACCTAGAACCTTTTGGGTACCCACTATGGGTTATGAGATTGGGGAAGACATTGCCAAATTATATGCAAACATGTTGCTATCTAAAGCAGTAGACATAAATGCAAAGAGATTTGGAACTTATTAGGAGGCAAGCTCCAAAATAAAGAGGGAACTCAAGGAGCCTATCATACAAAAGAAAGTAAGGAAAATGATTGACATCTTAGATAACAAGTATGTAGGTGAAACATCCGATGCCACTGCTTCCTCTAGTACAAGTGAACAAACAGGGGCTAAATCGAGCAAAGATGGAGAACAAATAGAAGAAAATAAGAAAATGTCCAAGACAAAACCCAAGGGTGTTGCATCCAGCAAACCAACAACATACATGAAAGAAAAGGACTCATATACTCCTACATCTTCCCAAGGTAGAGGTAGACTGATAGAAGTCACATATGTAAGAAAGAAAAGGAATGAAAGGATAGTTGACACAAAGGCCAAAAAGAAGCCCAAGAAGGATGAAAAGGAGGGTGATAACTCTGACACCCAATCTAATATTATAGTAAAAGAAGTCAGAAGAAGTGGTAGGAATGTAGCTCCAACTGTTGATGAATTGGTCCATGGGATCAAAGAGTATGGAGGTTTAGCTGGTTTTGGGAGAAATTATGCCCTCTGTAACGAGGAAGACAAAAGAAAAATTGAAGATGCACTTATCTGGACCTTACATAATTTTTGTAGAACTCCCAATGAACTACATGGAATTATTCCACTAGATCTAGAAAATCTCATTGAAGGGAGATGGAAAACTGCCCTAGCAATTGGGAAGGAACACAAAATTAAGGCACTCATGGAAGTGAAATATGAATTAGATTATGATCAAGCATTTGTAGTGATCGAAGCTTGTGTACAATGTTTCAAAATAAGGAACAAAACAGGGAGAGTGGGCATAGGAGATATTAAAGGTGTGCATGATGAGGGCGTTGCCACGTGGAAAACAATTTTTGACCTAGCAAAAGGACGCTGAGTAGGAAATAAAAAAAGAAGTAAAACAAGGACAAGATGTAGCTGCTCAAGAAAAGGGCAAAAGAAAAGACAGGGACACTACTGATGAGTTTGATGTATTTACAGTTGAAGATATCATAGGTAATGTTGTGTCAGATATTCCTAATCTGACAAAGGATGCAGAGCCATCGATTGAAAAAAAATAAACTATTGAAAATATTGATATTGATGTTACACCGGCAAAGGGAACCGATAAAACTAAGCATCCCAGAGAAGATGAAGTCATAATTGAGGAGATCCCTTATGAGGAAAGACCTCAAAGGAATCTAGTGACAAGAAATACTCGCACAGAAAATACTACTGATAACGAACTTCATTTGTAAGAAAAAGGTGCAGAGGAAGAAACCCCAAAGGTGATAGATTAATCAATACTATCTGTTGATGAAGTAGAAAAGAAGGAAGCAGAAAAGAAGGAAGAAGAGAAGAAGGAAATAGAGGAAAAGAAAATAGAAAGGAAGGAAACAAAAACAACCAATACTGGTTCAGAGGAGACCAAGGAACCAACACAGGACAAGAAGAAATAGGATTCCCCATCCAGTCAACCTGAAGGCAATAAGAAAATGAACACTCCTCTCGTGAAAGGAAGTTAGATTTAGAAAAGGAAAGTGAGAAGAAGAAAGCTAAACTCACCATCTCAACCAGCTCCAAGGAAGAGGCTGAAGAAGAAAAAGAAGAAAAAGAGGAGGAAGAAGAGGAAGACTTAGTAATAGATACCAAGAAGATGACCCCCAAACAGTTAATGAAAGTTTTAGAAAAATTGAGAATTCAAGTTGAAAAGGCCAAAGTTAGAGAAAAGAAAAAGAAGGCAAGAATTCTTAATACTGCAAAGACAATTCTATTTGATCTCATTCCTAACATTGTTGTTGATGAGAATGCATCCATCATTGATCAATTGGGTACTCTTGTCAAAGCAATCGGTTAAGAGGCAACCAATCTGGAGAAGGTTGTAGCTAGGCAATATGAAACTAGGAGATGTGACAAATTAATGGAACAAATATCAGTTGACAAAGTTACTCTCTCTAACAGCAGTGAAGAGGTAAAATCTATCTTAAAGGAAGTTGGCCAATTATTGGTCAAATTATCAAACTTCATTGATTTCATCAAAGATCTTGAAGATAAAAGAGTACAAACTCAAAAGGAAATCCAAGATCTGATAGGTACTTTTGATCATCTTACAAGCTCTATAGCGACTTTTAGTGGAAAAGTCAAACAGTTGACTCATGAAATGAACTTTCTGAAAGAGGAACAAGACAAACAAGCTCTTAACTTGTTAGAGCTAAAGTGTTACCTTGCACCCACCATTGATTTAATGCAAGGAAATGTGAAAGAAGCAGAAAGCCTCATTAGTTCACTTGACTATAAGATAGTAGATGATATGGAGGATTTTGTCACACATCTACATGGACAAATCCACGCTATGAAATAGGTGAAGCCTTCATGGGAATCTACTTTGAAATCTGCTATGGTCAATTTCAAAGACATTTTTGATCTAATATCACCCTTATGAATTCTTTTGTATACTTTGATTCTTTTATCCTTTGTCATTGTTGCAAAATGAGGGAGAATAAATGAATGTGGATTGTACATATGAGGAGGAATGACTGTGTACAAAGAAAAAGAATGTAAATAGTCAGAATACCACTGGTAGAGGCAGATTAGTACTGATATTGGCAGAGAAGGCAGAGAACCACCAATAGAGGCAGGTACTGGTAGAGGCAGAGAAGGTAGAGAACCACCGGTAGAGGCAGAGAAGGTAGAGAATAGGGGGAGAACCAGAACAGGGGGAGAATTCCAATTCAATCCAGCTAGATGTTTTACCACCAATGCCAAAGGGGGAGATTGTTGGCATCATGGTGAGCATGATGAAGTTTGAGGTACTTAGAGCTTGTCATTGATGGCAAATACAGACTCTAATGTCATCACAACCTATCAGAAAAGGGCTATAGTGGATTGGTAAGAAACATGGGAGTGAAGAATTCCACCGATGAGAAGAGACCAGTTTACAGGAAGCAACTTGTAGTTGAGCTAAGTGAAGCAGGTTCATCGATATAAAGGAAGCAATCGACAACAGATCATAACGGTGATTGATTAGCATGCGAAGTGAAAAGGATAAGCACTTGTAGTAATCAACATGTTTGGCTTGCTAACATGTGGATCCAACAAATTTAGAAAGAGCTAGTTGAATTTAGAGTGCTTGCTCGAGAGCAGAGGAGATTTGTGGCATGAACAAATAGTCTCACCAATACAATCGGCGAGATTTGTGGAATGAACAAATTGGCGCATAGAATGATTTTTGAGTTCAAATTTTGGAGAAAAATTTAGCGCCAAGATTGAATACAACTATATACATTTTATTCATCTTGATTTTTTGTGTGTGTCGTGGGAGTTGTGAGTGAGCAAAGATTGAAAATCAGAGTAAGGTGAAGAATGAGCTAAGGGAAAAAGGGTTCCTTAATGAATCGATGAAGTCATCATCGAGCAGAGATTGAAGTAGATACGAAGCGGATCTATTCAACAAAAAAGTGTCATCATCAGATCAATGATTTGTTGCTCTTTAATCATTGCAGCAGATTAAATCCCTTAATAGGGTGAACCTTAACCAATTCTATTTGTAAAATCCCCTAATAGGGTCGCTCCATGAAGGAAGTGTAAAATCCTTTTGCAAGGTGAATCCTAATAGATTCTAAGGTATTCTTAATAGGATACCAGTCATCTTTAATAGGGTGATGTTCTCAGAAGGAACATGATTGCAAGCTCTTAACCGAGCACTCTTTTTACTACAGTAAAAAAGATTGTGGGTTATCCCCTTTCTCCCTCTAACCGAGGGTTTCCACGTATAATTGCTGGTGTTATGTGATGTTTATTTGATGCTTGAAAATCTCTTTCCTTCAATGTTCTTACCTTCATGATTAATGCAATGTTTTAAGTTAATTTAAAAACGGTAGTTACAGACCGGTCAGTTTGGAATATTATTGTTTATAAACTATTTTTACTGATTCACCCCCCTCTTAGTCACCAGTTAATACCAACACAAGGATACCAAAGGCTTTGGATATGATGTTGTGATGTGAAGAATCCAACACTAAACTCCAATTTGGGGTTTCTTTCTCCCAACTTTCCTATTCCAATAGGTAACAAGCTTCACTCACTCACAAACCCTTCAGAAGGCTATAGGTTACTCACAAGGTCTTCACACCCTAAGGACACATTATTCATTCATTGACTTTATTCAAACCATTGGAATATTCTAAAATGGGGCAAAACAGCATAATTAGTCTCATTGACAACTTTCCAACACTTGCATCATCAACACCCTCATAGTCTCTTACTCAACATCAATGCTTTGTCAAGATTCCAACCCACACTTTTATCATACAATGGATTCTCACAACCCAATTACCCTTTGAAATCCATCCAAAGGTTTCAACACATGCCTAAATAAGGCTCTCTACCCTCCCAACCACCCAACAAGGTTATCGACTACTCACAACCAACACATTGTTTTCTACGATAACCAATAGACGCTTTAAGACAATCATAGGCAAAGGGGCAGTCATATATACTTTGGGTGTTCACACACCATGGGGACTTCAAAAATTTCAAGGGACTTCAAAAATTTCAAAGGGATTAAAAGGAACTTCTTAATCCTTCTACAGACCTCACATATCAACATTTACTCAATGCTTGTACCAAATTGTAAACGTTCACATCACTGTCAAGTTAGGACAATCAACACATTAAGAGGACAATCATGAATATTAATTCCTAGATGAATATTTGGGGCCACCATCAGTTGGAACATATGTATTTTACTCCTACACACTCAACCACACCTTATAATTGCCTCCACACAACCCAACTTAACACTTCCACACCCCCACACAACCAACTTTCTTAGTCTTGATAGTCCGAGACATATTTTCAGTCTTCTCCTCCATGAATGCACGTGAAAAATTCAAAATGATTCCCCTAAAAGAACATTCACATGAAAGAAAATTGTATAATAAAGTTTTCCACCCATTTTGGGGGTCTTACATTGAATAGAAATAAAGTTTTACATCTTTTTATGCTTGCTGCCAGCCCCATGTAGGGTTTGGACAATTTTTACTAAAACTACTATAACTTTCTCAAAACCAAACAAAATTAAATGAAACCAAAAGGAAAATGTTCTAGATTAACTGATATTTAATATCATATGGATTATCAAGGCAGTTTAATAAATATTAATGGTGATAAACATGTGAGAATAGACTATAATATTATGAAAATTCAAGAAAATTGTAGAAAACTTCAAGCTTTTTATTATTTTCCTCAATGAGATCACAAACCTGTAGCGTCGTAAATTGTACGCACTCGCTAGGGTGGTACAATTTCACACCTAGTTTAGCACCCGCCTTAGTGCATTTTACATTCTGCATTGCATTTCTCCTTTAGCACTTAATTAATCAAATTAATTAGGTCTAAGGTCCTATTTCATCATTCTCTACATCATAAAGTTGGGCCCTTTTCACTAAAGCGCGCCCTTCGCATTTTATTCCTCCAATACATCACTCAACCAAAAACCCTAATTAAGTCCTATTTCAAACTTGGGGGCTTGGTTTCGGGGTCAAAACATCTCGAAATCACTTGTAACTTCGAGATTCTCTCTAAAATCATCATATCCGACGGCCCTGAAAATTTGGTGAAAAGTTGCCGGGACCGTGGCGCCCGGTGCACATGGTCCCGGACATTTTTCCCAAAATTTTAGGAGCGCGATCCAATCATAAAATAAAGCTTAACCCCAAGAAATTGGCGGGATATTCAATCTCTAGGTCAGCCAAAATACGAATTTACGAGCTAGGGTTTCATACATAAGAGCTCTCTTTCTTCATTTGGAAGGATGGGATTTTTGTTTCCAGGAACTTCATATGCAGCGAAAGAGCAGATCTTTGAGGACTTCAACATCTCGTAACATCTTTTTATCAAGCATCTATCAAATTCATTCATCCACTTAGGGCTTGGAAGACATTGAAGAACAATAGGAGATTACCGACTGAAGATTGGCTTGTACTCCTCCCTTGAGGGTTGGGTATGATTTCGTATTGTTTTCATGTCTTTGCATAAGATTTGATACATCATTTATTCATGCTTTAGATCACATTGCATCTTGATTTAGAGCATTTACATTATCATTTGCAAGCAATTAGGGTTTACTTTCTAGGTTGCTCTAGTTTGCTTTCTTGCATTTTGGACCTTGCACACACACTAGGTCTGCACGCACAATACATTTTACAAAACAACTTGGCTATTCATGGAGGTGGAAGTCACCAAAGCGGGGGTTTGACTAAGGCAAAACCCTATATAGCCGCCCCTCCCCCTTTTCAGATATTATTGCAGGTTTCGAGATTCGGACGACGCCGCGGGATATAGATCCAGAGAGAGAAGGTTGGAACAGCACTCTGTGTGAAATTGCAGAGCAGGAGACTGGGATAGGGGCGCTGGGCGCCCTGGTCCCTGGGACAGAGGTGCTGGGCACCCTGGTCCTCCAGACAGACAGTTTGTAGACAGTTTGCAGATAGTGTTTCAGGGTGCAGAACAGTAGTTTCCGGTGCAGTTTTCAGGACAGTGGCGCCCGCGCCCCCGTCCCGAACATTTTCAGTCCGATTTTGACTCCGGGTACATATCTGCATTCTTATTTCATCCTTGTACTTACAATTGTTCATTGTTTAATCTCAATTCTGCAATCTTGTTATTGGTTCATACTTGCATTTTGGGATTAGGATCTTACAATTTCAACAAGGGAATAGATATCCCATGGCTCTCTCTTTCACCAAAAGAAGTAGCCAATTGTGCGATATCTCTAGGCTCTTTCGTATTCCGTAATGTGTCAAAAGGTAGGATTAGGGCATGATTAACCTAGTCTCACTTTTTCCCCTACACATTTTGGTGAACCCGACGTGAATCTATCATTGCTTCCTCTTGCATTACATTTGTTAGATCTAGATCTAGATTTAGTGTGTTTTCATTTCATTTTCATTAAAAAGAAAAAAAAAAATTATTGTGTTTCTTTGCATTGTGTGTTTAAATTTTATGCAATCTTTTCAAAATGTCAGATTTTTATTTGCAAAATGTTCATGCTTTTGATGATTATTATGAGTATAGCCAAGATGAATTAGATGAAGCTTTAGATGAGTTTTTAAACCCTAAAGATGCCAAACCTTCATTTTACCAAAAACTCATAAACCTTGTTACTATGCCATTTAGGTGTGATGAGAAAGATAAGTCGAATGATTCCTCTCAAGGATACATTCCTATCCACTCTTCCCCTGAATCTAGTAACATGGTTGTTTTCAATAATCCCCTCTATGAGGAGATGTCTCCTTTTGAATCAAAAGACAAACCTTTTAACCGATATGATCATGCTTTGTTGGATGATGCTCTTGATGACTTTGTGGCTTTATCGAAATCTTTAAACAAGAACAAGGCCTCTAAATTGGTTAACATGATAAACTTGAATGAACATAATAAGCCTCTCTTTGAAGTCCAAGGTGCTTATCCTTCTCCTACCTTTCAAATTCCTAAATCACCTCTCCTTACTGTTCAAGGAAGGTATGATCATGATTCCTTTCACACCCTGAATAAACCAATCATCACTGTACAAGGAAGAAAACCTATAAGTCCTTACAATTATGCTAAGAAAATAACTAGAGAGAGTTATCATGCGGTTGCCCATACCTATCATACCAGAAATAATAGGCAACCTAATCCTCCTCCTGTTATTCCAGTCTCTCTTCCTAATCCTCAACCAATTCTTCCTCAAGCTCCCCATATTTCGCAAGTTATGGGTAAGGAATATGATCTCATAGAACAACTCAAAGCTACCCCTGCTAAGATATCCCTTTGGGATTTGATTCAAACTTCTTTCGCTCATCATGGAATGTTACAAGATGCCTTGAAAGATTTGAATGTTCCTCCACCGAATACGTCTAGTAATATAGCATCTTTTGTTAACTCTGTGATGAATCCTAAAGCTCAAATTGTGTTTACCCAAGATGAGTTGCCTACTAGTGAAATTCAACAACAACATGATCCCTTGATGATTGTGGTTATCATGAAAGACACTGCTATAAGACGAACACTAGTAGATAATGGCTCTGGTCTTAATGTGTGTAGCATTAATCTATTGCATAAGATGAATGTGGATACATATCTTATTGAGCCTGACTCTCGTCCCATTCGTGGCTTTGACAATGTGGCTAAGACTTCATTAGGTATCATCACCTTACCTCTCACAGTGGGACCTGTTACTTTGCCTACTCCTATCCATGTTATGCCGGGAAATTTAACATACAACTTGTTATTAGGGAGGCCTTGGATTCACAGCATGCAAGCTGTCCCCTCTACATTGCATAGACAAGTTAAATTCGTTTATAACAATAAGACATACACCTTGATGGGTGATACTAATTTTCAAGCTTGTCTACAAACATCTACTTCCAAAGGGAGTTCTTCTAAGCCATCCTCATCTAGTGATGACTCTTTAAGCAAGAAACCTATCGATGAGTCTTCGCTCTCCGATGATCAAAATCCTTCGGATGAGTCTGGAACTCCTGAAGAGGATCCTTCTCGACTTGAAACTACACATAAAAAGGATTTTGATCCTGAGAAGGTTCTCGCAGAGGATGATTGGGGATCTCTTGATTTTAACCCTACTTTTGTAGGTGAATATAAGGTTCCTTCTAGAGAAATTAAAGTTGAAAAGAAGGAAGAAGCTAAAAATCACAAAGTTGAAAAAAAAGAAGAAGCTAAAAATCAATCAACCTTACCTGAATCTATGAGTAATAATTTTGTGGCCGCTTCTCAAACTTCTTCTTCTCACACCTCTAATTATGAAGAGTTTGATTCTTTGTCTTATGAAAAACCACCTTCTCTTCCTGAAATGGCTGATCGTTATGGTCGTGGTTTTCGCATTTTTGCTAAGCATGGGTATCATGGAAAAGGTTGTGGTGCTAATGAACAAGGGATAAGAGTTCCTCTAGAGACTAATTTTCACAATTATGCCTTTGGACTTGGCTATAATCCCTGCAGACGTACTAAAGCTTCTAAAAAACCATGCATTAGTGTTAATGCTATTTCTACATCTCTATCAATGCAACACCCTGAGTATATTGATGGGGATCCTTCGGGTGATTGTGCTTTGGATATCTTCCCTACCGACGATGCTTTAGCTGAGTTCTTGGGAGCCTATGACACTCTTCCTCGTTATCATCACAATAGGTGACTCCCTTATTGTTTGAACATTGAAGCCTATTTTGGAAAAGAGATTGATAACGATAAGATTGTGAAAGAATTCCCTCAGTTAAAGGATACTCCTCAACAAAGTAATCTTCTCATAAGTGATACCCTTGATGTTAAGATGGATCCTTGCAACAAAGAGAAAGTTATTAAGATTGGAAAATGTTTGGATGAAGAGGAACAAAAACAATATGAAGAACTATTGCATGAATTCCCTGAGATCTTTGCTTGGACATATTCTGACATGCCCGGTAGAGATCCTAAGATTGTTACTCATAATATTGTCTTAGTTCCTGATGCTAAGCCCGTGAAACAAAAGATTCAAAAAATGAATCCTAAGGTGGCTCTGCTTGTTAAAGCTGAGATTGAAAAATTATTGGAGGCTGGATTTATCCGCCCTATTGACTATTCCGCATGGATTTCAAATATTGTCGCTGTGGCTAAACCAGATAACAAAATAAGGATGTGTACCGACTTTCGGGATCTAAATAAGGCTTCTTTAAAAGATGATTTCCCTCTTCCAAACATTGACATGATAGTTGATTCTACGGCAGGACATGCCTTGTTATCCTTCATGGATGGTTTTTCAAGCTATAATCAAATTTTCATAAACCCTCAAGATCAAATCAAAACTACTTTCACCACTCCTTTGGGTACATTTTGTTGGATAATGATGCCTTTTGGACTTAAAAACGCCGGTGCAACTTATCAACGAGCGATGACCCTTATCTTTCATGATTATATGCATAAGATTTTAGAGGATTATGTTGATGATATTTTAGCTAAATCCTTTCTTCGCATGGATCATGTTAAAATCCTCCGCCAAATTTTTGAAAGAATTCGTAAATATCACATGCGCTTGAATCCCTGAAAATGTGTTTTTGGTGTGGATAGTGGAAAACTATTAGGATTCATAGTTTCGCATCATGGGATTGAGGTGGATACTAAGAAAATAGATGCTATTGTCAACATGCCACCTCCTAGAAATGTGTCTCAACTTAAAAGCTTACAAGGAAAGATTCAAGCTATTCATAGGTTCGTGTCTCAACTCACAGATCGTACCTTTCCTTTTACTCAACTTCTTAAAAAGGATATCACTTTTCAATGGAATGAAGACTGTCAGCAAGCATTTGAAGATTTAAAAGTGTATTTGGCTAGTCCTCCTATTCTTCAACCTGCTGAACCTTCTAAACCCTTCCTTCTGTATACAGCTGCTTCTTCTCATGCTCTCACAACATTGTTAGCCCAACATGATAAAGATGGTAAGGAATGTCCGGTTTATTACATAAGTCATACCTTACTCGATTATGAGACCCGATATTCTGCGATAGAAAGACAATGCTTGGCCTTGGTATTTGCGACTCAGAAATTGAGACATTATCTTTTGAATTCAGAAGTCCATGTCATGGTAAAGTTTGATCCTTTGAAGCATCTTTTCTCTAAAACTGATTTATCAGGACGTCTAGCTAAGTGGGTTATGATGTTAACTGAATTTGACCTTAAATTTGTTTCACAAAGAGCAATTAAAGGACAAGCGTTGACCGATCACTTAGTTGAGGCCCCTTCGCCTTTCTCCTTCCCTAACCCTGAGTCCTTTCCCGATGACTTCATTCTTTCTATAGAGAAAGAGGAAACTTGGGAGTTATACTTTGATGGCTCTAAGTGTCGTACGGGATCGGGGGCAGGTGTTGTTCTGATTTCTCCTACAAAGAAGTCCATTCCTTTATCATATCATCTAAATTTCCTGTGTACCAATAACATTGCTGAGTATGAGGCTCTTATAGCGGGAATAAAAGCAGCCTTAGCTCTGAATATAAAACACATACATATCTATGGAGATTCGCAATTGATTATAAGACAAGTAACAGGAGTGTATCAAGCAAAACAAGACAAATTATCACAATATAAGGATCTTGCTATCTCTTTATTACAAAACTTCGATTCTTATACCATGGAACCCGTTCCTCGAAAAGATAATCGACATGCGGATGCAATGGCATGTGTGGCTTCTCTAGTATCTTTAGAGGACCCTATGGTCGATCTTAATTTCATTATTCACAATCTTATTTGTCTGGCTATTGAAGATGATTCTAGCTTGATAACATGTTGTGACTTTGTAGACTCAGATGAATGGCTCTCGCATATCGTAAGATATTTGACCGATGGTACCTTTCCTGATTCCGCTAATAGGAACACTAGGGCTAGAATCCGCAAGCTGTCTGCTAGATATATCATCCTTTCTAATGTCCTTTATCGAAGGGGTTATGATGGTCTTCTCCTTCGTTGTCTTAACAAGTCAGAAATCCCCGTTGCTCTTGAAGAGGCACATTCAGGTGCCTGTGGGGGGCATTTTGGGGGCAAATCCTTGGTTCATAGATTGCTTTGTATGGGATACTATTGGCAAACTATGCAGAAGGATTCCTTTTCATTTGTTAAAAAATGTCATCAATGTCAACAACACAATAATCTGATTCATGCTCCTGCCCAAGAACTCCGTTCTCAAATAGCTTCTTGGCCTTTTTCCGCATGGGGTTTGGATCTTATTGGTAAAATCTCTCCTCCTTCATCTCAAGGACACACCTTCATTATAACCGCAACAGATTACTTTACGAAGTGGGTAGAAGCTATTCCCCTTCGCTCTACTACTGCTGAAGTGATTTGTCAATTTCTTTTAGAAAACATCATTTCTCGATTTGGGATACCTTCTACTATTATCTCAGATAATGGGACATCGTTTAAAAACAAGGATGTGAATAAATTCCTTGAGAAGTATCATATCAAACATCGATTTTCTACACCATATTATCCTCAGTCAAATGGTCAAGCCGAATCATCTAATAAGATAATTGAACAAATTCTTCGTAAAACCGTAAATAAGCATGGTAAGGATTGGAGTAACCAGTTAATCTATGCTCTTTGGGCTTACCGAATGAGTGTACAAATTGCTACAGGAACTACTCCTTATAACCTTGTTTATGGTGCTGATGCTATTATGCCCTTAGAGTTAGAGATTCCATCACTTAGGGTTTCTCTCAAAGGTATAGTAGATGATGACTCTTATAGGGAACAACGACTTCAACAGCTTGAGATGCTTGATGAAAAGCGCATAAACGCTCTTGAGCATATTCAAGCGTATCACAAAACTCTACAACGAAGCTATAATGACAAGGTTATTCAATGTTCCTTCTCAGTAGGTGACTTAGTCCTTTATGAGAATCAGCGCAATGTGAATGCCTTGCCTGCTGAAAAGGGAAAATTTAGTCCTAATTGGCTTGGACCATATATCGTTATTGAGGATTATGGATCAGGTGCTTACAAAATAGCGGATGTAGATGGTACGCCTCTTAAAGAACCTATTAATGCTATGCACTTGCGTAGATATTATGCTTAAATTCTTCATTCTTCATCTATCTTCTTTTTCAATTCTTCAACATTGGATAATATGTTAGTATTTCTTAATTAAAGCAAAATAGAATTAAATGTTATGTTGTTTAATCTATATTGCTTCGTTCCTGACAAGCATGTCTTCTTACTTTATAGTTTGTCTTGAATTCATTAATGTAAATTGTAAAAGGTTTACATTTCTCATTATGCTAGTGTATTATACAATGTCTTTATGTATTAAGTAGAATTGTATCATGTTGTGTTTAAGTTCAAAATTAAATCACATTAGTTATATGATTCTTAGACTTAATGCATATTTCTTCCTTATCATCAATGTAGCACTTGATTAAATATTTTAATTAAGTCACACATGTATCAATTTAATCATGGAGCATTGAGAAACCAATCACATGGCAATTAAATTCTGAACATACATGTACATTTACCAAATGTATTAGATTTAATCAAAACAAAACACACATTGTTTTAAGCATTAAAGATAACACATTTGAGACAAAAGATAAGCATGTATATATACATATATATGTGTGGATCGTATACAAATCTAGGTCACTGTACATCATAAAATCATCTCCTATCCCTAGGGCTAGTGGCTGGAGAGTGTCGACTGGATGCTCCCTCCTGGTCTGGCCGTGAAGGTGGACCCATGGGTGTGTAGCGCGATACAGATCGTGAGTGACTTTGAGAGGAACTCCTACGATCCCTATCCATAAGGATCGCACGATAGGTGGTAGCCTCAGTCTGAGCCGCTGCTAGATCTCGCCGCGCCTGCTGGAGGTCCTCTGATAGGACTCTCTCTCTCTCTCCCTCCATATATCTACCTGTACTCGGAATGGGAAAAACAAATCCTCATGCCGACCCGCATTCCCCTGAGGCCTATAGGCAATCTGTGAGGAACTGGGGATCTGTGCTATCATGGAAATGTCTGTCATTGCCTGCTGAATCAAGGAACGCCATTCCTGCACATTAGCTATGGCAATAGAATAGATTTTTGTTAGTACCATTCTATATCATCAAAACATTAAGTAATCAATATAAACCTACTATACCTGGATCTCCCTCGTGCCAGTAGGGATCATGATATGGTAGTATCTGTGACTGCGAACCGCTAGGCTCCCCTCGCTCGTATACTCTATCCACGATGGGTGTAGGCTGGACGGTACTGGTGACAGGTCTTCGTATCGCCTCCTGTTCCCCCTGTTGGAGAATAGGAGGTGGATCCAGAGCTATGGTATCGTCTCCTGAATGGTGGGGAGCTGCATCCGACTCCTCCTCATCATCTCTATCCTCCTCCTTGTCGTCCTCCTCATCCTCATCCGCATCATCACCTGCATCCTCCTCATCCTCCTCTCTATCTGCATCCTCATCCTCCTCCTCCTCGTCACTGGGCTAATCGCCTGTAGGTGGATCAGGATCTCCCGCCTCCTCATGACCCTCTCCCTCCTCTGACTCCTCTGACCTAGATCCCTCGTCCTCATCTCAGTCTCCATGTCGCCATGGGCCTGGATAGCCTGTCGGATGATCTGGTGGAAAGATAGGACCTAGATATGATCTCATGAACCATGAAACATATCTATGCTGTGCTCCAGGCTCTACAGAATAGTCAGTGACTACATCCTGATCAGATCCCTCTAAGTTTGTCGTCTCAATATCATCTACCGTCGGTCTCGCTACTGCTCCAGGTCTGGGAAGGACCTGTGAGTGTTGAGTATAGATGGGCACATCGGCTGGAACACACTGCTCTAGTCCGAACTGCCTCCGTACTCGGTCAAAGTAGAAGGGGACTATGATGTGTGCATATCGTCCTTGCAGTAGGCGGTTCCTCTGTAGACATGCTAACTGTCTCTCCATACCATCCCATCTATGCATCAGTAGGTAAGGTCTCCACACTATCATCTCGGCTGTCAGCCTGTCAAAAATCACTCTCCAATACAACAAATCTCCAAATCTCCACTCGCTGGTAAGTGGATAAGCGAACACCCTAGGTCGCTCGCTCGCTGTACTCAGTGGAAAGCCGATGGGCCTGGTGCATGTGAAATGCTCTAAAATCCACACCTACGGAAATGTGCATGTCATCAAACTGCAACCCTGTCCGAATACATATTCCTCAAGGTCGTGATAGAGATGTGCTAGCATACTCTGACCCCACGCATACACCCTCCTGTGTCTCTCCTGTTGGGAAAAATGGTGTCTCAACCTTGCATTTATGCGAGGTTACTATTTATAGTAAGTTTTTATTTGAGCACGAAATGGTGCGAAACTCTCCCTGAAGCTTCTGGTTGGCTAGATAAGCATTCCGGTAAAGTTGCGTCGCAAGGTCACAGCTAGTTTTGAAGATATTAAAGTTTTCGTCTTGGAGGGGTGCAATAAAATGTTTAAACTTAATTTTGGGGACTTTAGAGGCTCCAAAACGCCCTGAAAAGTTTCCGTAATCGGTGAAGATGGTTACGAGGTGATAGAGCACTTCGCTAGCTTTCCGGCGCTTCAAACGGTTCGTCAATCGGACACCCGGTTCTCAAGTTATGGCCTCCGGAAGTTTGTACTCCTGAAATAGGAAAAATAATTTGTATCGAATACATAAATGAGCTGTAAAAGGGAGCGACACATGTTGATGTGTGCTTTAACATGTCATAGGGCATCTAGAAGGGAGATAAGGTCGGCTACACCTTATTGGGTGGTTTTAGCCCATGGTTTTGTAATACCGTTTGATGGTTTCTTGTATTGTATCTCCTATTTATGAGGTGTGTGAGATAGAGGTTGTGTGTAAGAGTCCTATGGCTATTGAGTTGCCTTTGAATCTCTGTTTAGTGCTACTCCTGCGAAGAGCTTGCTCTGCAAGTATTTTGTAATCTATTTTTGATTGCTGAATAAAATATTGAGCTGCTTTTGGAGGGTGGGGTTTTTCTCCCGAAAGGGTTTTCCCCACGTAAATCATTGTGTTGTGGTATGAATGTTATTATATCTATTTCTATTTTCTGTAACTGTTGTAACGATCTGAAAAAGTTTTGCATTACCCTCCTCTCAAGGTTAGTGTAGGAAGTTGTTTCCGCTACTTAGCTTCCTTACATCTCCATCGCTCTGATACACCATGTGAGGCCCCCATGCATGTGTGTCCCTCGCCCATTAGGGCAGACGGCTAGTGCTATGATGGCTATCATAAGGCGTCTCAGAAGTGGTACCTCCCCTGTAGGATGTAAGAGCCAGCTGACCATGATGCGACCTCTCATCTCACTCGGCATGACTCTCCCTATGCAATACACCTGCTCTCTCTGATGATCCTCCGCTGACCGATCGGTCGCGTATGTAACTGTCGCTCCTCTGATAGGAAGACGAAGTATACGGTACACATCCTCGAGTGTGACCGTCAGCTCTCCTACTGGAAGGTGAAAGGTGCATGTGTCAGGATCCCATCGCTCCATCAAGGCCATCAGCATCGCAGGATGAAATTGAATGGCCGGCATGAGAATCACGTACCACAATCCTACAATCGATAGAGTGTCTCTCTCTGACTGGGTCAGCCGCAGAATCTGATCTCGCAAAGTGCGAAGAATATGTCCCGCTGTGTGCTCTCTCATGTACGGGAGACCCTGCAACACGAAAACATGACCGTAATCAGTACTCGATCATCAAAATCTCAAATGCAAACCGTCGCACATCATATGCTAGCCTCGGAACCTCTCGCCAGGCCCTGATTGGGGACCATGGCGCCCTGTCAGGGACCATGGCGCCCTGAGGGGACCATGGCACCCTGTCAGGGACCATGGCGCCCTGCACGAACCATGGCGCCCCTGTCAGGGACCATGGTGCCCTGGGGGGACCAGGGTGCCCCTCAGGGACCATGGCGCCCTGGGTGGGCCCCGGTCAGCCTTCGAGGCCTGCATATGATCACGGAAAAGTCAAACATGCAAAAAATCAAAAGTCAAACATTCAGTCAACTCACCTCGTCTAGTGGCTCGTCGTCGATCACGGCCTGGCGCAGGATCTCAATCCTCGTGGGACGGTCCGATCATCGTGAAGGCATGGTGATGGCTAGGTGGGCTCCGCTGCACTGGATAGTATTCTAAAATCGACAAAGTGACGAATAGAAGTGTCACTTTCGAAGTATATACTCTCGTTCATTTATTCTTACTTTGTGAAACCCTAATTTTTCCTCTCTCATTCATCTTATCATAACTTGAGTTTGGGAGATGCAATTTTCAAGCCGTTTTCTGCGTTGGAATCATATTTTCCTTCTCCTACTCTTGGGATGTTCCAAAAAGTGCTCTGATGAAGCCTATTTCGCGAACACCCCTCATCAACACTCTCTTACACAATTTGTTGCAAGTAAACATGCTACCCTGTTTCACCTCCCTAATAAGCAAGTCGAAACAGGGGGGGGCATATAGCTACTCACAAATTTCATCACTTTCCCTAGTAAGCATTAGGTGATTTTGTGATCTAACATTTGTTTTGTAGGGTGCGGTTCCTAACTGTGTACTGCAGATACCGCTGGGGGCTTCGTCCGACAACTTATGGATATATCCTTTTTCCAAATAATGTTTACTTTTCTGTACTTTAGCTTGCATACGCACGTAGTACTCATATGACTGCTAAAGTGGGGGCTAAATGTAGCGTCGTAAATTGTACGCACTCGCTAGGGTGGTACAATTTCACACCTAGTTTAGCACCCGCCTTAGTGCATTTTACATTCTGCATTGCATTTCTCCTTTAGCACTTAATTAATCAAATTAATTAGGTCTAAGGTCCTATTTCATCATTCTCTACATCATAAAGTTGGGCCCTTTTCACTAAAGCACGCCCTTTGCATTTTATTCCTCCAATACATCACTCAACCAAAAACCCTAATTAAGTCCTATTTTGAACTTGGGGGCTTGGTTTCGGGGTCAAAACATCTCAAAATCACCTGTAACTTCGGGATTCTCTCTAAAATCATCATATCCGACGGCCCTGAAAATTTGGTGAAAAGTTGCCGGGACCGTGGCGCCCGGTGCACATGGTCCCGGACATTTTTCCCGAAATTTTAGGAGCGCGATCCAATCATAAAATAAAGCTTAACCCCAAGAAATTGGCAGGATATTCAATCTCTAGGTCGGCCAAAATACGAATTTACGACCTAGGGTTTCATACATAAGAGCTCTCTTTCTTCATTTGGAAGGATGGGATTTTTGTTTCCAGGAACTTCATATGCAGTGAAAGAGAAGATCTTTGAGGACTTCAACATCTCACAACATCTTTTTATCAAGCATCTATCAAATTCATTCATCCACTTAGGGCTTGGAAGACATTGAAGAACAATAGGAGATTACCGACTGAAGATTGGCTTGTACTCCTCCCTTGAGGGTTGGGTATGATTTCGTATTATTTTCATGTCTTTGCATAAGCTTTGATACATCATTTATTCATGCTTTAGATCACATTGCATCTTGATTTAGAGCATTTACATTATCATTTGCAAGCAATTAGGGTTTACTTTCTAGGTTGCTCTAGTTTGCTTTCTTGCATTTTGGACCTTGCACACACTAAGGTCTGCACACACAATACATTTTACAAAACAACTTGGCTATTCGTGGAGGTGGAAGTCAGCGAAGCGGGGGTTTGACTAAGGCAAAACCCTATATAGCCGCCCCTCCCCCTTTTCAGATATTATTGCAGGTTTCGAGATTCGGACGACGCCGCGGGATACAGATCCAGAGAGAGAAGGTTGGAACAACACTCTGTGTGAAATTGCAGAGCAGGAGACTGGGACAGGGGCGCTGGGCGCCCTGGTCCCTGGGACAAAGGCGCTGGGCACCCTGGTCCTCCGGACAGACAGTTTGCAGACAGTTTCCAGACAGTGTTTCAGGGTGTAGAACAGTGGTTTCCACTGCAGTTTTCAGGACAGTGGCGCCCGCGCCCCCGTCCCAAACATTTTCAGTCCGATTTTGACTCCGGGTACATATCTGCATTCTTATTTCATCCTTGTACTTACAGTTGTTCATTGTTTAATCTCAATTCTGCAATCTTGTTATTGGTTCATACTTGCATTTTGGGATTAGGATCTTACAATTTCAACAAGGGAATAGATATCCCGTGGCTCTCTCTTTCACCAAAAGAAGTAGCCAATTGTGCGATATCTCTAGGCTCTTTCGTATTCCGTAATGTGTGTCAAAAGGTAGGATTAGGACATGATTAACCTAGTCTCACTTTTTCCCCTACACAAAACCAACACCAAAATCAAAGTGGAAAGGGCCTTTTAAACACTTTTCAGGCCTCCCATCGGTTGTAACCACCATTTGAACTTGCATTACTAACTACACTTAATTACCCCTACAAACAAAAAAGTTGCTTGTGACAATGTTGACAATTTTTAGCAACTTTGTCCAATTTTAATCCTAGACTCAACTTAAGACCCTAATGACTCAAAAATTATACAAATAGGTCCAAATAGGCCTAAAAGACCCTTACACAACACAAAGCATCATATTAGACCCATTGGTAAATAGTTTCTATACTAGGACAATTTTGCGAATATGTGCCAACATGGCTCCTACTAAGACTCAATACACAACCCAATGGTCTTAATGACCTTATTACATCAGATATGGTCTTTCAAGACCTTATTTATCACTTTTGACTTTTCAAAACACAAATGTTTCATAATTTGCATCATAGAGGCTTGATGACAACTTAGGTGATCTTGCACCATGTTGGTAAATGTTCTACCAACAAGGACTCAACAAATAAGTAGATACACTGTCTCTTCAAGTGATAATGGTAATGGACAAATCCTCATAGTCAGAATTATCCCAAGCAAGAATATAGATCTGACCACTACAACTAAAAGTATGAAAGCATAGGCTACTGCTACAAGAATGAAGAATTTTTATTCAAAAGGAAAAGGCAAGTTGAATGAAGAAGTCTTCATTATAGATAAGAACCTAAGGAGGAGATATAGAAGATCAAACAATGTTGCTGCACACAAGAATGAGAATAGGAGCTGATGTCATGGAATGGGGACAAGGAAAAAACAAAGTTCAATGTTAATAAGTTAGTTTCAACCATAAAACCAAAACAAAGAATTAAAAACCATTCCAAACATATCAAAAGAGATTTCAAAAAGCATGAAAGAAGTTTAACAAAACAAAAGAAAGGAGAAGAGCCTCCATGATTCCTTTTGATGCTTCTCCCTTGTTTCTCCCCTCTCCAAGTCCCAAATGAGTGTATCTCTCATCTTTTAGCACTAGCCATGGATGCCATATGGAGATTCAAGATGGTTGGATGTGATAAAAAAATGCTATGCAAGTGTAGATAGTGATGCCATGAAAAAGCTCTATGCTAATACCAATATAGAAACAATACTCTAATGCTTCCTTCTTTGCTTGAGGAGAAGGGTTCTATTTATAGAAGAAATGGGGAAATGAAGGGTTAAGATTGATTCTTTTCTTGAGGGGACATGATGGTTACCCTAGGGGTTGGGTTAGGGTTAGGTGTTAGGCCCAATATGGAAAGCTAATGTACTAAGAGGGGAGGGGTGAATCAATACTTCAAAAGTTTTCTACAATAAGAACTTTACTGTTATGCATAAACCGAATAGTGCAGTAACATAATATAAAGCTAAAACAAATAGATAACAATCATACATGATTCACTCCATAACACATATATTTTGGTTACGGAGAAACTCTTGGTTAGAGAGAAAAACTGTGGTGGGGATGGCACCCACAACTTCACTACTACAATAATAAAGAGTGCTCGATTAGAGCTACATGTTTAGCTATTTCTGATAGTTTACCCTATTAGGAGTAATAAGATCTATTAGATCTACCTTGCTAAAGGATTTTACAACACTTAAACTAAATGTCGCACTTAGTTAGAGGCTTTACAATTTATAGACTTGATTAGAGTCTTTTACCTTGTTAAAGGTTTCTCTTACAACTTCAAAATATTACAATAAAATCATTACAAATATCTGCAACTTTACATTCGGAATGTTATAGCAGATTCTATGTGCTCAGAATATGATTGCCTTGCTAATAGCATACCTCGGTAACGCATATAGTAACTCGGTAAACCCTTCTATTTACTCTGTTCTTTAACTGTTTTTTGAAAACCTTCTCGGTGACCTCTGTGTCTCTATAACAGTCTTCTTACACTCATGCACACAACTGGTTAATTCTTAACTCATGCTATATAAATAGATCTCTTATGTCGGTGATCCATTCATTGCTTCGATCTTACAAATATGATTTATTGAATGAATAACCATGCAAGATATTTCATTGGTTAGATGACCTCAAAATCATACACATTCTTTAGGTGCAATTTCCAATGTGATAACAGTTAGATGTTCCTCGATCTTGTAACACATTTTCATATGTATGTCTAGGTTCAATGAATCTGGTAACACGTTTAACTCAGTGTATATCAACTCGGTGTGTCATCTTTGCTACTCGGTAGACATGAATGATACTCGGTAGACAACTCGGTGTAAACTACGCTCTGAGACTACTTTCTTCTGTAACCGACTAGACTGTGCATACTAACTGAATATTTCAGTAGTAGTAACTGATTAGAGTATATAGTATAACTTTGACATGAATCTAATGGCAACTTGATAAGTAGTAACAATCTCCCCTTTTGACATTAGTTGAGATGTTTGACAAAAAACTACTTTCAAAGTTATAACTCAAAAATCTATATACTTGCAAAATTTGACTATACTGATAATATGTACAATAGTCAATAAAATAATATATCTAGATATACTCCCCTTATCGATATACTATACAAAACTTTGATTTTGCATGCTCGGTGATTAATGTTCCATGTGCTGCTCTTGATCTTTGCTTACTGTCTTGTTCACTGCTCGGTTCACTGCTCTTGGATACTCTGCTTGCTCTGCTTGGTATACTCCCCTTGTATACTATACTCCTTTTGTTTGATACTTTGAGTACTATATCACTCCCCCAATACTATATTACTCCCCCTTTTTGACAAACATCAAAACTTAATTACCATTCGGGGGTGGTAACTGATCAAAAATGGATTTGTACTTGGTTCGGGCTTCGGTGAGAGCGACAAAGAGTGCATTCTTTACACTATCCATTAAAGAATTATGTGCTTGAATATCAGCCAATAATGATATTAAGCCATCTAGAGTGCTTCCCTCTTGTGTAGTAGATAGGGATGTGGCTCGGTTGATCTGTTCTTGGACGGATGAAAGATGAGGAAGAAATAATGTTTGTAGTGTCATTATATCCATCCTAATCTTGTGTTCTTCATTTCTTAAGTCCAATTGTTGAGCCATGAGTTGTTGTAGCTTGGTATAAAAATTCTGAACTGAATTTGGCTCTGTGGTCAACTTATTTGAGAGATAGGTGATCTCTTTCTCAATTGCCTCTATTTTATTTTTAATGTCTTTAATAAATAAAGAAAATGTGCAGAGTTTTTGAAATAAATAAAGAATGTGCTTGAGTTGAGGAGTCAACTCAGCAATAAATTTGACAAGTTTAACTTTTCCAATAGCTATAGCTTTCTGTACCTCTTCTATCATTTTTGCAATGAGCTCTTTGTCTTTTAGTTTTCTCAAATACTCCGATGCATCTACTCCAAATGTCTCTATTTTTGTTAGGAGCTCATCCAGTTGAATGGGGATGGCTGCATCAGTGGATACTGTAGCTTCATGTAGCATATCTATTAAGAGTGCTTTCACCTTCTGAAGTACTTTATTTTTCTTTTGAATGGCCATTTGCTTCTCTTGTTGGGCCTTTGATTTGCATAGTTCACCAAAATCAATGAGTGCTTGCCCATTTAATTTTGATATATCGACATTGGGCAACACTATTGGTTTTGACAAATCAACTTTAAAACTATGCTTTTTCATATTCTTTTCTTTACCTTTCATCGATGGAACTAAGAGAATGGCTTGTGAGGCTTGATGACCCTTAGTAGGTTGCTCGGTAGAGGCAACACTTTGATCGGTTTCTTTAGCCTATGTAGTGTCCTTTGGTGTCTCGGTACTTTGTGTCTCAGTTGCAATATTCTCAGTGCTAGAAGGTGCTTGAGATATCTATTCTTCAGTAGTACCTTCTCCTATTGTAGACTTGAGACCTTCGGTGCCTTGATCCCTGTCATGAGGGATTTCGGTTGAGACAGGTTGCTTGAATGGTGGATAAGGCTAAACTTGTTCCAAGACTGATTCACTAAATACAAGTTTTGCATATGCATTGCCTACTATCATTTCCTATTCCGGTGCCTCTGTATCCATGACATCTTCATCTATTTGTATGGTGTCAGCAGGGTCTTGCTCGGTAACATTAGGATCTTGCTCGGTGACATCAACAATTTCAATTGTAGCTTGCTCATCAACATCCTCGATTTTAAAGATTTCCTGCCACTTTGCTTTTGTCTCATTTTCAACTTCAATGTACAACCCATTCATCAGTTTTAAGGCTCTTTGTTTGACAAGAAACTTTGAGTTGTAGGTTGTCAGATGTTCTTTTATTTTAGCTATTGACATGTCAGGAAATAGATGAACCAAACTTCTCTCTCTAATCTGTTTCTCTGAGTCCATTGCATACTTCCACCTATTATCAATATGCAAGTAAAGTTCATTTGGAAGCGACTTTGCTAGTTCCAATGGAGGTAACCGGAATTTTAGAAGTGTGCAGATGACAACTTCTTCAATTTATCTCTTCTCATCATTATTTCTGGTTTCATACTTTACATATTTGAATGAACCAAATCCTCCATATTCTTTCAGATTAGCACAAAAGTTTTCAACACTATGTACATTTACCTTCTTGCTTTTGACAATCTGAAATTTGCTTGCATCCTCTGATTCGGTATCACTAGACTCTTTTGCCAAAATGAGTCTTCAAGTATATTTCTTGTAGGTCTTTGTTACCTTGGGAGTAGTAACACTTTTTGTTTTCTTACTCGGTGAGGTTGCATATGCTCTTGTGTTAGGTCGCTTTGGAGGTGGAGTCGGCGAGGCCTTTGATGTATCCCGTTTCTTTCTCTTTAACACTTTACCCTTAGGCAATTCAGTGCTTAGTGTTATTGCTGCCTCTTGGGCTTCAGATTCCTCTTTGGTAATGGCAATGGTGCCTTTGACAGGTGTAGAGGAAGAGTCTTCTCTGAATTTCTTTGACAATGCCTTTATCATTTTTGTTGCCTTTCTTGTAGCTTTGGGTACTACAATGCTCATCTTTACCTTTTCCTTTACTTCCTCATAGGTTCCATACCTTAGCTCAGTAGCATGCCTCGGTAATGTGAGAAATGCATCAATTTGCTATTGTGTGATGTCAAAATCAATCTCGTATCCCATAGGTGACAAAGATTGAGTTCTCGGTTCCACAACATTCACATAATAGTAATCATTGTCAACTTCAAAACATATATCATTTTTGTATTTCTCTACTAGCTGGGGTGGAATCCGGTATCTGTTATGTATTTTCTCTTGAAATTTGCTGAATTAGTCATCCATAATATCATTGAAATTATCACCTAACTTCTTGATGAAGTCATTTATCTAATGGGTGATTGGTCGGTGTAGTTCCCAAACAACTTTACCGATTGATGGAAAGAATTTTTCAAAATAGAAAAACATGCATACAAGTAATGATCCAAACTTTAGTGTATTAGCCGAGTTGTTTTTCTTCGGCTTCCTGATGGTGTTCAGATTCTTAAATAGGTTCTTTAGCAACACCTCACATAGATCAATTTTCATTCCCTTTTTCACAATTTTGTATGCCAAGTCTACTGTTGCACAGGGTACACTGTTTTCCCTTGCTGATTGGAAGAAACAGTAACCCATTACTCTTATGGAAAATTTTAGTTCTTCATCAGTGACATTATTTAGTTTCAATCCTCTGCAATCTGATTCCACTCTGGTTAAACTGATCAATTCCTTCTATGATATCATCTTTTGGGCTCGGGCATGATCATAAATGGGGTAACCGGTAATCAGATGAATGATCTCCTTGGTAATCTTAAATGGTTGTTCTTCTAGCCACATGAAATCATCGTGAACTATGCTCAGAACAAACTTAACCCATTGGGGTTTGAATGCACGGGGATAGGTTAGGGCTTCAATTAATCCCTTGATCTTGATGTGTTCATACTTGCTATTCAATTTACCATCTGTGCATAGTTCATCATAGGTGTCTTTAATTTCAACATGATTGAGTTCTTCAACACGACATTTGGTGAAGAATCTCACATCTTTGACTAACAACACTTTATCCGGGATGAGTGAAAGAGCGGTTTTGTCATCCAATTCAGATGCAACTTTGGGAGTCAAAGAGTATTTTAGTGAGGGCTTCTCTACATTCTTGACAACAATAGGATCTTGGATCTTAGGTGCCATTGTAGATTTTAGATAAAAGCTAACAAAGAATCCTTAGGGTTTCAGGATTTTCAAACGACAGATGCTTTATACTTAGCAGATAATGGCAACTAGATAAGATCGGTAAACCAACTTACTAATGTGTTGAGATTGATGTAAATACCTTGAATTTTCTTTGCTTTGCTCTCTCAAAAACTTGGTGAGTTGAAAATGACCACGAAAATGCTTTTAAGTACACAATATACCTTATCAGGCTTCGTGCGGGTTAGGTCAAAAACATTAAATGCTCTCAGTTCACTTTAACTTTCTTTCATTTTTCTGCTTTAACCGAGTAACCAAACTTCCTTCATTCACTGACTAGACAGGTTTCCTTTATTCACCAACTTGATAGTTTTCCTGTATAGTGCTTTAAAAGACTTTGATAGAATTTCAAACTTTACTATTACATCTTAATTATGTAGATTTTGAATTAAGTACATAATAATAAAATAGGAACTATTAAGATTTAACCTTGAGATAATGCAGTTCCTTCATACCTTTACCGATTAATTTGGAATAGGTGCACCTAACTCAGTAGGTAAGGTGCTTACTTCATTTGACACAATTTCCTTCTTTTTCCAAATCATCTTTAATTTGTCTTTTATTTCTTCAGTGTCTTTTCTAGGTTGATCTCTGCAATCTCCAGCTAAATGTCCAACTTTGTGACAATGAAAACATGCCATACCAAGATTTCTCCATGATCTTCAGTTGTTCATTCCAAACCTTATAAAGCAGTTGGCACTTATATGTCCATATCTTCCACAACATTCACACCATATCCTTGTATTATAATCCCATGGTACTGCAGAGTACTATCGGTAAGGATCTGTGTGAGTTCAGTAGCCTCTAGCATTTTCTCGGTGCGCATACCACATATAGTTCTTTTTCTTAAACCAACACTTCTTGGTACTATGTCCATATCTATTGCAGTTTTTACAATACCCTTTGAATTTTGCCTTCTAATAATTGTTAACAGACTTTGTCCTACATTGATTAGATGTGTGACCATATTTATTGCAATTTTAACAATAACCATTGGACTTAGTGACATTCAGTTGCTTACCTTTTCTGATTTGGCACATGTTGGCAGTATGACCTTGATTTCCATAGTAGTTGCAAATAGGCTTCTTTCTTTTGATGTTATTCTTGTTTCCAGCTTGCTTTGATGATTCTCCTCTCTCGGTAGTATGAATTCCCTTCTCAGTAGAGTCTTTTCCTTTGTAACCGAGTCTTGCATCCTTGTTGGGTCTTCTTGTATTCAATTGCTCATCCAACATCTTTGTTGCTTCATAAATATTCTTCAGTGTTTGTTTGAATTTCTTCTCTGATTCAAGTTCATTGGTCAACCTTGATACTTCAAGTTTCAATGCTTGATTCTCATCATTTTTCAGAATTGCTTCATGATGTGCATAACCTAGTTGATCTGACAGATTTTGTTGAATTCCAGTCAACCTTGTGATTTCATCATTCTTATCAGATACTAAGACTTCAAGTTGTTGTTTCTCTCTTTCTAGATCTCTTACTTTATCCTTAGTTGTCCTCAATGCATCAAGATTTTCAGTCATCTGTGTGCTGAAATGTTCATGTTCTCTTTTCATTGCTTTTAATTGATCAGCCAATGCTTTGTTCTTTTCTTTCAATACTCCAATCATTTCTTCATTTTCTTCAAATATACTGTTCTCAGATGATGTCTCAATTTGTTCCACTAACTCTTGAGAGTCCTGCAAATCATCAAATAATCTTTTTCTCACTTTCAGAGATTTTTGCATTTGCCTTTGCATGTCTGCAATCACTTGATAAGCATGATCTAGTTCTTCTTGTAGATACACAATCCTCTGAGATTGTTTATAGCCGTCCATTGATAAGATCTTTCTCTTTAGGGAGTTAAACCTTTTTCCAAGATTGAAGCTCTGATACCAATTGTTAGGCCCAATATGGAAAGCTAATGTACTGAGAGG
Organism: Cryptomeria japonica; assembly: GCF_030272615.1. Lineage (NCBI taxonomy): Eukaryota > Viridiplantae > Streptophyta > Pinopsida > Cupressales > Cupressaceae > Cryptomeria > Cryptomeria japonica. The sequence goes on along the minus strand of NC_081414.1, from coordinate 899,541,710 downwards.
GGAGGGGTGAATCAGTACTTCAAAACTTTTCTTCAATAAAAACTTTACTGTTATGCATAAACCGAATAGTGTAGTAACATAATATAAAGATAAAACAAATAGATAACAATCATACATGATTCACTCCATAACACATATATTTTGGTTACACAGAAACTCTTGGTTAGAGAGAAAAACTGGGGTGGGGATGACACCCACAACTTCACTACTGCAATAATAAAGAGTGCTCGGTTAGAGCTACATGTTTAGCTATTTCTGATAGCTTACCCTGTTAGGAGTAATAAGATTTGTTAGATCTACCTTGCTAAAGGATTTTACAACACTTAAACTAAATGCTACACCTGGTTAGAGGCTTTACAATTTATAGACTTGATTAGAGTCTTTTACCCTTTTAAAGGTTTCTCTTACAACTTCAAAATATTACAATAAAATCATTACAAATATCTGCAACTTTACATCTGGAATGTTATAGCAGATTCTATGTGCTGAGAATATGATTACCTTGCTTATAGCATACCTCGATAACCCATATAGTAACTCGGTAAACCCTTCTATTTACTCTATTCTTTAACTATTATTTGAAAACCTTCTCGGTGACCTCTGTGTCTCTATAACAGTCTTCTTACACTCATGCACACACCTGGTTAATTCTTAACTCATGCTATATAAATAGATCTCTTATGTCAGTGATCCATTCATTGCTTCGATCTTACAAATATGATTTATCGAATGAATAACCATGCAAGATATTTCATTGGTTAGATGACCTCAAAATCATACACAATCTTTAGGTGCAATTTCCAATGTGATAAAGGTTAGATGTTCCTCGATCTTGTAACACATTTTCATATGTATGTCCAGGTTTAATGAATCTGGTAACGCATTTAACTCAGTGTATATCAACTCGACGTGTCATCTTTGCTGCTTGATAGACATGAATGATACTTGGTAGACAGCTCGGTGTAAACTATGCTCTAAGACTACTTTCTTCTGTAACCGACTAGACTGTGCATACTAACTGAATATTTCAGTAGTAGTAACCGACTAGAGTGTATAGTATAACTTTGACATGAAACTAATGACAACTTGATAAGTAGTAACATTAGGTTAATGGATATTCCTTTTATCCAAGGGATAAATGCATGTGCAAGGGTTAAATGGTTACCTTGGTCAAAGAAATAAATGCTTTGAAGAGACCCATGAGTCAAAAGGATGGTTAAGTTAGAGGAAAGTCTCTAACCAAAGGTAACAGGTGAGTTAACCATAAATAGTTATGTAAGAGCCTTTAATGGGTTGGAAGACTTTAGAGGTTAACCATTTGAAGACATAAAGCCTTTAATGGTTATTGAAGACTTTGAAGGTTTTTGAGAAGTGACTTCCTTTTATTTAGGAATGTGACAATAATTAGGATAAGATTAGGCTAATTAGAAGAGCTAGAAGAATCTAGAAGGGATTTAGGCATGCAAGTGGATTTTGTAGGAGAATACAAGTGGGAGGAATTTTGGGATTTTCAATTGAAGTAAAATCATTTATTTCAATTAAATGGTGTAATTTGCATTTGGATAGATATTTAAATAAATATTTATTTATTTAAATGTGAATGTGAAATTTAGATTTTATTTAAATAAATCTTAATTTATTTATATGAGAAAAAGAAGATAAAGCATTAAATGCTTGAAGACTTTGAGGGAAACCATTAAAGGCTTAAGAAGACTCTAGAAAGAAGCCATTAAGTTTGAAGACTTTAAGAGAAAACATTAAAGGCTTAAGAAGAATCTAGAAGGAAGCCATTGGGTTTGAAGACTTTAAGAGAAACCATTAAAGGCTTGAGAAGACTCTAAAAGGAAACCATAAAGTTTGAAGACTTTAAGGGAAACCATTAAAGGTTTCAAGTGGGTGAGGATAAATAGGATTTTAAATAAATAATTTATTTATTTAAAATAGTTGTGCAACTTGCATTTGTAGGAAAATACAAGTGGGTGGAGGATAAAGGTCATTTAAATAAATGTTAATTTATTTAAATGCGAGAGATGGGATTTTGGGGGATTTAAATAAATATTAATTTATTTAAATGTGAGAGAAGATTTAATTAAACAAATATGATTTATTTATTTAATTAATGGTCTAAATTTTTTTTTTGAATAAAAGGGGTAAAAACTTTATTGAAACATAGATACAAAAATTACAAGGAGGGCCCAAGCACCGAGGCTCCCATAAGAGAACCTCAATCTTTGACCAAGCTCAATCGACATCATTACTATGCATATCCTCAACAAAATCTTCTGCAAGACCTCACAGTAATTTGGGGAGAGATGCTCCCATCCTTCAATTTTCTAGTCAGTATCATGTTCCGAAGCCCACTTAGCCAAGCAATCAGCTGCTCTGTTCCATTCACGAGGAATGTGGATGAAGGACACCTACTCCATTAAAGAACTAATTTGAAGAATTTGATGAAATATCCCTGCCAGCTGCCAATGAATCCCACTTATCTTCTTCTCAGTCAACAGATTCACAATAATTTGTGAATCTGATTCATAGTTAACCTTCCTTCTACCCAACTCCCAAGTCTGCTCCACGGCATAGAGAATAGAAAGTCCCTCCATAAGATTATTAGATTGCCTCCCTTTATGCACTGAAAAGAAGAACACCACCTCCCCCAAACAATTCCTACCAACACCTTCAACCCCTGCCGGGCCTGGGTTTCCCTTGGAGGAGCCATCAGTGTTAATCTTGATAATCTCATCCTGGGGAGGGCCTCCACCTTCCCAACCTTTGGACCTTCTTCATAGCACACCTACCTCTTCTGACACAAGCAGAGGCAGGAGAAAAATCCTGCCAACCAAACCTACTCATGATATTCGCCTGAACTCTGTCCAAAGGAAAATTCACCTCACATTTAGCTTCCACCATATTCCAAATCATAACCATGATTCTATTCCACACTTGTTGCACTAACAGTTTGGCCTCACAGAAGATCCTTCTGTTCCTCTCAAGCCAGATCTGCCAGCAAATGAAGATGGGCCCAATATACCAGACCGTCTGGAGGAAGGGGGACAAGATAGGAGGTTTGCCTTAGGAAAATGATAGTCCAGAAGGAGAAATAAGAAATGCAAAATACAGCATTAGAAAAAATCAATGAAAAACTGAAAAACTCCATTAAATTGACCAAGAACGCCATCATATGTGCCAAGAACACTGCCAAATTGAACCAAAATGCTATTATGCACTACAGAAACGCTGTAGAAATGACCATAAATGATGTTAGACTAATTGAAAACACTGTCAAATATACCATAAATGCTACAGGACATACCAAAAATGCTAAGGTACAGACTGAAAATGCTAAAACAGATAAAAACATAAAAATAGAGTTGAGAAATCTCCCATAAACGCCATTTGAAGTGTCGGGACGCTACAATAGAGACCAAGAACACGATTTGGGAGCCTGGGAGAGATAATTTGCACATTGAAAGAGCTAATCAACCTGTCAATAAAATTTCCTACAAACAAACTTGTTAAAGATAAAAGGGGCTAGGCCCCACGGTGGGCACTAATTAATGTGATGATAAAAATGTGGTAAATAGAAGCAAGCATACACATATAATGAGACAATAAAACATAATGGAGAGCTTAATTAAAAACTAAATTAAAGATGCGAACCATAAGCCTTCCTTGGAATGTCCCATTTCCCTCTATTCTTGAGGACCTTGAAGGTGTTGGATTGATTGGCTCTCATCAGAGCAATGACCTCCAAAGTGGCAACTCAAGAGTTGAGTAGCTACTTGATCATGATTGATTATGCAAATGATATGAAATACATGATCTAAGAAAGTATATTAACATGCTATGATTAATCCAAAATGCTAATTACTAGATGATTAAAATGATAATGCCTATAGTAATGATGCTAAAACTATGAATGCAAGGGATCCTTGTTTCTCCAAAATGAGGGGTATTTAGAGGAATTCCAAGGCCAAAGATGAGGTGGCAGGAATCAACGGTCCATATTTGATTTGAAGATATGAAGGGCCAAAATTTAGGAAGTTGGAGAAGAGGTTGGAGGAAGGGACACTTGTCATCTCTGTGCTAACAAGTTTCAAGGATCCTTGCTCATGAGAGGGCAAGTGTCCAAGGGAGGAGACATGTGGCAAATGTGCCATGTGTCTCAAGGGGAGAACATCCACACCATAGGAGGTTAGGTTAAGGAGGTTAGGATGTGCAAGATAGGACAGGGTTAGTTAAACATAAGGTTAGGTGGAATGGGTTAGGATAGAGGGTGGGTTAGGTTAGGTGGTTAAAAGTTAGGAGCCATGTGCTCATTTGAATTTAGAAATTCAAATAATTGAAAAATGGTAATTAATCTCAACAAACTTGAGTTTGTTAATTTTAATTAGGGATTAGAAGAATTGATTTAGATGGGGGGGAAGGATTAATTAATTTATGTTAATCAATCAAAAGGGATATGAAATGAACTAGACAGATAGATCATGTAGATTTATTTACCAGTAGATGAATAAGGGAATTAATCAAATTTACTTGTGAATTCTATTAATTGGGAAGGGGGATTAATTAGATAACTGTGTATTTAATTAATTATCTTTAGACTATTTTTAGGTGTATATAATTATAAGTATAGGATATCAAATCCACTTGGCTCCACTAGTTTTAGCATACCCCAATGACGATTAATATGGGATATCACACTACTTAGTCACCACTATGCTTTACCTATTGTACTTAGTTGAGTATGATTTCCCATGGAATGACTTTTGTATAGCTCAAATATTATAAATCCCACCAACCTAGAGAAATAATATATAATCTACTAATAGATGGAGATAATTTTTTTAAAACATCCATTACTTCTATGTTATCACAATTTTTGGCTAAACACTACATACAAGAAAAACTAAATTTTGTTGAGCTTCTCAGAAAGGGGGTTAAAATCAGTGTGGCACTTGTGGCTAAACAATTTTTGGCTCCTAAAATGTTGACCAATGCCCCTGGAATGCAAAGTGGCATTTTTAGTAAGTACATTAGCATTTTTGGTCCATAGGATAGCATTTTGGGTACTTTCAGTAGTGTTTTTGGTGAAATGGCCAAAAATCAAGCAAAATGAACACCCGATGTTAGGAAACTTTCCTAGATCTCCTTAGGGGTAAAAAATGACACACAAACTCAACCTAGTAGGTCTAGAGAATTAATAAATCGAAGAGGAAACTAAAAAATACCAAGTTGCAGACTTGCAGATAGAAAACTGCATAGAAATATTTCTCCCACAAGGCTTAGAATGACACCTAGAAAGTATATAACCAAGGGAGGTATAATAGCTCTACAAACTCCACTAGAGAATCTGTGTGAACACAAGGACACTTCCACACCCCCCACCAGTAATGCCAAATAAGCATAGAAAAGGGGCATCTAAAGAACAGATGAGAGGAGTCTTCCTCCCCATTGCCACATAATGCACAAATCGAAGGCCCCGAAAAACCCTGCTTGTGAATATTATCCCAGGTAAGGAATCTATTCTAGGCCAGAGTCCACGTGAAGAAGTTGCACTTTGGCCAAGAAGAATTGTTCCAAGCCTATTTCCACCAGTGCACCTCTCTTCCCTCCAATCTTCGGTTCAACAATGCTCTGTAACCACTAGCAACTGTAAAGACTCTCTTAGGATTCAGAGACTAGGCAAGTCCATCCCTACCCTTAATGCCACTACAGAGTCTACTCACCAAAATGCCTTGTAACTCAGTATAGTCCTCCTCCATCCCAGCAACCGGCCACTCATTAAGATCCTTCCACCGCTCCATCTCTAGCCTCCCACACCTGTAAATAGTCTTGAAGTCACTCACCCTTGACCACCCCGCCTCCAAAACCTCTGGCTAAGGTTCCCAAGATTAGGAAACTAATCAAGAATGGGGGGTACCCATCCCAAGACTCGTTCCAGAAAACGACCTCTTCCCCCCTCCTATAGATCCAAAAGAGTCCTTCCTTAATGAGAGAGGCCCCCTTCTTGAGAGTATACCAAATCATAGAGCCTTTACCCTCTAGTGGATATCTTGGAACCTCTTGAGTTGGTATCCTTTGCATATATTTGAAGGCCAAAATCTTAGTCCAGCCATGATCCTTCTCAACACACCACCTCTAGTACAATTGTGTCGTCAGAGCCTCCCCGAATAGAATAGGTTGCCTTAAACCAAGACCCCCCGATTGCTTCGGGCTACACACTAGGTCCCAATTGACCAGAGTCCATTTGGACGAGGATAGATTGCCTGCCCATAAGAATTGCCTTGCCAAAGAATCCAAGTCCTTCAAGAACCATTTGGGAGCCACTTGAAGCATACATCTATAAGTCGGAAGAGCCTGAACCACCAATTGAATTAGTTGAGCCCTCCTAGCAAATGACAACCATCTATGAGTCCAATGTTCAACCTTCGAGTGAAATTTATCTAGGATACTCTGCCATGACTCCTGAGGAGGGTTACTAGGAGAGATAGGAATACCTAAATAAGTCAAGGGCAAGGAGCCAACTTGGAATCTCAAGATCAGAGCAATCCTCCTTTGAATAGCTTCAGAGGTGTTGAAGAAAATGATAGAAGATTTATCTTCATTGATCAACTGGCCTGAGGCCGCCAGATAAACATCTAGAACCTTATGTAGATTCATAGCTTCTTTGATCCAAGCAAGTCCCATCAAGGCCATGTCATCAACAAATTGAAAATGAGACTGTGGCTACAATTCATTACCCCAGTTCCACCCCTTAATACTGCCCTGACCGACATTATGTTTGATTAGCATCCCTAGGCCCTCAACCAGGAGAATGAATAGATATGGGGAGAGGGGGTCCCCCTGGTGAAGGCCCCTATATGCACCAAACAACTTGGTATGATCCTCGTTGATTAGTTCTGAGAAAGAAGTGGACATAACTCCAATCATAACCCATTGAATCCATTCCTTAGCAAAACCAAAAGCCCTAAGGATCTTCTGGAGGAAAGACCAACGAACCCTATCGTAAGCTTTAGCCATGTCCAACTTGATAAACATACATTTTTCCTTGGAGGTAGCCATATAATGAATGGTTTCCGTAGCAATGACCACACCATCTAGAATTTGATGCCCTTCCACAAACCCGCTTTGTTCCTCAGAGATAAAACCCCCAAGACACTTCTTCAGCCTCTCTGTAATCAGCTTTGAGATATTCTTATAAATGACATTGTAGAGAGATATAGGATGAAACTGGCTGAACCTGTCGGCCCCCTCACACTTAGGGATAAGTGCAATGAAGGTAGCATTCAGGGCCCTCAGCATCTGTTTATTCCTTTGGGATTCTTGGACTACTTCCAGTAAGTCCAAATTGATGATATCCCAGAACTCTTGAAAGAATTCAACTGGAAACCCATCTGGGCTAGGGGCTTTTCCTTTCCTCAACTAAAAAACAATCCTCTTGAGTTCTTCTAGCACAATAGGGGCCATAAGCTTCTCATTCATCTCCCCAAAAACAAGAGGAGGAATTCAAGCAAGAACCTGGTTCTCCTCCTCCGCTTCCCCTTGAGATTCCTCACCGAAGAGGGTTTGGAAATGCTACAAAGCCTCCCTAGATATCTCATGCAAGGATAATAACACCTCACCTCTATTATTGACCAGAGCAGGAATGGAGTTTCCATGATGTCTTTCTTTCATAGAGTTGAAAAAGAAAGCCGTGTTCTTATCGCCTGCTTGAAGGTAATCAATACGAGTTATCTATTTCTAGTAAATTTCTTCCCTGAGCTCCCATTCCTCTAAGGCCTTGACAACCATCTCCTCCTCCCTAAGCAAAGCTTCAGACAAACCACTCTCTCTGATTTCCTTGGTGATGCAATTTGACTTTGTTTGGGCTACTTTCTTAGCATGAAAAAAGTTCCCAAAACCCTGGTGATTCCATTGTTTAAGCTGGAACTTAACAAACTGCAGCTGCTTGGTGAAAGTATACATAGCTATACCAAAGGCTGGCCTCCCCTTCTTCCACCATTGCTCAACAAGAGCAGGCAAAGCAAGATCTCGAAGCCACATAAGTTGGAATTTGAAAGAAGGAGAACGAGCAACTCGGGCCGAAGAAGAAACCAGCTTGATAGGCCAATGGTCTGACCCTCTCCAGTCAAGAATCTCAGAGCTAGTGGACCACCCCCACCAACCCAAAAACTGGAAACCAGAAATCAGTCCAACCTCTTTGCAATCCAACCCTCCCCCATTCTCCTATTGTTCCAAGTGAACAGACCATTACTAGGCTTAATGTCCACAAGATGCAACGATGAAATCCTATCCCAAAAAAGGAGAGATGAGGGATCCAACCACATGACACCCCCCTTCTTCTCACTCAACTCTAGGATAGCATTGAAATCTCCCACCATAATCCAAGGATGGAAAGGGACCAGCCTTCGCATATATGAAATATGAGACCATAAGTTCTATTTGCCCTAGAAATCAGTGGGAGCATAAATATTAGTAAACAAAATAATATCTCTAGTCTCTAGACTAGAGCAACCCCAGATAGCGAAGATCTGGAAGCCATCCAACAAACAAGGTGAATCCTTGAAGGGTTCCAAAGATAGGCCACCCCTCTGGAGGAGCCAGTAGCCCCAATACACTGACATTCGCCATTCCCCCAGAGGTTCGGCACCAGACCCATCATACTCTCCACCGAGAGTTTAGTTTCTTGCAAGAGCAGAACATCAGGTGAATGATTCCTGATCAAATCCTAAACTTTTTGTCTAGGGCCTCTATTCAAGCCCCTTACATTCCATGAGAGCACAATCATTTAGGAGGATTATAAAAGTGAGAATCCAAAGTCTTCACTGAGCCTGACTCAACCAAATTTTCTCTCATCAGTTTGATTTTATCCAAATCCTTCTTCCTGCCAACCTTTGAGTTCTTCTCTGTAGCACTTTTCTTCATATCCTTCTGATGTAGACCCAAGTGAACAGAAGACTTGTTACTTTTAGCCCTAATCGGTTCCAATTTCAGGGCTATCAGAGAGCCCTCCCCCCCAACCAAATTTATCTCCAAACCCGAAGTGATTCCCAGCTGGACTCCTACTGACTGGTTCATCTCCATTTGCTGGCTGCCAATCACTTGCAGGGCCTGAGTAAAATCCTCAATACCACTTTCCGGACCCCCTCTTGAAGCACCTATTTCCAAAGGAGTTATTCCTGGGTTCACTTCTTGATGGCTAAGGTCATCTAAGGCCTCAAATCTATTGAAGGTATCTTCCTCCTGTCTCTCCTATAAGGACCTCTTTTGTCCTTGATTCCTGTTCCTTGTCCTAACTGAGGCAAAACCATTAGCTTCCTCTACCTCGGCTGACATAGAAGCTTTTCCTTTATCAGCCCTATCTTGACTCTGAACCAACTGTTGAGGTTGGCGGACAACTGGTTTATATCTAGGGCACTTATGCTATAAATGACCATACTCATGACATAGACAACAACAAAAAGGTAAAGTCTTGTAATCTAGTTGCTGGACCCATGAATAAGAGCCCGCACTCATATCTATAGCATATGATAGAGGTTTACTAAGATCAATTTCAACATAGATACGATTAAAAGTCATTACCTTTCTTCCTAGGGTTTGCGCTGAGGATCCCACTGGCTTCCCAAGTAGCATGACCAACATCCGTAGCACATCCTCCCAACAACATTCCATAGGAAAAAGAGGCAAATGAACTCACACAGGAACCCTATTTGGGAGCTCCTCCGACAGGTTAAACCCTACATGCCAAGGCTTGACGAACAACCCCACCTAATTGTAAAAATACGGACCTCCCTGAAAGACCCTATTGCGATCCTCCATGTAGTTGAAGGTAACCATGAAATAGTTGTTTGCCAACATCATAATCTCCATTTCCCCTTTGGAAGCCCAAGTCCTCTGCGCACAGTTTTCCAGAAACTGCAAAGAAACACTCATTCCCAAAAACTTGCAATAAAGTGAATGTTTTGAAAAGTACTCAACGTGTTTAGCAATCAGTTCAGGAGGAATAACCAACTTCGATCTCTCACTACATCTATCCAGGCAACCATTAATCTTCATAATGCGAGAACCGCCAGCAGTCCGCGATCCCGATTCAAATGAGAAAAGGTTATTGTTAATAGTCTTCATACTCTGGAATGGGGGTTTTGAGCCCACTGCAACACAAAAGTCCATGACTGGAGGAACATGTGAGTCCTTACCACCAATACTCGTCATTGGAGCTCCGAAAAAAAAAAAAAGTTTAGAGAAAGACCCCCACCACGAAGGGCCTCTCGAGACAACACCGGACCTATAGCCCTACCCCCTCAAAGCTCACTGAGAGGGAGTGCCTGCACAAACCCCTTACCCCTACAACACCCACGACCCACAATAGCCCCAACCCCCAGCTGCAAGTAGACCAACCTCCCCTCGCAGCCCCCAGCCACACGCAGATCTCACTCCACTCGCAACCCCCTGAAACACCCACCCCACCCACTGCAGAGCCCAAACTGACCCCACCTGCAACACCACTCCCCCGCAGTGCCTGCACCAACCTCCCCTCGATGACCCACCTGCAGCTCCACCTCCCTCAAGCTAGGGCATCGAAGCCCTAGCTCGGCCACCCGCAGAAGCTCGCACGCACACCATCCTTAAAAATTCATATGTTGATATCTTTTTTTTTTTTGGTTAATGGTCTGATTTTGGTTAAGTGAATTACATCAAATAAATTGAATAATTTATTTAATTAATAGGAGAAGAGGGTTAAGGTAAATTAATTAAATATTAATTTAATTAATTATTGATTGATGGTTAAATAATCAAATAAATACTAAATATTCATTTAATTAAGTGGACATATTTATGTGACTATAGGAGTAAATCAAAACATGTGACTGTTGAAAATGAGCATCCTAGGATCAACAATAAAGGAAGAAGTGATGCAACCATAACCAGTAAAAACCTCAAAGAGAATCAACCAACTTATGCAGCAAGAGTAACACAACAAAAGCAACAAGAAAACATAGCAAGATCACATAAACAAATCATATTATTGCCTTAGAACTTCCGACAACCAATCGGTCATCATCATACAATCATCATAGAACATCTGGTAGTTGATCAGTTACATGCAGGCTTCAAGCCAGATACAATCCAACTGGGACTCTAAGAATCAACTAGATCCTAAATGCGAATCTCAATCCTTATTCTCAATTCTACTTCCTCTGCCTCTACAAATGATTACATAATACCATATTTATACCCACTGGAACATATCCGGTCAGCAACAAAAGATTACATTTACCAATGCAGGAAAATGAAACGTGTAACTAGGTCGGCCCTAAGAATTAAAGAAATCTTTCCGAAAAATAACAACCAAGAAGTGCGGTTCAAGAGGAAGGTTGGCCACATGCAAAAGAACATTGGACAAGACCCAAAATAGATCCACACATGAGGAACATCTCCAGTAATGAAGGAAAGTTAACCGGTAAGAACAAGAACTATCCCAAAACCTAGAAACGTCAACTGAAAGTGATAACTGATCAGAAAAGAATCCAAATGGACTGAAAATATGGAATTAAGCACAAGAACCAGCTTGGAACCTAAAAATATGATTTGCAATGAAAATAAGCAACTACTGGTACCAACCGATAAGAACACAAAAAACTGCATACTGAACTAAATAAAAACTAGACTAAAAAGAAATATTTTTGGTTGATGCAAGATTGCTCAAAGACCGGGGATGCTCCTACATTAGACACCCCAGGTAGAAAAATATGTTCCATTAAAGGCAACTCATGAACATCTAAAAGGATTCAGGACAAAGACCCCATGCTCATTTATGATCCAAACACCTTCCTTATCTACCAACCTCTTCTTTAGCTCCTCCAGTGCCTCAACCGATTTCTCTAACCCCTGACCCTCTTTGTCTTTCTTCCTTTGCTTTAAATATGCACATTGTCTTTGTTTACTGCTCTCTTTCTTCTACAACTCTGATTTGTTTCTGCCACAAGACTTCATCTAGTTTGTCACCATAAGCTCTCTGTCATCTAGTTCTCTCTGTCCATCAGGCTTATTTATCAGATCTTTCTGCAAACTCATGTCACCTTCTGGTATCACCTCTGCAATCGGTTTCTTAGTACTACAACTTTTCTCAGGACTCAGATTCTTCACCTCCTTCTCTTTCTCCTTCAAATAAGTTTATGTGAACTTCTGCCCATCCTTCTCAATAGTGACTAGGTTTCTTCTACAATCATAAATAGCTCCTCTGTCAAACTACCAAGGACTTCCCAACAAGACATGTCAAGCACTCATAGATACAACATCACACAAAAATTCATCCCTAAAAGGCCCAATATTGAAATTCACCAAACATTGTTCCTTTACTTCTATCTTTTGATCATCTTGTAACCAACTTATTTGGTAAGGACAAGGATGCTCAAGCCTTTTCAATCCAAGTTTTAGTACCATCTCTTCAGATACCAAATTGTTAGCACTTCCACTATCCACAATAACCTTGCAACACTTACCACCTGATTTGCACATGGTCCGGAAAAGACTCTTCCTCTGAGTAGATCCAGTATCCTCATTGCTCTGCTCCATCATGACTCTTCTGAACATAAAGGAGTCTCCTTCCTCCGGTATACAGTCAGGTCTGATAACTTCACTTTTCGGTTCCTCATTTGCCACACAACTTCTTGCCATTCCCTGCTTACATTCATAAAATCTATGTCCGGTTTCTCCACACTTGAAACATTTGCCAGGAAATTCTCTATCGGTACTACTAGTGCCTTTCCTCTATGTTTTCTATTCTGGTTCTTTACTCCACTTAGGTTTTGATTCCTCCTCAACACTCTGTGTCTCTGTACTCATCTGTCCCTTGTCTTCTTCTCATCTTCTCCACAGCCTTTAAAGCATATTGGTAAGCTTCCTCAACTGTGGAAACCCTCAATATACTCATCTCATCCTGAATATTAAAGGAAAGTCCATTTATGTACCTCATCACCTTTTCTCTGTCCATCTCTCTATGTCCAGATCTAATCACCACCTTGTAGAATTCCTCACTATACCCTTTCACAATCATGTTTCTCTGTTTTAGGTTTTGCAAGTTCTTGAACAATTTTAACTCAGTCTCTCGGTATGAACTTGGCCTTCAATCTTGCAACCATCTGTCTCCACTAGGTGATCTTCATTTCACCATTCTCAACTCTATCTTTCTAGAATTCTTTCCACCATAAGGAAGCATGCCCTTTCAACTTAGTCTATTCCAACCAGACTCTCTGTGGGTCCTTGACATCCTCAAAATCAAAGTAATCCTCCAACTCTCCGATCCAATCAATCAGATCCTTTGGGTTCAGCATTCTGGAAAAGTTTGAAACTTCCACTTTATGAAATTTACTTTCTTGCACCACTACTCTCAGGAATCTTTCCTCTCTTCCATCTTCCGGTCCTTCAGCTTCTTCTGCTTCAATATCTTCACCAGCTTGTTCATACTCATCCTCAGATTTAAGGTTTCTTCGCAAACCAGCCAAAGCGTTTTGGATTTCATTCCTCACTTCATTCTTGAAGTCCTCCATCACCTGCTCTACCCTCTAGGGGTTTGTCCTTCTAGATGACATCTCCTCCTCCGCTCCAATGAACTACCTCAACTCGGTGATCTGACTATCAGTTTCAATTGCCTCCCCTCGAAGATCTATTGAACACACGCATAGCCTGCCTCCAATCGACAATCTGTCCACCCAAAGGAATGCCTCAAGGTTGACAAATAACTCTTCCACTAGCCAGTTCAAAACTAGCTCTGATGCCACTTGATGCAGCCATAAATGGTAAAACCCTCAAAGAGAATCAACCAGCTTATGCAACAAGAGTAACACAATGAAAGCAACAAGAAAGCATAGCTGTGAGATTTTGCCAAGATCAAGGGAACAATGAAAAGTATTAAAATAGAGACAAAAGAATGACAAGAACAAACTGTATTCTCATCAATATGAAAATGATCAACTGGATTCACCAATACAATGAATATAGGCCTGCTTATATAGGCAAGGCCATATGGATGTACGAGCACACAATCATGATATGTGGCTCAATGAGAAACAAGGATAGGTAAGAAATACTAGGGGTAGGTAGGAGAAATAATATAATATTCTACAAGAGGTGGATGACCCACCGAATGTGGAGTGTAACAACAAAATAAGACCACAAAAGGTGGAATTTCTCCTACAAGATCTATCCCTATGTGCACACTTCCCTAAGTGTCTCAAATCCAAACTATGAAGAGATGCATTATCCTAAGTTAACTTAAGTAAAGTGTAATAAAATCCATAATGAATATTTATTTACACCGACACCCACCCTTAAGTGCAACTTAGGGGAATGAAGACTCAAGTCAACAATGCAAGATGGGTCCCAGCTACTAGGCCATGATAGGTACCCATGTACAATATGCAAATGCAAGCAAAACCATGCAATGCAATCTCTCACAAATAGAGAAAAGGAGAAAACCCAGTGGGAAAAAACTCCCCCCCAAAAAAGAGATGAAAGTACAAAAGTCTCTCAAAGAAGATGGACAAAACCTCAAAGAGGAAAAAGTCCCCCCCATAAGAGAGGAAGGAGAAGTCAATTGACCCCCTCTAATGACACATCCTGCACCCCCAAGAGAGCTCACAACTGCTGGAACTTACTCTCAGTGAAAGGTTTGGTGAATAAGTCAGCAACCTGCTTCGCTATAGGACAATATTGTAAATCAATGACCTACTCCTGAATGAGCTCTCGGATATAGTGCATATGAATCTCGATGTGTTTGGTCCACTGGTGCTGGACTGGGTTTTTTGAGATTGCAATAGCACTCTGATTGTCACAATGTAGAACCGTCGGTCGTGGAGTGGTGAACCCAAACTCTATGAGAATTTGCTGGAGCCAAATGGTCTCAGTCACTACGTTAACAACACCTTGATTCTCAGCCTCAGTCAAAGAGAGAGAAATAGCATGTTGCTTCTTGCTCTGCCAACAAATGGGGCCTAAACAAAGGTGAAAAATGTAAACAGAAGTAGATTTACGATCATCAAGATCGCCAGCCCAATCGAAGTTTGTGTAACCAAAGCAAAGTCCTATGCTTGCTGCATAGTGAATCCCATAGTGATGTGTACCCTAGATGTAATGAAGGATGCATTTGGTGGATTTCCAATGAAGCTCATGTGGTTCCTGCATGAAGTAGGAAGCCATGCCAACTGCAAATGAAATATCATGATGTGTATGGGTCAAGTAGATGAGACTACCCACAAGTTGACGATACAAAGTGGCATCAACTAGTGGAGAAGAACACTGAGCCTCAAGCTAGACTCCTGAAAGAAAGGGAGTTGGTGCAGGCTTACAATCAGCCATATGAAAGCGTGCAAGTAGATCAAGAGCATACTTGGGCTGTGATAGTGTAATCTCGGAAGGTGATTGAAATCTCTATCCTAAGAAAGTAGTGCAAAAGACCCAAGTCAGTCATAGCAAATTTGTCATGCAAAGAAGATTTGACCTTGCTAATGATGGATGCAGTACTCCCTGTACTGATCAAATCATCAGCATAGAGCACAAGTATCAAGTGAGAGTCATCCTGTCATAAAATATAGACATTCAGATCAGAATGACACCTGGTGAACCCTACTAAGAGAAGAAAGGAATCAATCTTGGCATACAAAGCCCTGGGGGCTTGCTTAAGGCCATAGAGAAATTTCCTTAGTCTACAAACCAAGGAAGTATCTTGGATGAAACCCTGCGGCTGCTCCATATAAATCTCCTCATCAAGGTCACCATGAAGAAAAGCACTCTTCACATCCATCTGATGTACAACCCAACCATGAGTTGTAGCAATAGCAAGTGTCAAGCGAATGGAGTTCATCTTGGCTACGGGTGCAAAGGTCTCAGTATAGTCAACACCTCCAACCTGAGAGAAACCTTTTGCAACAAGCCGAGCCTTATACTTATCCACACTACCATCCACATCATACTTGGTCTGATAGATCCACTTAAATCGAACCATCTTTCTCCCCTTAGGGAGATGGACTAAATCCCATGTGTTGTTCCTCATCAAGGAACTATACTCTTCCTCCATAGCTTGGTCCCACTCAGGAACCCCTGATGCTTCCCTAAATGTCTGTGGATCGGAAGCAGTTGAAATCAATGCATGTGGAAGATCCTGATGTTGTGATCGAGTTCTCAATGTATCTGAAGGATCCCCAACAAGAGAACCTACAGACCCAAGTGTCTATCGAGCCCAATGAGGTCTAGGTGGAGGTGGAGAATGAGGCTCCTCAATTGCAAGTGGACCCTACGGAGGTGTAACCCTGCGAGTCGAAGTTGAAGGAG
The DNA here is from genome assembly GCF_030272615.1 of Cryptomeria japonica. NCBI lineage: Eukaryota > Viridiplantae > Streptophyta > Pinopsida > Cupressales > Cupressaceae > Cryptomeria > Cryptomeria japonica. The sequence continues at coordinate 899,525,378 of NC_081414.1, read as the reverse complement.
TCTCATCATCTGAATCACTAGCATCACTATCCACAATGGAGGAAGGTGGAGAAGGTAGAGAGGCTAAGCTAGGAGAGCTTTCCTCAAAGTGAACACTCCTCTCAATGAACACCTCATGTGTCTTAGGATCCATTAATCTATATGCCTTAACACCCTCAGGATATCCAACAAATATGCAAGGTTGACTTTGTGGTTCCAATGCCTTGCATTTCTGCGGAGGTATGCAAGCCCATGTTGGACACCCAAAGACTCTGAAATGTCTCACAATTAGTTTCCTACCAGCCCAAGCTTCAAAAGGAGTAATACCTTGCAAAGCTTTGTGAGGAACCCAATTCTGGATGTGTGTGGCACAACTGATAGCCTTAGCCCAAAAAGTGGGATCAAGAGAACGTGCATGAATCATACAGCTAGCCATTTCTTTGAGAGTTCTATTCTTGCATTCTGCAACTCCGTTCTGCTATGGAGTGTATGCTATAGAATGTTGAAGATCAATCCCCTCAAATGTACAAAAATCCTCATGTCTCTTGTTCACATATTCCCTTCCATTATCTGTACAAAGAATCTTCACCACTTTCCCGGATTGCTTCTCCAAATGAGTCTTGAAGTCCTAAAATCTATCAAATACTTCACTCTTATGAATAAGAAAGTAGACCCAAGTGAAGTGGGAGTAGTCATCAATGAAGGTGAGGACATAGCGGGCCTTACCTAATGAAGGTGTTGGAAATGGACCTGCTACATCATTGTGAACAAGTTGAAGAACTTCCAAAGCTCTCCAAGCTTTCCCCTTATCAAAATTTTCCTTGGGATGCTTGCCCATGGAACAACGTGAACATACACCCTCTGAAAAACTGATTCGAGGTAGACCTGTGACCATGTCTTTAGTGCTGAGCTGTTGAAGATAGTGGTAGTTGAGGTGACCAAACTGCTCATGCCATAGCTTACTTTCTGAATTTGAATGAGTAAGCAAGGCCCTAGAAGGTGAACTTGGCACAAAGTGGGAGAATGAATAAAGCCTTGAGTTGTCATTGACTTGTACCACTACTACCAAGGCATCATCATCAAGTTCCTTTACCACAACTAAATATGGTGTAAACTCAACCTTTTTCCCATTCCCATAGTGAGTGATTTGGTAGATAGAGAGAAGGTTGGTAGACAAGTTAGGAACATAGAGAAAATTCTCAAATGTTCCATCATCCATGTCAACTGAACCTTTCCCTTCAACCTCTACTTGTGTATCATCACCTATGTAAATGTGAGGTACCTTAGATGACTCCAATGAAGAAAACTACTCCTTTGTAGAACCCATGTGATATGAGGCACCTGAGTCAAGTATCCACTGCTGTGAAGAACTTGTTGTAGCCACAAATGCTTGCCCTTTTCGCTTAGATTGTGAGGAAGAGGAAGGAGATGAATCCTTCTTTGTGTAGGTGGATGGCAAGTTGATGTTGTTTTTCTTAAGAAGATTAGTGAACTCATCAACTTGCTTTGTGTGGCATCGATGATCATCATGACCATACTTCTTGCAATATGCACAAGTTGGCTTATCCTTCTTAGGTGGTGTCCCCTTCTTGGAAGAGGATGAAAAATTGCCTTGTGATGGAGAGGATGATTGTTCTTTTTCCTATTGTGGCTATGACTTAGATTGCTTCTTCTTCTTGTTGGAATCTTTGCCTTGACTTCCTTGATTCCCTTGATTAGCCACCAAAGCTTTGGACTTTGAAGACTTGAGAAACCCCATGTTCAACAACTTAGATTGTTCCAATATCAACATTTTTGTGAAAGCATCAAATGAAGGCATAACATAGGAACTCCCCACTGTCAAACGATGAGTTTGGAAGCTAGACACAAATGCTGCATATTCTGGTGCAAGCTTGTCCAACAAGTTGAATATCAACTGAGCATCCTTTTTGTCAATTCCACAATCCTTAAGCTTTGCTCTTAGCTCATTTGCTTTGGTGACATAATCTTGGATTGTATCAAAAATCTTGGGATCCAAGTTGGTGAGCTCATTGTCAATCTTATAACCTCTGATTTCATCAACTTGACCATACAATTTCTGAAACATATCCCAAGCATCTTTGATTGTAGCACACTTTTCAATAAAAAAAATGAGGTCATCTGATACATACTTGCGCAAAGTTCCAAGAGCCATGCAATTCTTAGTGAGCCATTCTAATTGAGCATTAGGATCAGCCTTAGGATTAGGTGGTGCTACTATTGTTCCATCTATGTAATGCGTGAGACCTTTTTCCTTTAATTTGCTCCATACTTTAATTTTCCATGATGCATAATTATGTGGAGTTAAAGGTGGAAATTTATGAGGACTCATTGCAACAAAAATGAAATAGCAAAAGGAAAGAGAGGCACAATCACACAAGACACCCCACCAAATTCACTCAATCAAAGAACCCCCCCAAAAGTGATGATTTGACACTTTATACTTAGTGCATGTACAATGGGCCACTTGCAAAAAATGGCAAAGTGGACTTTTGATTTCAATTTTACAACTGCCTCAATAAGGCCAAAAGAGACTCAAACTGATAATGCAAGAGATCTAAACTAAGATCCAAGCAATTTACAAGTGCCAAATAGGCCAATTAAGACCAATATCTGAAAGTACAATTTCTACTTAAAATCTCTGAAATCTGATCATAGATTATGAAAATGGATGAAAAAAATGCACTTTAAAAAAAACAGAACCTGGAAAGGAGGTAGTATGAGCTAAAATGAGGCCTTTGAAGTTGCATAATTGAGGATTGGACAGGTACAACTAAGAGATTCTGAAAATTTTGAAAACCTTGTGTACCAAAACCAGAAAATAACCACACCACTGCGAAGGGCACGAAAAATTAGCCCAAATAAAAAAAAATTTCACCAAAAAAGGAGCAAAATTGAGCAAGTTATGGGCCTCCAAAGTTGACCCAAAAATCTAAACTGCTCAACAGAGAGGGGTCTAAAAATTTCCAAAGAAAATGCTGACTAATGGGTGCTGCTGACTGGGCATTGACTATGCGCTGTTGACTAGGCAGAAGGTAAGGATCCCAAAAACAATTTTTAATTTAATTTTTTTTTTTCAAAAAAATTCAAACTGGAAAATAATTTTCAGAATTTTTTTTTTTCTGAAAAAAATCTGAAAATTCTGTACCGTACCGCCCGAATTGGGCAGAAAATTTCCTCCACACCCAAAAATTGATTTTCGCCAAAATAGGTCGAATTTATACTCGATTTTTATGGAAACGGCCTCTTAGACGCAATGGTGAGGTTGAAAACGCTCTAAGATGCCTCCAAAAAATGCAGTCCTTCAGATCCGAAAATAGAAGCGTTCCACGATGTCTCCAAAAACCAATCAATGAAGCCCCAATGGCTTTGATACCATGTGAGATTTTGCCAAGATCAAGGGCACAATGAAACGTATTAAAATAGAGACAAAAGAATGACAAGAACAAACTGTATTCTCAGCAATATGAAAATGATCATAGAGACAAAAGAATGACAAGAACAAACTGTATTCTCATCAATATGAAAATGATCAACTGGATTCACCAATACAATGAATATAGGCCTACTTATATAGGCAAGGCCATATGGATGTACGAGAATACAATCATGACATGTGGCTCAATAAGAAACAAGGGTAGGTAGGAGAAATAGTATAATATTCCACAAGAGGTGGATGACCCATCGAATGTGGAGTGTAATAGCAAAATAAGACCATAAAAGGTGGAATTTCTCCTACAAGCTCTATCCCTATGTGCACACTTCCGTAAGTGTCTCAAATCCAAACTACGAAGAGATGCATTAGCCTAAGTTAACTTAAGTAAAGTGTAATAATATCCATAATGAATATTTATTTACACCAACAAAGATCACAAAAATAGATCATATTATTGCCTTAGAATTTTTGGCAACCAACCGGTCATCATCATACAATCATCATAGAACATCCGGTAGTTAACCGGTTACATGCAGGCTTCAATCTAGATACAATCCAACCGAGACTCTAAAAATCAACCGAATCCTAAATGCAAATCTCAATCCTTATTTTCAATTCTACTTCTTCTGCCTCTACAAATGATTACATAATGCCATATTTGTACCCACCAGAACATATCCGAGTCGGCCACAAAAGATTACATTTACCAATTTAAGAAAATGAAATGTGTAACTAGGTCAGCCCTAAGAATTAAAGAAATCTTTCCCGAAAAATAACAATCAAGAAGTGCGGTTCAGCAGGAAGGTCAGCCACATGCCAAAGAACATTGGACATAACCCAAAATAGATCAACACACCAAGAACAACTCTGGTAATGAAGGAAAGTTAACCGATAAGCACAAAACTATCCCGGAACCTAGAAAGAGTCAACTAGAAGCGATAAATGATCAGAAAAGAATCCAAATGGACTGAAAATATGGAATTAAGCACAAGAACTAGACTGGAACCCAAAAATATGATCTACAATGAAAAGAAAGCAACTACCAGTACCAACTGGTAAGAACACATAAAACTGCATACTGAACTAAACAAGAACTAAACTGAAAGGAAATATTTTTGGTTCATGCAAGATTGCTCAGAGACCGGGGATGTTCCTGCATCAAGAAGGAATGGATCAAACTAACCAACAAGATCTTCACACACTTGGCAAAATAAATTTGTAAGTTACATGCCCTCCTCTGGTTATTGTTACTCTTGCAAAGGTTATGGGCATACAACAAGTGAGTGTATAAAAGGGTCTAGGAAAGGTCAAACTGATTTTTTTAGAAATAAAAGTGTAGTTTGTCATAGATGTGGTGCATATGGACATAGAATGTCAAGTTGTAAACACATTCATAGATTTGCCTCCATCTATGATAGAAACAACCCATTTGCTGCCTCATGAAATATAAATGTCATTTATTATAGCTGCAATAAAATTGGTCATAGGAGTCATGAGTGTAGAAGAAAAACTTCTCAGTCCAGTGGTAGCCTATCAACCTTCCCCTTCCATAAAAGTGCAATATATAAAAATTATGGTCCTCATGTAAGGAAGGGTAGATATTATGAAAGGCAAGACTTGGCATGACACAAAATTAGAAAATGACCCTGTTATGCCAAGAAACTATTTTGTTCCATCTGCCGACCACATGAAATGTAGATTACAGGAGAATCAAGATGAGACCATCTAGATACAACAAGAAGGGTAGTGCCCCATATGTGTAGAACAAAGGGTTTGTGAAGGTATGGAAAAGGAAACAAGAGGATATGGCTATGGGCCAACATGATGCATATCATGCACATGTGACATCTCCTCAAAATTAAGGAGATGTAGGACCTTAGGGTAGCTACATATTGATCACATCCTCCACCCCCAATTTTGAAAAGTACTAGTGTAAAGATAGTTTATTGGACATGGACCAATAACAGGGATGTTGATTAAAATGATGATTGTTTATGTATAGTTTGATTGTTGATTGTGTTGGTTAAGATTTTGTATATCTGTTGTAATTGCTTGTATTGGTGAAGTTTATGCCTTGTTATCATATCAAGCTCTGACATTGTTGGCATGCATCTATAGTTTGCTATAAAATGACTCTAGATTGTGGTGCATACTTGCATACATAAGGATGGGTATAGCTCCAAGTAGTGAAAAATATGTTGAAGACTATCCACAGTGCACTTCTTTCAACATGAAAGAATGGAAGAATGATGCAACACACAATAGAATGGACAACATAGAAAAGAAATGTTAAGAGTATCTATACAACATGATAGATGCTACAGATATAAGGAAGACCAACTTCAAAAAGAGGACTTGGTGGAAGAAGATGAGATGACAGATTCTATAGTTGATGTTGACAGATGGAAGAGGACAGAGAAATTGCTAGCAAGATTGTTGACTGGTTCAGGACATGAAAGAAGAATTGCAGCAAATGCGTGACAAAAAGTACAGACATGAATACAATCATGATACATGCATCAGGCCAAAGGTAAAGAGGTCTATGGTTCAGGGCGAGCTACAAGGATTACATATCACTCTCTTGCATCCATGTACATCTGCAAGATTATCTAGTATGGCAGTTGCAACTCTTAGGGGGAGATAAGCAATTTTTATAAGAAGTATTGGTACTGCTCTTATACTGTAATAATGGTTCATCGAACATGTAGGCAGATACTTAGGCACTAAAAATGAATCAAAGGGGGAGAAGTGTTTCTGTTACACAATGCAGGTTTGTAGCAAAATGTATGGCCTACAAGGGAGAGAGACATGAATTGGGAGTTGTTTGTTCTGCCCCTTTGCCATTTTTGTCAAAGGGGGAGAGTGATGATTGGTGTTGACATTAATGCCAAAGGGGGAGATTGTTGGCATTGAAGTTGTCATTGATGTCAACATGTGTGTGTGCATGGATAAGTTGATGAAGTTGCAAAGAGAAATACTAGACATCCACTAGATAAAGATGCAACTGACATGCAAAGTTGATTGATATCATCAGCTAAGAAGTTGCAATTATTATAGTGATGCAGGATGATGAGGTCTTAGAGTAAAATCAGATTGGATCATATGGCATTGCATCTGGATGGTAGAGCTATGCAGGTTGAATGTATATACATGGAGGTTGCATGGAGTTAATGGCCTCAAATAAAATTGAGAGGACAATGAAGTCTTCTATTGGACCTATAGGTGATTAGAGGACCAAGGCAACAGAGTTATGATGTCATAGAGCAAACATGATTGACAAAGCACATAAGTGTTGTTGTAGCATCATATAACACATCATGTTATACACACAAGGAGATACAAGAGGAATGTATGAAGTGTGTCATTGGAACATGAAAATGGAAAAAAAGGACACATGCAATTATGTTGGAAATGCATTGTGAAATCTGGTCTAACTCAAAAAAAGTTAGATGCAGTTGTGTATAACACGCTATGTTAGTCACATGCAGTTACAGGGAGTATTAGTCACAACTGTCAATAACACTTATGTTATCGCTATGAAGTTACAAGTCGAGAAATGTTAAAAATCCTTTATTTGGCACCTTTTTGATATGACTGTGTTTCTATCTCAGCGACATCATCCATTTCGATATGACTTGGTCTATCATTGTGACCCATTTCAGGCTATGTAGTCATTTATAAGCTATACCGACAAAGTCTTTTTTTTCGGTGAGACAGAGTGGATGTTTTTCCGACATGTCTTGATTTCAGTGTAAGTTTTCCTTTCGATAAGACCCTTTCTCCCTTTGGCTGCCCCTTTGTGTTATATCAAAATATCTTCTTTCGGTGAGACAATTTTCTGATCTTGGCGATAAATTAAATGAGAGGCAGAAGTTCTTGCGGGGTAATGCCAAACTGTGACGAAGAAGTCAATAACATGACACGTTATGTTTCCTGCTATCCCACGACGTGCTATACAAGAGTAAGATAACCTTGCGGGATAACATGAAGGTAGAAGCATGAGGTTATCCCGCCATCCCACAACGTATTATTTGCAAGTAAGATAACCCTGCGAGGTAACATGAAAGAAAAGCAAAAGGCATCCCGCCATCCCGCAAGGAGTGAAATTGAAGAAAGATGGTCCCATGGGGTAAGAAGGAAAGGTGAAAAACAATGCATCCCGCCAACCCGCTTGGGTAAGAAGGCCTTCAACAATGTGATGTAGGATAATGAAAATAGTAGATGACGCGTTATCCCGCCAACCCGCATGAAGGAAGAGTTGTTGTTTTGCGACATGTATAACACACATGTTATGCTACCCGCGGAACACATCAACGCAGCCTGCGAATCAAACATGGATTTCTCTCACACATGGAATTTTTGTGAACAGAGAGAGTTGTTGATGGGTCCCACCATCTACCAAGTGGCTCAGTGACATGAGAAAGATTAGGTGGAAAAACCTTTGAAAAGATCTTTGAAAGAAAAATAGATGCGTATCGAAGGAGATCTTTCAGTCTAAGCAGAAAAGTGGAAGAGGAGTAAATGCTGGGAATATTTGTAGCTGAAAAATTATATTTTCAAAATGGAGGTTGCGTGCAAAGTAAAAAATCAAATTACCAAGATTTGTTGGGTAAATAGAAAAGTAGCCATTATTTTGGATAGCCGACAGACTGAAAAAGAGAGTATGAAGATCATTTTGGGGCTCAAGAAGATTATTTTTTATTCTTTTTAGTAGGATCTATGTATGGTCAAGGTACAAGGTAGTCGAAAAGACTATAGAGGTTACTAAAAGAAGAAGAAAGGCAACATTAAATGTGGATGACCACCGGACTGGAATGATGTGATAAGGCAAATCATTCAGTGGTTTAAAAAATATTTTGTTTTGATTTTCATTTTTGGAGTGAAAATTATTGGGGTACGAAGAAGAAAAGATAGAAGATTTGGATAGTGGTCAATTAAGTGAAGAAGAGTGTGTGTGGGTGAGTAGTAAGTGAAGCTCTACAAAAAGAGAGGTTACAGAACAAAGAGTGTAGAAGAGGGCTGTAGACAAGTCTTTCCCACAAGTGTCAATAACATGAAGCTCGAGCAATCAATAGCATTGCAGAAAATTTGAGTGTAGAAAAATCTAGAAGTGAAGAGGAGATTAGAGGCTGCAAGATGTATAAGCAAAGAGAAGGAAAATAGGATAATATAGATTACAAGCTGAGGTCAGTAATTAAAGGGAAAAGTGTTGAGGATAGAGAGCAAAGATAGACAAAGAGAAAAACTATAGCATAATTGTTGAAGAGTAGAGATAGAACAAAGAGAGGGCAGAGGAAATTTGCTGAGAACAAAGTAAGGTGAATAGAGAAGAGGGTGTAGCAGTTGAACTAAGATGTGTGCAACAAAATAACAAAGAAGTAAGTTGCAGAGCAAAGAGAGTGAGAAAAAGAGCAGCAAAGACCAAAATATGAGAGTGCAGAGGAGAGGTGGATAACATAGTGAGTGATATACACTGTGAGAAGCAGTGGAGGAGGAGAGATTAGAGCAGAAACCAAAAATTTATTTGCAAAGAAAAGAAGAGGGCTAAGAGTAGAGGACAAAGATTGACAACAAAGATCAGAAAACAAAGGACAAAGTTTGTGATTAGAAAAGAATCAAGTCAATCTCAAGTGAAGAAAATATTGTGAGTTACAAAACCTTATTTGTAACAAGGTGTCTAATGTTATTTAGAATTTCTTTATTATAAATCTCTGAGTGGGTGTTCAGAGCAGGGGTAGGTGCTCCTTTGAGTAGGTGCTCATAAAAGCTAGGGGTAGGTGCTCCTTTGGGTTGATGCCAATAAACTACAAGGGTTGATGCTCCTTGGGTTGGTGCCCTAAACATTGTAATCAGTTTATCATTGTGAGGCTGGATTGGAGCAATAGTCTCCAGAAACATTTCTCGCCAAGGTTTTTCTCACATTGGGTTTTCCTCGTATACCCTTGTGTTATGTGGTTGCCTCTTGTGTGTGTGTGTGTGCACTTAATCTATCCGCTTACTAGAATTAGCACAATATATTTTAAAGGTTTAAATTTCTAACTATCATTGATTCACCTCCCCTCTCAGTGATCACTTGTGTTCAACACTTAACATATATCAAACCAATCTCAACTCCTACCAAATCAACCCCCTAAATATTTTAAAATAACTTAAAAAGATTCAAATAGATTAACTTTATTCTTTCACCATACAAATCTCTAGGGTGTCTTTCAATAGTGTAGAGATTGTCAGCCAAAAGGGATTTCGTCCTCCAAGGCCAATAATAAAATTTCTAAGAAATCCAACAACATAAATAATCTCATCCAAGCAATGCTTAGCAAACACTCACTACCTCTATTTATCCTTTTCACCAAGAGGCCTTTACATCTTACCATAAATGTGGGACTAAACAAGCTCCATACTTTATAATTTTTAATTAGTTGAGTTCCATGTCCCCTCATTAAGTCATCTTGGCCTAGGGAGACCACTTTTCAAAATAATATAAAGTGTCTTTATAACTTTTTATATATATATTTTAAATTTTAAAGTCATTTTATTGAATAAACTTTAGGCATTAAAAAATATTTTCAATCAAACTGAGAATACCATGTGCAATAGCTCTTTGCAAAGGTCTTGCTGAAACAATCCAAGTCCAATACTGATAATTTGAACTCAATAAACCAATTGTTGTCATACTATAAATAGTAAGTCTCTCCAAAACTCCATCAAATGATCTCGTTTTGGCCCAAAACTGAAATTGCCTAGGCCAAAATCCTCCTCGATCCCTCTCATGTATTGGTTAGCCCTCAGGACCATAGAGAAAAGGATAAAAACATATCTTCTAATGAATAGCTAGAAAGGGGACATTATAGTGACGTTTTCACACATCACCCCATTGCAAATGAGGCCCCCTAGTTTTCTCTTTTTAGGGTTGTAACTTAGTGTCTTAGGATTTTGTCTCTAGTCTCTAGCCTCTACAAATGAGTCAAGTTTGTCGTAATTTGGAAGAGTCTTCAAAATCAATGAGGAAAAGTGGTCAAATGGATGTTTTGATGCTACAAATGGGCTTAGATAGGTTGAAGGAGTAAAATCACAATTTCTCGAGGTCAATTCAAAAAGTTTTGACAATTTTTGCTTTTTGCTTTTTTCTAAATTCAAAAAGTTTTGTTTTTGGCTTTTTGGGGCCAATCTTGGAACTTGCTTTTTCAATCTTCTTTTTTTGCTTTTTTCTAAAACTAGAAATTTGCTTTTTGCTTTTTCTGGAATCATAGGTGGTCATTAGGTCAAGAGAAGCGTCAACTTGGAAAATTCATCTAAGAATGGACCAAGCGTGAAATATCTTTCGAATTTAGAAGACATGTTCCTAAAAAAGCTAAGTTGAAGATTTGGAAGAAATGGCTAAGTATGAAAGCAAAATCTAGAAATTCCTTGTTCAAATCATGGAAGTCACTTGGAAAGAGAAAAAATTTTAATTGAAGATCATGGCACGTGAAACATTTGCATGGCACTATGCAAAGTCCACCCATGGAAAGTGAAATTATATGTGACTTCATGCAAAGTTTTCCCTCTCTATGCTAGATTACACGTGACCTTGTGCAAAGTCCGCCCTAAGTGATGTGAAATCTTTCTTGGCCTTGTGCAAAGTCTGCCATAGCATGATGGAATCTTACATGGCTTCATGCAAAGTCTATCTATGCCATGTTGAAAAGTTGTGTGCCATTATGCAAAGTCCGCCCATGACAAGCAAAATCTTACGCAACGTAGTGCAAAGTCCACCCATGGCAGGTGGGCAATCATACGGGTGCACATCCAAAGTCCGCCCTAGCATGGTTAAAACTTCCTTACCTATGTGCAAAGTCCACCCAAGAAGGGATAATAAAGATGATTAAGTATAAGCATTTGAGAGAGGAAAGGTTTAAAATTTTGGTTAAGTGTGGGTGAAGTTTCCTAAACCAACATCAAGTTCACACTCCAAGATGAAAAATGTTTCTTGATCACTAGAAAAGTCCGTCATCTTGTTGTGGAAATTTCCAAATCATCATGAAGTCAAGTAATGCTCAAGTGTTGAAGAGAGAAGTCAAAAAACAAGGCTAAGTGTTGAAGGATTAAGATGAAGTTGAATTGAAAACACATGAACTCAGCCTTGCAAGTAAAGAAAAATCTGTCCTAATATGAAGTCCGCCCTACAATGTGGAGTCAACTAAAAAACAACTGTCAAATCTGGTGAAAGGTGATTACTTCGAGAAAGGAAAATCAAAAAGTGGTTAAGTATTGACCCTTCAAAGGGAAAAGGTGTGGTATTTTGGTGAAGGTTTCCTATCAAGAAGAAAAGTTCATCTAGCAAATTGATAAAATTTCTCAAACACACACAAAGTCTGCCCTATTTGTGGTGAATTATACATGTACTCATGCAAAGTTCACCCTTAGTATGATAAATCTTCCCAAGGCACTTGCAAAGTTTGCCTAAAGCATGATAAGATTCTTCTCTAGTCATTTGCAAAGTCCACCCTAGGAGGGAAAAGTATTGACAAAAAAAAAGGAGAATTTGGTGGAAGAACAAAAGTCAAACCAAGGAGATAATTTGCCTAAGTGGTAAAGAATCAAGGCAAAAAGAAATAAAGCAAACACAATATAGTTCACCGAACTTGAAGGTGAGGTGAAATAAAGCACAAAATCCAAGGCACTTGTAAGAATTTATTCAACTCATGGGGAGAAGAGATTTGAACTTGGAAAAGTCAAAACAAAGCAATAATCAAATTCGCCAAAGTTGATAAAGGAAAGTTTGGTAAAGTTGAAGCAAATTAAAACACACACAAAAAAAACAATTTTCCCAATAGGAAGAGAAAGTTTGGGAAAAGATTTTGAAATTTTTGGATTAAAACATAAAAGTTAGGGGCATGAAAAGAGTTTTCTTAAATCATTGAAGGAAAAGTTTGAAGTTCTAAACTTTGAGGGGATGGAAAAAAAAAAAAAGCATAGCAAGGCTTCTAGAAGCAAAGAGGGAAGACTTCCATAAGTGTTAAAACATTAAAAAAAAGGTGGGGGGGGAGGGGGTAAGTTTGATTCAAGACCTAGAATGGGACTACATTCATTGCCTGTAAAATTCATTAAAACAGAAAAAAAAAAAAACAATGCAAGGAAGAGTTTGAGTTTCCTATAAACATCAACCATTGGCAATTCACTATCAACAATTTTCCTTCCATCCTCAAGAAGTTCGAACTTTTCTTAGAATCTTTTCAAAGTTGTTAGGAAAATTTAAAGTGCAATTGTAGGTTCATAGCAAGTTCTAAGGAATAACTCAAGCATTCAAATACAAATCAAAGGCTTTTCTTTGAGGATTTTTTTCAATTCTTACAGGTTTGAGGCTTGGCCAAGCCAAAATTCACAAATTTTGAACTTCAAATTTCCTTCTCTCATTCTGAAATTCTGATTATCAGATTTGTGCATAGGTTTTTTGCATCAATTTTTTTGAATTTCATCACAAGAATGGGTCACTTTTTTTTCTTCTTTTTTTTTTTCTAGTTTTGGAGGCAAAAAAATTTAAAATCAGACTTTGTTTCACAATGTCTAGAATTTCCCAAGTCTGATTTTAGTTTTTAGAATCTTTTCCAAGTTTGATTTTCATTTCTAAAGTTCACAGTCAATCTTAATTTCATAAATTCCAAGGTTTTACTAATTCTGATTTTTGTTTTTCAGGTTTGATTTCAAGAATTTATGAGAAATCAGAGTTATCCTTCAAAATTCATTAAGTGAACATCAAGCCTATTTCTCTAACCTAAAGAATTTTTCTTGTCTTTCAAGTGGTAGCTGTTAGTTGAGGAAGGGATTTCTAGAAAGGTGCAAAGGAACCGATTGGAAAGATGATTCACAACGCATGCAAGGACAACATTCACGCTTCAAGGTGGAATCCAAAGATGAATGGAACCAAGAACACAGACTTACACTCCATCAAGTCATTCAACAAGATTAAGTCATACAAGGATGAATTAAGTCGACCATGGATTTCTTTTCCAAATCCAAAACCAAAGGAAAAGATTCCACACCGAGGAGTGATAAGTTCAAGACACAATGTTGAGTATAAGGAGATATTGCCTAATGTACCGACACTTCTTCATGATGGAGAATCAAATTTGCAAGGCAAGCTGAGGTGCAATCCCAGTAATCAACCAACCAATCCAAGGGTTCTAAATTAAACATGTCCATGTGATATCAACCAGACTCAACAAGTGGCTCCTATTTTCTCATCAATTACTGAAAGTGTCGTAATTTTCTCATTGGCCAAAAGTAGTTTTTTTACAATTAACCCTAATTAGGGTTTTATCTGTAAATCTTGGCCATTGATCATGGATCCATTTGGGTTGTTGCTTTGTAATGGGGTGTCTATATAAACCCTCCTCCTCTCATTTGTAGAGGGAGAGACTTCAAATAAATTGTTGTAGTGATACTTTATAAGTGCTAATTTTTTGTCTACTTTTTGTAAGTTAGCATGGTTTTTTGGCTCTCCTTAGAATAGATTTCATTTTCAAGTTGTTAGATTGAATGAAGGATTTGATAGAATTGCTCAATGTGGAATAATGTGTTCATACTTTTGATAATTGGATGATTTTAAGTTATCGTGCAAAGTTAGCCTGAACCAATAAATGAAAACCTAACTTCTATTGCTTTATTCATTATTCAACATCTTGGTGAATATGAATAATGTGAAAATATTTTGATTTCCTTAGAAGATTACACCATTCTTGTTTAGTTGTTAAATTTGGCAAAGCAAGAATTGGTTTTGGATTCCACTTTTGCAATTTTTGTCTCCAGAATTCATAGGATTAGACTAGGGTTAGAATTATCTTCCTAAATCCTCACCCCTTTTTCCCTTTTTTCTAAGTCTTAATAGAACTGGGATTGAAAAAAACTTATTGCAAAATTATTTCAGAAAAGAGAAAGTTACAAGTGTCGACAATCAACATAATCCTTTGATCGATTCACTCCTTGAACAATTATGTAAGTCCCCCTTGAGATTATAACATATCACAACAAACCAACTGAGACTATTTGTATGAATCAAGAACCTTGGAGTTGTCTTTGTGATCACACAGTCTATATGTTTAGTACATAGAATATTTTTATCAAGAGAGAATAAGATATATCTAGATATTTTATAACGAGTTGCACTTGCCTAAAAAACACACCAACAATATCCTAGCTCTTCAAAAAATGGATTTGGACATCTACCCATCATTTTGTATATGCTAAGACTGGCTTCATTAAATATTTCAAGTTGGTGATCTCCACATTAATCCAATTGACCTTCACCTCCTTGTCTTTCTCTTGTTCATATATTGGTTGAAGGCATCTTCCACTATCTTGTACTTGATCTAGAATGTCGAAGACCTTGCATGTTCTAACGATGTTGATAGGTGGTCTTGAGCACATCCTTCTTCTTATGTCTAGATCATCTTGAGCATTAATGAAATGATCTTCTAATTATAACTTGTGTTTGTGCCTTCTTCCACTAGATCTTTTGATACTATCGTAGGGATCAAAGCTATCTTTTGAAAAATATTGAATAAGGAGAGATTTCAGTTCTTGTTCCACCTTATTTGCCACCTACAAAGATGGACATACTTCCAACGGTTGTCCAATTAAAATGGGAAATGTAATTCTTGACTTGTGTATGTTCTTTTGTACTTTTTTGTATGCCATCAACTACCTCACCAACTCAAGCAATACTCTCTTGTCGGTAGGGTATCTCAGTAGCATGTAGGGTGGACAAGAGAATCCTTGTACCCAAGGTTATGTAGGTGAACTTGGGAAGCTAGATAAACCAAGCACCGAATTTCTATATCAACTCTTTTTCTTGTGGGGATAATATTTGATGAATGTCACCTTGCAAAGTTCTTGTTATATGCATAGTGAAGGCATTGTTCACTCTTTTGTAATGTGTTCTGCTAGGGTAATGTAATTGTGTGTATGATTTGCATGCTCTCATACCAACTGGACCTCTATAAATTGATCTTGTGTATTGACGAGCTTTGGTAAGTGAATTTATGAGATATGAACTCATGTAGAATGTTCTGGTTCATGCAAGTCTCTTGAGTTGTATATCAATGTTATTGCTTATAATTCTTGCCCAATTGATTCTCTCCCTTCCAGTCGATATGATCTCCATGTAGTAGAACATCCAATTTTTGAACTGGGATGCTTGAGGGGTTCCTATGTTTTGGTTGAGTAAGGTGATCAAGTCACTGAATTCCTCCTTGAAATCAATCATGTGGAGCTTGGTAGGTGTTGTGCTCACACACACACACCCCATTTCCCTCAAACAGGGACCCCCATTTTTTGGTCTAAATCTTCTCGATAGGAGAGGAGAAATCCTCGAATTTCATCTGCATGGTCAAATCTAAAAATCGTGCTATTAAGCTTTCAAAGGCCACAAGGAGTCTAATTCACCTAAATCTCCCAAGCTTGTTGTGTAGGTCAAAAACTCTTAAGTCGCGCAACTTGCCTTCAAGGGGCCGAAGCTTAGGAAAGAGAAATTCACCCACTTCAAGTTAAAATCCCACTTAGAATCCAAATTTGGCCTAAAAGGTTAAAACATGAGACAACACTAGTGAAAATCTCTAAGGCCAAAATGCAAAAACATTAAAGTCATGAAGTCGGCCTACATGGCCATAATTCAAGCAAAATTGTGAAATCGGCTAGTGAGCCCAAAGAAAAGAAAAGGCGAATCTCAAAAATTGGCCTCAGGGACCGAAATGTGAGACAAAGCTATCGAAGTCTACCTCCAAGTCGAAAATCTTTAAGGCCCCCAAAAATCGCGATTCACCTTCATATGCCGAAGTTGGAAAATCTCACACTTCGGTTTAGAGACTCAACATTTAGAAAGGGCATTTAAACATTGAGATCGCACAAACCTCTTTAGTGGCTCAAATTTCATCCATGAGGTCAAACACCAAAACCAAGTTGCATATTTCAGGTCAATGGGCCAAAAAATGATAAAATCACATATTCATTTCAAAGCTAAACCGCCTGAAAATGAAAAATGGTGTTCAAAATTGTGCAGAATAGGCTTTATAACCAAAAATAAGTGTAAAATCATGAAATCGACATTTAGGCCGAAAATTCCAAAACTCACAAAGTAAACCAATCTCCTGAAATTGGCTAGTAGGGTTTAGATCACACCAGAATGGCTCATTGAGCCGAAAATTCCAAAACTCACAAAGTAAATCGGTCTCCCAAAATTGGCTAGTAGGGTTTAGATCATGCTAGAATGGCTCATTGAGCCAAAAATTACAAAAGCTTCATAATCACGCATCATTCCAAATCATACAAATAATTCCTAAGGCCGAAAAGGTTAAAAAACCTCCAAATCACCCAAAAAGGCTTCATGGGCCGAAAATAGAAAGGAAGCCAAATTCGTGAAATTCACCTCTAATAAGCCGAAGATTGCAGAATGAAGAAAATCGAGATTTTAACCCTCTAGAGCTGAAAATAGGAAAGAAGAAATCATGCAAAGAATGCCAAATAACCTAAAATTAAAGGAAGTCAACATTTTAACTCATTTTGAGAAAAGTTGCCCAAAGCCAAGATCTCACGATTAAGTGAAAATACCTGAAAATAGCTCAAAGATTAATCTCGCAAAAGAGGTTTAAAACTCGATAAGGCTAATGCAAAGTTTGAGTCAAATCGTGTAAAATGCCAAAGATAGTTGAAATCATCCAAGGACTTAAAATCTTGCAAATCTCTTCATTGGGACGAAAATTACGCAAGTTCACCAAATCGCCCAAGCAGCCAAAAATGGTAGAAGACCATCAAATCGACCTCTAAGCTGAAAATATAAACCCCTCCAACATCGCGCCTCTCATTTTGGCTTGGTAGCCCAAAATCCAAAACAAAGGGTGTTTAAATATAAAATGAAAATCATGAATAATCCCTCATTTGCTCGAAAATATCAATTAGATGATATGCAAAAGATCCAAATTGGCCAAATTTCTTCTTCAGAGGTTAGGCGTTTTAAGTCAAAACAAGGAATCATGTATTTTCTTCCACTTGGTCGAATTTCATCATTTGAACTTAAATGTAATCACGTGAAAGTACGAACATCCTAACTTCAAATTCAACTAAGGATCTTGTAGGATTTTGCCAAGATCAAGGGCACAATGAAAAGCATAAAAGAGACAATAGAATGACAAGAAAAAACTGTATTCTCATCAATATGCAAAATGATCAACTGGATTAACCAATACAATGAATAGAGGCCTGCTTATATAGGCAAGGCCATATGGATGTATGAGCACACAAATATGACATGTGGCTCAATGAGAAACAAGGGTAGGTAAGAAATACTAAGGGTAGGTAGGAGAAATAATATAATATTCCACAAGAGGTGGATGACCCACTGAATGTGGAGTGTAACAGCAAAATAAGACCACAAAAGGTGGAATTTCTCCTACAAGCTCTATCCCTATGTGCACACTTCCCTAAGTGTCTCAAATCCAAACTACGAAGAGATGCATTATCCTAAGTTAACTTAAGTAAGTGTAATAATACCCAAAATGAATATTTATTTACACCAACATCCCCCCTTAAGTGCAACTTAGGGGAATGAAGACTCAAGTCAACAATGCAAGATGGGTCCCGGCTACTAGGCCATGATAGGTACCCATGTACAATATGAAAATGCAAGCAAAACTATGCAATGCAATCTCTCACAAATGGAGAAAGGGAGAAAACCCAGTGGGAAAAAACTCCCCCCCAAAAGAGAGATGAATGTACAAAAGACTCTCAAAGAAGAAGGACAAAACCTCAAAGAGGAAAAAGTCCCCCCCATAAGAGAGGAAGGAGAAGTTAGCTAACTCCCCCTAATGACACATCCTGCACCCCCAAGAGAGCTCGCAACTGCTGGAACTTACTCTCGGTGAAAGGTTTGGTGAATATGTCAGCAACCTGCTCTGCTGTAGGACAATACTACAAATCAATGACCTGCTCCTGGATGAGCTCTTGGATATAGTGCATATGAATCTCGATGTGTTTGGTCGACTGGTGCTGGACTGGGTTCTTTGAGATGGGAATAGCACTCTGATTGTCGCAATGTAGAACTGTCGGTCGTGGAGTGGTGAATCCAAACTCTGTGAGAATCTGCTGGAGCCAAATGGTCTCAGTTGCTGCGTTAACAACGCCTCGATACTCAGCCTCAGTCGAAGAGAGAGAAATAACATGTTGCTTCTTACTCTGCCAATAAATGGGGCCCGAACCAAGGTGAAAACTGTAACCAGAAGTAGACTTACGATCACCAAGATCGCTAGCCTAGTCGGAGTCTATGTAACCAACCAAGCGAAGTCCTGTGCCTGCTGCATAGTGAATCCCATAGTGATGTGTACCCTGGATGTAATGAAGGATGCGTTTGGCGGCTTTCCAATGAAGCTCATGTGGGTCCTACATGAAGCGGGAAACCATGCCATCTGCAAATGAAATATCAGGGCATGTATGAGTCAAGTAGATGAGACTACCCACAAGCTGACAATACAAAGTGGCATCAACTGGTGGAGAAGAACACTGAGCCTCAAGCTTGACTCCTGAAAGAAAGGGAGTCGGGGCAGGGTTACAATCAGCCATATGAAAGCGTGCAAGTAGATCAAGAGCATACTTGGGCTGCAATAATGTAATCTCGGAAGGTGACTGTGAAATCTCTATCCCGAGAAAGTAGTGCAAAAGACCCAAGTCAGTCATAGCAAATCTGTCATGCAAAGTAGATTTCACCCTGCTAATGATGGATGAAGTATTTCCTGTAATGATCAAGTCATCAACATAGAGAACAAGTATCAAGTGAGAGTCATCCTGTCGCAAAATGTAGACATTCGGATCGGAATGGCATCTGGTGAAACCTGCGGAGAGAAGAAAGGAATCCATCTTGGCGTACCAAGCCCTGGGGGCCTGCTTAAGGCCATAGAGAGATTTCCTTAGTTTGCAAACCAAGGAAGTATCCTGGATGAAACCCTGTGGCTACTCCATATAAATCTCCTCATCAAGATCACCATGAAGAAAGGCACTCTTCACATCCATCTGATGTACAGCCCAACCATGAGCTGCAACAATAGCAAGTGTCAAACAAATGGAGTTCATCTTGGCTACGGGTGCAAAGGTCTCAGTATAGTCAACACCTGCAACCTGCGAGAAACCTTTCGCAGCAAACCGAGCCTTATACTTATCCACACTACCATCCACAGCAAACTTGGTCCAATAGATCCACTTACATCGAACCATCTTTCTCCCCTTAGGGAGATGGACTAAATCCCATGTATTGTTCCTCATCAAGGAACTATACTCTTCCTCCATAGCTTGGTCCCACTTAGGAACCCCTGATGCTTCCCTAAATGTCTATGGATCAGAAGCGGTAGCAATGAATGCATGTGGAAGATCTTAATGTTGTGATTGAGTTCTTCGTGTATCTGAAGGATCCCCAACAAGAGAACCTATGGACTCAAGTGTCCGGAGTGTACACTGCAGCGACGACGACATGGATCTCGGTAGGTACCGACGTGGGTGGTGGCGGATAGGTACACTTCGACAGCAGGTACCTGCAACACTCGTACAGCGGGGGGGGGGGGGGGGGTCTGCGGACCCCCCAAAAAAACTTTTTGCCTTTTTTTTTTTGAAAATTTTCAATTTTTCAAAATTTTTTTTCTTGAAAAATAAAATATTTTTTTAATTTTTTTTTTTGAAATCCATACGATAATAGCCAAAATGGGGAAAAAAAATTTCTCACCAAAATAGGTCAACTTTATAGTTGAAATTTATGGAAAAGGCCTCCCAGATTAAATGGTGATGTCCAAATTATTGTATGATGCCCCCCAAAAATGAAGATCCCCAAATCCAAAAATAGAAGCCTTCCACAATGTCTCCAAAAACCAATCAATGAAGCCCCAATAGCTCTGATACCATGTAGGATTTTGCCAAGATCAAGGGCACAATGAAAAGCATAAAAGAGACAATACAATGACAAGAACAAACTGTATTCTCATCAATATGCAAAATGATCAATTGGATTAACCAATACAATGAATAGAGGCCTGCTTATATAGGCAAGGCCATATGGATGTATGAGCACACAAATATGACATGTGGCTCAATGAGAAACAAGGGTAGGTAAGAAATACTAAGGGTAGGTAGGAGAAATAATATAATATTCCACAAGAGGTGGATGACCCACCGAATGTGGAGTGTAACAGCAAAATAAGACCACAAAAGGTGAAATTTCTCCTACAAGCTCTATCCCTATGTGCACACTTCCCTAAGTGTCTCAAATCCAAACTACGAAGAGATGCATTATCCTAAGTTAAGTGTAATAATATCCAAAATGAATATTTATTTACACCAATAGATCTAATGAAGGCATTTGAAATTCGCTCAGAGGAAGCACAACATCTCTCAATTTGGTCTCGAAATCCGAAAAAGAAGGCGAAAACATTGAAACTTAACATCTCGTAGTTTACCTCTTAGGCCTGAATTTCATCTAAGTTGGAGAGAGAATCAAGACAAAGGATTAGATTTCATGTTCAAAGAGGGACATTTAAAAGATACATCTCACAAAGAGATTCTCAAACCCGAACTTCACCAAGACGAAGCCAAACGTTAAATAAAATCCAATATTTGTCAAATTAGTTTTTCAAATTGATTGATTAAAGGTGAAATTGATTGTTTGCAAGAAACCATTGGAAAGAACCAAGAGAAAGTCTGGAATACAAATTGAAGAAGGATCGCGATCAAGGCCAGGCGCTGGAAGTTGAAGAAGAGGATGCAAGAGCGCGAGATTGGAACCAAGCATTGGGAAACATGCCGCTGGATGACAAGTTGAAATCCACCACCGAGACCACAGATTGAAGAACATTCAAAATGCAACAAGTATGCATTCTCGAAGGATACACAACTAGATTTAATTCTAGAAGTTTAGTTTCTAAAAAATTGAAATTGTTTAATGTAAAACTGCCTGTGGGCCCCACTTAAGATATTTTGAAACAAAGGGGAAATAGGTCAGTTGTGGACAGCTATTTCCAACTACTCGATAGACCCAAATTGAATCCAAATAGTGATAGGTAGTTGAGATAGTGGTTGGGTAGATAACTAAGAATTGAGTGGGCATGGGTTAAAGATGCCAACTTTTAGAAGGTAAACTGCAACCCTTGGATGCAGTCAATCCTGGCCATCGATTCGAATTGTAAAATCTATAAAAGGCAAAGACCTTTCTCTTGTAAGGGGTTAGATAGTTAGACTCTAGTTGGGCTGTTAGATTTCAGTTAGAATAGGTTAGATTGTAGAAGGTTAAATTTTAGTAGTAGCATAGAGATGCTGCAAAAATTGTTGTGATGGCAGCTGAAGCAAATATATGAACATTGAAATATGGTGTTTATTGTCTTTGTTTTCTTCTATTTGCATGGTTTCCTTCGGCATTTTAGATGGTCTTTCTATTTTGGGTGTGTAGGTATTTGATGGATTTAGGCTCATATGATTGAGGATATACTGATTGTATGTTCTTGTGTATGGTTAGTCTGAGCCTTTAATTGCATTTAGATCAATTGTAGGTGTTCGTCTGAGCTGCACCAGAATTGGGTGCTTAGCCATGCATTTGCAGTCTAAAAATCTTCCAAGTCCCTTCGAAGATTGCATCGTTCCTGTGAGGTTGTGAGCCATTCTAGGCAAGCAGGGATTGGTTATGTTGATTTTGTCTACTTGCATACCAACCAACCTTATTAAATTTGGGTTTACTGAACCCTTCTCTTTTGCTTTTATTTCCTAGTCTGAGGATCGTAGCAGACTAGCTTGTTGCAAAATGTAAGTCCCCTTGTGCTCCCAACAAAACACATCGACCATTGAGCTATCTCGCAGTCAAGAAAGGACATTTGGAACCTTGAGGTTGTCCCCATTGATCAACTAAAAATAACATTAGGGCTTCCTTATACAAGAGAGGATAGGATACTCGACGAGATCATTCTATTCTGCGTTGGCCGAATAGAGTTGCTGTGATGTGACTTTAGCCACGCCAACAAAATTGATGCTAGAAGGAGGGCTGGTATGATTAATATCTAAACAGCTAAATCCAGATCATATCAATCTTTATTTGTAAGTAACCTTATAGTTTTTTTTACCCTCCTCCACGCTCAATAGAATTGGCGCTAGAGGGAGGGCCCGTGTCAGGTTTCTTGCAACAAGTTAGTCCATTGAGCCAATTTAAATGCTATATTTGGGATATGCAAGATCCCTGTTAAACCAAACCCCCCCCACCAAAAAAAAAAAAAAAAATCACAAAATTTGAAAATACCAAAATATTTCTGAGTCAAAATGTATGGTTAGTCGCTTCATGAGGACCATCCATAGTCTGAAATTTTCCAAATTTAGCAAAGGCTGAGTCTGCAGTTGTATCCAGAGCAGTTACCCGAGTTCACATCTACAGGTCACTGTAGAATGCATAGTACAATTGAGCACGATGAGTTGAGTTGCTTGACGCTTTTGTCAAGCGTCGAGTTGGCATTGCAGGGCTGATATTTTTCTGGGATATCCCCAAACCGAAGAAGCTAGCACAATCGGATATCCCTAGTCCTCTATCCAACACTGACGAGTTTACAAGATTTAAGGATCAGATTGAGAACCAGTTTGGTCTCGAGGAGGAGTTGTGCTTGGAGAACGTGCTGTCACCTTGGTGGTGTAGAATTCACCGCACCCCACATTCAGAATTTACTTGCTCGCTATGCATGGAGGTAGTCAGTTAAGTTAAAGCCCAATATAGACTACCGAAAGAAATAGAAGAGCCCATCACCATCAAAGTGTGGAGTGCTTACCTTATTGCAGACGAATATAGACAAATACAAAATCAATGCAATGCCACACTCCTCGATGATGAAAAGATGGAGTTACCAATTGCTGAGCAAGATGAACCAATCAATCAGATTATGCCAGCAAATGAATTTTTTGTCCTTGCACCAAAAGAAGATGTGACAACAGGTGACTATGTTGTCACTGCACTTGAAGAGAACAAAGCTGAAGAAGAGGACAATCCATTGAGCTCCATAGATCAACCTGACACTAAGGAGCAGTTTACAGTAGCCCTGCAAAATGAATCATGCAGTCCAAGATTCCATCAAGGACATTTTTAAGGATCAATCAATCAAGGAGTCCCTTCTGTTTGAAGACATGTTGACACAGGTGTATTAAAACACATTGTTCATACAATATGAATATGCACCGATAGATGATGCACCCCTCTTTCCTGAGTTCGAGTTTGGTTTTGAGATCGATTTTCAGCCTGTACCACCTAACAAAGAATTTGATGCAAATTTGCATGAGCTAGATGCAAGTGAGATGTTGCACCACCAGTTGCAACCTCCTAAAGAAGCTAAAGACTCCCAACCACATGACACCCTCTATGACTCAGAAACACACTAGGTTGTTTCTTTCCCTCCTACTATTAATCTTGAAAATGTTTAGTTTAATTTTGAATATTCTAGGAAAACAACTTGTAAATGGATTAACCATGGACCCAATGAACTCCCTCAACTGTTAATACTACCTGATGTCCGGGTTAAACCTGAGAGTGGCTAGCTGAAAATATTCTTTTCAGAATACAAAGACAAACATGCCAAGCTGAGAACTATTCCCACTACTTTGTTACTGCTACACATACTGAGAAATCATCCTAGGGGCAGGAACACATACATACAGTTCACATTTTGTACAATCAGTCTTTCTTGTACATAGTTACTTTAGGGTTTTGTTTTCTATTTTTAGCTTAGTTTCCCTGTTTTTCTGCTTTAGTTGGTTTTCTTTCCGTAGTGTTGGTGTCCTTTCAGAAGGGGTTGTCTTCCTATCATTTTTGTGGGGCTATGTTTTCTTTTCCCAACATTAGTGTGCGAAGTTAGACTGTTTGCCGCTTTGTTTCTTGGAGACCAACTTTGGTAGAGCACCTAATTGAAGGTTGCCCCCGTAGTCAACTCATTTGGTCTAAATGCTTAGTCATTTTAAAAATTTAGTTGCTTATTGCATCTTGTCACCAACATTGTGATCACTGCACATTTAAATGTTTAAAATCACTCAAGTATGTTTTTTTATCGAAGGGAAATCATTGCAAGTGAAAAATCTAAAGCTCTGCTTCAGTGACCACTGTAACCCTCAATCCCACGTAGGCTTCACTACTTACCAACCAAAGTGAGAAAAGTGAAAATCAAAAGAAAAGAAATTGAAAAGCAAAGAAATATCAAACTGCTTGCCTTTGGGAGTGCAGACACCTCTATCGGCATTCAAAAAGAAAATTTATCAGAAACAGAGTAATCTTTGTGAGCTTACAGGTGATAACCTCGTCAAGGCTATAGATGCTCATTGGGAGTGAGGAAATATCCAGGTTGCTTTTGAAGTTAGACTCATCCCACATAACTTGTCTTCACTGAACAATGATATCTCAACTTTCTTTAAGTTGGAATAAATTTCATTACACACACTTGATTTTAAGGTTTGGTGACTTGATTCAATTTGTGACCTCATTTTTACTTTGAATCTGTCTTTTGTCATTTGGGATTGTTTTATGGGGTATATATCAAAGATTTTGAGGTTCGATCCAGATAGTCATCCTTGAAATGTTTGGGAACATTTCCCAGCCAAGTCGCCATTTGTTGTGCTTGCACATAAACCCCATTTTCCTCAAGAAGGGACCCCCATTTTTTGGTCTAAATATGCCCAATAGGAGAGGAGAAATCCCCGAATTTTATCTACATGGTCAAATCTCAAAATCGTGCTATTAAGCCTTCAAAGGCCACAAGGAGTCTAATTCGCCTAAATCTCCCAAGCTTGTTGTGTAGGCCAAAAACTCTTAGTTGCGCAATTCGCCTTCAAGGGGCTGAAGTTTAGGAAAGAGAAATTTGCCACTTCAAGTTAAAATCCCACTTAGAATCTAAATTTGGCCTAAAAGGTTAAAACATGAGACAACACTGGTGAAATTGTTAGACAGTTCAGATAACTGGAAGACAACTAAGAGGGGGGGGGGTGAATCTGTTGTCACAGATTACTAGAAGCATTAACAATTTAAACTTTAATATCAGAGTCCAAAACAATAATACCAAAATACCAATTAAGCATAAACAATAATCACAGAATAAATACCATCCACATGCAACCAAGATTTGTACGTGGAAAACCTAGTAAAGGGAAAAACCACGGTGGGAAGCCTACCCACAGTCAGATAATACTTCTGCAGTAAGTATGTGCATTACAATGAAGGGGCCTGCACTTGTAGGAAGGCCAAGAGCATAGAGCAAATTTCTCATCACAAAAGGAGCCTCACTGACTACATATAAATCCAGACTACAATCCAGAGAAGTGTTGAACTACAAAAGATAACATCTCCTATGCTAGAGTACAGTTTCGGTTAAGCTCAATACCGGAGGACTAAATCCTCTTACACAAACCCAATTCGATCTCCAATTATCAATCAACTCCTCTACTAGAATGATATTACATTATTCACACATTACATTCCTTGACCATGACCTCTTACATTAACCATGACGATCTACAATGAGATCTTACATCTTATTTATACAAACTCTCGACCATAAACAATCAGGTAGACCACCAGACAATAAACCAATTATATAATTACAAACCATGTCGGCCTTAGACTAAACAAGTAATATAAACACATAAGACATCACATAAATACAACAATAGGTCCTAGCCATACGTTACATTAATGTCGGTCCACACGCTTCTGCAATGATCTCCATCCACCAAGTCTTGAACATGATCACCAACAACATCTTGAAACTCTATCAAAAGCTTCACCAACACCACTTATGCAATTCATCAAAGATCTCCACCAAAATCTCTACTGGTGAAACCCTCATCGGAACCAGAAACCAATCTTCTAAGCAGGATAGCATCCAATTACTAGACCAAAACCAATTGATCAAATATGAGTATAAGCATCACGAACAAGACAATTCCATCACTAGGTTATGCTAGAGTCTACTGGATCATGCCGGATCCAAGTTAACCAGAAACCACTCAACCTACCGGGACTAGAAGGGTGCCAGTAAAGCATCCAAACAACTAGTGTTGACATTAATGGCAAAACATCAATGCAACACATAATCAATTCCATCAAATGACCAACAATCTCCCCCTTTGGCATTGATGACAACACTAGATGTGAAAAATATATAAGTACCAAGAAATGCCAAACAAGTCTCCCCCTATGGAAGACAACCAACAATCCCCTGCATATAGCTCTGAATATCAATATCTCTCCCCCTTTGATATTTACTTTTTCACATCACTATCTCTCCCCCTTTGACATCAATGCCAGAAATTTGACAGAAATATCAAAGAAAAAACATAAGCCTCTGAATCTCAAAGCTGACTACTCCCCTTGAGCAGTAGCATCCCACATCAGTGCCATAATGAATAGTATCTCTGTAATGCATGTCGGATTGATGCCAAACCACATCAATCAAGTCTCTGCCGGAGGGGTAGAAACCTCCAATCTGTCTCTCAAGTACTCAAATGCTTCCTTGGATAAAGGTTTAGTGAAAATATCTGCAATCTATTCTTTAGTGTTCACATAAACCAGTCTAACTTCATTTGCTTCCACCTTCTCCTTCAAAAAGTTATCTTTGATATATATGTGTTTGTCTTAGAATGAAATACTGGAATCTTTGATATATCAATAGCAGTAGAGTTATCACAGTGAATAACTACCGGTGCATCACAATCCACCTTTATATCCTTCAACATTTGCTTCATCCATAAAACTTGTGTACAGTTAGTAGCAGCAACAACATACTCAACTTCAACAGTAGATAGAGAAGTACATGACTGTTTCTTGCTTATTCATGAAACCAACTTCTTTCCAAGAAAGAAAGCTCCACCGGAAGTGTTGGCATTCTACACTCTAATGAGAATAGTTGATGTTGTCATTGATGACAACCAACTGGCAACCAACCAACAAAAGGTTTCTACACATGCACCGACATCACAGATATCATACATCAGCAGGCACCAGGACCAGTAGGCACTTTCACCGGCATCCAAATTACACCAGAAATGAAGTATACTGACACTCAGGCCGACATGGGATAAAGTTTTATTTATGTGAATTGTTTTGTAAATGTAATTAACTATTTGTAAACTAACTTGGTATATTGTATAGACTCATATATGTATGAGAGCTCATAGGTCATTTTGAAGGATGTAATAAAAAAAGAATGTAATGAATAGGAGATTATTGTATGAGGTGATATAGTGGACAACGAAGGTTTTGGTTAAGGTATCTAACTGAGCTTAAACCGGTATTGAACCAGGCATTTGAGATGCGATTTTGAGTAGTACATTGTTTTGGATTTAATTATCCATATTGTAGTAAGTGAGACTCTTTTGAGTAGTGCACTCTAGGAAGTTGGCCTTCTTGCATGTGCAAGCCCTTATTGTAAGTAGTATTTATAAATTGGCCAGTGAGTAAATATTGTGGGTCACAAATCCCACCGAGGTTTTTCCCACATCGGGTTTCCTCATTAAAATATCTTGTGTTATGATGTGTTTCTATGTTGTATCTATTATTTGTGTTTATTGCATTAATTATTGTTTACCGATACACTGTTTTGGGTTGAAAAGTTATAAATAAGTTTAAATATTTAATAAACCAGTTAGACACTAATTCAACCCCCCTCTCAGTGTCTTTGGGACTGTCATTGAATCTGAAACTGGTACAGATGAGAACATCTTGAGGAAGATTCTGAAACTGGTACAGATGGAGAACTTAAGAAAATAGATGGAAGGAGCTCTTGAAGATTTTGATGCAGAAAAATTGAAGAATATCAAACTTGAAGATGATCTGAGTACTGCTAAGGAATTCATTAAAGAACTTTAGGAGAACCTGGTTATAGCATAAAATAAAAGAAAATAACTTCATGAGCAAATGTAGAAACATGATGATGAAAAGGAAACTCTTAGTGATATTGCAGACAAGTTGAGGCAAGAGAACACTAACATGAGAAATGAAATGCAAGACTTAACCATGAGGCTATGTAAGGTTCTTGAAGATAGAAAGAAGAATGAAAAAGACTTGACTAGGAGACTTAATGATGAAGGTAATGGAAATCTAAGACTCTGTCATGAAATTGATATGCTAAAGACAAATCTGATTCACATGCAACATGATAAAGATGAGCTTGTGAGACAAGTTGGAATTCTTGAAAATGAGTTGATCACTACGAATGAACACAAAGACAAATTCAAGAAAAGTTCATAAAGAATTGATGACATGCTGAAAAGACAAAAACCTGATGGAGATACAATTGGACTTGGATTTGAACATGGAGAAAGTTTCGGGACTGCAAACAATCAAGATCACAGTAAACTGATAAGACAACCTAATGCTTATAAATTCAATGGGAAATGTTTCAATTGCAATAAATTTGGTCATAGAGAAAATTAGTGTAGATTTAGAAATAATCACAATACAAACTTCCCCACCGGTCAATGTTCCAAATGCAATAAAGTTGGTCACAATTTAGAAAATTGCAAAATGAATGTGAAATGCTATGTTTGTGGTAGATTTGGGCATTTATCTAATCAATGCAGAACACAAACTGGTCAAGGATATGGAAAAGCTATTAAGAGGAATAATGTAACTTGTTATGCATGTAATAAGATTAGGCATATTGCAAAAATTTGTAGAAGCAAGACTATATCGGTGAACAATAAAGGATCTGATGTGAAGGGAAAAGAAAAGGTAAATGAAATAAAGCAAGAATTTTCAAAATAATGGATTAAGAAGGGAGATCAGAAAGTTGATGAATCTATCTCTGCACCGGTAGAACAGAGTAACCCTCCACCAGTACGAGATTCTTCATCTAACTAAGGAATAATCCTGAGGGGGTATTGCAGCAAATTGAAAATCATGCATTTTACCCTTGGTTGATGGGAAAAAGACACATTTCTTCTTTACCGACAGATATGTTAGGTTTTCACTTAACCGACAAGCATTTAATGTGGTTTTAAAGAACCTTTTTGGCTATAAAGAACTAGAAAATCCTCATTTTGACTAACCAAACATTCAAGCATTCAGAGAGCGTGAAATTGAGCAAGGGCATTCTAAGGCGAAGCAGTGAAGTGATTTTTCAGACATTCAGAGAATTTCAAGTTAAGAGGTATTTATCAAAATGGCAACTTCATCTTCTGTTCCCGAGTTTATTGCAAACCCTACCATTGTTGAAAACATCAAACACCCTAGACCTGTGTTTAAGATTATTTCTGAGATTGCAAAGCTGGATGATTCTGTCGGATTTTTTTCAAAAATTCCGAAGGGTGTCGCATTTGCTGAAGACCCTAGAATCTACATCCATTGCAACATAGAAGACCTAGGGACTGAGGATTTGAAGAAAATGTTCAATGGGGTTATTATCGATGAACAAGGTGCGATTAAACCTGAACATAAGATTGTGAAAGACTTAGGTTTTGTAGAAAAACTGAACATTCCTGAATTTCCAAAGGATGTTGTATGACTTGTATTGAGCAGAGTCCATGGAGAGTTCATGTGGTTAGAGTTTGTTTGCAAGATAACCAAGGAAGCAATTAAGGTAGTTACTGGTTTACCCTTAACCGGTAGTAGACTTGATAAAACCAAGAAAATACCTAACAAGAGTGTGACAAGCTTAACTGGAGCCACATCTGATAGCAAATCACTTATAGTCAATGATGTTAAGGATATAAATGTGAGATATGTAAGTATGATACTTGGATATAAAGCAACACATGCAAATAGTCTGAATTCAGTTTCTAGCCTTTGTATTCACAGTGCATATGAGATGGTGAACAATAATGCTAAGATTGATGTTTGTGAATGGCTTAAAGATGAACATATTGACAATCTGAAGAAGATTAAGGGAGATAAAAAAGGTACTTTCCACTTTTGGGAACCTACTAGTATGCTTAATGCTTTACCAAAGAGATACTCGACATAGGTCACAAAGATTTTGGTTATGACATCCTGGTAGGCAAATAGATGTAGGAAACTTTCACTAGTATGGGCACTGACTGTGACAAGATCATAACAAATCACTTAAAAATATTTCAAACAAAAATGAAGGCAAGAGAGAGGTTACCACAAAGCATAGTTGATAAGTATGACAAACAAATCTGCTTTGTTATTAAAAGAGATGAGACTTGGATGGAAGCAGTAAGCCCTAGAACTATTTGGGTTACTGAGATGGGTTATGAGGTAGACATATCTATTCTCGAAACATATGCAAAAGCCCTACTTGATGCACTTAAGGAGCCATCTAAAGAAATATTTGGTAATGCTGAAACTATTGCAAGTAATGTATCTATGCAGAAAGAAAGGAAGAAAAGCGACAAGTTTATCAGAGATGCCTCTAAGAAGGCCAGTGAAATTAAGGAAAATGCCATGAATATCAGTGGTATATCAGCTAGTGAGCTTAAAGGACTGCAACTGGAAGCACATGTTTCATCGGTTGTGACATCTTCTAATACTGACGGTGGCAAGGCTGCTGAGTTTAAGAGAGTGAAAAGGAAAAGGAAAAGCCCACCGGTACCTTCTCCTTCTCCTAAGAAAACCAGAACACAGAGAAAGAAACAACAGGCAGTTAGGGAACTGTAGAAGAAGCTTACACCAAAGAAGAAACAGACACTAATTACCCCTACACTGAATGATCTACTAAATGAAATAAAACAAGATGGTAATCTGGTAAATGTAAATAAATGGTATCATTCTTTTAAAGATTCTGACAAAGAAACTATTAAAGAAAGCATTATTCTACATTTGGATATTTACAAGAAAGTTTTGATATAAGTAATTGATGATTTACCCAATGATTTATACATGAAATTGGAAGCAAAAAGGCTATCAATAATGGAACTTGACAATAAATTGAAAGTTGAAACACTTTTGGCTGTACATCCGGTAAACTCTAAGGAAGAGATAGATGAGCTTATATCTAAAGCTAATTGGTAAGTATTTATCAGTGGACACTGACAAGTAAGCCTAATGGTTGGGAGAGTTAAGGAGATTGCTGATGAGATTAAAGATAAATGGGATATATTTTTTGTTGAGAAGGAAAAGCAAGAGGAAAAAAATATACTGAAAATGGACAAGACATTCAAGGTATATCAGAAAGATAAGGGAAAAGGTAAAGTTGGTGGTGTTCCTACTATTAAGATTACAGATAATCTTCCACCGCCACCTTAGGATACCCCTCTGGTACACACAACTAATCCACCAGATATGGCTATTGAAGGTATAACTCATGATGATACTAACCCGAAGTCTAAAATAATTTTCACAATGAATGTAGATACACAAGATATAAACATTGTTGTAGATAAGGAACATGCATCTGATAGTGAAAATATAAAGATATTTGAGAAACCGACACACACTGTAGACTCTCAGAAGACTAAGATACTGAAACAAACTGAGAAACCTACAAAGGATAAGACAACTAACACAAAGCAACATGAATCAGGGAAACCAACAGTTGAAGAGGTATTTGTACAGATTGAGAAACCATCAAAGGCAGAGGTACATACATAGATAGATCCATCAAAAGAAAATGTAAGTAAAGAGCAACAAATTTTTGGAAATAAGGAACAAATAATAAAGGTAGTTGGAGAATATAGCACATCAATGGGAGAATTCAGACTGACTAACATCACATATGTTCTTTTGGATTCTATCAAGAGGATAATAGATTGCAATGCCTTAGCATTTAAGGCTATTGATAACACATTACCTATCTTGAAAATGATTGCACCTACTTGTAAGATAGATCACATTAATGATTCTTTAGGTAAATTGGACACATTGTCCAAATTTATTGCTGAAAATGTTCTAACTCTAGAAAAAGTGAATGATGATACCATTAAGGAGAGAGTTGACAAAGAGAAAAATACATTCTTTGAGAAAACTATAAATAATTGTATCGATCACTTGGACACACTTTTACTGGTACTTAATTCTACAATTTTGGAGTATAAGGAGCTATATAGAGAAGCATGTAAACCTCATTGTTTGACAAAGGATATAGATGAGGAAATCAAGAAGACACAGAAAGAAATCAATGATATTGCAGATAATTTGATAGGTTCTTCGGGACTTATCTTAGTTTTTGAGCAGGAAATGATAGTTTTTGAAGAGAAGTTAGAGAAACATGAGAAAGAGACAATAAGGATAATGTCAAAAGCTAGGGAACTCAAAAGTAAACTTGGTCCAAAATTGGATAGTCTCATTACTCAACAGGTTGAATTATAAAAGGCAACAGTTCAAGGAGAACGATTACCGGAGCAACAAATGCACTATCTAACCGACATGATCCAACAGACTAAGACCATTCTCTCCGACAACAACAAATTCATGCAGAGCCTAAATCTAGTTTTGGCATATATTTTTTAGATTGTAACCAACCGGTTGCAAGCGATGAGGTAGCATTTTTTGTATTCTTTGATTCTTTTTGACATCCTTTGTCATTGATGTCAAAGGGGGAGTAGTAGTATAGAGAAAAATAAGGAGCAGTATGGGGAAAATAAATGTACAGAGGAGATCACTTGCTCAGGGGGAGCACACTTCTTTTTGGATTTCATTTTTGGATAGCAATTTTTGATTTTTCTCATGAGTGTTGCCATCAATGCCAAAGGGGGAGATTGTTGGAATTCTACACTCAAATGAGAATAGTTGATGTTGTCATTGATGGTAACCAACTGTAAAGCAACCGACAATAAGTTTCTACACATGCACCGACATCACAGATATCATACACTGACAAGCACCGACACCGACAAACACTTTCACCGGCATCTAGATTACATAGGAAATGAAGTATACCGACACTTAGGCTGACATGTGATTAAGTTTTGTTTATGTGAATTGTTTTGTAATTGTAATTAACTACTTGTAAGCCGACTTGGTATATTGTATAGACATATATGTATGAGATCTCATAGGTCATTTTGAAGGATGTAATAAAAAAAGAATGTAATGAATAGGAAATTATTGTATGAGGTGATATAGTGGACAACGAAGGTTTTGGTGAAGGTATCTAATTGAGCTTAAATCGGTACTGAACTAGGCATTTGAGATGCTATTTTGAGAAGTACATTGTATTGGGTTTAATTATCCATATTGTAGTCAGCGAGACTCTTTTGAGCAGTGTGCTCTAGGCAGTTGGCCTTCCTGCATGTGCAAGCCCTTATTGTAAGTGGTAATTATTCATTAGCCAGTAAGTAAATATTATGGGTCACAAATCCCACCAAGGTTTTTCCCACACCGTGTTTCCTTATTAAAATATCTTGTGTTATGGTGTGTTTCTATGCCGTGTCTATTATTTGTGTTTAGAGCATTAATTCTTGTTTACCGGTACACTGTTTTGGGTTGCATAGTTATAAATAAGTTTAAATATTCAATAAACCAGTTAGACATTGATTCACCCCCCCTCTCAGTGCCTTTGGGACTGTCATTGAATCTAACAGGAAGTACTTTTCCAGTCATCAACATCTCTAGCCCAATCAACATTTTTATATGCACATAAAGTAAAGTTATCATCCTTAGGATACCATAAGCTATATTCTGATGTACCTTGCAAGTATCTAAAAATCCTTTTCACTGCCATCTCATGATTTTCTCTAGGATCACTCTGAAATCTTGAAACAATACAAACATCATTCATAATATTAGACCTAGTCTGAGTCAAATAAAGCAGACCTCCAATCATAGATTTGTATTTTGTAGGATTTACTAGTGTAGAAACATCTTTTCTTGTCAATTTCTCATTTGTAACCATAGGTGTACTTACTGGATTGGAATCTCCCATACCAAATTTCTTCAACAATTCCTTAGTATATTTAGTTTGACAGATAAAAATGCCTTTGTCAGTCTGAGTAATCTGCAAACCTAAGAAAAATTTCATCTCACCAATCATAGACATCTCAAATTCTTTCTCCATATTTTTAGAAAATTCTATGCATAATTTATCTTCACCTCCAAAAATAATGTCATCAACAAATACTTCAACAATCAGTATATCCTCATTAGTGATTTTATAATATGAATTACTGTTAGCACTCCCCTTAGTAAAACCAAGCTTCAAAAGATATTTATCCAACCTTGCATACCAAGCTCTAGGTGCTTGTTTCAATTCATATAAAACTTTCCTTAACCTGCCAACCATATCAGTATCATCTGATAGTGAAAAAAATCAGGTTGCTCAATATAAACTTCCTCATTAAGATCCCTATTCAAGAATGCACATTTAACATCTGATAACTCAATGATGAATCACTAGTACCAAACTGGTACTAAGAGGGGGGGTGAATCAGTACAAACACAAATATAGTCAAAAACCGGTTTGACAACAAATACCCCAAATGACTGATAAATAGGGATACCGATAAAATAGAGTGCAACCGGTAACATCCAGTACAGCTCAATTAGTCATGAACTAGTCACTCAATAAGCTTTCCTCTTAACTCAATACTACAGTATCATTATATTCTCATGTATAAACCAGTAAACTTGACCATCAGATCTTCACAACAATGAGTTCAATATGTTTTATAGACAAGCATGAAAACATAGAACCTTCATGTGCTTAAGAGATAAAACAAAGCATCACAAGACAAAAGCATTTCACATGACACACATAATTTTCACGTGGAAACCCAACTGGGAAAAACCATGGTGGGGATGAATACCCACAAGCTACTTTTTGAACTCTTTAGAAGTCCACTCTGTTAGGAGCCTTGTTCGGTTAAGGACATTACAATAGGTTCTGGTGAGAACCGATCCTGTTAACGATCACCCGGTTAAGGGTTAAACCCGGTAGGGTCACCTTGTTAGAGGATTTCAAGAACTCAATAGCTGAAAGGATCTCCTAAGCTTCTCTAGCTTCTTAGAACTCATTAGCCTTGAGTTACCCGATTAAGGGATTTGAAACAAGTCGGTTAAGACCACCTGATTTAAGAGATTTTGAATCAAGCCAGTTAAGGCTACCCTGTTAGGGGATTTTACAACTATTGAAGGTTAGAGATCAAAACATATTACAATGATCCGTTAACAACACTTAATGCTAACACAGATTTGTTTAGGCTCCTCTTTTCTCTCTGCACATTCACTTTGCGGGTATCTCTTCTCTCCTTTGGTCTGGCAAGAATCACGTATCACTTTCCTTGGATACACACTCACAACTTTTGCCAACAACCTTAGAAAGAAACCCAACATCGACTTTATAGGAGACATACAGGTCGGTAGCAAAAACCCTAAACCCTAAACCTGTTAGGTTAAGCAATTCAAATGGTTTGATCCTGATCATTGAATCATGCTGCATTAAATGCAACAATCTTGAATCGATCTCAAGATATTCTCCATCATCCATTATCCACCATTTTCATGGTGGCTGATAACCCATCATGTGTTAGCACTGTTTGATAGACTTTGCACATTATTGAGGTAGATAGGAATAGTCATCTTCATGCAAGATCCTTCACGCACATAGAGCTTACGTGACAACATGATCTGTCCTTCATCATACTGCTAACTCATCACACAAAGATCACCGATTGAGTCACACAGACTTGAGGTACTCCAACTGGAAACCCCAAAGTGGAAACTACCTACCAACCTGTAGTTATACAGTGCTTCCATGTGCCAGTTCCCATAACTTCATGCCGGTTCACCTTGAACAAATATTCCGCTTCACTTTGGCATATAAACCAGTTCACAAATATGCCGGTTCCTCTCTCTTCACTTATCACATGTGCCAGTTCACACTATGTCCCATATTGACATCAATGACAACATACAATATCATTATGTCTTCATGCCGATTCACATAAGGCTTATTCCAGTTCACATAATGCCAACAATCTCCCCCTTTGGCATTGATGGCAATATACAAAAGATATCTTCTCTGCTTCACATCTTTCCCCATTTGCTCCAGATATCTTTTTGCTTCACTCCTTCTCCCCCTTTGACAACAATGCCAAAGTGGAGGTATAGTCATCACTGTTTCATCATGCTGCTCCCCCTGAGGAGTAGCATCCTTCAACACACCAATCAACCAAAAATTTGTCTTTCGAGTACCTAATTGATGTGGAACAATCATTTTTAGTTCACCTCCTAAAGGGGCAATACCCCTATATCACCTCTCAAATGCACAAATGTTGTCTTTGGGAGAGGCTTGTTGAATATGTCTGCTAATTGCTCCTTACTGGACACATGCTCCAATGCAA
This sequence comes from Cryptomeria japonica, assembly GCF_030272615.1. Classification (NCBI taxonomy): domain Eukaryota; kingdom Viridiplantae; phylum Streptophyta; class Pinopsida; order Cupressales; family Cupressaceae; genus Cryptomeria; species Cryptomeria japonica. The sequence goes on along the minus strand of NC_081414.1, from coordinate 899,488,693 downwards.
TCTCTTTATTCTGAATCTTTTCCCTTAAGAAATGATACTTAAGCTCAAAGTGCTTGGTTCTAGAATATAAAACTGGATTCTTTGATATATTGATAGAGCTTGTGTTATCACAGAATATACTTGCTGGTTTAAATACAAGGATCTTGAAGCCTTCCAGTACATGCTTCATCCAGATTGTCTGAGTGCAGTTCATGAAAGCTGCAACATACTCCGTTTCCACTGTAGACTCAGAGATGCAACTCTGCTTTTTACTCATCCATGAGACTAGTCTACCACCGAGAAAGAATGCACCACCGATTGTGCTCTTCAGGTCATCCACATTACCGGTCTAATCAACATCTGTGAATACTTTCAGATTGAAATTATTGTTGTATGGGTACCACAATCCATAGTCAACTGTTCCCTTCAGATACCTAAGAATCCGCTTGACTACATTCAAGTGAGGTTCTCTTGGACTCTTCTGGAACCTTGTAGTGATGCCAATTACATGTGCAATATCCGGTCTGCTATGCACTACATAATGCAACTTACCAATCATTGATCGGTATTCCTTCTCATCAACCAGTGCGGAATCATCATCCTTTGTCAATTTGCAACTGGTCACCATCGGTGTACCAACTAGTTTGCTATCTTCCATTCCAAAAGTCTTCAACACCTCTTTGACATATTTGGACTGAGTGATGAAGATTCCATCTTTCATCTGCTGGATCTACAGTCCAATGAAGAACTTAATCTCCCCTATGAGTGACATCTCAAACTCTTTCTTCATCTCATTAGCAAACTCATGACTCATCTTGTCATCTCCACCAAAGATGATGTCATCAACAAAAACTTCACAGATTAGAATCTAATCTCCTTTAGACTTCAAGTAGATATTTCTATCTTCACTTGTTCTCTCAAATCCAATCTTCACAAGATGGAAATGTAGGCACTCATACCATGCCTTAGGTGCTTGCTTTAGACCATATAATGCTTTATGTAGCCTACATACCATGTCATTGTCTTCAGATAGGGTAAACCTATTTGGTTTCTCAATATACACCTCCTCTTCAAGTACACCATTTAGGAATGCAAATTTTACATCTATTTGATATACCTTGAATCTCTTAAAAGCTGCATATGCAAGAAGCATATGAACTCCTTCCAATCTGGATACAGGAGCAAAGGTTTCCCCATAGTCTTCACCTTCTTCTTGAGCATATCCTTTGCATACCAGTCTGGCTTCATTCCTAATCACTGTGCCATCCTCATTCAACTTATTTCTGAACACCCATTTGGTGCCAATGACATTTTTATGTTCTAGTTTGGGTACCAAGGACCATGTACCATTTTTCTCTATCTGGTCAAGTTCTTCTTCCATTGTCTTGATCTAGTCTTCAACTTTATGAGCCTCTTTGAATGACTTAGGCTCAAATTCAGAGATCATACATGAGTTTTCTCTGATCTTTCTTCTGGTAAGGATTCCTGCATCCTTATCACCTATGATCTACTTGGGATCATGATTCAACTTGACATACCGAGGAATGGTCCTAACTGGTTCTTCTTGCTTTTCTTTTTCATCCTCATCTTCATCAGTATCAACATTCATTGGTTCAGGAACACTATTACTGGTACTCGGTTGACTGACAACCGGTTCCTAGAAGGTTGCAATCGGTTCATTTACAGCTTGTTCACTGCCAGTTTCCTCATTCTTCTCAGAGGATTCATCAACTCTTACATTGATGCTTTCCATAATTCTCCGAGTCCTATTGTTGTAGCACTTGAAAGCTTTACTCTTGGTGGAATATCCTAGAAATATTCCCTCATCACATTTAGCTTCAAATTTACCTTGGTGTTCACTCCTCTTGATGTAACATTTGCTACAAAATACCTTAAAGTAGTTAACCACAGGTGTATTACCGGTCCAATACTCATAAGGAGTTTTGTCCTTACCCTTTTTGATGAGTACCTGGTTCATAGTGTAGACTGCAGTGCTCACTGCTTCTCTCCAAAAGGTGTGAGCAACTTTTCCTTGGATCAACATGGTTCTAGCTGCTTCAACCACAGTTCAGTTATTCCTCTCTGCTAGGCCATTCTGCTGTGGAGTCCGGGGGGCAGACAACTATCTCTTGATGCCAAATTCTTCACAATACTTATTGAATTCACTGGAAGTGAATTCCCCTCCTTGATCAGTTCTGAGACATTTGATCCTTTTACCACTTTCCTTCTCCACTAATGCTCTAAAAGCTTTGAATTTCCCAAAAGCTTCAAACTTGTCTTTCAAGAATGTGACCCACATCATTCTTGAGTAGTCATCAGTGAGAATCATGAAGTACCTATCACCCTGCACACTTCTAGTTTTCATAGGACCACATAAATCAATTTGCACAAGATCAAGCAAGTTGTCAGCAGTGAAAGATTTACCTTTAAAGGTTGAGGAAGACATTTTCCCCAATTGACATTCTCTACACAAGGTATTATTCAGTTTGCTTAGCACCGACAACCCTCTAACTGCCTTGATCTTACTAGCCTTCACAATATTATCAAAGTTCACATGACAGAATCTCCTATGCCATATCCAGCTATCATCAAGCTTAGCCATAAGACATGTACTTATATTTGCATTCAAATGAAATAGGTTACCTTTAGTCTGCATGCTGGTGGCTACCAATTTACCATCTTTACCTTTGATTCTGTAAACTCCATTCTTGAATTGCAAAGTGAGACCACTGCCATTTAGCTGGGCAACACTTAGAAGGTTGTGTCTGAGACCATCAACCCAGTACACATTGTCAGTGCTACTCTTTCCATTCAAAGAGATGGACCCTCTACCTTTGACCATGCATGGTGGATCATTGCCAAAGCGAACCACACCACCATCATACTCCTCTAAGGATAGAAACTTGCTCCGGTCACCAGTCATATGGTGAGAACAACCACTGTCAATGATCCACTCATTGGAATTATCAAACCGGGAGACAAGAGCTTTCTTGTCTGCCACATCTTCTTTTACAACAACAAACACAATGTCTTCATTCTCTTCATCTTCTGATTCCTTATTTGTGACACCTTCGTCAATTGCCACAAAATAATTTCTCCAGTTTCCTCCTTTGAATTTCTTGAACCTTTCTGGTTTATCCTTGTTGTCACTATTAAGACAGTTCATAGAACTATGTCCTATCCAGTTACAAGAGAAACATTTCAAAGGAAGCTTACCTTTGTATTTACCGGTCTCTTTTGGAAATCTCCTAGCAAGAAGAGCTTCAAATTCCATCAGAAACTCTTCATCCTTCATTTCTCTATTCTAATTAGGTTCCCCACTAGTGCTAGCCTCTTTTCCTTTTCTGGATGGTATAGCAGAAGCTTTAAAAGCTAATTCTATCTTTTGAACACTACCATCAAAACTATTCAGCTCATAAGTTGTCAACTTGGCTATGATGGAGTCCAAGGATGCCTTAGACTTGTCTATTGATCTCAGCTCCTGAATAGCAGCAACTCTTATTGCATAGATCGGCAACAGGGATCTCAGAAATTTACTTACCACAGTGGAATCTTCTATTTTGCCACCTGCACTTTTTATTTCTCCAACAACTGTTTTGATTCTTATTCCATACGGCTGAATGGTCTCTCCTTCAACCATCCGCATGTTTTCAAACTTTCCTCTCAAGCTCTCTTCCTTAGCCTATTTTACATGCTCATCACCACCATAGATATTTTCAAGAGCATCCCATACCTCTTTGGGATTTGCCTTGTCCTAAACATCAATAAACTCAATGTTAGATAAACTACTGATGAGGGCTTCCATGACTTGCCCATTTTCTTGTATCTCTCTCTTTTGGTCATCGGTGAGAGTATCCGTAGGAACAACATATACATTTTCAACATAACTCCAGTGTTGAACACCCATGCTTTTGATGAATATCTTCATCCTGTCTTTCCATATACCAAAATTTTCCCTTTTAAACTTTGGACCTTCCCTCTTCATCATTAGATTAGGATCTTTTCCTCAAGCGGTTAAGCTTAAAACACAGAGGACCTGGAGTGCTCTAATACCAATTGATAACTCAATGATGAACCACTAGTACCAAACCGGTACTGAGAGGGGGGGTGAAATAGTACAAACACAAATACAGTCAAAAACTGGTTTGACAACAAATACCCCAAATGACTGATAAACAGGGATAACGGTAAAACAGAGTGCAACTGGTAACATCTAGTATAGCTCAATCAGTCATGAATCGGTCACTCAATAAGCTTTTCTCTTAACTCAATACTATAGTATCCGTATATCTCATGCATAAACCAGTAAACTTGACCATCAGATCTTCACAACAATGAGTTCAATATGTTTTATAGATATGCATGAAAACATAGAACCTTCATGTGCTTAAGAGATAAAACAAAGCATCACAAGACATAAGCATTTCACATGACACACATAATTTTCACATGGAAACCCAACTGGGAAAAACCACGGTGGGGATGAATACCCACAAGCTACTTTTTGAACTCTTTAGAAGTCCGCTCTGTTAGGAGCCTTGTTCGGTTAAGGACATTACAATAGGTTCTGGTAAGAACCGATCCTATTAACGATCACCCGGTTAAGGGATACCCGGTTAAGGGTTAAACCCGGTAGGGTCACCTTGTTAGAAGATTTCAAGAACTCAATAGCTGAAAGGATCTCCTAAGCTTCTCTAGCTTCTCAGAACTCATTAGCCTCGAGTTACCTGGTTAAGGGATTTGAAACAAGCCGGTTAAGACCACCCGATTTAAGGGATTTTGAATCAAGCCAGTTAAGGCTACCCTGTTAGGGGATTTTACAACTGTTGAAGTGGTTAGAGATCAAATAGGTATTACAATGATCTATTAACAACACTTAATGCTAATGCAGATCCGTTTAGGCTCCTCTTTTTCCTCTGCACATTCACTTTGTAGGTATCTCTTCTCTCCTTTGGTTTGGCAAGAATCACATATCACTTTCCTTGGATACACACTCACAACTTTTGCCAACAACCTCAGAAAGAAACCCAACACCAACCTTATAGGAGACATACAAGTCGGTAGCAAAAACCCTAAACCCTAAACTTGTTAGGTTGAGCAATTCAAATGGTTCGATCCTGACAGTTGAATCATGCTGCATTAAATGCAACAATCTTGAATCGATCTCAAGATATTCTCCATCCATTATCCACTGTTTTCATGGCAGCTAATAACCCATCACGTGTTATCACCATTTGACAGACTGCGCACATTCCCAAGGTAGATAGGAATAGTCATCTTCATGCAAGATCCTTCACGCACACAGAGCTTACGTGGCAACATGATCTATCCTTCATCATACTGCTAACTCATCACACAAAGATCATCGAGTGAGTCACACAGACTTGAGGTACTCCAACCGAAAACCTCAAAGTGGAAGCTACCTACCAACCAGTAGTCATATAGTGCTTCCATGTGCCGGTTCCCATAACTTCATGCCGGTTCACCTTGAACAAATATTCCGCTTCACTTTGGCATATAAACCGGCTCACACATATGTTAGTTCCTCTCTCTTCACTTATCACATGTGCCGGTTCACACTATGTCGCATATTGACATCAATGACAACATACAATATCATTATGTCTTCATGCCGATTCACATAAGGCTCATGCCGGTTCACATAATGCCAACAACATCCATCTGATAAACTTTGTAGTTTTTATAAGTAGCATAGACAAGAAATAATCTTACAGCTTCAATCCTAGCTACTAGTGCAAAAGTTTCTCTATAATCAATTCCTTCCATCTGAGAATATCTTTTACAAACCAATCTAGCCTTATTCCTTATAACTTGACCATCCTCACTCAATTTATTCCTAAAAACCCATTTAGTTCCAATAACATTTTTATTTTTAGGTCGGGGAACCAAAGTCCATGTGTTATTTTTCTCAATTTGATCTAAATCTTCTTCCATAGATTTTAACCAAAATTCATCTTTACATGCCTCAATTACTGATACCGATTCAACTTGTGAAATTAAACATACCTCATTAGTTTCAGTCTTCTTCTTGTCATCACTCCATTGCTCTTATCCCCAATAATTTGATCTTCATAATGATTCAATCTCACATACCTAGGAGTCTTTTGACTCCGTTCCTCTTCCTTGTTCTTCAATTACTATAGAATTCTCTGATGTTGCCAGAGTAACTGGTTCAACTCTCTGTTCTGATAAAGGTGCTATCGGTTCAGATATAATCATGTCCACTACTGATTCCTTCTCATAAACTTTTATTTGAATTAGGATTAGCTCATCTACTTTGACATTAGCACTCTCCACAATTCTGTGCAATCTCTTGTTATAACATCTATATGCTTTGCTTTCATTAGAATAACTAAGAAAAATGCCTTCATCACTTCTAGGATCAAATTTCCTAATAGTATCATCTCTCTTGATATAACATTTACTACCAATTTTTTTGAAATACTTAACTATAGGTGAATTGCCAAACCATAATCCATAAGGTGTCTTACCATTTTCTCCTTTGATATGTACTCTGTTGAATGTATAAACTACTGTACTCACTACTTCTCTCTAGTAGATATGTGATAGACTTGCTTCCATCATCATTGTTCTAGCAACATCCAAGATAGTTCTATTTTTCCTTTCCACAACTCCATTCTGTTGAGGTGTCCGAGGAGCAAAAAATTGTCTTCTTATACCATGCTTGTCACAAAAGTTATTAAACTCACCGGATGTGAATTATCCACCATGATTTGATCTCAAACATTTAATCTTCAATCCTGTCTCATTTTCCACTTTAGCCTTAAAGATTTTTAACTTTTCAAATGCTTCAAATTTTTCTCTCAAAAAAGTAACCCACATCATTATAGAATAATCATCAATGATTAGCATGAAATATCTATCACCATGAAAACTTTTAACTCTAGCAGGGACACACAAATCAGTATGAATAAGATCAAGAACATCATTTGATTTATCTTGTATACTCCTAAAAGAGGTTCTGACCTGTTTACCCATTTGACATTCTTTACATACCGGATTATAGGGATTCATAATCTTAGGTATATCTCTAACAGCCTTAGTTGAACTGATCTTCACAATGCAATCAAAATTCACATGACAAAACCTTTTATGCCATAGCCAACTCTCATCAATCTATGTAATCAAACATGTCTTCTCACCAGAGTTCAAATGAAATATGTTACCTTTTATCTGTGTACCGGTTGCAATCTCCAAACCAGATCTATTAATGATTTTTCATTTTTCATCCTTGAACTGTAATTGAAATCCCTTATCTACCAATTCTCCTACACTCAAAAGATTATGCTTCAACCCTTCTGTTGTTCTCAAATTCTAATTTCCCTATTCCCTCTGTAAGAAAATTTAAAGCCTCTGTTGCATGTGGAGAGAACGATAACAAAACCAAAATCCAAAATAACATATAACAAGGTTTATATGAAACCTTCTACACTTTAAGCCTATCCTAGGCTTAGGTGCATATACCTCTTGTGAATACTTTCACAATTATAATATACGATCCATAGTCAACCAGTGTTAGAAACCTGTGAACCTCATCACTTCAACAATACTAAAACTAAAGAGAAAAACATGTGTTCATTTTTAGTCTTGACCCCAAGGAAGATAGAAAAACTCCATAAATGATATTAGTGCCTTTTCCGGGCTACAGAGTCACCCAAACTAAACAAGAATTCCAAATCTGAACATTCATATAGATCTCATTGCTTCAACTTTATCAACCTAATATATGCCTGAGATACATATGTCTTTTATTTATGCTATACCCAGTCATCAAATTCAAGCAGAAAACAATTGATTTACTAACATAAAGGTTTCACGTATATTTAATTCCCCTTTTTGAGAGAAAAACCTAAAACATGTCTGTAAGATTGCCTTGCAAACCCTATTCAATCAAATAACCCTAGATTATTTAAAATAAACCAGTAAATCAATGAATGCACACAAGAAGACAACAAAGATCTAGGCTCAGAATGCTTTGATTTGTATATTAATATTCATTTTTGAAAATCTTACATAACTCAAGGTGATTTTTGAAAGAACCAGAAAACCTTAGATATATTTCGACAGAGTTTCTTTACAAATTCTTGTGATCTTTTTTTCAATAGTCTTGGTATCCATTTATAATGATATGGATGAAAACAAGCTTCAGACTTTCCTAGGAATAGTTTGTTACAACCGCAATTCCCTCTTAAAAGAGGTTACAAATCACTTTCATCCCTAACTTCCTGAAGGTTGTTGCAAAGATGCCACATCAATTATCTATTCTTGAGCCTTCGCCTCTTGCATCATATATTTGTCTTTCCATTCTTGAAACTTGTCATCATTAGGCAAAGAATAACTAACAATTTTCTTCTTTAGCTTATTTAATCTTTTCCAACTGCTTCTTAACTGCTTGACTTCTGCCTCCAAAAAATCATAGCGTGACTTCATCTTTTCAATTTCTTCAATTGTTCGAATAAATAAAGATGTGTCATCTGAATTGATGACTTCATTTATCTGTTGTGACAATTTATGTCCTAACTCACCAAGCCATACTTATATCATGATTTTCACTCTTTCTCCAATACTTAGCCTTAAAATGGGGTTTTTCAAAACTTGGATATTCTGGAAATCTCAAGAAAATCCCTTGAATATAACCAAACTTAGGAAGCTGCATGTCTGATTTCAATTGAAAATTAGAACCAAGTCCAAGACAGCTTGATTGAGATCATACTGACTTGCTCATAAGACAGAAAATGAGAAAGAAGAGAAGGATAATCTGTTGGATTCATTCTTTCATTTTTTAAAACTTTGAAGAAAACCAGGTTGAGAACCCAATACTCTGCCCATAGAATCCATATTTGACTGCCAAAGAAAAAAATTGAGGGCTCAAAATTAAGTGCTCCAATTTTAAGAAATGGACAATCGATCTTAGGATTCTTGGACCTTTTGAATGCAATAACAAAGTCAAATTTAATCCAAAATGCAAAATTGCAGCCACTCTCTAGATCTATCTGTTAGAGTTATCTTGTATTAAGAAGTTGAGGAAAAACAACTTCAGAGATCCCAAGAACACCTGCATGCAAATACCTATCATAAGAGAAGAATGGAGGCACATAAAGCAAAAAAAGCATAAATGCTTTGAAGAAGAAAATTATCATTCAGAAAGGGAATCGCCCTTTGGAAGCCAACGGTGAGATCTATTTTGGCCCAAACTGCTTTGATTTTTTTTAATGATTTTTTTCATGAATTTCTCAAAATTCATGCAAAAAAAAGGCAAAACCAAAGAAAAAATTTGAGAACCCAAATTTGTCAAAAATTGACAAATTTTATATGGAAATGGGGGTTTTGGGGCGTTCTGAGCTCAACGGTGATGTCTGTTTGAGCCCAAAATGATCAAAAACAAAACAAATACCCCAGATCCAATAAAAAACTTTGAAAAACATGCATTTAGTTTTTTAGCTACTCCCTAAGTTCATCTTAAGGGGGGGTGTTAGAGTTATCTTGTATTAGCTAATAATTATTTATTTAATAATTAGTCTATTAAACTCTATGCTTAAGCTAAACTTAGGCATTTAATAAATATCATTAAAAAAAACATTCGAACTTCATTTTTCAAAAACTTTATATCGTTGGAAAGCTTGTTCTATGCACTTTCTAGCCATATGAGTTTTATTTCTAGATTCTGCTCCATGCATATTTTATTTAGTTTTTTGCTTTTTAGCACTCTAGTGGATATCTTGGTTGTTTCAGGTCCTGGGATCTCTTCTCTGGGTAGGATGTCTCTATTTTGGTTCTCGTTTCTATTTCCAGTCTTTTTATCATTATAGCTTGTATTTATGCAAACGCACTGAGATAAAGTGCCATCATGCATTGTTTACATGGAATCTTGCACCTCTTGTGCCTTATTGTACATGCACTACTTGTAAAGTGCCATGGGGGGGTTGATGTTTGCCTTGTTTGCCATCTACCATTGTCTAGTAAGTGTTCCTTCCACGACATTCACCTCATGATATGTGTCAAGTGAGTGTTCCTTCCATGACACCATGTACTTTCTCTGCACCTTCGATGTTCCTGGTTCTTCGTCATGCAGTTCTTGTTGGCCGTTCTTTTCAGTGTACTTGTCCCTCTCCCTTTTCAGCATTATGGGGAGGTTTGGCCTATTGGTTCTAATGCTTCCTTGGTTCGATTGATTAGCTCTTCAGGTTTTGGTGTCTCATGCCATCTGTATCTTCGAGTTCAGTTGTTTGCCTTTGTTTGCCATCTGATTCGGGTAGTGTCATTTGAGGGCACTAATGCAGATTATAGTCTTTTCTACCTGGTCATGTTCCATTTTAGTGGAGGTTCTTCAGATCAGTAGTTACTCTTCGATAGTGTTTGTAGCTATTTCCTTCTTCAGTGGTGTTCTTCTTGCTTTTCCATCTCTTTTTGGAGTAGAGTTTTTTCCCATGTGGTTTTCTCTATTTCTCCAGTTCATAGAGATTTGGTTGTGATTGTGTACCTCATCAGGCCTTGTTGCCGGGACCCAAATTTGCCTTTATCATGTAGTTGTATTTTTTGCTTCATGCATTTAGTTTTTTAGCTACTCCCTAAGTTCATCTTAAGGGGGGTTTTAGAGTTATCTTGTATTAGCTAATAATTATTTATTTAATTATTAGTCTATTAAACTCTACGCTTAAGCTAAACTTAGGCATTTAATAAATATTGTAGGTATTTAATAATTATTCTAACTATTAAATACAAATTATCCCTTTAGGATTTCTTTAGGGTTTCTATAATCCTTTTATAAGGATTGTATTGTACTTGTTCATTCAATTGATTCCCTTTCTGAATGATAATTTTCTTCTTCAGAGTATTTATGCTTTTTTGCTTTATGTGCCTCCATTCTTCTCTTGTGACATGTATTTGCATGCAGGTGTTCTTGGGATCTCTGAAGTTGTATTTCCTCAACTTCTTCACTAACTACCATCTCCCAACTTCAAGATAGTTCTGATACTTAATGTAAGTACAGATGCCAAGCTAACAAGATGAGAGGGTGGGGGGTGAATCATACAAACTTAATCTTCCATAAAAACAACAGATTCAACCTCAATAACATATACTTCAACAATATAACCAAAACTGCTAAACATGCAAACTCATAAGCATATAAACATCATAACACTCATAACACCAGATTTAACATGGAAACCCAAATAGGAAAAAACCACTGTGGGATTTCAGACCCACTAAGAAATATATTTTTCTAGAGTATGCTCGATTAAAAGTAAATTCTGTTAAAGATTACAAACACATTGCTAGATGTGACCCGGTTAAGGGATTTCCCTTAGATCTGTTAGGATCTTCACCTTGTTAGAAGTGACCTTGTTAAAGGATTTCAAACACTTAATCAAAATGTCACCTTGCTAGAGGGTTTTACAAATAAGACTGTTAAGTCCACTTGGTTAAGAGATTTTCTGTCACTTTACAAAATAACAGTAATAAAAATCTATCTGCAACTTCACATCTAAAATGCTAAAGCAGATTCTTATTTGCTCAATACAATCTAGTCATAGGACTTATCTTGTCCCTCAGCTGGGCTTTTTACTCTGTTATTCAAACAGGTTTTCAAGCTTCTGTGCTCGGTAATCACTATGTAGCATCCCTATGCTTACACTTGCCCGCATACATTATTTATCAACAGTTCCTTATTTATAAACAATTTGCTAACCGCTTAATCTCCTTGATCACATATCCCATGATCAATCATAGCCATCAGATCTTCAAACTTGACCAGGTTCAATGTATCCTTCGATCTAAATTTTTTTTACCTTGCCTTGGAACTTGCATACATTTCTTAGAACTTATGCTAAGGTATTGTGGTTCAATCTGTGCTATAGATCTTCCTGCCGATTTTCCTTTGCCATAGATTCTTTAACAAACTTCATGCACAACATACCAATCATTTAATTAGTTCCAGCTCATCAGCATGCATCATTAAATTAACACTTTTAATCATTTAATGCATTTTGTTATAGCTCGGTTGCAACTCGGTAAATACTAAACTTCACTCTATAGACATTCTGCCTTCATTAACCGATAGCGATAACCTTAGGGTTTACCGACTAGGTTCTTTGCTCGGTAACATAGTATAGTATTAACCTTACAATCAACAACATATGTAGAATATCAAAACAATCTAAACATCATGATCTCATCATTGTCTAACTTGGTAATAGTTTCCCATTGAATAACTTATTTCTTCCCTTATTCATCACATTCTTTCTGTGTCTTTTACCGATATCTTTATACTCATCAAATCATACTTCTTAAGATATGGCAACAACATACTGAATTAGAAAATCAATTTCTTGACATCAATGACAAAATAATAATATTAAGACAGTAAACATCCTTAATCAGTTATATCCATAATCATCAACAACCTTCTCAATATCTTAATTGAAATGTCAACAATCTCCCCCTTTGACATTGATGGCAAAACCAATTGATTTGACCTAATTGATTCGGATTGCTGTGAGATTCTGAAATGCTCTCCCCCTATCATTAGACTTCTCTTCCATAAAATAGTCTTCTCCCCCTTTGACAACAATGCGAAAAAGTAAAGAACTAAAACATGATTTCTTTCGCTGAGAATTGAATTCCTTGCTGTTATGTGTCAACTTAGTCTCAATCAGAGCATTATGTCTTCAATTCCTGTTCCCTGTATTTGTTTACTGGACACCTTTAGAAAACATCCTAAAGTGTGTAAATAAGCATCAATCCGCACATAATATTCTGTAGATTCATCGAATTGATGCTTTCACCGAACTCTGTCAGTGAGTAGAAGATAGGGGTAGGACCCCTAACTTGCTTCTGAGATACTCAAAAGTGTCCCTTGACAGTGGATTGGTGAAGATATCTACTATTTGTTCCTTTGTGCTAACATACTCCAACACCACTTTCTTCTCTTGAGCTTCTTCTCTAAGATAATGATATTTGATAGGGATGTGCTTTGTCTTAGAGTGCATAACAGGATTCTTTGAAATGTTAATGGCATTAGTATTGTCACAGAATATAGTTACTGGCTCGGTAACTTTCTCATTTATACCTTCCAACTGTTGTTTGATCCATGCTATATTGGTATAATTCAATGCTGCAACAACATATTCAACTTCTGTTGTTGATTGTGAAACACATCCTTATTTCTTGCTAAGCCAACTCACTAGTATTTCTCCTAAAAAGAAAGCTCCTCCACTTGTGCTTTTTCTATCATCAATGTTGCCTGCCCAATCAACATCAGTATAAACTTTTAAATCAAATTCATTTATCTTGTTATATACTAAGCCACAATCTTCAGTGCCTTTCAAGTATCTAAAAATTCTCTTGATTGTTGTCATGTGTGTTTCCTTGGGATCTGCAAAAAATCTTGCAACTATACCTACTGCATGTGCTATGTCTGACCTGCTGTGAACAACATATTGTAGCTTTCCAATCATAGATCGGTAAAGCATCTCATCAACAGATGTAGATTCATCATTCTTTGATAATTTACAATTGGTAGTCATAGGAGTACTTACTGGTTTTGAATCCTCCATTCTAAAATTCTTCAAGATTTCCTTTATGTACTTGGATTGAGTAATGAAAATCTCATCTTTCATTTGTAGTATCTGTAAACCTATAAAATACTTTATCTCACCGATTAATGACATCTCAAATTCTTTGCTCATTTCATTTCCAAAGTTCTTGCATAAAGAGTCATTTCCACAAAAAATAATATTATCAACAAATATGGCTGAGATCAGTATTCCATTTTCATCATTCTTCATGTACATATTGCTATTTTCACTTGTCCTTATAAAACCAATCTTGATTAAATGAGAGTGAAATCTTTAATACCATGCTCTAGATGCTTGTTTCAGAACATATAAAGCTTTGTTCAATTTACATACCCGATCTTTATTCTTGTCTTCAACAAATCCTTCAGGTTGTTCAATAAAAACTTCTTCTTCTAATATACCATTCAGAAATGTAGATTTGACATCCATTTGATATACTTTGAAATTTTTGAAAGCAGCGTATGCCAACAATGTTCTTACTCCTTCAAGTCTTGCCACAGGTGCAAAAGTCTCACCATAATCAATTCCCTCTTCTTGAGTATATCCTTTGCAAACTAGTCTTGCTTTGTTTCGAATGACCTCATCTTTTTCATTCAACTTGTTTTTGAAAATCCAATTTGTACCAATTACATTTTTGTCCTTCCGTCTTGGGACCAATGTCCATGTGTCATTCTTCTTGATTTGATCAATCTCTTCTATCATAACATTTATCCAATTTTCACTGTTAAATGCTTCTTTTACTATTCTCGGTTCAAATTCAGATATCAGACATGTGTTCTATCTCAGTTTGTTCCTTGTCATCACTGGATCATCTTTATCTCCTATAATTTGACTTGATGTATGATTCCTTCTGACATACTTGGCTAATACAGGCTTTGTAGGCTTTGTATGATCTTCTTCATCACTCGATAACTGGACATTATCTTCATTTTCTTCAGTAACTCTCTCAGTAGGACTTGTCGGTTGAACATAGACAAATTCTTCATAATTTTTTGGTTCCATAGAGTTTTCTTCATCATTTCTTTCTGCAAATTCATCAATTTTCACATTTGCATTTTCTACTATTTTGTTAGATGATTTGATCAAACATTTAAATGCTTTACTTCTAGAAGAATAACCAAGAAATGTTCCTTCTTCACTTTTTTGATCAAACTTTCCATTTCTATCATCTTTGTGTACATAGCATCTACTTCCAAAGATTTTGAAGTAACTTACATTCGGTTTCTTGTCATACCAGATTTCATATGGTGTCTTCAAAGTTTCTTTCTTCAGTTGTACTTAGTTTAGGGTGTAAACTGTTGTGCTTATTGCTTCTCTCCAAAATGTTTGTGGCACTTTCTTTTCAATCATCAGGGTTCTGACACAATCTACAATAGATTTGTTTCTTCTCTCAGCTATCCCATTTTGCTGTGGAGTTCTCGGTGTAGAGACTTGTCTTTTTATACCATGATCATTGTAGAATAAGTTAAATTCATTAGAGGTAAACTATCCTCCTCTATCCGATCTAAGACATTTCAGTTGTCTTCCTGTTTCATTTTCAACTCTTTCCTTGTACCATTTAAACATTTGAAAAGCTTCTGATTTTTTTTTTTAAAACATAACTGACATCATCCCTGAATAATCATCCACAAATAATATTAAATATTTATCACCATAATAACTTTTAACTTTCATAGGACCACAAAGATCGGTGTGCACAAGATCTAAAATTCCCTTAGAAGTGTAGGACTTACTTGTAAAACTTGATCTTGTCATTTTACCCTTCTAGCATCCTCGACACATAGTATTTTCAGGTTTTTCCAAACTCGGTAGACCTCTTACTCAATGCTTCTTACTAATTTTGATCAGATTATCAAAATTTACATGACAAAACCTTTTATGCCATAACCAGGTATCATCTATCTTTGCATACAGACACTTGTTCCGAGTTGAGTCAAGGTGAAATGTGTTACCTTTTGTTTGTGTTCTGGTAGCAGCTAACTTTCCATGCTTGTCATGAACTTTGACAATTCCTTTCTGAAATTCTATTCGGTAACCTGTGTTGTTTAGCTATGCTGCACTCAACAAATTGTATTTCAATCCTTCAACCCAATAAACATCATTACATTTAGCATTGTCAAGAAGTGTTATGGATCCTTTACCTTTTACCGGACATGGTGCATCATTACCAAATCTTACATAACCTCCATCATAATCTTCTAACATAACAAACTTGTGTTTATCACCCGTCATGTGATGTGAGCATCCACTATCTATGATCCACAAATCATTAGTATTTATGTGATATATTAGGGATTTTTCTTCATACCTTTCTTCATCTGATCCATCTTTGATAGCCACATAAACTACTTCCTCTATATCAGTTTCATCTGATTTATCATCATTGGATTCCTCATCAGCTATTAGGCATGACTTTCTATCTCTTCTTCTAAAGTCTCGGTGTCCTCTGTAATGATTATTTTTCTGTCTGTCATCTCAGTAATCTCTCTTTTTAGTAGAATATTTGTCAGGACAGTTAGAAGCCATATGTCCTATCTTCTCACAATTGAAACATTTCAAAGGTAGTTTTTCTTTATACTTACCTTTGCCTCTCGGTAACCTTCTGGCTAATAGTGCTTCAAACTCTTCTTGCTTTCTGATTTCCTCATACAGTTTGTGTACTTCTTCCATGTTCTTACGAAATCTTTCACTTGCTCCACTGTGATTCCCTTCAAAATACTTATACTTTCTATCATTGTAATCATCAGATTCATCAAGATGAAAAGAACTAAATGCAGATTCAACTTTATTTACCAAAGACCCACTGTTATCAAAATTACTTAACTCAAATGCATGTAGCTTACCAATAGTAGCATCCAAAGAAACTGACATATTGGGTATAGACCTCAATTCATTGATTGCAGAGACTCGGATTGCATAAGCAGGTAGAAGGGTTCTCAATAACTTACTTGTGACATTCTTTTCTTCAATGGTTCCTCCTGCTCCTTTGATTTGATTGACAATCTCCTTTAGTCTTGTACTGTACTGGGTTATGTTCTCACCTTCATTCATCCTCATAGATTCAAGTTGTCTTCTTAGACTATCCAATTTTTCTCTTTGAACATGTTCATCACCACCATACACAAATATGAGCTTGTCCCACATTGCCTTGGCATCATTGTAGCCTTCTAGATCATTAAACTCTGAGTTGGTCAATGCAGATGTTATTTCAATCATTGCTTGAATATGTTCTTACTTTGCCTTTATCTCTTCCATTGTCAATGGATAGGTGCTAGGTGTAATGAAATCATTCTCTAGATAATATGCAACATATTCTCCAACTCCTGATAGGTGCAGGTTCATCCTTTTCTGCCATGTAGAGAAACTTGACTTGTTCAACTTCGGTGCATCCCTCTTGTACATCTTTGGATCTTTGCCTTAAATACATTTAAACTTTTTCCTTCAGAGTCCAAAGCTTTGATACCAATTGATAGTTCTGATACTTAATGTAAGTACAGATGCCAAGCTAACAAAATGAGAGGGGGGGGTGAATCATACACACTTAATCTTCCATAAAAACAACAGATTCAACCTCGGTAACATATACTTCAGCAATATAACTAAAACTGTTAAACATGCAAACTTATAAGCATATAAACATCATAACACTCATAACACCAAATTTAACGTGGAAACCCAAATAGGGAAAAACCACTATGGGATTTCGAACCCACTAAGAAATATACTCTTCTAGAGTATGGTCTGTTAAAAGCGAATCCTATTAAAGATTACAAACATATTGCTAGATGTGACCCGGTTAAGGGATTTCCCTTAGATCTGTTAGGATCTTCACCTTGTTAGAAGTGACCTTGTTAAAGGATTTCAAACACTCAATCAAAATGTCACCTTGCTAGAGGGTTTTACAAATAAGACTGTTAAGTCCACTCGGTTAAGAGATTTTTTGTCACTTTACAAAATAACAGTAATAAAAATCTATCTGCAACTTCACATCTAAAATGCTAAAGTAGATTCTTATTTGCTCAATACAATCTAGTCATAGGACTTATCTTGTCCCTCAGCTGGGCTTTCTACTCTATTATTCAAATAAGTCTTCAAGTTTTTGTGCTCGGTAATCACTATATAGCATCCTTGTGCTTACACTTGCCCGCATACATTATTTATCAACATTTCCTTATTTATAAACAATTTGCTAACCGCTTAATCTCCTTGATCACATATCCCATGATCAATCATAGCCATCAGATCTTCAAACTTGACCAGGTTCAATGTATCCTTCGATCTGAAAATGTTTTACCTTGCCTTGGAACTTGCATACAATTCTTGGAACTTGTGCTAAGGTATTGTGGTTCAATCTGTGCTATAGATCTTCCTACCGATTTTCCTTTGCCATAGATTTTTTAACAAACTTCATGCATGACATACCAATCATTTAATCAGTTCCAGCTCATCAGCTTCCTTCATTAAATAATGCTTTTAATCATTTAATGCAATCTGTTACAGCTTGGTTGCAACTTGGTAAATACTAAACTTCACTCTGTAGAGATTCCGCCTTCATTAACTGATAGCAATAACCTTAGGGTTTACTGACTAGGTTTTTTGCTCAGTAACATAGTATAGTATTAACCTTACAATCAACAACATATTTAGGATATCAAAACAATCTAAACATCATGATCTCATCATTGTCTAACTCGGTAATAGTTGCCCATTGAATAACTTATTTCTCCCCTTATTCATCACATTCTTTCTGTCTTTTACCGACATCCTTATACTCATCAAATCATACTTCTTAAGATATGACAACATCATACTGAATTAGAAAATCAATTTCTTGACATCAATGACAAAATAATAATATTAAGACAGTAAACATCCTTAATCAGTTATATCCATAATCATCAACAACCTTCTCAATATCCTAATTGAAATGCCAACAATCTCTTATTGTCTGTTATAATGCCAACACTTCAAACCCTTGTAAATTTAACCTAACATGTCCAATTTGGACAAATCAAAGGACAAAACTGACTTTCTTGAACACCTTGATCTCAATTTTAAGCTCATATCTACACCAACAAGCTCCAAAATGAACATGCAATACAAAGCCACAAAAATAAATCTGTCCAAAATCTTGTAATTCTATCAAATTTTGTTAGTTTTTTTATGTCAACATATGATACAAGAGAAGAGCATACTCAACTTCTTAAGATCCACCAAAATCTGCAACCTTTAAAAACCTCATACCCAAATCACTCTCAACACCAAGAAGGTAATTTGCAAATGAAAAGCTTTGATATCATGTTAAGAGTCCCTTAAGGACTTATATTCACAAAATCACCTGCAAAACCAAAATATCCTTCTATAAGAGAGAAAATCAAAGAGCATGAATTTGTAAATATTTGATACAAAATAATATTAGATTGAATGAGATCAATAAACATGTCTACTATAAATTTTTTAAAAGATTTCTTACTCACTAATTAAACTTATATAAACATGTGCAAATAAAATCTAACAAATAACTACTTAGATAATGTGTCTTGTTCACACTACAAAAAGGGAAAATAGAGTAATACCCATGTTCCTACTAACAAGCAATGCTTAGTATTTCTTTTGGTGTAAGGGAGAAACTTTATCATTATTCTACATTATTGCTTTGCAAGATAAAAATGATGGTGAGTTGTTTATTGTCAATTAGATTCACTTTTTTCAAGAGAATTTTTTATTCCCAAGTTATTTTGCACCTCTAGACAACTAATTGTATTTAGTTTATAAAAGATTGAAAACATAGAAATAACCCTCTTATTTTTTCAATTTAGATTAAATAAAATTTGTGTTGATTGATTGATTTATTTATTAAGAGTAATCTTTTAACTTAGTTACATCTTATTATTATTGGTTATTTTTATTAATTAGTCAACTTCATTAAAAAGGGAAAAAGGCTAAAAAACAAAGTCATTTTATTCCATTTGGGAACCCCCAAAAAATCCAACATAAAGAAAATAAGAGAAAATATTTATTTTTACATGCAGTCCAAACAAAACAAGTGATTAATGTATCCAACACAATCAATAAACAATCAGTACAAACAGAACAATCAAACCAAAGTGACCATGTCAAACATACAAACAATCAACAAAACAACCAATATAATCAACTCCTGCCACATTCAAAATAGTGTGTTGCCATGCCATCCAATCAACAAGAACAATCATGGATACCCCAAGTATGGATTATATTGGTACAACTTGCCAAGAATATAGTCAAATTCCATTATACATTGGCAAATGATATAGATATCACATCCTTCCTATAACTATTTAAGAAGGCATGTATGGGAATGTGCTTCCATTCCCAAATTGATAGGTTTTGCAATATCTTATTGAATAATCTTCTTTTTACTTTCAATGTCAAGCATAAGATGGAATGGTTTTACTTCAACCCAACATTTAGTGCTAAAAAAGACTCATATTCTTCAACATTAACTAGTGCTAGATGTGAAGTTTAGGTAGTTAGGCCTACTACACACTGTATGTAGGAAAAGCAGGGCGATGGAACTTAAAATGCAAAAATTATGTTCAAAGAGGCTTGTCCACACACCCATGGGACATCTTGGTGCAAGTTATGGAGTCATGAAGAATGACTCAACTTCCCAAGGATGGTTCCATGGTTCTCTATCTCACAAGGTCCCTCAAGCCAATGCCTTTGCTCTCAGAATACTGAGCAAAGTGGCTTAGGGATGACAAGTGCAAGAACGAGGGATGCTTATGATTGATTTAGTTATGAAAATGCATCCTATTTATGCACGATTATTCAAATGCAATAAACTAGATTATAAGATGGCAAGATTAGTAGCAATACTATCCTAACATGATATACTAGTTTATGAGTTAAGCTAATGATAAAGGAAATAGTCTAAAATGCTTATTAGATTTATTCCTATAACAAAGAGAAGCTAGATGTGTTAATAAAATTGAGCATAAATGAGATACTAAAGCTTGCATGGATCCTTCAAATGGAGGAATGAGAGTTCTATTTATAGTGAAAATAGGGCAATGGATGGTCAGGATTGAAAGAGCTAATCAAGGGTCAAGTTTGAAAGTTGTCAATCCATATTTTCAATTTTCACCAATGAAATGGTGACAATTGTCAACATAACGCTGGTTGAGAGGAGAGGTAAGAAGCATTTAATGCTTGAGAAGACCTCATGGTTACCCTAGGAGGTAAGGGTTAAGGTTAGGTTAGGGTTATCCAATGGATAAAGGTTTTACCCAAGGGGTAAACTCTTGTGCAAAGGTTAAAGGAATAACCATGGTCAAAGCAATAAATGCTTGATGAGACCCTTGGGTTAGATGGAGGTTAAGTTAGTAAAAAATTCTCTAACCATGCCACTAATGGTTAGTTAACCATTAATGGTTTGAAGACTTTGGGGGACAAATTTGTAAGAGTCCTTCCAAATTTGGGGGTATTCAACAAGTTAGCTTGTTCAATGGATAAAGACTTTAATGCCTTTTGAAGACTTTACTCCAAATTTGAAAAGTGACCTCCTCAAATTTAGGGAAAGGGGGTAATGGATGAATTTAGGCTAATTGATTATGATTATATGGATTCCAGAAGAAATTAGGAATAGGGTTAGGAGGCAAGTGGGAGATGTAGGAAAAAGCAAGTGGGTGAGGGAAAATAGAATTAATTAAAATAAATTATTTTATTTCAATGTGGTTGCAATTTGAGAAATTGAATAAATTAGATTTATTCAATTTGGGGTAAACTATTAATTAAATGTAAATTTAATTAAAAGGTAAGAAGAAGGGTTTTAATTGAATAAAATGATTTATTTAATTAAATGACATAAAGGGCTTAAGTGAATTTAACTAAATAAATTGAATAATTTACTTAATTAAATAGAGGAATGAGAATAAAATGAACATTAAATATTCATTTAAGAATATGGTCATTTTTATACGTCTACATTTTGCCCCTCTTTGAAGTGATGTGTGTGCACATGTTGATTCAAAGAAAATGATGTGTCCTCATGATTTAGTTATGATCAATTTTTTTATGTTGTTTTGAGATTTTCAAGTCATTCCTCAGATTTGATAAACGATGTTGATAATGATGTTGATAATGCCCCCTCGGGAGATGAATAACAAATTTTAAAAATTTGATTTGATTCAGATAAATTTGATAAATTTCATTGCATTGTACAATTTTGTCTATGTTGAATGTTGTAATTTGATTCATCTCCTAATATTGCCATTTGGTAGGGTTGTAGGTGATACCACGAGCAATTTTACATGTCCCTCCATGTAACCCTAATTTTGATTTACCCTACATAAAGGGAAAAAGTGATTTCTTTTGTCTCATTTGTGCTTGTTAACTTTGGAGAAAGTGATTTTTGGAGAGAAGTCAACATGCCAGTTCCGTATTCTTCTCATCGATTCAAGCGCGTTCGGAGGTATCAGAGGCCTGCCATGTATGGAGCACCAGTAAGTCAACCTTTTTTACCCCTTTTGGATTTTTTATTTTGTCATTTTTTATCATGTTTTTTAATTTTGTCATGCGGATTTTACGTTTTAGTGCGTCGGGGTCAAAGCGTAGTGCATACGATAAATTTCGTAGCGCATAGGTTTTAATAAATTAGGGTAGCCTCCGAAAGGTTTAGGATAGCGCATCGCTAGGTTAGGATAGCGCATAGGATTAGTTCAGCGCATTGGGGTCACATGGTAGCCCAGAGGGTAAAACGGGTAGCGCATAGGAGACACCTAGCGCATAGGGGTTCTAGGGGGTCGCATGGGTAGGTTTAGATAATGTGTAGGTATGACCTAACACATAGGGATAAATACGCAGTGCAAGAGTAGGATAGAATGGTGCATAGGGTAGTTTTAGTGCTTGGGGTAGGTTAGGTGGTGCTTTGGTAGAAAAGGGTAGCGCATAGGTTTCGGCTAGCGCATAGGGTAGATTGGGTAGCGCTTGGCAAGGACAGGGTAGCGCATGATAAGCTGTTTAGCGCGTAGACAAAATTGTTTAGCACATGGGCAAAATTTGCTGGTATAGTGCGATGTGGGAATGAAGAAAATTGATAGGTTGGTGCCAGTTCTGTCGGGATAAGTGTAAATTGTCAGTCTGTGTGTCTGCTGTCATTGTTTTGATAAGTTTGTCCAATATGAATTCTGATATAACTTGATTTGATTTGCGATTTTTCAAGTTGATATAGATTTGATGCAAATTTGATATGATGTGGTTTGATATGGATGTGGAGCTTGAGTTGTTTTACAAGCTGTATTGATTGTGGAACTTGAGTTGTTTTACAAGTTGATATGGATGTGAAACTTGAGTTGTGTTACAAGTTGATTTGATTGTGAAACTTGAGTTGTTTTGCAAGTTGATATGGATGTGAAACTTGAGTTGTGTTTCAAGCTCATATGATTAGATATGAAAATGGATTGATATGATGTGGAACTTGATTTAGATTTTCAAAGTTTCAAGTTTTTAATATGAATTTGGTTTTGGTATCTATGTTGTGAGGAGGAAACTAATATTGGACTTGTTTCGCTTTTTGACAGGAGCATCTTGGAGTGGTTCAGTCGCATGAGCAATTTTCGAGACCATGGTCCTTGATACCACGATTGACACAGACGGATAGAGATATTATTAAGAGGTGTGGCCTGACCTCATTGTTAGATATGCCTTGGTTTATCATGAATCGAGGTTTATTTATTGCATTGGTGGAGAGGTGGCCCACTTATACAGGGATTTACATCAGGTGGTATACCTAGGTTATGGCAGTTTATCAGCTGGAGTGACACTGCTACAGGTATGGGCGTGGGAGCATATTCCTGCAGCTAGGCCATTGGTGGACAGAGATAGGCTTGTTGGGTGTGCGTATGCATATAGATACAAAGGGATAGTTGTCCAGCATAAGGTGGGAAAACTAGAGCACTGAAGGAGAGTGCTGGATGATATCAATATGGTCGTCTGGTGACCATATACAGGTTGCGAAGTATGGGTCAAGGATGGGATGGAGATGCCCTATGTTTACATGACTAGATATTTGATAGGGTCGACACCCTTTGTTATTGAGAGGTTTCTGCATAGCCAGGTGTTGCGGCAGTATGGTTGACAGTAGGGGATTCCAAAGGGAGCATGTTTTTATGCTCGATGGAGATAGGATATTCCCAATTGGAGACCTACGATTGATAGCGCAGCGGCAGTGGAAGAGTTCTTTCATATAGCTGGCCAGATTTGGGATTATGCCCCTGAGATAGTGGATGCAGGGATGACTGATGAGTTTACAACACTCTTTGCAGTGCGTGCGGTGGCCAGGATATTGGATCCAACTGAGATGATTTTGGCTTTTGATGACGATGAGGAGGTAGACGAGGGGGGTGGTGACAGAGGAGGAGATGATGGTGGAGATGGTAGAGGAGGTGGCTAAGGTCGGCAAGGAGATAGAGGGAGATTGGATCAGGTGAGGAGAGGAGATAAGGGAGGTGATGGTGGTAATAAGGGGATATGGGTGGAGAGAGCTACGCAACAAGCTGCGATGGATAGGGGAAGAGGAGGTTTGGCTATCAGACCTGGGGGTGAGGAGAGGGTTGGGGAGGTGATGGTGGTAGTGGGAGGGTATGATGATGTGTGATGACTGGCCCAGAGGAGGAGGTCAGATATTTTACCTCTACCTACAATGAGGACAGGTAGGGGATAGGGGGTTACCCCTTCATAGGTACCCTTGCAGATGCGGATTCCGACGCATGCAGAGGATGCACAGATTAGATCGTTGTAGTTGTCAATGTAGCACTTGTAGACATAGTTGTTGGTGCATCAATGTCGGATTACTCAGCTAACCATAGAGCGTGATATTGAGATCGAGCGGCAAGGTCAAGCAGAGGAGCTTGCAACGATTTTGCAGAGAGCTGCAGCAAGTGGTCCGATGAGAGACACGTTGAGAGAGCTGGCTTTGAGAGCCAAGGAGGTGGAGTACTATAGAAGACATTATGAGGATGCGGTGCCAAGAGAACGCCAAGTGCAGAGTTTTACACAGTCAAGATCTAGTCAATCTCGAGAGACTGGGTCGAGGATGGAGAGCAGAGGTGTGACAGGGCCTCCTAGATAAGATCCACCTGGAGATCCAGGTGTTGGGACATCTGCAGCGAGACCGTCGCCTTCAGGAGATAGTCATACCTGAGAGACATTGTCTCTGTTGTATTTTGATCATTGTATTGGCACAAACATGACATATTTTATATATTGATCATTCTTTGAGATATATATATATATATATATATATATATATATATATATATATATATATATATATATATATATATATATATATATATATATATATATATATATATATATATATGACACCATTTTCTTTGATCCTCATGTGATGTGTTATGGATTATGCTTTCTATATGATTTTTTATTATTCTATGATGATGCAATGCTTAGATAGATGCATGTGATGTGATATGTGATGAATATGATGTGATAATGCAGGATGTTGTGAGATGTATCTTGAAAATGAGATGTATGATATGATATACTATGAGATGTATTGTGAAAATGAGATGTATGATAATGATATGCTTGTGAGATGTATCTTGAAAATGAGATGTACGATATGATATGCAACTAATTGAAAAATGATATGCAAGTAATTGATTTTGAGCATCCTCATTCTACATTTGTCATCCCTGTATAGCCACATGTTGTTTGCTTTCTTTGTATGTATCATCATTGAGCATTGATTTGTTTTGGGATATGTTGAAAATTTATACAAGCATAATGGTATAATTGAACCATAATGACCTGGGAAAAATTTACATGATTTTTGATTTTGCAAGATAGCACAAGCGTCAAGGTATAATTGAACCAGGATGACCTAAGTGCGGATTGCATAAAAACAGACAAGATTAAATCATTTGTATGCATGATGTGGAATCATGTCTTCAGTGATATGCTATGAATCACGTCGCGAGACAAGTATCGACACAATACAGATGATTGCCTCACAGATAGAAAAACTAAGAAAATATTGGAGTCCCCTACGACATTTTCTAGCTTTGAAGCATTTGTTGAGAAAATTTAGAGGATCCAACAATTCAAAAATTTCAAGTGCAAAAATAGTCAAAACTTTATGCAAGATGCAACATTGGATACTTCAGAAAATCATCCATCATATTTTGTGAATCTTGTTAAGCGATCAATGTTTTGCTTTGTGATTGTGCGAGTGATTGTTTGTTGGATATGAAGTTCTGAGTTTGCGACAAGTTTTGACATTTCAAACATGTTGCAAGCTTTGATTACTGCCCCTAGTCAAGTGTACTTCTTAATGTGGATATGTACAATGATTACCAAACCATGGTGAGATGCGGTGAAAGGATATGCAGATAAACTAGGATAGTAACTACGCTAAGTATGGCCTGGATGGATATTGTGATAAAAATGTCAGGCGATGGTCAATAGTGCTGTTACTGCAAATATAATGGTATGGATATAGATAGAGGAGCCGTCCTCTCACAATAGCGCCTGTTGCCAGGTTTTCACCAATTGCTTTTATTGTACCTTTTTATTTACCTTTTTCTTGATTTTTTTATTTTTTTTATTTTTTTGACTTTTTCATGCATTAGAGTACTCAAGTGTAGTATTTCTTCAGATGAATGTTGTTAGTTGGTTCATTGAGCAGATCTCCATCTAAAGTTGTTAGCTGATAGGTGCCTGATCCATAGGCTGATATGATGACATAGGGACCTAACCAATTAGGTTCAAATTTCCCTTTCTTTTCCCGATCCTGCTAATTCTTAGGATTTTCCTTGAGTACTAGGTCACCAATTTTAAAAATTCTGGGAATGACCTTGTGGTTGTAGCTCCTACACATACATTGCTGATAGGCTTTGAGATGAGTGTAGGCACATTGACGTCTTTCATCTAGAAGCTTGAGCTCTTGCAGTCAGTTAACTCAATACTCTTCATTTGGGATTAATCCTTTCAAAAAGACTCTGAGAGATGTAATTTCTACCTCCAAGGGTAAAATTGCTTCTGATCCATATACCAATGAATATGGTGTAGCTCCTGTAGGTGTGCGGATGCTAGTTCTGTAGGCCCAAAGTGTTGGATTGAGTTGTATATGCCAATCTTTGCCTGTATCATTCACTGTTTTTTTTGGAATTTTCAATATTGTTTTGTTGGATGCTTCTGCCTGACCATTCCCCTATGGGTATTAAGGTGAGGAAAAACGATGTTGGATTTTGATTTTTTCACATAGTTCTCGCACATCTTGGTTTTTGAAAGGTCGTCCATTATCTGTGATGATGGAGCTTGGAATGCCATATCTGCAGATCAGATAATTTAGGATACAAGAGGCAATTTGTTTCCCAGTTACTATGGTCATGGGGACTACTTCTATCCATTTGGTAAAGTATTATGTTGCAGTTATAATGAACTTGTGTCCATTTGAAGATGAAGGATGAATTTTTCTGACCAAGTCTAGTCCCCACTGATAGAAGAGCCAGGATGTTGTGAATGGCTGCAGTTCCTGTGTTGGTGCATGTATAAGATTGCCATGGATTTGGCATTTAAGACACTTCTTTGCAAAGTGATAAGAGTCTTTTTCCATTATTGACCAGTAATATCCCATTCTTAGAAGCTTTTTAGCAAGAGTAGTACCACTTGAATGTGTGCCATAGATACCTTTGTGAAGCTCATGTAAAGCGGAGTCAGATTCATTATGATCAAGACAATGAAGAAGAGTACCATCTAGACCTTGACGGTACAAAGTATCAACAATAAGAGTATAACAGGCGGCTTGCTGAATAAAGTTGTGTTTTTGGTTTCAGGATAGGTCAATGGGTAGGATATTGTTCTTAAAATAGTCGTAGATGGGTCCATATAATGGAGAGTCAGAACTGGTCAAGGTATAGATAACATGGGATTCTGAATGGTCATATGCTGAGGAGAACAATTGCTCTACTAGAAACTCATAACAATTTTGTTGCTCTAGAATTTGCAGTAGTGAAGCAATAGTAGCCATGGCATTAGCTGCTTTATTATCCAGCCTTGGTATTTGCTCGAAGGTGATGTGTACAAAATATTTCTTAAAATCATCTACCATTCGTTTGTATAGTAGCAACTTGTTGTTCTTTGTCTGATAGTCATTTTTGATTTGATTGATGACTAGTTGTAAATCTCTGTAGACTTTTAATTCTGTGATCCTCCATTCTACGGACATTTTGATGCCTATAACCAATGCCTCATATTCAACAATGTTATTTGTGCATGGAAACATAAGCCTATATGATCTTGGTATAGTGTGTCCTTCAGGAGTGATAAATAGAATGCTAGCACTCGAGCCATGTTGCGTGTAGGATCCACAAAAATATAAGGTCCATTGTTTGGTGGAGATAGCAAGAAGGCCTCTGTCAAAAAATTCAATCTCCATAGTTTGTTTTCCAAGTAGTGGTGCTTCTGCCAGTTGATTTGCAATTTCTTGTCCTTTGATAGCTCGTCGTTCAATGTAGTGGATATCAAATTCACTGAGGATCATGACCCACTTAGCCAATCTGCCTGTAAGAGTTGCTTTACTGAGTAAATATTTGAGAGGATAATTTTTGCAACCAGCTTAATTGTGTGAGCTATCATGTAGTGTCAGAATTTTTGAGAGGCAAATACCACTGTTAGACAAGCTTTCTCAATGAATGTATAGTTGAGTTCATATCCGTTCAATGTCTTGCTGATATAATAGATAGCTCGCTCTTTGCCTTGTTGATCTTCTTGTGCTAACAATGCCCCCAGTGATATGTCTATTGTTGAAATGCAGAGAATGAGTGGCTTCCCTACTATTAGTGGTACTAGAACTGGTGGGTTCATTAGATACTACTTGATTTGATAGAAGGATTTTGCACATTTGGCTTTCCATATGAACGGTACATTTTTATGTAGCAAATGATTGAATGAGGGACTTTTATCTGCTAGTTGAGTGATGAATCGCTTGATTGATTGGAGTCATCCTTGTAGAGATCTAAGCTGGCTGATGTTCTTTGGTGGTGGCATCTCCATAATGGCTTGTACCTTTGCTAGATCCACTTCAATACCTTTAGCTGAAACTATGTATCCTAGTAATTTTCCTAATGTAACCTCGAAGACACACTTCTTAGGGTTGAGCCTGACTTGGAATTTTTCCAATCTATCAAAAATATTTTCTAAGATGCTTAAATGTTCTACTCTAGTGAAGGATTTAGCTAGTAAATCATCTACATAGTCTTCCATGAAGGTATGCATCATGTCATGAAATATTTTTGTCATTGCTCGTTGATAAGTTGCTCTTGCATTCTTTAAGCCAAAAGGCATGACATTCCAATAGTACGTTCCCCATGGATAGGTAAATGTTGTTCTGTCTTGATCCTCTGGGGCTATCTTGATTTGATTATATCCTAAAAAACCATCAATTAATGATAGCATTGCATGGCCTCCTGTGAGGTCTACAATTATGTCGATACTGGGCAAAGGAAAGTCGTCCTTTGGACAAGATTTGTTGAAATCTCTGAAATAAGTGTAGATTGTGATACTGCCATCTGGTTTTGATACTGGTACAATGTTGGAAATCCATTCAACATAGTTGATAGGTCAAATAAATCTAACGTCTAATAGTTTCTTCAATTCAGCTTTAACTATGAGTGCGACATGTGGATTCATTTTTCGTAGTTTTTGCTTGACTAGCTTAGCTCTTGGAGCAATGGACAAGTGATGCATGATTAATTGTGGATCAACCCCGGGCATATCTACATATGACAAGGCAAAGTTGATTTGCTTTTCTTTAAAAAAATTTGATAAATTCTGATCTTTCTGCTTCTGTCAGAGATTCTACAAGGTGTATAGTTTTGGTTGCTTCTATAGTACCAATGTTGATTGATTGAGTGGGCTCAATCAATATGGGTGATCGCTCATGAGAATGCTCAGGAAGAGTGTCAAGTCTCCCATCCTTAGGTGCCTTAAAAGGTTTTCACCCTCAGATGCGTCCTTAATTTTTACTTTTGTGTGATCTATTGTTGCCATTGACTGGTTTTCAGTAGTAGATCTTTTAGTTTGCTCATTTTTGCGACTGAGAGACTTGGCACTCCCCTGGTTGCAGACATCATTACTTTGTTCACTGGTAGAGTTTGTTTATGGGTTAACGGTACATAAATAATGGATAATGGATTCATCATTTGAGAAAATTGGTATATCATGAGTTTCAGGTTCGTCCTAGTCTATGAGGTCAGGAAAGATAAGTGGTAAGGAATCATTAGGTGGATCAAGTTCGACTGCTGTAAGTGTCATAATGGAAGTATCATCGTGATTGGCTGGGGTGTTAGAGAAGTTAAGGATTTTGTCGAGGTCTTTGATGGTATCATCTTTCGTATAGACTTGCGCATAATGTTGCTCCTCTTTTTCCTTGGCGTCATAGATATTTTGTAGACCAATTTCAAGTGGTCTAGATTCTGTGCTGCATTCTTCTTGAGAGATGGGTGTATTACTGTTATTTGCACAAATATCTTCAGTAATATTAGAACAGCTGCCCCATTCATATTCATTGGAATTAGTCTCAGAGGTATTATCCCAGATTCTAGCAGTGCTATGAACTGGTATGTTGCAGGGTGAGAACAAATCTTTGATAATTGAGACAAGTTTGATAGTTTTCTCTGATTCTGTGTCAGATCCTATTTCCACTCTTTGCATTTGTTCATATGCTATCTCTCCTCGGGGAGGAATGATGTAATCCAGAGGTGATTCTTCTTTGTTGGATATTGGTTCTTGAATATGATGTGCTTCTGCAGTAGATGCTTCCTTCTTTTGATTGATAGGCTACTTTTGACATTGCTCTCATTCTTGATGTTCACGTTCTTTACGTATTATCTTAGCTAACTCAAACACAGCCTCCTGCCAGAAGTCTTCTTTGAATTTCTTCTTTTCTTTCCACTGGGGTTTTTGATATTTGCGTGGTGCCCTCTTTGGTAGTAGAGTGAGTTCAAAGCCCAATCCTTTTTTGTCTTTACTGAATTGTGAAGGAGGATCTAATAGTTCTATGACGGCTTCCTTTCGCTTACCAATAGGTCCTTTTCCATTGTATCCCATTTGCTACATGATCAAGTAGCCTTTTCCATATAGGTGTGTTGGTATAGCTACTTCCACAGTAGCTGCTCTGTCTTCTTCCTCATCTTTGTATAGCCAACTAAGGATGTCCTTTTCCTCAGATTCATGTGCCAGAGTGCTGAGTTGGATGAATGTGTCATCAAACTTGGTGATGGGGTGAGTTGCTTGATGTGTTGATGCTATAGGTAATCCATGAGATCTAGGTGATGTTGGTAAGTTGGCCAAACACATGGGTTCCAAAGAGTATTCTCCCATGCCTTGTTCTTTGATCTTCATTTTCTGCTTGAAATCTCTAGGTAATGATTTAGACTTTTCTTGTTGAAGATTTTGTGCTGATGAATTTTGTTTCTCTCTATTATGTGGAACCAAGCTGTCTTGGGCTGCCCCCATAGCATTACAATACTGAAATGGATTATGATCAGCTGATATAGAAACCTCCTGCCCATTGTAGGGGAATTTGACACACTGGTGATATGTAGAGGGTACTGCTTGCATTTCATGTATCCAGGGTCGACCCAATAGGATATTGTATGTGAGGTCTATGTCTAAGACCTATCACATAGTATCCTTTCATATTGGTCCTACCTGAATTGGCAACACCACCATTCCTTTAGATGATCTTTCTTCATCATTATACGCCTTTATAGTGATCCTTTTGCATGGATCAATAGATTCCTCAGAGAAGCCTAATGCACAGATAAGTTTTATGGTACAAATATTAAGTCCAACTCCTCCATCTATTAATACTCGTTTAACTCGGTGTTTATAGACCATGACTTCAATATAGAGTGGAGTATTATGTGGATGGCTCAAGGAGATATTATCATGCTCAGAAAAGGTGAGGTTATGAGGTCCTGTCATATGAGCCACCATGGCTTGGAATTTGTCAGCGTCCAGATCTTGAGGTACATTTGTTTCTAATAATGCTTGTTCCAATATATCTCTGTGTTTTGGCGAAAGTTTCAGCAACTCAAGTATAGATATTTGAGTAGGAGTTTTGCGTAGTTGACTAACTAGATCATATTGAATTTTGGGTATAGTGTTTGTTGTTGACATATGTCCCTTCAAGACACATTTTTGAGCTCTAGTTGTTACATTGACAGATTCATGTTCACGCCTGTCTTTGATTGTGATAACATTGACTTGATTGTCTTCAGCTAATATGTGATTGATGGTGTTATTATATATGCGATTGATACGAGCCCCACATGTATCATTTGAGGTTGAAGCTCCATCCTTGTTGTAGTTTGGAAGAGGATTTTTGAAAGCTCCGTGGTCACCATTTGTTTTGAGACCATCGACCGTTAAATCACCTCTATTGATCATGTCCTAAACAATGTTTTTTAGCCTCATGCAATCATTTGTTTGATGACCTTTGTTGCGATGAAAATCACAAAAGTGTGAGTCATTCCACCAGAGTGGTTTGATTTGTGGTTCAAAGTTGCTGATTACGGGTAAAGAGATAATTTTGTTTTCCCGGAGTTCTCTGAATGCTGACTCCAGTGATTGCCCTAGTGGTGTATAAATGAGTTTCAAAAAGTTGTTTGTGTTACCTCGTGAGTTTAGATTAGGTCCTCTATTGGTGTTATTGTTTTGGGTATTGTTGGTGTTGTTTGTGTCGAGTTGATCATGATTGGTATTTGGTGCATAAGCGTTAGTGCTTGGGTTAGCACCTTTGGGATTCTTTGTAGCTTGACGATTACCTGATAACGCAAGCACATGTTGCTTTGATTTTGGATCATTTGATTCAGTTCCTGCTTCATTTCCATTGTTTTTGTTTCTAGTCCATAATCTGAATTTGTCCAAGTTGTTGTTGTTTTGGTTGTTGTAATTGGATGAACTTGTTTCTTCTTTGAAAAATTTCAACATTCCCTTTTTGACACATGCCTCTTCTACTTGGATGCCATTCTCAATCAATTTTGCAAAAGATGGTATGCATTGGAGTTTGAGTTTGTAACTCATCTCACTATTCAAGTTGTCGATGAAAATTTCCATATTTTCCTTTTCGGTTACATCACGAGGATATCTCGAAACCATACGCTGCCAACATTGAAAGTCTTGGCATTATGTGAACCGGCATGAAGACATAATGATATTGTATGTTGTCATTGATGTCAATAGGTGACATGGTGTGAACCGACACATGTGATAGGTGAAAAGAGAGAGGAACCGTCATATGTATGAACGAGTTTATATGCCAAAGTGAAGTAGTATATATATTCAAGGTGAACCGGCATGTCAAGGTGAACCGACATGTAGTTATGGGAACCGGCACATGGAAGCATTGTATGACTATCGGTTGGTAGGTAGTTTCCACTTCAGGATTTTCAGTTGGAGTACCTCAAGTCTATGTGACTCAACCGATGATCTTTGTGTGATGAGTTAGCAGTATAATGGAGGATAGATCATGTTGCCACGTAAGCTCTGTTCACGTGAAGGATCTTGCATGAAGATGACTATTCCTATCTACCTCGGGAATGTGCGAAGTCTATCAAACGGTGATAACATGTGATGGGTTATCAACCACCATGGAATCGGTGGAAAATGGACGATGGAGAATGTCTTGAGATCGATTCAAGATTGTTGCATTTAATGCAGTATGATTCAACGGTTAGGATTGAATCGCTTGAATTGCTTAACCTAACAAGTTTAGGGTTTAGGGTTTTTTCTACCAACCTGTATGTTTCCTATAAGGTTGATGTTGTGTTTCTTTCTTAGGTTGTTGGCAAAAGTTGTGAATGTGTATCCAAGGGAAGTGATACATGACTCTTGCCAGACCAAAGGAGAGAAGGGATACATGCAAAGTAAATGTGCAGAAGGAGAAGAGGAGCCTAAATGGATCTGCATTGGCATTAAGTGTTGTTATCAGATCATTGTAATTCCTGTTGATCTCTAACCACTTCAACAGTTGTAAAATCCCCTAACAAGGTAGCCTTAATTGGCTTGTTGCAAAATCCTCTAATAGGGTGGTCTTAATAGGCTTGATTCAAATTCTTTAACCAGGTAACTCAAGGTTAATGAGTTCTGAGAAGCTATAGAGCTTAGGAGATCCTTTCAGCTATTGAGTTCTTGAAATCCTCTAACAAGGTGACCCTACCGGGTTTAACCCTTAACCGGGTATTATAGCTATCCCTTAACCAGGTGATCCCTAATAGGATTGGTTCCTAGCAGAACCTATTGTAATGTCTTTAACCAGACAAGGCTCCTAACAGAGCGGACTTCTAAAGAGTTCAAAAAGCAACTTGTGGGTATTCATCCCCACCGTAGTTTTTCCCAGTTGGGTTTCCATGTGAAAAATATGTGTGTCATGTGAAATGCTTTTGTCTTGTGATGCTTTGTTTTACCTGTTAAGCATATGAAGGTTCTATGTTTTATGCGTGTCTATAAAACATATTGAACTCACTGTTGTGAAGATCTGATGATTAAGTTTACTTGTTTATGCATGAGAATATAATGATACTGTAGTTTTGTGTTAAATGAAAAGCTAAGTGTACAACTGGTCAATGCTTGTTTTAGACACTCTTGGCTTTACCGGTTGCAGTCTATGTTGATTAAGTATTCATGTTTGCCAGTCGTTTGGAGTATTTGCTATCAAACCGGTTTTGGACTGTATTTGTGTTTGTACTGATTCACTCCCCCCTCTCTGTACTGGTTTGGTACTAGTGATTCATCATTGAGTTATCAGAAAGAATACCATGAATGTTTCATTGTTTTTCTGTTTGGTGTTACAGACGTCTAACATGGTGATAGCATGTTGAATGTTATAGCAATATTGAGTTATGAATTTGTTGACCAGTTTATCGAATGATCTAACGGGACGTGTGATTTTGGATAACCATTCCATTGTTTGTCCTCCCAAGCTTCTTGGGAATAACTTCATCAAATAGGTATTATCATGAGCGAATTCAGGCTCATTGTGCAAAATTCTCGAACATGATCACGGGGATCACTTTTCCCATCATATTTGTCAAATTTGGGAATTTCTGAGTTTGGAGAAAAAGGTACCATGTTCAATCTTCTATCAAACAGATAAGGATAAATTTGAGTTAAGGAGTACTGTACTGTTGTACCTTGTTGCATGTCTTGCATTTGTCTTTGCAACATTTGCATTTGTTGAGTAAGAGAAATCAAAGGTGCATTATTTTGCCGAGGGAAGAATTCTTCTCTTGCATTAATTCTAGGCTGAAATGGTGTATGGAATGGTATGTTTTTCTCGAGGATGTTTTTCTCAGGTATATTTTTCTCTTGTAGATTTTGTTTAGGAATATCCTGCTCAGGGTCACATGCCTCTTCTTCTCATTGTCGTTCTTGATATTCGTAATGTTGAGATCTTGTTTTAAAAATGTCCGTGTCAAAGTCTTTAAGAATTTTAACCCCTTTGCTTATGAGCATGAGTAGGTATTTTTCCTTGTCATTTTCCACGAGTCATTCCACAAGTTTTTGAAACGAAGTGCTCTCTTGACATTCTTGAAGAGGTTCTTCAGAAATTTTGGTGTCCTCTAGATTTTGATGCTCGAAAGGATTTGATAATCTTCGATTCATGCTGGTTTCTGATTGCATTTCGCTTTGTTTGTTTCGTTGAGAGTGAGTAACGATGGGCATCTAGTAGAAGCTCTCTGTGACAAAGGGAATGAATTCTTCTTCAATGTTTTGTTCAGGGGTTGGTGGTTCAAATCGGGGTATGTTATAAGTGATGCACTCTTCAGGAAAGAAGGCTGGATTAATCTTCCCTCCTTGATTTATGCGTTGATTGAATGCTGATTTTTGACAAAATGCCCTACTCCTCAAGGGTTCCTTCTCAAATTCGTTTGTTTTGTTTTGAAGATATAATCGTATATGACGAAGGAATGTGTGATAAGATTTGAAGAGTTGACGAATGATGTATAAAAATTTATTTCTTTTGAAAAGTTTTGAAGAACTTGGTTGTTGTTTCTTCAACTTAGTGTTATGATAAATATTCCTTCTTCTTAGAATATGAGAATTAGTCATGAACAAGTGATCAATGGTTTCCTTTGATTTATTTTTGGATTTAGTTTAGCTTGTTTTAGAAACTCAAGTTTTACTTTATCAAAGTGAAGGTTTAGATGCCCCTTCACGACAAAGTGTGTCAAATGATATGGAATACGAGCTTTCCTGATATGGAAACTCGATTTGACAACTTAGAGATTTTTTTTTGAAACAAGTGTGTTTTGGGATAAAAATCCGTTTGATTTAAAGGACCTGTTTGCTACTTGTGATGATGTTTGTCGATTTTGATAGGATAAATATGTTTATCTTGCGACTAGCTTCAGATTTTAGGCAATTTTGCTTGATGGAAACTTGCTTTTAAAAATAGCTTTTGATACTCTGTTTTTGGTTTTTTGATTGATGAAGTTCAGGCTGATGAAGGGAAGCTTCCGAAATTGTTCTCAAAATTTTCCAAATTGACCTCTGTTTTGCCCACTGTTTTTCTGGTTTTAACTACGAGCTAAAACAGAGACGCAATGCGCTATGAAAACTTCTCTATGCGCTAGAGAAAAGATGCTACATGCTACGTTGCCACATGATATGCGCTAACTAGTTAATTTTGCTCATCTTTGGTTTAAAAGGCCATGCGCTAATATGGGCCTCCTATGCACTAATAGTTAAACCCTACGCACTAAAGTTTGATTTCTACGTGCTAAGCTGATGCTTCAACGCGCTAAACTATTTTCAAGACACGCTAACTGTCATTGCTTGTTTTTAGATTCTGGTGGAGTGCTACTGTTAAAACTTTATGCACTAAAGAGAAGATTTAATGCGCTAAAAGATGGTTCCTATGCTCTAAGAAGTTTCTCTTACGCACTAAATTGCCCTAAAAAAATATTGACTTGGCTGCTTTTAAGTAATTTTGGAAATTTTTTGCCTTGAGTTCTTAGTGCTGATAGATGATTTTTTGAAATAACAAATGAAAGCACGACACCACAGAGACAACTATTTTGCTTAATCTAAACAATAAGTATATGTTCTGTGAGGATGTGTTCAAATCCCCAATGTTTCAACAGGTTTCGGTACAACATGCATTTTAATCAGACTCTTTATTCAAAGGTCATAAACAATATCATAGCCCACTAGTCTCGATACTCTGTCAGCTCAAACAACCGTGTCATCCCCTAGGGGGCGCCCATTTTTTTGCCTTTTATCAAAAATTAACCCAAAGTGAATTGCTTCACAATTGAGTAGTTATCTTGGGAGATATATGGTGAACGATCTTGGGGGCGGATTCTTCCCCACCCTTGCACTATGATATTGCAAATGTTTGATTATTGACTCAGTTCAAAGTTTCTATGCTAAGATTCATAATCAAGCTTCCTGTTCGGTCGTCAGTGATAAACTCCCTCAGGAGACTTCCCAACCTTTAGAACAAAGGCTTTACATATCTCAAGGATAGTAGGGGAAGGCTAATCGCTGCGTGCAACTGTTGAAAAAGACTTTCATCACTTTTCACTTTTGATTATAGTGGGTTGGAACACTTGGCTTCAAAGTTGTTTCCCACTTAGGTCTTTCCCTTCACACCAGTCAAAAATGGCTTTAAGAGTTTTTCAACCCCTTGGGAAGGCAGGCCTGCTAAAGGATTTATTGCTTGAATTAAAGAAAGTTTTAAGAGTGGTTTGACTTTTTGATCACCCAATTAAGGGGAGAACATATACATTCCACTTTCGAGACAAAGCACACAAGTTCTTTTTAGCCCTTCAAAGTAATGATTTATTAATCCTATATGGAGATGTTGCTCCACGAAAACATGGTGTTCTTTTTAACTTTTCAAGGTAATGATTTTCTAATCTTAAAAGAAGAACTTGGTCAATAAAATGAACACGATGCTTCGTCAACAAAAGAAATCGAGTGAAAGGGGAAGATCTTCCCTCTTTAATTGCAAAACAAAAGACTTTTGAGACTTTGTGATTCTTTTCCTTGCTAAAACCTACAATGGATCCTTTTATACACCAAAGGATGGTGAAGTTCTTGTGAATCCCTTTGTTTGCAAAACTTGAAAAAATTTGATTTGTTCTTTTTAAAACCCAATTTGAATTTTTTTTTTTTATGAAAAGCAAGGAAAATTTTGCTTTGTGGTTCTTTTTAAAGCTCAAACAAAAGTGAGTTTAATTTTAACAAGAATCAAAAAAGGAAATTTATATCTTAAACAACTTAACTAAGTTAGTAAAAACTTAAACTATTTAATGATTCTAAAATTAAGCTCCTTTCTGTAAGAAATTTGTTAGAACCCTGCAAAATAACAAGTAACATTGTTAGAAAACTTGTGGACTTCAACAAGTCTAATTTATTTTACATTCGGTTACAGTTGTTTTGCCTCTGTCTATGATGCGCTATAGAGAAAACTGTACGTGCTATAAGGTAATCCGGATGCGCTATCGAAAAGGCCCGACGCGCTCAACTGTGCTTCAGATGCGCTACTCTGTTTTTCTCCTGTGTCGATACCTACATGAAAGTATTAGTGGGGACAATGCGCTAAGGTAAAGACTGCATGCGCTAGAGAATAGACCCCATGCGCTAAACAGTGCGCTGGATGCGCTAAAAGATCCACCAAATGCGCTAAGGGATGTCCCCTATGCACTAATTCTTATTTCTCGTGTACCTGCAAAAGTGTTTATTCTTGAAAACTGATTTGATTAATAGGGTAGTGCCCCACGGTGGGAGCTAGAAATGTATGCAGGAAAAGCGGGGCGATCAAACTTAAAATGCAAAAATTATGTTCAAAGAGGCTTGTCCACACACCCACGTGACTTCTTGGTGCAAGTTATGGAGTCATGAAGAATGACTCAACTTCCTAAGGATGGTTCCATGGTTCTCTATCTCACAAGGTCCCTCAAGCCAATATCTTTGCTCTCAGATCACTGAGCAAAGTGGCTTAGGAATGACAAATGCAAGAACGAGGGATGCTTATGATTGATTTAGTTATGAAAATGCATCCTATCTATGCATGATTCTTCAAATGCAATAAACTAGATTATAAGATGGCAAGATTAGTAGCAATACTATCCTAACATGATATTCTAGTTTATGAGTTAAGCTAATGATAAAGGAAATAGTCTAAAATGCTTATTAGATTTATTCCTATAACAAAGAGAAGCTAGATGTGTTAATAAAATTAAGTATAAATGAGATACTAAAGCTTCCATGGATCCTTCAAATGGAGGAATGAGAGCTCTATTTATAGTGAAAATAGGGCAATGGATGGTCAGGATTGAAAGAGTTAATCAAGGGTCAAGTTTGAAAGTTGTCAATCCATGTTTTCAATTTTCACCAATAAAATGGTGACAATTGTCAACATAAGGCTGGTTGAGAGGAGAGGTAAGAAGTATTAAATGCTTGAGAAGACCTCATGGTTACCCTAGGAGGTAAGGGTTAAGGTTAGGTTAGGGTTATCCAATGGATAAAGGTTTTACCCAAGGGGTAAACTCTTGTGCAAAAGTTAAAGGAATAACCATGGTCAAAGCAATAAATGCTTGATGAGACCCTTGGGTTAGATGGAGGTTAAGTTAGTAAAAAAGTCTCTAACCATGCCACTAAGGGTTAGTTAACCATTAATAGTTTGAAGAATTTTGGGGACAAATTTGTAAGAGTCCTTCCAAATTTGGGGGTATTCAACAAGTTAGCTTGTTCAATGGATAAAGACTTTAATGCCTTTTGAAAACTTTAATCCAAATTTGAGAAGTGACCTCCTCAAATTTAGGGAAAGGGGATATGGATGAATTTAGGCTAATTGATTAGGATTAGATGGATTCTAGAAGAAATTAGGAATAGGGTTAGGAGGCAAGTGGGAGATGTAGGAAAATGCAAGTGGGTGAGGGAAAATAGAATTAATTAAAATAAATTATTTTATTTCAATTTGGTTGCAATTTGGGAAATTGAATAAATTAGATTTATTCAATTTGGGGTAAACTATTAATTAAATGTAAATTTAATTAAAAGGTAAGAAGAAGGGTTTTAATTGAATAAAATGATTTATTCAATTAAATGACATAAAGGGCTTAAGTGAATTTAACTAAATAAATTGAATAATTTACTTAATTAAATAGAGGAATGAGAATAAAATGAACATTAAATATTCATTTAGGAATATGGTCATTTTTATACGTCTACACATACATCACACTTAGTTGTCAAGGTTTTTGAACTTGTGATGACTACATCCATTTTCCCTGCTTTAAGACTGAGCTTTTGGTTGAGTGAAGACTACTAAAAGTCATTTGTGATGAGATTGTGTTGTGCAATAAGAGTTTTGGTTCCCTAAAGTCTTTAGTTTACGAGATGATCTAAAAATGAGGTTACCAGTTGTAGACACCTAAAATTGTCATGTCTAATTAAATAAATATCTTTATTTATTTAATTATTTTAGCCTAATTATTCTATTAATTAAATAAATCTTTATTTATTTAATTAATTCATTTATCCTCTTCTAGCCTTATTTCTCATTTAAATAAATAATTTTATTTATTTAAATTATCCTTTTCCTAAATTAAATAAATATCTTATTTATTTAATTGATCCCACTTCCTCTATTAATTAAATGAATATTTATTTATTTAATTAATTCATTAACCTTTTCTACCCATGACACATGTCATTCATCTCTTAATTCATACACTACCTACCCTCTTATTATTTTCTTATTTTCTCTACCTACCCTCTAATCATAGTCGACCTCTTTTACACCTCTCAATCTTACCCCTTCATTTCATATAGTGTCTTCTATATAAGGAGATGCTTCCTTCATTAGCAAACCCTCAACTATGCACCTTGACTACAATCTCAACTATACATTCAACCCCCGACTACACTTTCGAACTTGCATATGAAATCAATCCTACTTGCAACCATATTTCCGTTCTTTGTTGAGCTCTTGTGCACATATAAAATCTGAGAGCAAATATATCAAGCAAGATCAATGGAGATAGGAAGAATGGAGATCCAAACCTTATTGGACATGTGATGGTATAATCTTTGTGATTTCATTTGATTTGCATTGTCTTAGGTAATCTTCATATGTTATGGTGGATCTTTGTTGTTGTTAGGCTAAGGTTTTGTGGTTGAATTCATTTAGTTTTTCAATTATTGTTAATCCGTTCTTTGTTGAGCTCTTGTGCACATATAAAATCTGAGAGCAAATATATCAAGCAAGATCAATGGAGATAGGAAGAATGGAGATCCAAACCTTATTGGGCATGTGATGGTATAATCTTTGTGATTTCATTTGATTTGCATTGTCTTAGGTAATCTTCATATGTTATGGTGGATCTTTGTTGTTGTTAGGCTAAGGTTTTGTGGTTGAATTCATTTAGTCTTTCAATTATTGTTAATCCATTTTCACCATATACACCAGTTTTGGTTTATTCACATATTTCTTAATGTTGTCAACTTGTCAATAGGTAGGCTCCTCTCAAGGTCCATAGGGTAGATATTCTGTTATAACTTGAATATAGGGATAAAGTCCACTTATGTACTTCAAAATTTCGGACACCTCTATTTCGTATGATTCACACTGAAAACATTCATGCCACTCATTTTTGTAGTAGGAAGTTGAAGCAATCACCGGTTAGGAGGGACCTTAAAGAGATAAATCCAGACCGGTCGGCAGGACTAACACAATGGAAACACAAAGATATGATGGAGGCAATGCAAAACATATTGATTTATTTCATGAAAAATTGATTACAACCAACTAGTAACAATCGGGTTATAGCATAACCGACTCATAGGCCTGGTAGAACATACAGAATAGGTCACAACCAGGACCTTGAATCTTAAGATTTATCTTCTATGCTTAGTCTAGCTAATTGATTCTTCAATTGATCACATTCTAATGCGCAATTACAATTATATATACGATCCAAAGGATTCGGTCGGCCAAAAAAGGGATCAAAAGCCGAAGAACAAGACCTAACATGTAAATTCAACAAGGTCATCCCCACCAAGAGATTCCTCCCGAAAATCCAAAGGATAAAACATAGATCGCAGGAAAAGGTCAACCACACGCCAAGGATCATTGGAATCAACTCCCAAGGCTCTGCAAGATTCGGAAGGGGTTCCGGTAGATCACCAAAATAGGTCCAGGTAGCTGGTAACAAGAAGCTATCAATTGGTAACATGAAACTGTCAAGGAAACCGATAGCGATAACTTGTTGAAAAAATGATCCAAATGCGATGCAGTTTGAAACTAAGGAATATGATCAAGTCTTCAATTAGAATCCAATTCCATAGGATCCGGTGAGCCAAAACTAGGACACACAGAAAGAAAAGATGAAACTACAAATAGAAAACAAAACATAAAGGAAAGTGTTTTTGGTTGATGCAAGATTGCTATGAACTGAAATGCCCCTGCATCAGACATCAAGGGTTATTGAAAAAGTGCGTCTCTCACTTTGTTGGGGTCAAAGGAAAACCAAGGCGGTCTACCTTTGCTTGAGAAATCCAAGATGAATCTTCAATTGGTCTATACTTCCACTTCACAAGATACTCCTTATACTGACTGCTCTGGGTACTACGCCCAATCTTACTGTCCAATTTTTTTTCAATCTGATCCAGTTCCTTTCGGGGTAACTATTTCTCCAAGTCTGCAATATTGTCCTCACTGAATTCTGTTTCATGATACTCATGAAGATCTGCAATGTTAAATACAGGTGAAATACTTAAGCTATCCGGTAACTCCACTTCATATGCATTTCCAAAACTGAACTTCCTCAAAATCCTACAAGGTCCAAACTTTTTCATTTGCAACTTGTTATAAGTTCTAACTGGGAATCTCCCTTTTCTTAGATATACCATCACTTCATCGCCAACTTCAAATTCCTTATGTCTCCTATTCTCATCTGCCTTCTCCTTATATTTTCTATTCATGTACTTCAACTACTGCTTAACTTGAATATGCAAGGTTGCCATGTGATCTGCAAATTCTATTGCTTCTGAACTTCTCTGGTCTTCACTGCTAATATCTCTTAATTCTGATATACCTCTAAGATGCACTCCGGTAACAATCTCAAAAGGTGTTCTTCTGGTATTCCTATTTACTGAATTGTTGTAGGCAAACTCTGCTTGAGCAAGGATCAAATCCCAACTTCTAGTTTTAACTCCAACTAAACATGCTCTTAGGTAATCCATGCAATCTCACTATTTCCTTGAAAAATGGGTCTGCTACATGTAATGCATCTGATGTCTTCTTACAAAGAATGAAATGAGCCATTTTCGAGAATCTATCCACTACCACAAATATAGAATCATTCCCTCTCAGTATTTTAGGTAATCCAAGTACATGTTGACATTTTTGATGATTATGTTGTG
The DNA here is from genome assembly GCF_030272615.1 of Cryptomeria japonica. Taxonomy (NCBI): domain Eukaryota; kingdom Viridiplantae; phylum Streptophyta; class Pinopsida; order Cupressales; family Cupressaceae; genus Cryptomeria; species Cryptomeria japonica. Next base: position 899,445,647 of record NC_081414.1, on the reverse strand, counting down.
ATTGTGATTGATGGACATACACTTGATATGAGATCACTTTTTGTATGTATGAGTTATGCTCAACCAGCATTTGTTTCAAACCGGTATTATGTTGTAGTCTTTAGACTATCGGTGTTTTGCAGAAAGTGGTTACCGATCTCAAGCAGCATGAGGACCTCAAGCAGTTCGAGGATCTCAAGCGGAATGGAGCAAAGGAACTAGAAGTGACAGTTATCATTTTCCTAGTCTTCATTTTTGTCAACAGATAATTTGTTTATTAGTTAAACCGATATTACTCTGAGTTACCAACTAGTAATCGATAAAGTTGTATAAACCGGTAATACTCTGTGATGAGTTACCAACTGGTATATTTTTGTGATGAGTTACCATCCACCGACACTTTGACGGTGATTTAGTACCGTGTTATCAAATGTGTCTAGATACAATGAACCTAGGAACTTGCAATGTAATCCTATTGGGCCGATATGAAATCCGATTCCTTTTAATGACATCATGTCTAGGGTTTTAGAATGTATGTAGCTGTTAGGGTTTTTGGTGGTTGATGAGTTCTTGTATGTGCGATCTTAACAAAGAAGATCGAGTGAGTGTGCTGTAACAGAGTGTGGATTTACTGAAGACTGAAGTAATGTTGTAATGCATTAGCAATGAGCTATCATGGATCTAACCACGTAGACTGTACTATTTGCTAGATCATTCACTTGTTGATTACTCACATCTTTGACAAGTTAGAAACCCTTAATCGGGTAGGCCCAGAAAAACCTTTGTAAATCCTCTAACAAGGTGATTTACATGTGTGGATTTGAAATCCTCTCACAAGGTAGTCTTTAATCGGACTTATGTCATAACAGAGATTGAGATTTCTAACATGATATGTTTTGGTAAAGAACATTGTATGACCTTAACCGGTCTGGTTACTATTTTGCAGATAGTTACTTGTGAGTTTCATCTCACCGCGGTTTTTTCCATTTGGGTTTCCACGTCAAAATCTCGTGTTATGGTGATTGTGCTTATGTGGGTGAATGCCTTACTTGTTGTTTGGTTTGTAGTTGTGTTAACCGGTTTGTTAGTTAAACTGTTATACCGGTTTGTTACTAGATTGATAAAGTTCTTAGTTGAAAATTTTGTACACTTGGGGAAATATACAAAATTGTGGTTTCAACCACAGTACACGAGTAAAAACTCTCCTAATTAAGGGAAGGCTCCCCCTATCTAACTACAACTTTGAAAATAAAATAGGATAGGATAGCAATCTTTCTTCTTTTTTCAAGAAAGACAATATCTTTTTCTCTTCACAAAAAATAATAGCGATTGAATATGAACAACAGTAACCACTTTAAAATGAAATGAGAGAAATAAAATGAAGTTTCTTGAAAGCTCAAAGACTCCCATCACTTCCTTCGGGACGGAACAACAATATCAAGCTCAAAGACTTGACTATTGGAAGTCCTATCTACCCTTTGTTATACTAAATTTTACAACGAATAAAAGATAACAGCTCAAAGACTGGAATAATCTATTCTTTCAACACAAAGATAAGAACTAATGCAAGCTCAAAGACTTGCTGCTATTTCTTATCAAACAGTAATTTTTCCTCAAAAATAGACGCAAGCTCAAAGACTTGCTGCTCCTTCAAGAGAGTTTCCTATTTTAATTAATCTTCTCTACTTGCAACTCAAAGACTTCAAATCATATTGGACTAAGCTCCTTTAGAAACACTTTGCATAGAAGAAATAAAAGATTCAAACTCAAACATGTAGCTCAAAGACTCAAAACTTGAGTAATCCTTCTTTATTATTCTTCAAAAACTTTCAATTCACATACATAAGCTCAAAGACTTCTTGCTGTAAATTTGGTAGAGTTTTTGCTTGCTTTCCAAAAAAATATCATTGCAATGGACACCTCAAGTATTTATAGAAGAGGAGCCTTGAGAAAAAGGTGGGAGGATCCTAACTAACTTGAGAGATTTTCTCAACCACCAAGACTCATTCAATAACTAACTGAGACTTCATTAACTAACTAAGAGTTACTCCAACTAACTAAGACTTATTCCAACTACAGTCCTAATCGGGCACAACTTGTAGTTGCCTTACATGTAATTACAAAAGTGCAAGTAATGTGTAACTTGCATTTTACAAAAAATACTTTTACATGTAACTTGTCAAAACTAAATTACAACTAAAGATTACAAAAGAGGGAAAATTCAACTAAGTATTGAAAAACACTTAAGTTGCATTTTGTGAAGACACAAATCCTTGAAATTTCTGGATGATTGCTTGTAGTCCCTCTGGATTCGGTTCATGGGTGTTCTTGGCAACAACCATAGTCTTCACAATAGTGTCATGACAGCGGAGGGGCGCAGAATTGTTTTTATCTAGGATAGACTGGATTTCATGCAGAAAGGCTTGGTGTTTCATCAATGCTTGAATCGAAGCTGCCGACAATTGTTCGCTCCTCTATTCATTATGAATCCTCATTTGTAAATCAGCAAGAACTTCTTCTTCTGGAATCAGCTCTCCATCCCGACTTACCATGTTACAAGAGGCCCTTTCACAATGTGAGACAATATCTCGGTAAATTTCGCCCTGAAATCTCTTTGCATCACCGATCTCCTCAATGAGGGATTTAAGAACAAGGGTCTTGTTTTCCAGGAGTTCTTCAAATTCCAAGTACATAACCCTAGAAGAGATGATGGCATGCTCCTGCAAAATACTCAGCTGTTGTTGGGGCATGGTATGCCAGATTGTCAAACTTTCTTCAACACTTTCCAAGTTCTTTTTGAAAGTATTAGAAGTCTGATCCAATTTCTCCCCAATAGTCTCCAACTTAGACATTATCTGAAAAATCTTTCATTACTTGTACACATTGATCATGAAGTTGATCAACTCAGGAATCCAGGGCTTGCACTTTTTGAGCAGTTCTTTCCACTCCACGAATCGATTCTTGGGAACCAGAAGAACCTATGGAGTTACTCCCTTCAATAGCAGGTTTTGTGATTTTATGAACGACCGCCATAAGTTGTCGGTTTTCCTCTTCTAGCTTGTCCTTCTTTGCTAGAAGATCATCACACCTTTGCACTAGTGAAGCAACAGAAAACTGAGCATCATGTTTAATGACCTCATGCATTTGTTTGCCCAACTCTATCCTTGTAACGTTATAATCAGCAGCTAGCATTTCTTCAAGTGGCTTATCTGCAATAGGTTCCACAATTTCAGCTACCTTCATCTTGTTGCTATCAACCGTTACTCTGGAGATAGTCTTGGCCTTCTTAGCAACTTTAGATCTAGACTGTTTCAGTTGTTGATAGTCAAAGGCATCACGTGAGATCTCTTGCTTCTTCCTTTTCAGGGTGAAAGAACTAAGCCATGGAGGCAAAGTCATCAACTCCCCTCTAGTAACAGTCGTAGGCAAAGGAGAAGCACTTTTTGTTTGTATCACTGTGGTCATCCTGGGAGGAATATCTGTTTGGACAACGACCATGGTTTGCTCAGTTACTAATGGGCATGAAGATTGCCTCGTGAACTCTTCAAAACCAGAAGTGGAAGTATCAATTTCTGACAACTAAATGCAAGCAGGATTATCCTCAGGAACTTTCAACATAGTCTCTTGTTGATTACCAGGAGATGGCTCGTATGCTGAAATGAGAATTACATTCTAAGGAGACTCATCCACGGGTAAATAAGGAGGAGAAACAGGCATCTCAATAGAAACTGGAGGAATGACCTCATGAGGCGAGTCTAAAACTGGAGACTTAGGAGCATCATCAAATTGCTGCCCCTCTTTTGGATTATCCATATCAATTATCTGTACATGGAATCGTGATTTTTCCTTCCCATGAATAGTCATCTTCTCAAGAGGAAGCACTACTACACGACTGACTCGTAACTTGATCCTTGTGCCGGAAGATGAAGCACCCTCCTTGTTGTCAATCTGAATCTCAGATTTTCGTCCAAGAGGCCCCATAGAATCATCTTCTTTACCAACCTTGATTTTTATAAGTTTAAGAGCATTACTTTTCAGCCATGCGTTAGTGTTGGCCAAGATAGGCTGAAATCTGTCAAGGATGGATATGCACTCCTTGTGCGACCATTGGATCAAAGGAAGTGGAGCTTCCTCAACGCTCCATGAAGTGTATTCAAGATCAAGTATATGCCCATCATCAATCATCCCTTGTGGGATATCCGCCAAGTTCAAATCAACAATTTGCTCAACAGTGAGCCAGCAGTAATCCATCTTCAGAACTTCGGCTTCTGTGCAGAGATCTACCCAATGTCTTACATGCGATGAACATGCACAAAGGATTTTTTGATCTTCTCTTTCATACCCCTATAATCAAAATCAGCTCTAGGTTTGAACCTTTTGAGCTTGATTTCCTGCAATTCAGTTTCCATGGCCTTAGCCTTCATAGATGTGACAAGGGAGTATCGGCCAATTTTCAATGGGTTTGTGGTAGAGATCCCTATTCCAACCTTGTGTCTAGCAGACTGAAAAGTGTGAATAGCCATGATCTGTCTTCCCAACTCCATAAGAATTATCTTATCGGTTGGGTATCTCGAAAGCATGTATGGTTGACCATCATAGCATCCTATCCTCATATAGGTGAAGGTGGGAAATTGTAGAAACAAACACCCATACTCAGACACCTTGACCCATGCCTCATCTGATACTTTCTTGTTCCTGAGATTCATGTCAAATTGACACATGAAATATCCAAAGAATGCATTTTGGACCCTTCTGAAATGCAGTCTGCTGGGTCTCAACGACAATTGGTCATAATATTTCCAAACTGGTATAAGCGAGCGATCACCCTTGGTAGAAAGACCTAAAAAGTGTCTAAGTGATGCTGCTAATTATACCAAATAAGAATTCATGAAGAAGGTCATGGTGGTAGGAACTGTTGCAAGTTGTTCGCACAAGGCATCGTTGATGACTTCGCCCCATGAAATGTGATGTGACTGTTGTATGAACATAATGAATTGATACATCCATGGCTCAAAGACATTGGAATGCTCAAGGCCCATCATCCTGCTAAGAAGAGTGATGGTGTCCCCTATCTCCCATTTGAAATCATAGTGATACAACTTTGCCCACCTTGAGAAGGAAGGTCGTGGTTCTTGGATCCACCTCTTGATGTGTCGCTTGCAATCTTTTTCCCTTTTCACATAATACTCTGCTGCACTTTCTTTGGAGATTTCCATATAAACAGGTGCAGGAGGTATTCTGAAGACCTTCTTGATTGTATCCGCATTGAGAGGAATTATAGCTTCACCATCAACATTTTTGATGACTCTTGATTCCTTGTCAAAATGATGGGCGCATGTAAGAACGAACTCAAGTTCTAGGGCAGCCATTGGGAAGGAAGATGCATGATGGATATGGTTGTCCAGCAGCCGCTGCAAGTTATTATCTTGTGGATCTTCTACCTTGTTGACGAATTCTGCCATATCAATGTGCCCTATCTTCGTATCTCTAATGCGATCCAAAGGAGAAGAAATTTGGGAAGGTGCAACTTCATTATGATATTTGTCATATTTGTATTTCATCTTCTTTGGAATTGAAGATGCCGACAAATCTGACATTGATTGTAAACCTGGAATACTGTGATGAAGACTTAAAAGGGTTAAGACAACATCATAGTTAGTTGCAAATATCATTCTTCCTTCTCCAAATGGGAAAAATATCATTTCTTGAATTTCACGATTTTGTGAGAGGAAAAGGGGAAATATGTAGAAAGAGGAAAATCTTGACTTTGACCAATTTCGGATCTTGGGAGAATTTTCGCAAGTATACAAGTTGGAAAGGACATACATGCAATCGGGGTTTTAAAACTCGAATACAAGTACACTTGTAAATTCGAAAATGGACAAATGGACGAAAAATGAGATTTTGACTTGCAGAAAATGACGGAAATGAGAAGTACGGATATGGGGAACATGAATGGATAGAAATGGGAAAATCTGAGAAAGTCATTTGCGTGAAAATGGGAAGAACTCTTCAACATGTAATTCGGTTTGAAAAACCCGAATTTGCAAGGGAGGGGTATTTCACACTTTTCAACTTGGAATTTTAACAAAAAATGGTTAAATTTCTTAACCGTAGGGGAAGGACAAGAGTTTCTAGCGAATTTGTAATCGAGATTAAAAATCCCGAATACAAGTAAAGAGGAAATTTTTGGGAAGAACAATGCAATTCAAAAATTGCATACCAAGGGGAAAAATCCTCTCACAAAAACCGATTTTTGGGGGAAGAACAACACATATTTACAAAAATGCAACTAAGAAAGAAAAATAAGAAAGCAAGAAAATAATAAAATAAAGGAGATAAAGGAAAGAAGCCATACCTTTCTTGAAAATGCAAATGCTTCTCCAAAAATGCAAAAATCTTTGGAAAAAAGGAGGAAAACCGATAAATAGAAGCAATCCATAATGTCAAATCCTTATCACGTTTTTGCAAAAATGCCCCAAATTGATAAATGTAGCAGCAATCCCGAATTTGGAGGATTAAAACGCCAATAAGAGCACAACCAAGAGGATTGGAACAAAACACCTAAGGAGGAGTTGAAGAAATGATGACAAACGTTTGCAAAGCGTAGCCAAAGGAGTCACGTGGCCATCATTTGCATCTTCAATGGCATCATTAAATAGCTTAAAACTCTTCTCAAACTCCACGCATAGGTAAGAGAGGGCAAAACATTTTAGGAGAATGCAGCTTCATTAAGTTCTAATCCCTCAAAATGTGGCATTAAAGAAAAACATGTTTGCTGATCTAGGGCGAAAAACCAGTCAATGCAACCTCCATTTGGCGTGAAAGATGTCCATGAATGCATGAAAATAGGGTAGAAGCAAAAACACCTTTCCTCCCTAAAAAATCTCCACAAAAAATTGCTTTGAATTCTTCAAAAACCGTTTTTTTTCTTTGCATTTCAGGTTTCTTGGAATGAAAGACAAGTTCGATTTTGCATAACAAGTGAAAATCGGGTTTTTGGAAGAGGAAGACAAGTTCGATTTTTCACTTTTTCACTTGCCAAGCCAAAATCGGGTTTTTTTAGACAAACTTCAAGTTTAAAATTTACTTTTTCACTTGGCAAGTCAAAATCAGGATTTTTTAGGCAAATGACAAGTTTAAAATTGTCAAAAATGCACTTGCAAGGTAAAATCGGGTTTTTTGGAGAGGAATACAAGTTTTATTTACTTGTAAAAGGGAAATAAAAATCCCTACAACAAGTTAGAAATACTTGCACAAATGGAATAGGGATTTAAAATCCCTATTACATGCAAAAACCATTAAAGTAGGGGTTTTTTGACCAAACTACAAGTTTACTTGTAATTGTGCGAAAAAATCCCTATTTTAACTAAACAAGACCAAAAAATAATTAAAAATAACAAAAGAAGAAAAAGAAATTTAAAACAAATTGCAAGTAACATCTTTTAATAAAAATGCATATGTAATAAGCTAAAAATTCCCCTACAACATCCAAAACAATGAATATCATTAAAACTTGCAATTTGAAGAAAATTCTCCACCTGCAGTCGGGGTTTTAAAACCCGAAATTGAAGGAAAGACATAGCAAACGAATCCAAAATTTGACGAAATTCGAAATGTAGTTAGAGGATAGACTGAGGATTAAGCCAATCCAAGGATTCATCAAAATTCTGCCTCGGGAAGCATGTCATAGAGTAAAAATTTCTATTTTTCACAAAAATTTCATGTAGTGGTCCCTGATTTTTGTTTGAGTTCAGTATTTTTTGGTATACTAATTCACCCCCCTCTCTTAGTATTCATCAATTGGTATCAGAGCCAACCTTTCTATAAGTCTAACCCCTTGGAAAGAGATATGGGGGGAATACACTGTGAGGGAACTTACTCATCGACTCACTTAGACTGAGCAAGCCTATGATGAACTTAAAGTCAAACATAAGGCCTCTCAGGTAAAAAGAAGAGAGCATGCTGAAAAACTAATGGAGCTAACTGAAAACAGTTCTTCTGATGAAGCGGACATGGAAGCCCTAGTTCAAGAAGTTGAAAAACTGAATGAATCCAATGCCAACCTAAGAAGGGAACTTGAAGAACCGACTATTAGAATGTGTGAAGAGCTTGAGAACCAAAGGAAAGTTGAAGATCTGGTAAAAGACAAAGATAATGAGATCTCCAAGCTGAAGCAAGAGATCAGTGCACTTACCGCTCATCTTCATGAAAGCAAAATGGAAAAGGAAGAAATACAAGGTGAAATAAACATGGCTATTTCTGAGAATGCAACCTTAAAGGTATCCAATGCTGCTATTGCCAAAGAACTTACTGAGTCAAAGGAAATACTTGCCAAATTCAATAAGAGCACTGTCAAGCTAGAGAAGAAGCTTGAATCAACTAAACCGGTAAAGAATACCAATGGACTTGGTTTCTCTGATTATGAGGAAGGTGAGACCTCTGAAACAAAAGATGGAGCAGCAAAGAAGCAACTGACACTAAAGGATAAAGGTAAGCAAAAGTTCAAACCTATTTGCATTAATTGTCTCAAGGAAGGACACACTGCTAATGTATGTAGAAGTAAGGCTTACAATAATTTTTCCTTATTTTCTAAATGATAAGCCTAGACCCAATAGATTCAATGGTAATTGTTATGCATGCAACAAGTTTAGGCATAGAGCATTTGAATGCAGGTCTGTCATGCACAACACCGGAAGGTATCCTCAAAGAAGTCAAAGAGTTTTTTTTGAACTCTCTGGGAACTGGAACCCAAACCGGTTTAATACCTATAATCATTAGTCAGGAAGCAGTGGCTATCAAGCGGCAACCGGATGGAGAGCAACCTATTTGATTTGTCATGGTAGTGGTCACACTGCTACAACATGCAGAAGAAAGAATGGAAACATGAATAATTGACCTTTGAGAGCACCTGGAATGATTTGCTATTATTGCAACAAACCGGGTCATACAACAAGATTCTGCAGAACGAGAAAGAACATATCGGATGATATACTGGTCACTTCGGAAGGAAAGATTGATGTTGAAACTGTTCAAGCAGATATGAAGAAAACCTGGAAGAAGAAGCCAGAAGAAGTGTCTCAAGAAGAGCCAGTTTCTGCACCTAGTGTGGAAGTCACTGAACCGGCAAACTAAGCATCAAAAAAACTTAGGGGGAGCAAACAATGAAATGTTTCGAACCCCTGGTTTACACCGATAAAAGACCGTAACTGGTATGTGATACCTGTCAATGGCAAAAGACCAGAAACAATAAAACACAAATTAGGGTTTACGCCCTAATAGTGGAACATTTATTATGGTAGGTGAAGAACTTGTTTACAAAGATTTTTCAAGTCATTTTTCACTTATCAGTTCTCGAGCGAAGAAGTTTTTAAGCACTGAGCGATGAAAAGCGATTTGGATTGCGATTCGAAGAATTTTTCAAAACCTTGAAGAATAATCCGAAGTGAATATCAATCGGTCAAGTGTAGAACACAAAGCGATATTTTAGCAATCGAAGGAGTGCATGGCGAAGTGTAATTTGCAAGCCCTAAATTCTGATTTACGAAGGTATTTTTCAAATTTCTCTGTTTATCATGGCTTCCGCATCACACTCTAGCTCTAGTGCACCCATTGAATCAATAGACTTCATCCAAAGAAAGGCAAAATATAATGCCCTATCTCAAATACCTACTGGTGTTATAGTGGAGGAAGGTATTTTAGACTATATTGATTGTAAAACTGAAGACCTAGGATCTCTAATGATCCATTCTGAGTTAATCTTATTCTACGGAAAGGACAAGAAGATCAAACCAGAATTCAACATCTTGGAAAAGAAGAAGCTTCATAATGCAGTCTATTTCCTTAAAGAGTTTTCAGATGATCACATCCGCATCATTAGGAGCAGAGTGCACGGCGATAAAATGTACTTAGAGCGGACGCATGACATCACACCAGAAGCGATTCATGCTGTCACCAGTTTCTGTAATGTCGGTAAAGTGCCAGCCCTAAGGAAGATTAGCAAAACGGAAATGACCAAGCTCACCAGTTTTGTGAGCGACCAACAGGGAATGACTGTTGGTGTAAATAAATATTCATTTTGGATATTATTACACTTACTTAAGTTAACTTAGGATAATGCATCTCTTCGTAGTTTGGATTTGAGACACATAGGGAAGTGTGCACATAGGGATAGAGCTTGTAGGAGAAATTCCACCTTTTGTAGTCTTATTTTGCTATTACACTCCACATTCGGTGTCTCATCCACCTCTTGTGGAATATTATATTATTTCTCCTACCTACCCCTAGTATTTCTTACCTACCCTTGTTTCTCATTGAGTCACATGTCATATTTGTGTGTTCATACATCCATATGGCCTTGCCTATATAAGCAGGCCTATATTCATTGTATTGGTTAATCCAGTTGATCATTTGCATATTGATGAGATTACAGTTTGTTCTTGTCATTCTATTGTCTCTTTTATGCTTTTCATTGTGCCCTTGATCTTGGCAAAATCCTACATGGTATCAGAGCTATTGGGGTTTCATTGATTGGTTTTTGGAGACGTCGTGGAAGGCTTCTATTTTCGGATTTGGGGATCTTCATTTTTTGGGGGTGTTGTACAACGATTTGGACATCAACGTTGAATTCGAGAGGTCGTTTCCATAAATTTCGACTATAAAGTCGACCTATTTTGGTGAGAATTTTTTTTCCCCATTTTGGCTATTATCGTACGGATTTCAAAAAAAATTTAATTATTTTTCGGAAATTTTTTTTTCATATTTTCTGAAAAAAAAAATTTGAAATTTTTTTAAAAGGCGAATAAAAAAAAAAAAAAAAAAAAGTTTTTTGGCGCTGTGTTTGGGGGTTTGCAGACCCCCCCGTACTTGCGTGTGCTGTGTGTTGCAGGACGTACCTGCTGTCAGAGTCGTGACCCATGCCATAGGTCCACATCACCCGCCGTCGCCGCCCATGCAGGTCCACGCCACCGCCACCCGTGTAGGTCCACGTTGCCGCCGTCGGCCCCCCTCAGTCACCGGCGCCTAGGTCTCCTCCCGCCGACCGAGACCCAGCCACCGCCGGCGGCAGCCTCGGCTCCCAGCCCGCCGACCGGCCCCCTCGGCTCCGGCCACTCCCTACTCTCCGATGACCACCAAAACTGACGACCCCGCGCCGCCATGTGGCAGGTAGCCACTGGCCCGCGGTCGACCTCGGTACACACAGTCACCGCGCCACATCATCCGTACGGCCTGCACAATCATCTGCCACATCAGCCTGTCCATACAGTACGAACGCCCAATCAGCAGGGAGGCGAAGTTTTCGCGACGGTCATACGGCCATCAAATTTAACACAATGAATTGCTGATGTTAGCGCCACATCAGCAACTTTTTAAATTTTTTTGATCCCTCTCCATTGAGCTTTTCAGTTTTGTAGTCCAACTTTGAAAAGCCATATCTTGCTCATTTTTGCTCCTTTTTTGGTGCAATTTTTTTTGAAATGGGCTAAAATTTTGTGATCTTCGCAGTGGTGTGGTTATTTTCTGATTTTGGTGCACAAATTTTTCAAAATTTTCAGATTCTCTCAGCTGTACCTGTTCAATCCTCAATTCTACAACTTCAAAGGTCTCATTTGAGTTCATACGACCTCCTTTTCAGGTGCCGTTTTTTTTTAAAGTGCTTATTTTTTCGTCTACTTTCATAATCTATGATCAGATTTCAGAGATTTTGAGTGAAAATTGTACTTTCAGATATTGGTCTTATTTGGCCTATTAGGTACTTGTAAATTGCTTGGATCTTAGATAGATCTCTTGCATTATCAGTTTGAGACTCTTTTGGCTTTATTGAGGCAACTGTAAAATTATAAATCAGAAGTCCACTTTGCCATTTTTTGCAAGTGGCCCATTGTATACACACTACTTATAAAGTGTCAAATCATCACATTTGGGGGGGTTCTTTGATTGAGTGAATTTGGGGGGGTGTCTTGTGTGATTGTACCTCTCTTTGTGCTCTTTCCATTTTTTGTTGCAATGAGTCCTAATAAATTTCCACCTTTAACTCCACATAATTATGCATCATGGTAAATTAAAGTATAGAGTAAATTAATGGAAAAGGGTCTCACACATTACATAGATAGAACAATAACAGCACCACCTAATCCTAAGGCTGATCCAAATGTTCAATTAGAATGGCTCACAAAGAATTGCATGGCTCTTGGAACCTTGCACAAGTATGTATCAGATGACCTCATTTTTCACATTGAGAAGTGTAAAACAATCAAAGAGGCTTGGGATATGTTTCAGAAATTGTATAGACAAGTTGATGAAATCAGAGGCTATCAGATTGATAATGAGCTCACCAACTTGGATCCCAAGAGTTTTGATGCAATCCAAGATTATGTCACCAAAGCAAATGAGCTAAGAGCAAAGCTTAAGGATTGTGGAATTGACAAAAAGGATGCTCAGTTGATATTCAACTTGTTGGACATGCTTGCACCAGAATATGCAGCATTTGTATCTAGCTTTCAAACTCATCGTTTCACAATGGGGAGTTCTTATGTTATGCCTTCATTTGATGTTTTCACAGAAATGTTAATATTGGAACAATCTAAGTTGTTGAACATGGGGTTTCTCAAGTCTTCAAAGTCCAAGGCTTTGGTGGCTAATCAAGGGAATCAAGGAAGTCAAGGCAAAGATTCCAACAAGAAGAAGAAGCAATCTAAGTCTAAGCCACACCGGGAAAAAGGACAATCATCCTCTCCATCACAAGGCGATTTTTCATCCTCTTCCAAGAAGGGGACACCACCTAAGAAGGATAAACCAACTTGTGCATATTGCAAGAAGTATGGTCATGATGAGCATCGATGCCACGCAAAGCAAGTTGATGAGTTAACTAATCTTCTCAAGAAAAACAACATCAACTTGCCATCCGCCTACACAAAGAAGGATTCATCTCCTTCCTCTTCCTCACAGTCTAAGGGAAAAGGGCAAGCATTTGTGGCTACAACAGGTTCTTCACAGCAATGGATACTTGACTCGGGTGCCTCATATCACATGGGTTCTACAAAGGAGTAGTTTTCTTCATTGGAGCCATCTAAGGTACCTCACATTTACATAGGTGATGACATACAAGTAGAGGTTGAAGGGAAAGGTTCAGTTGACATGGATGATGGAACATTTGAGAATGCTCTCTATGTTCCTAACTTGTCTACCAACCTTCTCTCCATCTACCAAATCACTCACTATGGGAATGGGAAAAAGGTTGAGTATACACCAGATTCAATTGTGGTAAAAGAACTTGATGATGATGCCTTGGTAGCAGTGGGACAAGTCAATCACAACTCAAGGCTTTATTCATTCTCCCACTTTGTGCCAAGTTCCCCTTCTAGGGCCTTGCTTACTCATTCAAATTCAGAAAGTAAGCTATGGCATGAGCGGTTTGGTCACCTCAACTACCGCTATCTTCAGCAGCTCAGCACTAAAGACATGGTCACAGGTCTACCTCAAATCAGTTTTTCAGAGGGTGTATGTTCAGGTTGTTCCATGGGCAAGCATCCCGAAGAGAAGTTTGATAAAGGAAAAACTTGGAGAGCTTTGGAAGTTCTTCAACTTGTTCACAGCGATGTAGCAGGTCCATTTCCAGCACCTTCATTGATGACTACTCCCGCTTCACTTGGGTCTACTTTCTCATTCATAAGAGTGAAGTATTTGACAAATTTCAGGACTTCAAGACTCGTGTGGAGAAGCAATCAGGGAAAGTGGTCAAGATTCTTCGCACAGATAATAGAAGGGAATATGTGAACAAAAGACTTGAGGATTTTTGTACATTTGAGGGAATTGATCTTCAGCATTCTGTAGCATACACCCCATAGCAGAACGGGGTTGCAGAACGCAAGAATAGAACTCTCTAAGAAATGGTTAGATGTATGATACATACACGTTCTCTTAATCCCGCCTTTTGGGCAGAGGCTATCAGTTGTGCCACACACATCCAGAATCGGGTTCCTCACAAAGCTTTGCAAGGTATTACTCCTTTTGAGGCTTGGGCTAGTAGGAAACCGATTGTGAGGCGTTTCAAAGTCTTTGGGTGTCCAGCATGGGCTCGCATACCTCTGCAGAAACGCAAGGCATTAGAACCTTAGAGTCAGCCTTGCATATTTGTTGGATATCCTGAGGGTGTTAAGGCATACAGATTGATCGATCCAGAGACACATGAGGTGTTCATTGAGAGGAGTGTTCACTTTGAGGAAAGCTCTCCTAGCTTAGCCTCTCTACCTCCTCCACCTTCCTTCATTGTGGATAGTGATGTTAGTGATTCAGATGATGAGACTCCTTCAACTTTGACTCGCAGGGTTACACCTCCGCAGGGTCCACTTGAAGTTGAGGAGCCTCATTCTCCACCTCCACCTAGACCTCATTGGGCTCGATAGACACTTGAGTCCGCGGGTTCTCTTGTTGGAGATCCTTCGGATACACGGAGAACTCGATCACAACATCAGGATCTTCCACATGCATTCATTGCTACCGCTTCCGATCCACAAACATTTAGGGAAGCATCAGGGGTTCCTGAGTGGGACCAAGCTATGGAGGAAGAGTATAGTTCCTTGATGAGGAACAACACATGGGATCTAGTCCATCTCCCTAAGGGGAGAAAGATGGTTCGATGTAAGTGGATCTATCGAACCAAGTTTGCAGCAGATGGTAGTGTGGATAAGTATAAGGCTCGGCTTGTTGCGAAAGGTTTCTCGCAGGTTGCAGGTGTTGACTATACTGAGACCTTTGCACCCGTAGCCAAGATGAACTCCATTCGTTTGACACTTGCTATTGCTGCAGCTCATGGTTGGGCTGTACATCAGATGGATGTGAAGAGTGTTTTTCTTCATGGTGATCTTGATGAGGAGATTTATATGGAGCAGCCACGGGGTTTCATCCAGGATACTTCCTTGGTTTGCAGACTAAGGAAATCTCTCTATGGCCTTAAGCAGGCCCATAGGGCTTGGTACGCCAAGATGGATTCCTTTCTTCTCTCCGCAGGGTTCACCAGGTGTCATTCCGATCCGAATGTCTACATTTTGTGACAGGATGACTCTCACTTGATCCTTGTGCTCTATGTTGATGACTTGATCATTACAGGGAGTACTTCATCCATCATTAGCAGGGTCAAATCTGCTTTGCATGATAGATTTGCTATGACTGACTTGGGTCTTTTGCACTACTTTCTCGGGATAGAAATTTCACAGTCACCTTCCGAGATTACACTATTGCAACCCAAATATGCTCTTGATCTACTTGCAAGCTTTCATATGGCTGATTGTAAGCCTGCTCCGACTCCCTTTCTTTCAGGAGTCAAGCTTGAGGCTCAGTGTTCTTCTCCACCAGTTGATGCCACTTAGTATCGTCAGCTTGTGGGTAGTCTCATCTACTTGACTCATACACGCCCTGATATTTCATTTGCAGTTGGCATGGTTTCCCGCTTCATGCAGGAACCACATGAGCTTCATTGGAAAGCCGCCAAACGCATTCTTCATTACATCCAGGGTACACATCACTATGGGATTCACTATGCAGCAGGCATAGGACTTCGCTTGGTTGGTTACATAGACTCCGATTGGGCTGGCGATCTAGTTGATCGTAAGTCTACTTCTGGTTACAGTTTTCACCTTGGTTCGGGCCCCATTTGTTGGCAGAGCAAGAAGCAACATGCTATTGCTCTCTCTTCGACTGAGGTTGAGTATCGAGGCGCTGTTAACGCAGCAACTAAGACCATTTGGCTCCAGTAGATCCTCACAGAGTTTGGATTCACCACTCCACGGCCGACAGTTCCACATTGTGACAATCAGAGTGCTATTGCGATCTCGAAGAACCCGGTTCAGTACCAGCGGACCAAACACATCGAGATTCATATGCACTATATCCGAGAGCTCATCCAGGAGCAGGTCATTGATTTGCAATATTGTCCTACAGCAGAGCAGGTTGCTGACATATTCACCAAACCTTTCACCGTGAGTAAGTTCCAGCAGTTGCGAGCTCTCTTGGGGGTGCGGGATGTGTCATTAGGGGGAGTGAGCTGACTTCTCCTTCCTCCCTTATGGGGGGGACTTTTTCCTCTTTGAGGTTTTGTCCTTCTTCTTTGAGTCTTTTTGTACATTCATCTCTCTTTTTGGGGGGAGTTTATTCCCACTGGGTTTTCTCCCTTTCTCCGTTTGTGAGAGATTGCATTGCATAGTTTTGCTTGCATTTGCATATTGTACATGGGTACCTATCATGGCCTAGTAGCCGGGACCCATCTTGCATTGTTGACTTGAGTCTTCATTCCCCTAAGTTGCACTTAAGGGGGGGTGTTGGTGTAAATAAATATTCATTTTGGATATTATTACACTTACTTAAGTTAACTTAGGATAATGCATCTCTTCATAGTTTGGATTTGAGACACTTAGGGAAGTGTGCACATAGGGATAGAGCTTGTAGGAGAAATTCCACCTTTTGTGGTCTTATTTTGCTGTTACACTCCACATTCAGTGGGTCATCCACCTCTTGTGGAATATTATATTATTTCTCCTACCTACCCTTGTTTCTCATTGAGGCACATGTCATATTTGTGTGCTCATACATCCATATAGCCTTGCCTATATAAGCAGGCCTATATTCATTGTATTGGTTAATCCAGTTGATCATTTGCATATTGATGAGAATACAGTTTGTTCTTGTCATTCTATTGTCTCTTTTATGCTTTTCATTGTGCCCTTGATTTTCACAAAATCCTACAATGACCATCAATCCCATCAAGAACGATCTAGTCAAATATGCCTACATGGTAATAGGTTATCGGACATTTTATGCTAGCAGGATCAACTCTATCTCTACTGCAGTGGTAAATGCTACTTATAGGATGATCAAAGAAGATGCATCATTTGATTTATGCACCTATATGCAAAGGCAACTTCTAGGGAACCTGAAGTCAATTAAATAGGACAACACCTTGAGATTTAAGTTTGGACAACTATTGGTTGAGTTGTTCTTTTACTTCCAAGGTTACTTCTAAGGAGTCGGAGATATTCAGTGGCCTGTTGACCAACCAGTTACAAAACAAATCAAGGAAAGCCTTCAAGCGATTGGAACCGTTATCTAGAAGTTTTGAACAAATACTTTGATGAGTTCAAACGCAAAATGAGCCAAAGAGTGAAAATATCAGGTGATATTGTCAAGAAATATGAAAATGACATTTGCTTCACCATCAAAGTTGATGAGTGCATAATGGAGGCGGTTGAGCCTAGACAGGAAGAAGTGGAGCCCATGGGATATGAGGTAATGTATGACATGCTAGATGGGTATGCCTCTACCCTACTCGTCTCGCCCCTTGATCCAAAGGCAAAGAGAACCGACACCTATTTGGAAAGGGTTACATTGGTTGAAGAACCATCAATAAAGGAGGAAAAGGCAGTGCCTTCAGTATCGGCATCGGTTACTGCAGCTAGTCCCAAAGTGACCAAGCGGTCACCAGCAAAGAAGAGATCGGAAGCTGCACTCGCCAAAGTCTTCGAAAGAAAGTGGAAGACAAAATACAACACACTGGACTCAGAGGACACTGTGTCTGAAGAACAACCTAAGAAGACTAGGCAAACGAGGAAAAAGACAAAGAATGAACCAGCAACATTTGCACTGGTAAATATTGATATTTCCTCCTACAAACCTTTGACACATTGTCAAAGAACTATTAAGAATATTAGAAGAAAAGTGCTTGGTAATTTGAAAGAGTGCTTTGATGATTTTAATGATGATGAAAAGGAAGAAGTTGATCAAGAAGTCATTAATTATTTATGTATTAATGACCAGTGGCCATCAGAAATTAAATCTAAGACACCTGATTCTTTATATAATTCTTTAGATAACAAGTGGGGCATTGCCATAGAGAAGGAACAGGAAATAAGAGAGGAAGTATTTGCACAATACTTTCCTGATGTGCCTAAAACTGAACTTTATGAAGTGGTGGAAAGATATAAGGGCCTCTTCTTCATGAGAAGAAGGAGACTCATGTTGCTAGAAGGAAAAGTCCCGGAAGTGGTAAAAGATACCCACTCCCTTGCTCAATCCGCTCTAAAGTTGTACCAAGTGGCAGAAGCCAACATGAAAGTTGAGCAAGAACCGAAAATCAATCAATCGGATGAGGCATATGACAGTGAAGGAGTACCAGTCACTGATCAAATGGAACCCATTGATGTTGATGCCTTAAATGGTGAAGATGTTACTCCAGGTACACCAATGAAAGTGGCAGGATAGGAAAAACAAGCAGAGGAAGAGAAGAAGCAACAAGAAGAAGGAAAGAAGAAACATGCAGATGAAGAGGAAAAGAGAAAAGAAGAAGAAAAGAGACGAGGAAGAGAAGAAGAAGAAGGAAGTGGAGAAGGAAGAAGAAAAGAAAAAAGAAGAGGAGAAGAGAAAGGAAGAGGAGAAGAGAAAGGAAGAGGAGAAAAGGAAGCAGGAAGAGAAAAAGAAGAAGAAGGATGAAGATGAAGAGAAGCGGAAAGAAGAGGAGAAGAAGAAAGAAGAGAAAAGGAAGACAGAGGAAGAGGAGAAAAAGAAGGCACAAGAGGACAAGCTAAGAGCGAAAGAGGAGGAAGTGGTGCAAAGCACTCAAGTGGAGACTCCAAAGGCAACCGGTAGTCAAGCCAAACCGGCTGACATTACCAGTCGCATTGACCTCCAATCTGTTAACAAATCGGAGCTGCTACAAAGCATTAAGCTTGCTCAAGAACGCCTAGAGGTGATAAAGTGGAAGAAGGAGCAAGACGTGATCCAAGTTGCAGTGGACACTCTTACCGGTTTGATACCCGGAACCAACCTCCCTAGTATCGATTCCTCTCTAGCTCAATTGAAACTCTTATGCACAGTTGTGGAGGACTAGGTACAATGCTTGGAAGAGATTGTTGAAGCGAATGCCAAGGAGGAGCATCAAAAGGCTTTGAACACTACCTTGGTGAAAAAGTTACATGAGCTCTGGTCCGATCTGCAAAAGGCACAGAAGGACATCAGAGATGCAATGGATGAGGGGAAATTATTGCTCAGTAAGATATTTTAACCCCATCTATTCTGTGATGATGTGCTTGCTTAGAAAGACAAACTGCAAACTGATTTGCAGACCTTCATAAGCACCTTCAAGACCCCATATGATTCCTTTACCGCTTATGGGCAAACCGTTCACCGGTTTCAACTTCAGGCTGCAAGAATTGATTTGAAGATCAGCAACCGAACCAGGGATTTGCAGGAACTACAACTAGTTCTACTACCCAGACTGCAAATACTTCAGAAATGTTATCTCAATATGGATGCCTCGACGATTACTCAAAAGATGAGCACCTTGGACACCATGGAGGAACAAGTATCATAGATGCAAACGGAGAGTGAGGTTGCTACCTCATTACTTGAGTCATGGTCCTTATCCATGAAGCAATTTATGCAGGGCTTTAAATCTGTTTTTGACAAGTTTCACTCTTTATTGTCATAAACATTTATTCAGCTAATAGAAACAGGGGTTATTCAGCTATATTTTGTCATTGTTGGCAAAGGGGGAGAAGTATTCTAGTAATTAAAATTTTGATGCATGCTATGTATACTCTCATGTTTATCTCTGTAAAGAAGTAGTATACATTGTATTTTCTCAAAAGGGATAGTGTATATGCTTAGGGGGAGTAATTTTGATTATGGCATATTTTTGTTATAAAACACTTAGATGTCAAAATTTTTCCTAAGTGTTGCCATCAATGCCAAAAGGGGAGATTGTTGACATTTTTGATGATTATGTTGTGATTGTCATTGATGGACACACACTTGCTATGAGATCAGTTTTTGTATGTATGCGTTATGCTCAACCGATATTTGTTTCAAACCAGTATTATGTTGTAGTCTTTAGACTATCAGTGTTTTGTAGAAAGTGGTTACCGATCTCAAGTGGCATGAGGACCTCAAGCGGTTCGAGGATCTCAAGCGGAACGGAGCGAAGGAACTAGAAGCAACAGTTATCATTTTCTCAGTGTTCATTTTTGTCAACTGGTAATTTGTTTATTAGTTAAACCGGTATTACTCTGAGTTACCAACCAGTAATTGGTAAAGTTGTATAAACCGGCAATACTCTGTGATGAGTTACCAACCGGTATATTTTTGTGATGAGTTACCATCCACCGACACTTTGACCGTGATTTTGTGTCGTGTTACCAAATGTGTCTAGATACAATGAACCTAGGAACTTGCAATGTAATCCTATTGGACCGACATGAAATTAGATTCCTTTTAAGGACATCATGTCTAGGGTTTTAGAATGTGTGTAGTTGTTAGGGTTTTTGGTGGTTGATGAGTTCTTGTATGTGCGATCTTAACAGAGAAGATCAAGTCTGTGTGTTGTAACAGAGTGTGGATTTACTGAAGACTGAAGTAATGCTGAAATGCATTAGCAATGAGCTATCATGGATCTAACCAAACAGATTGTGCTATTTGTTAGATCATTCACTTGTTGATTACTCACATCTTTGACAAGTTAGAAACCCTTAACCGGGTAGGCCTAGAAAAGCCTTTGTAAATCCTCTAACAAGGTGATTCACATCTGTGGATCTGAAATCCTCACAAGGTAGTCTTTAATCGGACTTATTTCCTAATAAAGATTGAGATTTCTAACAGAATCTATTCTGGTAAAGAACATTGTATGACCTTAACTGGTCTGGTTACTATTCTGCAGATAGTTACTTGTGAGTTTCATCACACCGTGATTTTTCCCATTTGGGTTTCCACGTCAAAATCTCTTGTGTTATGGTGATTGTGCTTCTGTGGGTGAATGCCTTACTTGCTGTTTGGTTTGCATTTGTGTTAACCGGTTTGTTAGTTAAATTGTTATATCGGTTTGCTGCTAGACTGATAAAGTGTTTGAGTTCAATATTTTTTGGTATACTAATTCCCCTCTCCCCCCCCTCTTAGTATTCATCAGTACAAAATCCATGCTTATATCATCCCAAGGTCTTACCGGTACTGTCAAAGGTTTATACAATCCCACATTCTGACTACTACCCTTTGCAACTTGACAAACTCTACAACTTTGCACATATTTCTTAACATCCTTATGAATCTGGGGCCAAAAGTACTACTCACTCACCAATGCTACTGTTTTGTCAATACCAAAATGTCCAGCTAATCCTCCACTGTGTTTCTCCTTTATCGGATTCTCCCTCATATAAGTCTTAGGTATGCACAACTGAACTCCTCTAAATAACATCCCATCCTGAATGAAGTAATCCAACCACTTGCTTCTATCTACCATAACCGGCCCTCTACATGGTTTCCAAGGTTCTGCAAAATCCGGGTCATCATCATACAAGGTCTTCAATTCTTCAAATCCTAATATTGTCACTCTCATCTCTGTCAGCAAATTTCTTCTCCTACTCAATGCATCAGCAACTTTGTTAGATTTTCCACTTCTATGCTTCAACACAAAGGTGTAACTCTGCAAAAACTCTACCCATCTCACATGTCTCTTATTCAACTTACTCTGACTATTTAGATACTGCAAAGCTTGATGATCTGTATAAAACACAAAATCTTTAGGCAACAGGTAATGTCACCACTTCTTCAAGTCTTGAACTATGGCATAAAACTCCTAATCATACACTAAATATATCCTCTGACCATCTTTCAATTTCTCACTGAAATAAGCTACCGCTCTCCCTTCCTGACTCAAGACTGCTCCTATTGTTGTTCCACTTGCATCACAATCCACTTGAAATACTTTATTGAAATCCGGTAAAGCTAACACAGGTTGCTCAGCCACTTTTTGCTTCAACAGTTCAAAACTTTTGTTTTCTCCGGTGGTCCACTTGAATTCCTTCAAATCTCCTCTCATGGTCTCAGTCATAGGGTTACAAAATGAACTGAAATTTCTGATAAACTTCCGATAAAAAATAGCCAATCCATGAAATGATCTTACCTCTCCAATGCTTTTTGGTGTAGGCCACTCAACAATTGTTTTTACTTTCTCAGGGTCCATCTTCAAACCATCCTCAGATATCACAAATCCCAAATAGACTAACTCATCCTTCATGAAAGTACACTTCTTAATATTTATCAATTTTTTTTCTTCTCTCAACCTCTGCAAAACTTGTCTCAAATGCAACAAATGGTCATCTTTTGTCTTACTGAAAATCAGAATGTCATCCAAATACACAATAACAAACTTGCCTAAGAATTTCTTCAATACCTCATTCATCAGCCTCATGAAAGTACTCGGTGCATTAGTTAACCCAAAAGGCATCACCAACCATTCATACAGTCCTTCATTTGTCTTATAATGTTGTCTTCCACTCATCTCCCTCTTTGATCTTGATCTAATGATATCTACTCTTCAAATCTATCTTTGTAAAGTATTTTGCTCCACTCAAACAGTCCATTATGTCATCCATCCTAGGCAAAGGAACGGTATTTCACTGTGATCTTGTTTATTGCTCTAGAATCAGTACACATTCTCCACTCTCCATTCTTCTTAAGTGCTAATACTGTTGGTACTGCACAAGGGCTCAAAAATTCCCTGATCAAACCTTTCTTCAACAACTCCTGCACTTGTCTATTCAGTTCTTCATTCTTTGTCGGTGTCATTCGGTGTGCAACTTTGTTAGACAAACTAGCTCCGGGAACCAAGTGCATGCAATGGCTGATACTTCTCACAGGTGGCAATCCATCAACTACATTATCTGAAATGATGTCTTCATATCCTATCAGCAAATCTTTTATCTCTTCCGATTGTTCCTCTTCATGCTCTAGATTCTCAATCTTCTTAGGAATTAAGGCAAAACACATATTCTCATGTCTCAATCCATCCAGGAATTTCCTTCCATTTACCAAACAAATTCTAGCATTCGTACAAACTTCATTCTTCAAAGGTTCCTCCAAAGGCAACAAGATTTGCTTCATCCCATTGGCCATAATAGTGTATGTATTCTTCCTCCCATCATGTACTCTCTGTCTATCAAACTGTCAGGTCTATCCAACAAAAGATGACAAATATCCATAGGCATAATATCACACAAGACTTCATCATGATAATTCCCAATTTTTAATTTTACTAACAACTTATGTTCATCCTGAATCCATGCTATCTAATAAGGCTTAGGGTGTTTCAATCTTTTCAAATTCAACTTATTCACCATCTCTTCTAAAACAAGATTATTTGAACTACCACTATCAATGGCAACTTTACAACACTTACCAAATACCTTACAATCTGGTCTTGAACAAATTCTTCCTCTGCAAGGGCTCTTCATCTCCTCTGGTATGACACAAAGCTCTCCTCATCGTCAACAATTCTCCATCTTCCGATTTATTGTTTGATCTGGTGGGGTTTTCTTCCACCACTGCTGCTCTTTTGGTATTCTCTATCTTCTTACACTTGAAAGCACGATGTCCTTCTCCTCCACACTTATAGCAAATTCCTTTGAATGTTCTCTTGTCTGGTCTTCCAAAATTCTCATTCCGATAACCATCTGGTTCTCTCCTCCAATAGAAATTTCTACCATCCTTCTAGTATGAATTACCTTCTTTGTTCACTTCCTTGTCCTTGTTCTGATCTGTATAGGTTCATCTACCTCCGGTATATCCTCTTCCTCGAAATCTTCCTCCGGTAAACCTTCCACCTCTGCCTCTCTGCCTATGCTCATGTCTTTTATTTAACTTCTCTTCTACCTTTAGGATATACTGGTAAGCTTCTTCAACACTCTCCAATTTGATCAAACTAGGTTCATCTTGTATAGACATCTGCAATCCATTCAAATATCTTGCAACTTGTTCAACTTCATCATCATGTCTGGATCTGATGTTCAACTTGTAAAATGCTTCAGCGTACTCCTTCACACTAGATTCCTTCTATCTCAAATTCTGCAACTTCTGGAACAGATTCACTTGATAATTAGCTGGCATAAACTTTGATTTTAACTTAGTAATCATCCAATCCCATGTCTTAATCTTCTCTTTACCTCTTCTCTGTGTATCAACTTGCAAATGCTCCCACCAAAAAGATGCATGACCTTTCAACCGAGTACAGACATATTTCACCTTCCTCTCTTCTACAGCGTTTTCAAAATCGAAATATTTCTCCATCTCCGAGATCCAATCCATCAATTCATCTGAATCTAACTTCCCATCATATTTCGGTGGGGTAAAATGAGGTTTAGTATTAGCCCTACTCAAAACCCTCAAAAACCTTTCCTCATTTGGATCAATTGTCAATGGGCTTACTTGTTATGTCGGGGCTTCTTCTCCTTCATATTCACTTACATCTTCAATATGTCGGCCTCTTCTCTGGGCTGTCTCCACAACTTCCAACCGTGCTGCTATATATACCTCGCAACATTTCCATCACAACAAGATCTGCATTCCCACGTGCTCCACCATTCCTAGATCCTCTTCACGTCATCATTCACGTTGGTTCTCTACAGCTGCAGGTCGGATCCACAATCCGCCACCCTACAACAAAAATTTCGGGACACACAACCTTCGGAATGAAACTCGCTCTGATACCACTTGAAGCAGTCACCGATTAGGAGGTACCTCAAAGAGATCAATCAGGACCGGTCAACAAGAGTAACACAACGGAAACACAAAGATATGATGGAGGCAACGTAGAACGAATTGATTTATTTCACGAAAATTGATTACAACCAACCGGTAACAAACGGGTTACAACATAACCGACTCACAGCCCTGGTAGAACATACATAATAGGTCACAACCGAGACTTTGAATCTTAAGATCTATCTTCTACGCTCAGTCTAGTTACTTGATTCTTCGATTGATCACATTCTAATGCGCAATTAGAAATATATATACGATCCAAAGGATCCGGTCGGCCCAAAAAGGGATCAAAACCCGAAGAACAAAACCTAATGTGTAAATTCAACAAGGTCGGCCTCCGCCAAGAGATTCCTCTCGAAAATCCAAAGGATGAAACGTAGATCGCGGGAAAAGGTCAACCACACGCCAAAGAACATTGGAATCAACTCCCTAGGCTCTGCAAGCTTCAGAAGGGGTTCCAGTAGATCACCAAAATAGGTCCAGGTAGCCGATAACAAGCAAATGTCAATTGATAACATGAAATTGTCAGGGAAACCAATAGCGATAACTTGCTGGAAAAATGATCCAAATGCAATGTGGTCTGGAACTAAGGAAGATGATCAATTCTTCAAGTAGAATCCAACTCCACAGGATCTGGTGAGCCAAAACCGAGACATAGAAAGAAAAGTTGAAACTGCAAACAAAAAACAAAACAAAAAGAAAAATATTTTTGGTTGATGCAAGATTGCTAAGAAACATAGATCATAGGAAAAAGTCGGCCACACACCAAGGAACATCAGAATCAACACCCAAGGCTTCGCAAGCTTTGGAAGGGGTTCCGGTAGATCACCAAAATAGGTCTAGGCAGCCACGAACAAGAAATTGTCAACCGGTAATAGGAAACTGTCAAGGAAACCAATAGCGATAACTTACTGGAAAAATGATCCAAATGTGATGCAGTCTAGAACTAAAAAAGATGATCAAGTCTTCAAGGATCTGGTGAGCCAAAACCGAGACACATAGAAAGAAAAGCTGAAACTGCAAACAAAAAGCAGAACAGAAAGGAAAATGTTTTTGGTTGATGCAAGATTGCTATGAACAGGGGATGCTCCTGCATCAAAAGTAAAACTCTTTGCATGCATCATGGTGATGCTCCAGTAGATGGTCCATGTGTTGACATGTACAAATCCATTTATTTCTTTGCACTACTACTAATAGGGAATCAAAATAGACACGTTCAAAGTAGTAAAGATAATTTGTTTGATATCTATATAACTTATTGCTGTAGTAAGCTTCCAAATTTGAAAGCCATTCACCTAATACCTTAACATCAATTTTGTCTTAGAAGACTAGGATATCAAGATTTACTTGCATCTTGAACAAATATTGTGCTAGAAAATTGAACTAGGTATCTCAAATGGCACTGTTTGACCTGGTTCAAGCATTAGGTCATTAAAACTGAAGAAAAAAAATCACATACCCCTCCAAAGCTTCTTGGATGACCTAGACTTTTTTTTTTTTTTAATAAGCTTATTTGCATTATCAACCATTGCTGCTCTAGAATGACACTCATCAAGATACTATGAAATTGAATGTAATTGAATTTCTTTGCTACTAATATTTGAAACAAGTTGTGCAATGACAAGGAAAATAATGGTGTAAGAACAAAGAAAGGTCGTACAGATAGTGTGAGGGATCTAAACTAATACCAATGATATGTGCTACAGCCAAGAAGTGTAGGGGGATCAACCATCAAAGTAGCAAAGAGATCAACCCAAACTAACTAGAAACTTCTGTTAAAAATGTAACGCAAATGTTAATGTAAGTGCAAAAACCACTATAAATTCAATAGCATAACAACATAGTAAACAATGAATGCTCTTATGTTCACCATGTGCAGTATGAGTACACGAATAAAATGGGTACCCGAAGCTGCATGATTCCTCTAGGTCGAATCTTGAGAAAGAATTGTGATAGTATCAAAAGTATGTTATAGAGGCTTTATGTATCCCACTCACTGTATCTCTAACAAACCGACTGATCAATTACATGAGAGCACTGAAAGAGTATAATAATAATATAGTTACAAGATTTGAACCAATTTGCAGAAATTTCATACCAACCATTTACATTCCCTTTTTTTGTTGTAATAAAATGGGTAAGGTGGTGTTTCATGAATCGTGTCACGTTGCCAGTTGCCTGGACTTCATCAGAAGAGGTGCTTTGTTGTCTGTTGTCATTTGGTAGCACCCAATGAATTGTACGGTAAGTAGTGATGGCTGAAGCTAAAATCAATAGCCAGCAACATGATTTTGTTTTGCAAGCAAGAATAAAAAGTTGTACAATGATTTGTTTGCTTGAGATAGTGCTGTATCCACTTCTATCTTTGTAGAACTTTCTTCAGGCAATTTGTATTCTTGCTTGGCACATACTTCACGAACAAGCTTCCGAAGTTCCTACATAAGCCAAACAAATAAATTAAATTAGTACTATCTTAAATCAGATGCACACAGATTTTGCAATCAGTACTGATTATCTGTTTAGAACTAAATTGGATAAAACATGGGAAACAGGTATGATGCTGAAAATATTTTCCCAGATATAGATAACAAGATGAAATGAAAAACTTATAAATTTTAAATTGGATATAAATTTGTGCAAATTAGAAAATTATCAACAAATATTAAAATAACTATGCAGAGTTAAATTTTGAAAATCATAAACTACCTACTAAAAACAATATAATAAATTTTAAAAGATATCAAACAGCACAAGCTCAAATGGTAAATCATCAGAGATTTCATAATAGAGACCCAGGTTCAAATCTCCAAGAAACATTTTACATACTTATTATACAAATATTGAATGTTGAATCAAAAATACCACATCCAACTCTGCATGTG
Organism: Cryptomeria japonica; assembly: GCF_030272615.1. Taxonomy (NCBI): domain Eukaryota; kingdom Viridiplantae; phylum Streptophyta; class Pinopsida; order Cupressales; family Cupressaceae; genus Cryptomeria; species Cryptomeria japonica. The sequence goes on along the minus strand of NC_081414.1, from coordinate 899,418,210 downwards.
GCTACCCTAATGGACAAGACCATATCTAAATTCTGGATGTGGTTACTCCAATGGAGATGGCCAGCTGCAAGTCCTCGTAAATTTAATGAAAGAGATACCCCAGTCTTGACATTTAAGCTGAAGGATACCCTACAAGAAGATATATTTAAACTATATATATATATATATATATATTAAAAAATGTTTCTCAAGAAGTTGTTAATTTCATTGCTTAACAATGAACAACGGATGATATTACTATACAAGTAGGAACAAATTTGATTTGCTTTCAAAACTGCTTCACAAAGATCCAGTGCCACTCAATACAAATCATCCATCACCAATTCCATTACCACGCACAAAGTTTGGCATGAAAGTATGCACAACACCAGACAAAAGGGCCATAACTACAAAATGCACCTTCAAGAACTAACCTGAACTTGGTCAGAACTATGATTTAGACTTTAGGCAAATGCAAACATAGATTTGATAGACTTAAAAACCTAAGTTGCCAGTTTGGGTACAGGTTTGGGGTTAAGGAATGCCAGTATGGCAAACAAACAAAATTTCCCAAGTACAGGTACAACTGTGTGTGTGTATATATATAAATAATAAAATTTAAAATTTAAATCTAACTTAAATAAATTAAATATTAATAAAGAGTTTATAAAATTATTATTTATCAATATTAATAAATGCTTTTAATTTTCAATATCATAACTTAAATTTTAGACAATTAACAATATCAAAACAGAGATATTTTTTCTTTTGTAAAAACAGTTCCCAATATTTCTTTATTTATTGAATTAATTAATATTAAAAATAAAATACACATTGTACCGTTGTAAATTGTAACCAGCTACAATGCACACCTCATTCTTGTGCCCCTGCTTTAGCATGTCCCATCCTAGTTCTCCCCTAGGCCTGTTTTGGCCCATTTTACTACAAATCTGATGTCACCCTGCTGCATGGCTGAGTGGACCCCATCTTGGGACCTGTTGTGACCATTTCACACATCGCCCCAATAGAATGGGGACCCCCTCTTTTTGCTTTGGGTTTTGCTTTCTCTTTGCTTGTTTTTCTCTCTGTTTTTTAGGGTTTTGAGTGAGTGAGTGGTCTGCCTGGGCTGGCTAGATTAGGGCTAAACCTTGGAAGCTCATTTTAGGGTTTCTTTCAAGCTAAGTCTAGTCTTGTTTAGGGAGGTTGTTAGTCGTCTGCCTGAAGCCTCAAGATTGCCAGAATGAAGCATGCCTTTCAGGAGAGTCAAGTTGGTTAGATCAAGGAACAGGGAGAATAGGTCTCAGGTCAGGTCTGGATTGAAAGAGGGTTTTTCTTGTCAGGGTCCTATTTGTTTCCCTGTCTAAGTCAGTTGAACAGAACCAGTGAAGAAAAGAAGTTGGTTTGATCAAGTTTGATGGAGGATGAAGCGAATCAAGGTAACATCTAGTTTGAAAATATCAATTTCGCTCCTAACCCTTCCAGAGGGTCTAGGGCGAAAATCATTGTAAACCTCTTTTTCTCCTTATTTTTGACTAAGTGATGCTTTCTAGGGCATGTTTGGAGGTGAACTGATATGTTCTTGCCTGGAGAGGGATTTGATTGATTTTTGAAGAGCAAGATGATGCCTGAAAGAGGAATTTCGCTCCTGACCCTTCCAGAGGGTCCAGAGCGAATTTCATCCTAAACACTATTTCTTGCCTTGGATAGATTTGCAATCTTGTTCCTAGCTTAGAAAATGACCTAACTTTGCCTGATGAGGTGGTTTGAAACATGAAAACTGAACAATTTGGCCTGGAATGGAGATTTCGCTCCTGACCCTTTCAGAGGGTCCAGAGCGAAAATCTTATTAGAGCTTATTTTTCACTAACTTTGGCTAAGTTTTGATGTGCAGGGTATCTTGGAGGGAGGATTGAACGTTCCTGACACATTTGAAGATTTGGAAAGCATGAGTAAATGAAGAATTTTGGACAAATGGAGAATTTCACTCCTGACCCTTCCAAAGGGTCCAGAGCGAAATTCCCAAATGCTCTCATTTTGCAATGAAAAAGGTCAGTATTTTGGCATGAATGAAACAAGAATATCTTGCTTTTACCTATTGAGGTTGTTTTGACTTGGAAAAATGAAAGATTTTGCCTAAAAACTAATTTTCGCTCCTGACCCTTCCAAAGGGTCCAGGGCGAAAATTTCTCTAACCACCTATTTTCTTGCAAAATCAAGTCAAGTTTTGGTTTTTATGGCTTGGATGAGAGAAGAGTAGTGTCCTTTTCCTTGAGAGGTGAAATCAACTTGAAATGATGATGAATTGAGCTTGAATTAAGAAATTTGCTCCTGACCTTCCAGAGGGTCCAGGGCAAAAATCTCTATAGGAGACATTTCTTGCTCAGTTTTGGTCGAATTGAAGTGTCAAAGGCATGATGAAAGGAAGAATGAGCATGTTGAAAACCTTGGGCATGTTTAGAAATCAAGAAAATGAAGGATTCTGGCAAGGAAAGGCAATTTCGCTCCTGACCCTTCCAAAGGGTCTAGAGCGAAATTCCTTATAAACACATTTTTTAGCCTTTCTTGGCTATGAAACCTTAATCCTAGCATGCTGAAACATGAAATCCCACTTGGCAAAGAAGTTTTAAGGTGAAAAAATGAAGATTTTTGGTCAAGATTGTAATTTTCGCTCCTGACCCTTCCAGAGGGTCCAGAGCGAATTTTCTCAAAATCACCTTTTGCTATCAAATTTTGTTAAGCCAAGTATGGGATAAGGTCAAATATAGAAAGAATTACCCCTGGGAGTGAATTGAGGTTGCAAGAAATCATCAAAAAGTGAAGGAATTGAGCCAAATGGTGAATTTCGCTCCTGACCCTTCCAAAGGGTCCAGAGCGAAATTCCTAAAAACACCTATTTTCTTGCAAGGTCAAGGCAACTTTTTAGTTATTATGGCTTGAATGGGTGTTAGGAAGTGTGTTATGCCTTTTGAAGATGATTGAGATTGTCAAGAGGAAGCAATTAAGCCTAGAACATGATTTTCGCTCCTGACCCTTCCAAAGGGTCCAGAGCGAAAATCCTCAAAACTATCCTTTCTTCCAAAGTTTGGGCAAAGTTAAGCTTAGACATGGGTGTGAGAAGATTTGAATTGCCTTGAAGTGGAATTGGACTGCTAAGAATGCAAATTTTAAAGCCAAGAGGAAAATTCGCTCCTGACCCTTCCAGAGGGTCCAGGGTGAAATTTCCAAATCCTCCTATTTTCCTTGCAGTTCAAGATAAGATTTTGGTTTTCAAGACTCAAAGAGGAGTAAGGCATGATGTTCTATGCCTTGGAAATGATTTGAAGTTGAAAGGATGAAGGAATTGCCCTAAAACCTAAAAATCGCTCCTAACCCTTCCAGAGGGTCCAGGGTGAAAATCCTAAAACCAACATGTTCCTTTCAAGTTTGTGCTAAGGCAAGACTAGACCAAGGTAGAAAAGGCATTTGAGACCACTTGTGAGTAGATGTTTGTTTCAAAATTTGATGATTCTAGGTAAAGAGAAGGAAAATCGCTCCTGACCCTTCCAGAGGGTCCAAGGCGAAAATCTCAAAATCCTCTATTTTGCCTTGCAAGAACAAACCAAGCTTGGGTGGAGTGAATGAAGAAGACCATTGCCTAACTTTGAGTGAAGGATTCAAGACAAAATGATGAAGGAGTAAGCCCAAGCAAGGAAAATCGCTCCTGACCCTTCCAGAGGGTCCAGGGCGAAAAACACTAAAGTCACCTTTTCCTCCAAAATTCAAGTAAAGCTAAGCTTGGACTACAATGAAAGAACCTATTTGGAATGCCTTGAAGAGGTTTTGGACCTTCAAAAATAAGAATTTTGAGCCCAGGAGAGAATTTCGCTCCTGACCCTTCCAAAGGGTCCAGAGCGAAATTCCCAAAAATGCAATATTTCCTTCAAAGTTTTGATGAGCTAACCCAGTGATGGAGATAAATGAACCTTGGAGATTGCCTTGGAGGAGTTTAATGATCAAACTAAGGTGAATTTTGGCCTAAAATTTAAAATCGCTCCTGACCCTTCCAGAGGGTCCAGGGCAAAATTCACATTTTCACCTAATTTCCTCATGAAAAATGATAAAAATTCGAAATGCAAGACTTTGATTAGGTCAAAGGAAACATGAGCTCACCTTCCGGGAGATTTTGGAGTCAAGAAATGAGATATTCAAGACCTAATGGGAAAAATTGCTCCTGACCCTTCCAAAGGGTCCAGGGCGAAATCATCAAAAAACCTATCATTCAAACTTGATTGATTAAGTTTAGAGATTGTAAAGACAAAGACATGGAAATTTGCAAATGTAGGTTGAGAAAATTTCAATTTCATCAAGAAAATAAGCATGGATAAGGGGTTCAAGCAAGTCTTGAAGTGAATCTAGACCTTCATCACTTTGAATATTTCAAAGCCTAAGGAGAAAGGAAATTTCATTAAGCCTCAATCAAACCTCCATATTCCTAAATTTTCACCAAATCTGCCAAATTCAAGACATTTGGGGAAGCTAGATCAAATTCGCATGAATTAGGGCCTTACCATTTAATTAATTAATTTTTAAGCCTTAATATAAATATAAAATCCACCTTGGAGGCCTTGAAATTAATTTTAAAAATTTTTAAAAATAAAAGGTGAGTGCTCAAGTTCATTTCTTTGCTTTTACAAGCAAGTCGGCCCCCTTTCAAAAGGGATTTTATTTCATTTTATTGCTAAATACCTAAGTCGGCCTCATGAGGATTAGGGTGAGCGCCCTATTTAAGGGAGATGCTTTGTGGTGAATTCAAATCATTCATTCATTCCTTCTTATGCGATTTTGAGGAGCAGATTGGAGGAGCGAAATCTAGCAGATTGGAGGCGAATTCCTTGCTAAGTGTTGGAGGCTAGTGAAGGTGAAGTTCTTTTGAAGGTTAATTGAGGTGTAGTTCATCCAAAAGAAGGCCAGAAATTCAATTTTTGTCCAACAAAATCTGATCTTCTTTCTTCCATTTTCCAAGGTTCATAGTTAAGCATTCAAGGAGAAGGTATGAAGAATCCTTTTTGAAGTTCTTATTCAAGACTTATTTTGATTTCATAGCAATCTTTTAAAGTCTAAGTCTTGAAAAATCTAATTTTCATTCATTAATTTGCAAAGTTTATAATTCTTGATTTACCATGTCATTCTCAAATTAATGTTTTGAATTATTCCTTTGAAAGGTCTTAAATTCTATGCTTTAAGGTATGATGCTTAAAGACTAATTTTAAATTTTTGTGTAGGCATCAAATGACAACCCCCAAAGCCGGAGGATCTACTAGCCGGCAGGCTCTCATCAAGGAAGACCAGAGGAGCGACGAATTGGAGACTAGGATCGTGTCCAAGTGGAATAATATCGGAGACACCAACTTAGGAAACTTCAATGTGAAGAAGTTTCAAGAGGTCCCCTACATTGGCAAGCCATCACCTGTTGCGAAGAGGATAATTGAGAGTGGCATCATCAAGGCTGCAGGTTTCCCTCCCGCAGTCAAGTGTCATGAGTTGATGATCGAGTGTGCCCGCCACTATGACTCACAATCAAGAACGATCGTAACCAAGGACGGGAACATCTTAGCCTACCTTTCAGAGGAAGCTATAGGCGAAGCTCTTCATCTTCCGAACCATAAAGGCATGATCTATAAGAGCTTGGAAGGAGCAAGGTCGATCTATGAAGATGATCCTGAGTCTAGTTTGAACTTCATCAATAAGAATTGGTTGCTCAAAAGTCGGCCTCGCCTGAACAAAATTCCCAATACACCACATAGGATTGACTTCCAGGAGGAATACAGAGACTTGATAACTTTGCTCAATCGAGTTATAGGTGCTTCTCAAGCCTTCTTCTTCGACAAGTGGATGTTCTTCTTCATACAAGTGATAGTCCAAGGAAAATGAATGCTTCATTGGGCCAGAATCATTAGCAATTGTCTGGACGTACAGTTGAGAAGGCTAAGACCCACCAAATCATTCCACATGAGCTCATATGTTATATATGCCTTGGTCAGGAGTTTCAAGTATGCAGGGCTACCTCACAGAGGAGTGATTGGAAGAGGACCCGGAGAAATAAGAGTTTGTGATTCATATGTTCAATTGCATCATCCGCCCAGAAGTGACTACAAGTTAGTCAATGACACCTTCATGATGAACATTACCAGGATATTGCAAGGTGGGATTCACAATCGACTGTCTCTGGATGCACAAGAGCTTGTGAAGAAGCATGGTGCATGGTTCATTCAGTTTCAAAAATTCACATAAATCAGAGTTCATGGGTGTCCTTCACCTCCCTACATGTTGCCAAGATATCCAACAGATAGGATAGTACTACTTGAGGTGACTAGACAGTTGGCAGCTTATGCGAAGGCATCCAGACACAAGCATGGAAATGGAATTCCCATGCCCATCATACTAGGGAATTCAATAGAAGTGTGTCCTAACACTCAAGCCGCGGAGGATGCAGAAAAAGAATTATCTCTATACTCATTCACATCCTTTGCCTCGAGAGAGAATTTTGACCCTCATGGTTATATGGAGGAGACAGTCGGCAAGAAGTACAAGCACGAGTTTCAAGTGGAGGATTTTTGGATGAATCTCCCAGGCGATTTAGAAGTCAAAAGAAAGATGCATTCTAGGCTACCCTTAGATCTCATCAGGAAATGCAAAGTTTATAGAATAGCTGATCAAGCCCAGGATAATGGTAGATACCTCCAGTCATCCTATGAGAAGGAAGACAAAGAAGTAAAGATAGATTGGAATGAGCCTGAGGTTTTAGACTTGAGAGCTTTGATGGCTCCTGTTTTATCTTGCACTCACAGATGGGTGGATGTACAGCATCAATAGTTGAAGGAGCAGAATGTATCTATGACATTCACTTTGGAGGCAAGACCAGAAGAAGGAGAAGCAAGTGTGAGTGAGAATACTTCTCATTCCAAAGGCTCAAAGAGGAAAGAAGGACCTGAGAAGAGAGAACCGTCCAAGAAGAAGCAAAAAACGAATCCTGATCGCCCACCAAGCACATCCTCTAGGCATCAAAAGGAAGCAAGTCAAGGGGAAGATCAGAGGCAGATAGTATATGAAATTGATGAATCTATGGAATCCATGGTACAGAATGATAAACAGGAGAAAGGACAAACACCTCAGCATTCATCAAGTCAATCTCCCCAAGTTGGTGCTAATGAGCAACATGAAGAATAGAATGATGATGAAGCAACATCTCCTTTCCGGGAAGATAGACCACTACCTAAAGAAATACAAGTGAGGGAAACAAGATCTGCCATTCCTGATTGGCTGAAAGAGAGACTGACAAGGGTAGTTGTGGTTGAAGAAGAAGAAGATGTGTTTGACTTGGAAAGCCTTATAGGAAATTCTCATGAGGTAATGGAGAAGAAGGCGGCCACAAAGATGTCTAAGGTAATTAGAGATGAGACAGGATCCAAGAAAGTGCAGGTAGCTACACCAGTGGTAGACAAATATGAGGATGAGATTCTTGCAGAATAGTATGACTTAGAAACATTTGAGCTTGGTCCACTTACCTCCAAGCAAGCGATGGAATAAGCAACTAATTCATTTGAGGCACTTAAAGACAAACTTAAAGAAGAAATGGAAAAGAATAAGAAGCATGAGAGGGAGGTCAGTGCTTGGAGGAACTATTTTAGTCATCTTAATCAGCCCTTGAAACGTCAAGATCCAGCAGTATCTCCTTTACAAGCACTCCCTCTTGAATCAATAGGTGAGGCAGAAAGTGTGAAGAGCTTGGTTCAACTTATGAGTTCTTGGATTGATAAATCTCACAAGGTAGCCGTTGAATTTGCAACAAGAATGATGAAGACAGTTCATCGAGCTATCCAGGTCCTTGAGATTATCCATAATCTAATGATAACTGTAGCTGCATTCACTCACACTAGAGATGTTATCATCCCAGTCTTACAAGTGATAAGAGAAACACCAAGACAAATTCTGGCACAAGAAAAGATAATGGATTGAGGAACCCATAACCTGCTACAGTGGTCAGCTCTGCTCCAGATGAAGGAGGTCCTTTCTGAAGACGTCAACACCAGATGCAGCCGAGTTGAAGGCATCATTCATCCAATTCAAGATAAGGTGTTTGAGGTGTTGTGTACCATTCTTGATAGGCAGATCGAGATCGAGACAGATGTGGACATCCAAGAGTTGGAGGATGGAATCAAGGTCATCTTTTACAAGAAGGAGAACATCATCACAGATAAGCAACAAGATCAAATGTACACTACTATGTTCCTGATTGAGAAGACCAAAGAACTCGAACCTGGATGGGAAACGACTCTTCTCACTGCTTTTGATCAAGTCCTTCACCTGGAAGAACGAATGAAGAATCTTCTTGAGATTCCCATTGCTGAGATTGAAGGAATTGTGTCCAAATTCATTGAATATGCTAAGAAAGAGCATAGGAAAGGGAATAAAATTCTAGATGAAAAGTTGTTATAGGATGATGTGGCAACTTAATTCTTATTGGTCTATGTCTCCTCGGTATTTGTGCCAATTCTTTATTGGCTATGGATTAGTGATGTTTATCTAAATGAGGACTTTTTTTGTAACAAACCCTAATTAGGGTTTAGGTGTCAAAATCTCAACCGTTGATCTTCTTTTGATCCGGGCCATTCATTGTATTTGAGGATGCTATATATACCCTCACTCATTTCATTTTAAGAAGTTAGAGAGAAGTTAGAGAAAAGAGAGAGAGCTTAGAGAGGAGAAAGTTATTGTTGTAGCAAGATTGAGTAGTGAAGAAAGAATTTTGAACAATTGTTGTCCATTTGGCTATGAGATCAATAAAACATTGAAGTTATGGTGTTTTATTGCAATGCTTGTGGCTATCTTTATGATTGTTTATCTTCTTGAATCACTCTCAGTTGAAATAGCATTTAAATTTTAAGTTTGAAGGACGAAGTGTTGTGCTTGATCTTTGATAAGATTCACATTCCAAACCACTAGCTTCTTACTGATTGTAAGAACGCCTTGTGTGGTCAACTGGAAGCATTGAGATTGATTAAGAATTCAATCATTCTTGGAAGTATTGATATGTATCTCTATGATAGTATCTATATCCTTGATGATTTGAAAGTTATTGAATCCCCTTAGAAGATCGCGTCAATTCCAGTAGAGTTGTAATTTCTTGGCGAAACTGAAATTGGTAGAATCTTATCAAGTCTAGTCTTCATTGAGTCATTCTTAGGATTAGTTCAAGTATTCCTTCTTTAAAACCCTTATCTTTTGACATTTTTTGAAAATCCGTTAGTGTTAGGAAAATCCTGTTCCTGCATTTGGAAAGAAAGTAACGTGGACAAGCTTTCTCTGAAAGTACATAAGGCCCCTTGAAGAAACAGCATACACAACGACCATTGGTGCTTATCCACACATAGAGATCCTACAACAAAGAACCTTGAAGTCATCCCAATTGATCCTTTTCACGACATCTTCAGCATTCGGAGACTTTATTCAAGAGAGGATAAGATACCTCTAGGTATTTTATTCTGTGTTTGGTCGTGTACAAAATACACATCAACAGAATTGGTGCTAGAAGGAGGGCTCTTTTACGAAAGTTTGATTATCAAAAGGAATAGTACTATCCAGAAAATTCAAAAAAAAAATAAATTTTTCATCATGAACATGTATCACGATGGTTGTTGCCACATGAAGGATTGAATGAGGTAATGCAACCTAATTTGGAAATAGGCAACATTCAAGAGGACATTGTTTCAGGATTGAATGACCTAGCGTGGAACTTAAGGAGAAGTGAAGCTGAGTATAATAGGGTCAGGATCATTTTGGAACAAGAAGCATACACAGCTAAAGAACGCCAAAGACCCGCCGCCAGAGAACTTCGCAACCAAAGGAACCTGCAGTAATCTCCATAAAACAGATCATCACGCTGGATCGTATTGGTTCTTTCTCACCCGAAAAACACCAAAGAATATTGAGGTCTACACCAGGCAACAAAAATCTGACCGAACTTTAGTTCACTTCAAGGTCGAAGCGGGCCAAAAGAGAAGATACTCCAAGGGAATCTGAATCAAGATTAGAAGGCACTTCTGAGTCATTACAAGCTCCATCTCTTCAAGAACAAGTACAAGCAACAATTCACACAAGTATCCAGGCAATTTCTCAACCAGCAAGCCAGGTCGGATCATCAAGTTCTCAATCAAGTTTCCAACCTTCGAGAAGCACGATGGCTCACAATGCTCCTCCTCCTCCTCCTCCTGCTCATGTACTCAACGGCACTACATGGATGATCAATAACCCATCACCATTAGAATTTGCAATCTATCATGACATGCCAAAGAATCCTGAGAATTTCTATCCCAAATTCAATGTTAGTGATTTCAATCGTACAGCAGAGGATCATATCAAGATGTTCGAAGATCTTCTTCGTAACAGGCGAGTTGAATATGGAGATGTAGCATGTAGGCTCTTTCCCTACTCATTAGGAGAAGAAGCATACTTTTGGTTCATTCACTTACCAATAGGGTCAATCAGGACTTGGGATGCAATGAAGGATACATTTATTGCAACGTTCGGTATCCCAACCACACCAGCTGAGCTGTATAGACAGTTTGTTGAGATTCGAAGAAGAGAACATGAGCCAATCACTTCTTTCAATAACAGGTTCCATAGGGCTTACAGGATGTTACGACATCCCTATCTCATTGCTGACCCAAGGGAGATTTATTATGGAGCATTAGATCATCTCACTGCCATGTTCGTAAGAACTCATCCTATCCCGAATGATCTAAACGCAGCATAAGCAAAAGCTATTGAGGTCAGTAAGCACATGGGGTAGAATATTACTGGGCCGCTACTTCATATGGGACCTACTGCAGCACCGAACCAAATCCAAGCAGTTAGTCTAGCCTTGGCCAATCAGACCCCAGTCATGAATCCTATTCCGCAAGCAACATATCCTAATATGCAGCCGTCAAACCAATTGGTGCTTCATCCCGGAGTTGCACTTTCACAAGCCCCACCAACACAACCTGTGTACCTGCAAAATGCAACAAACTCTTCAAGAACACAGGAAGAAAAGGACGAAATGAAAGAATTGATTGAACAAGTCAAGAAGCTGTCAACTGAGGTAACTCATTTGAGGAATCAGAATAATCAACTTCAAAGCATGCAAAGGATCAACCAAGGCCAACAAGCTAACAATCAAAATTTCCAAGGAAATAATAATCAAGGTTTCAGGAACAACTATCAAGGAAACAACAATCAAGGCTTTCAAAGGAGAACATGGAATACAGCTCCTAATAATGGAAACGTGGTGACGCCATTAGACAACCCATCAAGTTCACAGAATCAAGAAAATCATCCTACCAGCAAAGTGTTTCTAGCAGAGGCGGCCTTATCCAACTGGTGTAGACTCTACAATACAAACCAACATTCTGAGTTGCAGTGTCCTGAATTCAAAATTGCAGCTGACATATTCCAGCAGGAGATGCGTAGCAATGATCCACCTGAAAACCCTCCTACAACAGGATATGAAATGGTCCCAACTACCTGGTATGATCAAGCCATGGTTGTGGAAAGCTACAAACATTTACCAAAAGGAGAAAATAACCAAGCTCAAAATGGGAGATTTCCACCAGAATGGGCTAATGGACCAATGGTACCTCCTTGTTCCTAGTTTCCACCTGCATCAGCAAATGAACCTGTTGAAGACTCAGAGTATTATTTCCTGCCTTTGAATAATAGCGTCCTAGTTGAAGGGATAAAAGAAGTATTCCATCAATCCTCAGGAGGCGTAGGTCCGAGAGTATACCAAAGAAATCAGAGAAATCAGGAACCTCTGACAACATCGATCCCTCCAAACAATTTCTCTACTCCTCCAGATCCAAAGGCTAGCAATAATCCGGATTATCCACAAGATGCGCGAGAATATAGGCAAAGGAACGTTTCTCCTCCCGCAAGAGATGAAATGAGAAGGCTGGCTATGTTGGTGTTGGAAGAACTCAAGAAGGTTAAAATTAGCCTGCCGCTTTATGAGCTATTGAAGGTGTCAGAGATTAAAGATGTTGTGACTAATAGCCTGAATGATTCAAACACAGTAGGGCCAAATGTTCAGAATACGTCCAAAGAAGTGGCCAACAATGTTCAAGCCACCATCAATGTAATTCAAGATGAAGCTGATAGCAAGCAACAATCTGAACAAGACGAATGTATGGTCGAGACCGTAGCCTTCCCAACCAAAAAGGAAGATATGTTAGAAGGGAAGGTGTTACTCAAAAGAGGCGAGGTTAAGAAAACTCAACCCATCGTCAAAGAAAGTCCCACTACAAGTCAGATTCTTCCAGGAAAAGGGGGTGCGGCTAAGAAAGATGCGATCAAGAAAGGAAAGCCTCTAAAGAAGACGGATAATTCAAAAGAGGAAACATCAAAAAAGAGTGACAATCCAAAGGTCAATGAAGTAAAGAATCAAGAACACGATGAGGATTCCTCAATCCTTTGCCAAGGAAAAGATGAGTCGGCCCCGTTCCTGCTGTCAGTCAGAATCTTTGGAAAATTATTGCACAACTGTCTATATGATTCAGGAGCTTCTAGTAATGTGATGCCTTTGGTTGTCTGTCAGAAGCTAGGTATAACTCCTGCACCCACCAGAAGGAAAGTCACTCAATTAGACAAGACAAAAGTTCCAATCATGGGAGAATTGAACAATATCCACATGCAATTAGCTGCAGACCCGAGGGTTCAAAATTTCATAGACATATCAGTTGTGGATATACCTGACACATATGGGATGCTTTTGAGTAGAGATTGGTCACGAAAGTTGAATGGGTATGTGTCAACGGACTTTGCACATGTGGCTGCCTTGGAGAGGAGTTCCAAACCAAATTAAAATCGACAGTACTCCAAGATTGAGACTTATGATAACCGAGTATGGAGAAGATAATGAAGTCCTATTCTTAGAAACTGATTTAGGGACATACAAAACTAAAGTAGAAGAAGTCTTGATGATACAGAACCTGCAAGACAAAGACAATCAACAAGAGGTGATGGAATCTACAGAAATTGTTGTGGAAAGTGACCAAGGATACGATCAGGATGATGATGGAATGTTTGAAAATTTTAGAAAATTTGTCCACAAGAACGTGCAACAAAGTATGCAACTTGGAAACTTGGCATATGTCCAAGATTTGCTCCTCCCCAACTGGTGTAGGATACATAATGTCGTCCAATCAGAATTATCCTGTGCTTTGTGCCAGACTGCATTAGAACAAGTATACAAGAGGGTCCCACTGACATTGATTGTAGAAGAAATTGAAGACCCAGAAGTTGAAAGCTCTTCAGAAGATGAAACTCTATGCGACACATTAGTGGAAAGCCAAGAGGTCCAAGAGTCAGAAGACCAAGGGAATTCAATATGGACATTAAGGTTCGATGGATCTAAATCCAAGCAAGGATCTGGAGCTGGCTTCGAATTAGTCAGTCCGTCAGGAGAAACCTACCTTGCCGCCCATAGGCTACAATTCCCTTGCACCAACAATGTGGTTGAATATGAATCCTTGATTCATGGGTTATTGCTAGCTATCAGAAAGAAAGCTAAAATACTGCAGGTATATTGAGATTCAGAAATAGTGATAAGACAAATCAGAAGGCAGTATGTGTGCCACGACAAAAGGCTGACTAGATACCGAAATCGAGTTTGGGATCTCATTGAAAGTTTTGAGGCCTTTAATATCAAGTCTATATACAGACATCAGAATCAAGTGGCTAATTCTCTTGCACAAGCCACGAGCTCTTTGATACCATTAACAATGGAAGGATTGACGAAGTTCACAGTAGAGCTGACCTCAGTACCAGACAACATTACCAACTTTCAAGTCTTTGAAGATATATTGGATTTTTTGACCAACACGGATGTCTTCCTAGCCCAAATCATTGATGAAGAGGAAGTGGAAGGAGCAGAATTGGATGCAGAAGGAGTTTTGAATTTGAAAACAAACACTATTCCAAAAGGAATGGTAGAGTTAGAAAGAATTTTTGATCCCGACAAATTGAGAGAGATGAAAAGCCATAGCATGGAAGGAAATGCATGCGACACAATCAATGTTGGTGATGATAGACAAGTTAAGAATGTGTTCATTGGGAAGGCCTGCACTTCACAAGAAAGAAATGGTATCTTGAAAAATGTAAGAGATTTCCCAGATGTCATCGCTTGGAGTTATGAAGATCTCAAGACTTATGATACTGCAATCATCACTCACACAATCCCTTTGAAGCCAGGAAGCAAGCCGTTTAGACAAAGACAAAGGCCGGTCAATCCTTTACTGGAACCTTTAATATATCAAGAGGTTAAGAAGTTGCTCTCAGCCAAAATTATCTTTCCAGTAAGACATTCGACGTGGGTCGCCAACCTGGTTCCTGTCAGGAAAAAGAATGGAGAGATCAGATTGTGTCGATTTCAGAAATCTCAACCGAGCCTCAGAAATGGATAATTATCCACTGCCATCGCTGGATGAAGTATTACAGATTGTCAACGAGTCACAGATGATGTCATTTCTGGATGGATATTCAGGTTATAATCAAGTATTGGTTGAACCTGAAGATCGACTGAAAACCGCTTTCACTACCAAGTGGGGAACATTTGCATACAAAAGGATGCCTTTTGGGCTTATCAATGCCGGGGCCACCTTTCAGAGAGCCATGGATATCGCTTTTAGAGACTTAATTGGGAAATGCATCATCATATACATGGACGATATCACAGTTTTCTCTAGGAAAAGGGAAGATCATGTGGATGATCTAAGAAAAGTCTTCCAAAGGTGCAAAAGATACGACGTTTTTCTCAATCCTAAGAAATGCATATTTGGGGTGACGGAAGGAAAGCTGCTGGGACATGTCATTTTAGAGAAAGGAATCTCTATTGATCCTGATAGAGTGAAGGCTATATCAACCATCAGCCTGCCAGCCAATAAGAAGGAACTCAAATCATTCTTCGGCAAGATCAATTTTGTCAGAAAATTCATCACAGGGTTTGCCGAGATAGTTAGGCCCTTGAATGAGATGTTGAAGAAGGACGCAAAAATAGAATGGTCGACGCAAGCCAAGAGAGCATTTGAGGAGATAAAGTCAGCAATCACAGAAGCACCAATAATGATCAGTCCTAATTATATGAAGCCCTTCTACCTGTATTCATTTGCCTCTGAATACACTTGTGCAGCTATTCTCACCCAAAGGAGTGAAGAGAGGAACGAGAACCCAATTGCATTCATGAGTACCCCGTTGAAAGATGCGGAACTCAGATATCCCAATATTGAAAAACAGGCATATGCATTGGTCAAATCCATTAAAAAATTTAGACATTACCTCTTAAGGGCCCAAATCTATGCAATTGTACCAGATGCAGTTGTAAAAACCCTCATGCAAAATGAACTAGGAGAGAGAAGAGGCAAGTGGGTCGCCATTATTCAAGAATTTGATATTGAAATCTAGCCTATGAAACTTGTTCGAGGACAAGCTTTAGCTCAGACACTGGCAGTTGACGGGCACGGGTTAATCCAACAAGTTTATGAATTGGATGATGTCACCCCAGATGAATGGTACAAGGAAATTGTGACTTACCTGCTCAACCACAAATGCCTTGCTCATATGACATCCACTCAGAAAAGAGCATTGAGGATAAAGTGCTAGCATTATATGCTTCAAGGATCCGTCCTATATCGAAGGAATCACGAGGGAATATATCTAAGGTGTGTTGGCAAAGAAGAGGCCAAGCAAATAATTGAACATTTTCACTCCAAATTTGGGACAGGACATGGTGCTAACCTGGCTACAGCTCATCAAATCCTGAGGGCAGGATATTACTAGCCCACACTATTCAAAGATACATTTGATCATGTCAAGACTTGTCACACTTGCCAAGTCGCCGCTTTCAGAGAAAAGAATCCTGCCATGCCACTGAATCCAGTGATCGAAGCAAGACCATTTGCAAAATAGGGAATGGATTTTATTGGTGTCATCAACCCCGCATCCTCGGCGCAACACAGGTATATCATCACTGCTACTGATTATTGTACCAGATGGTCAAAGGCTCAAGCTCTCAAGGTATGCACTACTGAGGCCATAATTAAATTCCTAGAGGAAAACATTATTACAAGATTTGGGTGTCCTTATGCATTGGTTTGCGACAATGGCTCAACCTTCACATCATTAAGATTTTCAAATTGGGCTTTTGAGTACGGTATACCCCTTAAATTTTCGTCTAACTATTACCCTCAGGGTAATGGGTTAGCTGAGTCAACAAATAAAAACCTACTCAGTGTGATCAAGAAATTGCTGGAGAGAAGTCCAAGAGAATGGCATACCCAACTGAGATTTGCCCTTTGGGCAGATCGGATCAGGACCAAGAACGCATTAGGGATTTCACCTTATTTCCTAGTTTATGGTCAAGACCGGTATTCCCTATGCAACTTAGGATCCCGACCTTGAGATTTATCCAAGAATACATGGAAGACACCGACGTCGTCCAAGCCCGATTAACGCAACTATTGAATCTTGAGGAAAAGAGGGATCAAGCACTAGAAAATTTTGCGAAACATCAGGGAATTGTTAAAAGATGGTTCAATCGACAAGCTAGAGTCAAGGCGTTCCGGATCTCAAATCTTGTCTTATACTGGGATAAAGCACACGAAAAAAAGGGAGAGCATGATAAATTTGATAAATTATGGAAAGGCCCTTATCAAATCTCTAAGATTCTAGGAGAAAATGCGTTCACCTCTCATTGCCTGTCAATGGGAGGTATCTTAAGCATTACTTCCAGTCCTAGAGTTCAGGAGGTCTGCCTTTGTACATAGTTAGTCTAGTTTCTTTCATGTTGGTTTTGTTTGGTTTGGTTTGTTTTGGTTTTGTCCTTCGTTTTGTTTTTTGGGTCTTGGTTTTGGTGGTTTTGGTGTCTTAGGTTAGGTTGGTTGGTTTGTTTTGAGGGGTATCCATTTGAAAATGGGCGATTTTGTGATGAAGCACTCTGACCCCCGCTAGATTGTTTGTCCCATTTGGACAATTATGAAGTCTTTTAGAAGCACAAAGAAGTTTTTCTTGATAAAATTTTGAGTCAGGCTGTATTTGCAACGAAGTAAGATTGGCTTATTGGACTCAGATATTATTGTCCTTCAGTTATTATATCTTTTCACACTTATAATCTCCGAGTCGTTGTGGTTTTCAGGCTAAGCTGTGATCGGTGAAAAATCTAAAATCTGGCTTCAGCGCCACCGCAATCCTCAAACCCTAGTAAGCTTCACTGCTTACGAGCCAAAAGAATTGACGAAATGAAAAAGCAATTTAAAAAAAAAAAAGAAAAAGTGAGAAAATGAAAGGAAAAAATCAATAAAGAAAAAATGAGCTGAAAAGGAAATATCAAAATTGGCTAACGGGAATATACGGATAACTTTCCCTCCTCGATCGATGGATTTTGGTCCCCGTGCCTCAATGTGACCATTAGAGGTCGGCCTAATTGGTAATTTACCTATAGAACCCTATATAAAGACACCCTATCAATTCATTTTGAGATCACTTTCATACCCCATCATTTGTGCATCCATCAAGCATTCAAGGCAATATTTCATCCCACCATGTTTTTCAAGCATCATGAAGCAAATCACATCAATTCTCATGCAAGCATGTGTGTTTGATTAGGTCATGTTCATGTTATGTCAAGTCATGTTATTGCATCAACATTTGTGATCACATTCAAAAAGCATTGCATCATCAATCTTCAATCGACCATTGCAGATCTAAAGATATCATGATATAACATTTACTTCAATATTTCAATTACTATTTCAATTCAATTAAAGGTTAATTCCTAAATTGGGATTTGACCTAAGGCAAACCCCCATCAACAAACATATTTAAATATTTTCTTCTTTCTGTGTAGGCAATTGTCTCAACAATTGCGAGTGAGAAATCTAACAGTGTAGATGATGACAATTAGACTTAGCTTCTGAAGGCGCAAAAAGTGGACCAGGACAACCAGCTCCCCTCGGTCCTGAGAATTTTTTACGACCTTCTGGCAGCGGATTCCATGCGTCATCCTAATCCAAAAAACATCTAGTCTATCCGCCCCCGACATTTGGAGGACTAGGGTGACCTGCTCCCCTCAGTCCCAACAATTCAACTCGATCTTTCCACCATAAGTTCTGGTCTATTTTTCATCCTTCCTATTTTACAGCTTTGCATGATATCTGGAACATTTTGTTATTGTTGTTTTATGTCAATTTCCCATTGTTTGTCCTAGATCTAGCATTGCGATTCAACCCTAACTCAAATTCAATTTCAAATCTAACAAGGGATGGATTAACCTCTGAATTCAATCCTTTTAGGATTGGATCAATCAAATTCCCTTCCCTCAATGTAAGGTTGGTCCCAAGAGAAGTTAGTGGCTTTATTATCCATTAAGGTGTTGAAGCCCTAATTTCTCATACCTTACATTTTGATGGACCCGACATGAATATGCACTTCTGATTTGGTGTTTTCAGATCTGATCTTTCTTAATGGAGTTGACAAAATCTGATTAGTTTGCTATTTCACATGTGATAACATTAATTATTCGCTATTTTTATCAAAACCATGTGTTGGATAATAGCCTTTTTCACTTCATGTTGCTTGCATTCTTTCATAGTACCTTCACATATTGCATAATAAGGGTTTCAACAATATTTCCCTCTTATAAATAATTGTTCAAAGCTGTTATCCATATTTCATGTGGTTACATAATGACATTACTAAAAAAAATTGATGGACAATGTAGATCTCATCCTTAGTGGACAATATTCATGATAATCCTAGAGATGGCATTGATAAGGCTAAAACTTGTACCTCTCCTAGGGTATCTTATGAGGAGGAAAGATTTAATACTCCTATCAATTATCTCTCTAATGGAGATGAAGCATTGAAGAGCAGCATGACACCATCTTCTTCTCATATACATACATTAGTGCAAGGAGGGCAAGGTCAAAATGTTGATATTTCAATCCCTCTAGATCCTCCTTGTTCTCCTAGAGCTTATCTTGATCATCAACATATTTGTAGGCAATATGATGTTATGCATTTTATTCATGACCTATCTCCTAAAATAACATTGAGAAAAGATGAAGCCTTAGATGATGAGGATCCTCCCCCCCGCCCTACCAAAGAGGACATGAATAATGATGATAGAAAGGAGAATCTTCCTATAATGGATGTCCCTTCTTTGTCTATTCATCCTCTTGGTCCTTCAACATGCCCTTACACAACAAATTTTAAGGAAATTCATGATCAAAATCCTTCACAATTAAAAACTTCATATGAGGTTGGTTATGATATAATTTCAAAAAAAGGCTATAGAGGACAAGGACTTGGAAAACAAGAACAAGGAATCAAAGTTCCTATAGATCCTCCCTCACAATCTACTACAAAAGGAGAATATCTCAATTCATCAACATCTATGGATAATCATCTTAAGATTCAAATGCTTAAGGAGTACTTTGCAAAACATTAAAGCTATCGTCCCTCTAAACATGCTTCTTTATCAAAAAATCTTCCTCCTTCCTTGCCAATCCTTTTACCACAAGAGAACAATCCTTCTCCTTCCTTAACAATTCTTTTACCACAAGAAAACAATCCTTCTTCCTCCACTAGTATACCTTGCCCTACATCTCAAGAGACAAGACCTATCCATGATAAATTAGCTACAAGAATCTTTTGGAGGTTGAAATATGATAAGAATGCTACTTTTTCTTTCATAAGATATATCAATAATTATAAGAACAAAGAGGGTGATGTGTATTGTCTCTTTCATCATAGTTATTCTCATTCTCTTGGAAGTTGTAAATCTATTAAGGAATTTGTTCAAGATCAATATGATAGAGCTCATATTACTCTTACAACTATTCTCATGCTTTTTCTCAATCCAAATTTGGAAGTAGTGCCTTAGCACTCCATTCCCCCTATCATGTTGCTCCTTACCATATGAGATTGCTAGTTTACCTTTATTGGGGGCTCTTTGTTATGAGTGGCGATATAACTTAATTTTCCAAATCATACTTGGATAGCAATATATTTGTTATACTTGGGAGGAAAGGACAATATTTCAATTCTCTCTCCTTTCCAAACATTGTCTTTTCCTTTGTGAGTTGCATTTTTCATAACTTGATGTCCTTTCTTGCATAGAATTATCCTCCATTGAAGTACATGTGTTCCTTGTTTAGGACCTATTATTTGCTTGAAATGTTGTCTTCTTATGAACAATCTCTCCTTAGTGAATGTGTGCAATCCTTTACTAAGAATCCACTTTTTCCTAGCAATGGGAGAAGGTGTGTATTCTTAGTTTCCTTCTCCTTTTCAAAGACGTTTTCTTTATCAAATATCACTTCCATTTTCGGAGGTGAATATCTTTGGATAAAGATCTCTTCCTCCATGCATCCCTCAAAGGATCCCTTTACTTTGTTCCAAGATATCTCTTTTACAACTATCTTTTCCTTGCTTATAAATTCAAATTGAATATTTTATTTTTTAATTTGTCTTTCATTATAAATTTGTAATCTTAGTTTATTTGTATTTGTAAATTATAGGTTTTTGATGTTGGTGTGAATAAGGTATTTTACCCAACTAGTTCATTAGTGGGTCCTATTCACATAAGTTTACTTAGGTCCTAGAGAATCTTTCTAGAAGGTCTTAGTTGTCTAAGATCTTATCTTTTGATATTTAATTCTTCTTACCTGGGTCATATGGTATTCGTTTGAGATAGTTGTGTCATAACATAGGATTAAGACACATGTTACAATCTTGTCTTATCCTATGTCCCAGCCTTGTCTTTATAAGAAAAGCATTCATTGTATATTTCACATTCAATCAATCAATCTTGCATTGTTGAAGCAAGCTATTCTTGCCACTTTCTCTCTTGTGGAAGATATTATGGTCTAGCGATTGATCTTGGAATGTTGGGAGTTTACAATTGACTCCTAAATCCAAGCCCTTGGTTAGAGTTCTATGTATGGTAGATCAAGTTAAAAACCAAATGGGGTACATTTACAAGGCCATGGATAGGACCTAAGAATCCATCCAAAACTATTACAAGGGCAATGACTTTAAATTTGATATGATACCATGAGGGCACTTATCATGCTCTAATTTAATCCTAACCTAGGTTTAGATCTAGGGTTTTATCTTTATGTTTTTATAAGCTTTAATGGTACTCCATGTAATCTATCCAAGTTAATATAGGTTTACCCAAATTGATACAAGCATATCTATCATGCTTTCTTGGATCAATCTCTTTTTCAAAGTTGAATAGCGTAATCATGGCTTTTTCTCTTTCGATGTGATAGGCATTTTGGTTGCAGATGATTTCTAGGAGCTATAGGGTTAACTATCAATTGTAACATGGCATTAGAGCTAGCTCTCAATTCCAACATGGTATCAGAGCACTGGATCTAGAATTCCAAGATTGCTTGCTCAAAAACCAAAATCAGAGTTGAAAAAAAAGCAAAAAAAAATTAGAGGGACAAAATCAGAGTTGAAAAAAACGCAAAAAAAAATTAGAGGGACAATCTGAGGTAAAATTTCGTATAACCCGTACAACTGTTGAATGAATCTAAACCCCTATGGTCATTAATGCAGGTCGAAATATCCTGTGTGGTAGATTGGTATGAGGGTTATTAAATTTGTAGTTTTTTTATTTGATATTTTGTCCAAAATTATTTTCAATAAATAAAAATCAACAACTTTGTCAAATGAACAAAAAAGTAAAAAAAGGCATAGGTGCCATCTCTATCGGCTCGCATTGCTGTCAACAATCAAACCAATGCAACAACAATGATTTTCAAAGCAAGTATGGTGAAATTGGTGTGGTAGTCTATTTAATTCGGCTAACGGCCAACATAAAAATCTTGACAACCCTTTTTTTCTTCAACACCTAGCATCCACCTACAATCGGTGGCATTTGAAACCAATTGCTCATGGCCTTCCACTCCAAGCAACACCCTATTACACCCACCAAAATGAAAAATCCGGTCCCTCGTCCATCAAAAACCTAGCGCAATATCCTAACCACGAAACAAATATTTCAATTGCTCTTTTGAATACTATGGCAACACAAGCACTTTTGTTTTTCGACAACTCTCACAAAATATTCCAATAGGTTTTGGAATATACAAGCGGTCAAGATTTGCTAACATTAGGATTTGGATCACTAACATCAACGGCCCTTAGTCCACTCATCCATGCCTAAAGGGGGGTTTTTCTTCTTTTGGCCATAACTTGGGCATATGGAGTCAAAATTTCCAGTGGTGTAGGTCATACTTAGATTTTTCTATTGGTTCTTGTTAATCTCAATCAAAGTCAAATCTTCATTTTCTACTTTCAAGCTTACAACCTTCTGACAATTTTTCCAGTCTTAACAACTCTTGTAGCATTGGAAAAGTATTTCTGAGCTCTTCAAATATATTCATCCACATTTTCTAGAATTTGCCCCTAGTACATTTTATTCGGTTTTTCTATGGTTTCACATTTTGATCAATTACTTGGACATTTTAGCACCTAGAAAGGATTTGTTTGCATGAGATGACTTCATTTGATCTGTTTTACATGCATTAGGGTTATTGGTCTAATTTTTTCATTTGAGGTATCTAAAGAGCACACGGTTACATTGAGAGGGAGGGGGGGTGAATCAGTATAACCATAGACGGACTACTTGCAGAAAACTTGAGGAGTAGTGAAAAACTTGCGAGTAATCATGGCCAATGAGTTTTTGCCACTTTTACTTGCAAAAATTACTCGCCCAAAAACTCGGTGAGTCCATGTTGCAAACTCAGCCGCTTGGCAATAAAGGCTGAAAACGTCAAAAAACACATTCATTTCATCATTTTTTAACTTGTATTTTGCTGAGAGGGGGAAAACTATTCTTCCAAACACTTGCAAACTGATTTCCATCGATTTGAAGTGGATTTGAGGCAGATTTGAAGTGGATTTGAGGTGGTTTTTGAAGAAAAATCAGATTCCCAAGTAGGTTTTCTGATTTTTTTCTATGTTTTTCTAAAACATTTTATTTTCTTTTTGTTCCATCTAGATGAATTCAAAATCATTCCTAAGTAGTCAAAACTGATTTTGAGTGATTGGAACAAGATTTAACACCATTTTTGACAAGTTTTGTTGAATTTTTCACTATTTTTTTTAAGAATTTCTAGTTTTTCAAAAAAATCAAACCCTAAAAGTTTATTTTTTATTTTTTCAACTTTGAATGATGTCTAAAATTATTTAAACTAATTTAGATAGTTTGCTAAATTGTTAAACTAAAATATTAACTTTGTCTTTTCACTTCGTATGTGAAGGTTAATAGTACTTCAATAGAAATTCAGATTAATTAGTATTAGAAAAAGCTTGCCAAAGTGCTTTGTGGGCCCCACACAATACTTATTCATATTCCTATAATGAAAGAATTTCAAACAGTGTTTCCAGCAATTAGAAAAGGTTTGGAGATTTCACAATTATTATTGTGCTTTTAGCAGCAGCTCGACTAGAGGGAATGGGACCCACTTGAAAGCCTTTTGAATATGGGTTGTGGTTTTATTTTAGCCCCACTTAAGCCTTGCAGATTATTGATTGTGATTTGAACAATCAGTATTACCAAAAGGTCAATGATGGTATAAGAGGAGTCAACAACATGTTGAAGAATGCATATTTTTCTTTGGGAAAATTATGTGTTTTTTTACAGATTCTCCACTAATTGTGAGATATCAATCAGATAAAAGCTGTAGTAAAACATGAACAACAACAAGAGTCAACACATGGTTTAAAGGGGATGTTGGAAAACTTATCAAGATAAGTTCTTTCTTCCAAAAACTATTCTTAGCATTATGAGTTAAATATTATAGTAAAATGTCTTCAGAATTAATGAAAATTATATTTATAAATGTATTACAATTCTCATTAGAAATGTTGTTTCAGGTCTAAATCAAGGAGAATCCCGAACGGGGACATTACAACTTGTCATGCTTTAATTTAATCCTCACCTAGGTTTAGATCTAGGGTTTTAGCTTTATGCTTTTATAAGCATTCATTGTACTCATTGGAATCTCTCCAAGTTAATTCAAATTTATTCAATCAATACACACTCCACCATGTTTTCTTGGATCAATCTATCTCAGGGTTGCATAGCATAATCATGGCTTTTACTCTTCAGATATGATAGGCATTTTGGTTGCAAGTGATTTTTGGAAGCTATGGGGTTTATTATCAACTCCAACACCTCAACCTCAGTTTTTTCTATTCAAATAGCTTTTCAAATCTTAATGAAGAGGTTATGGAGGGCCAAACAACATGCATTCAGAAGAAGACACACCAAGTTGAGATGACAGACCTCACTATTCAAGAATTGCATGATTACAGGACTAATAGGGGTAAGTGTTGACGTGTCTAAAATCGCGGAACTACGACTTCATCCGGCCAACACAGAATAGAATGCTAAGTATCCTATCCTCTCTTGAGATAAGGAAATCCCTAATGCTGTTTTAAATTGATCAATGGGGGATGACCTCAAGGTTTCGGTTGTTAGGTCTTGACTGCAGGATAGCTCAATGGTCGATGTGATTTGTTGGGAGCACAAGGGAACTTACAGTTTGCAACAAGATGGTCTGCTGTGATTCTCGGACTAGGAAATGAAATCAAAAGGGAAGGGTTCAGGAAGCCTAAGGACAAGGATGATAACAGATGATGCAACAGGTAGACAAATTTCAATAAACCAGTTCTTGTTTTGCCAGAGATACCCTAACAACTAGACAAAAACGGTGCAAGCTCCAAGGGATGAAGGATTTTCAGATCGAAGACGCTCATTTTAGGCACCCAAATCTGGCGTAGCCTAAGACGAACACCTGCAGTTGAACTAAGCACAGTTTGGGTTTAGACTAACCATGCACGGTGACCTACAATTAGCAGACCGCCAATGGTATGAACCAGAAATGCATCAAATACCCCTCCACACTTCACCATTAAAATCTCTGCACTTTAAAATTTAACCAGCTGAAAGAAACCATGCAAACAGGCTAAAACAAAGACAACAAACACCATATTTCAATGTTCATATATTTGCTTCAGCTGCCATTACAACAATTTCTGCAGCATCTCTATGCTATTCCTAAAATTTAACCTATTCTAACTTGTAAAATCTAACTACAAAATTCTATCTAGAATCTAACCCTTTACAAAAGGAAGGCCTCTACCTTTTATAGATTTACAATTTGAGTCAGAGGCTAGGATGGATTGCATCCAAGGGTCCTGATCTGCCTTCCAGAAGCTGACACCTTTAACCCATGCCCATTAAACTCTCAGTCATCTATCCAACCACTATCTCAACTACCTACCACTATTTGGCTTTAATTTAGGTCTATCTGGTAGTTGAACATAACTGTCATGTCTCCCCTCTGTTTTTAAATATCCTAAGTGGGGCCCACAAGCAGTTTTACAATAAAACAGTTTCAATTTTCAGAAACTGAACTTCTGGAATTAAATCCAGTTGTGCACTTTTCTTGAGAATGCATGATTGCTGCATTTGGAGTGTTCTTTGGTCTTTGGTCCCAGTGGTGGACTTTAGCTTGTTGTCCAATGGCATGCTTCCCAATGCTCGGTTCAGATCTCGCGCTCCTACAGCGCGTTCCTACATCTTGTCCAACTTTCAATGCCTGGCTTTGTCGTTTCAGGATTTCTCCTGGTTCTTCGGGACGATGCCTTCGACCTAGCAAACAATCAATCTCACTTAAATAAATTAATTTTGAAAAACTAATTAAATTAATTTATCAAACATTAAATTTTTTAACGTCTGGCTCAAGAAGCTCTTTGTGAGATGTATCTTTTGAATCTCTCACTTCTTACATGAAGTTTGATCTGTCTTCTTGATTCACCCTTAAAAGAGTGAATAGTGCGATTGAAACTTCTCTTTCTCGGCTTGTTGAGCCTTTCCGCGCGATTTTACCTTTGAGCCATTTTCGGGCATTCTATGGACTTTGCGTGATTTTATTTGCCCATCTGCAAGTGACCTTCGGGCATAATAGAGGCACTTTCCTAAGCTTTGGCTAAATGAGGATGACCTGCGAACGATTTTTGGCCTTAAAAAAGATATGAGAGATTGCGGTGATTTTCGACTTATAGAGGTGAATTTAGACCTTTGGTTTATGGCCTATGAAGAAGGTTTTCGGCCTGAAACATTATTTTGTGAAATTTTTATATTTCGGCCTAAATAGACCTTTCTCTAACCTCTAAACTTTTTCGGCTTATGAAGCTATTTTGCGATTCTTTCCCTTTCATCAGTATTTCGGCCAAATGAAGTGGATTGCACGATATGTGAATACTTCCTTTACGAGTTTAACTATTTTTGGCCTTTTGGGCCTTTTTGCAAGATTTACAAATGCTTTGTGAGCTTTATGTTTTCGGTTTTTTCATCCTCTTCACGTGAATGTCTTCTGTCATTTTCAGTTCATGATGATATCGTGCAACCTAGGGTTTATTTCAAAACGACAAGCTCCTCATTTTTGGGCTATTTAGAGAAAATGTGCGATTTAGTTTGAGCTCCTTTTTTACTTGTGATATTCACTCTCTCAGCGATTTCGAGTGGTATGAACATTTTGTGATACTTTGGATTGGTGTTCGTTTTAGGCCTATGAAGATGGTTTTCGCACGATTTCAACATTTTTCAGCCTAAAAGGCCATTTTGCAAGACTTAGTTAAACGCCCTTTCTTTTCACATTTTCAAGTTAGAAGGCCATTTTCGGGTAAAAAGCATATTTTTTCACGATTTATGACATTTTTGGGTTATGAAAGGCCTTTGCAAATAAAGTTGTTAAAACGCCTTTTCAAATCTCACATGATCTTCAGCCTGAGTGTTCACTTTGTGCAATTTTCTCTTCCATATTTTTGCTCGCATTTTGGCCTATTATGCTGATTTTGTCTTGTAAAAGTTTGTGATTCTCGGGCCAACTGAGGGTTATTGCACAACACTTTGGATTTCGTTTTCTAACTTTTGGGCATTTCAACTGAAACGTGCGACCTTACATTGCTACATTCACCCCTTCCACGCGATTTTGACTGTGAATCACTTCGGGTAATTGGTTTATTTTGCAAGTTTTCAACTTCTGGAGTTTTCGCGAACTTGAAGACTTTGGGCGATTTGATTCTTAGCCATAGCAAATTCGGGCATCTAAGAGGAATTTATGATTTCATTACTAGCCCTTTCTGTCCACCAAATTCAGGGCTCCTTCTCTCCTATCGAGCAGATTAAACATGACGAGGGGGCCCCTATCGCAAAGACGGGGTGTGTGTGCGATATGCACAACAATAAGGTCTTTTCTTCAGAACTAGCTAGCTGAGGAAGAACCACTCAATCACTAGAGAATTAAAATTGGACTCTTTAAATCACATGCATCTTACAAGTTACAAATTTCAAATTTACAACTATTGAGGATTCGATAAAATATGGTTTGCTTACTAACTCTTCAATGCTTCATTATGTAGATTCTTGATGGATAGATTTGGGTGCAAATACCCCAAATCTTCAAAGGTTGGCCCTCCACAGTTTGTTCCAACCTTGTAGTTCATCCATCTGTGAGCACAACTAGAGTTTGTTTAAGGCCATCCACACAAAAAGAGAAACAAATTAACTTAAGAAAGTGTCAATGATCTTGTCTTGTCCAATACAACCTTCAACTTCGCACAAGGAGAGTAGAGGACAAATCAAAGGAGGTCATTGATTTGGATGACAATGATCTTTATAACAATTGGACAAGGTGGAATGAGCAGCTCCCATTGTCTCATAAAGATGAAATTCTTGATTTCCATGAGAGGTAGGCTACGAAGGATGTGGTTGCAGCTAAAGGAGCTCAAGGATATGATGACACTGATGAGGCTGAGGAGAAGTCAATGCCATCTACTAGTAGGATGGAGGTCAAACCAATGCCACAAGCACAACTTTCCATGCCAAGTAAGGAGCTGCAGCAAACTCCAAGGATCAAAATCTCACAACTCTCCCCAAGTTTTCGCTAGATTAGGGAAGAGGCAGATCTCAAATGTTGTATTTTGTAATATATAATTTATGAATTATCATAATGATTTTAAAATGCAATCATCTTAAATTCATAATGGTTGTCAATTATCTATTGTATCAGGCTTCTACATGATGATGTGATTTTGTACTCAATTTGTATTCAAATTAATCAAATTTAACAGAAAACATTTTTGAAATCATTTATGGACACATTGGATACATCTTATCATTGAATTTTCCAAAAAATATGTTTCTAAATTAATTTAACCAATTTTTTAGGTTGCAGAGTTTTTGGCGAGTCAAGGTCTACCAACTATGGCTGAGAGAAGCAACAATAGTAGAAACATCATTCACTCTTGAGAATTTAGATTTACCTTCTACCATGAGGCTGAATACTGCTCAAAGGGCAAAAGAATTTGTAGAATGTAGTTTCACCATAATATAATATTTTAAATTTCAATTTTCAGCCTTTGAGGAATATGACATATGAAATCATTGATTCGTTACAAATCAATAATCAAAATAGGCATATTTGTTCTCTACAATTATTGTTGATGCTTCTCGTGCATTACTTGGTTTGTTTTGTGTATTTATGTAATTTTTATTTTATTTGTCGAGTTCTTTACTAAGTCCAATTCGGAATCAAAATTTTTAGGCAGCTGAGTTCTAGTCAAATCAGAATTTTTGAACTATGGTATATAGCATATTCCACTGTTCTTTTATTCCAATTTAACTGTGGCATACTTAAATTTTATATTTTCTTTTTCTTTTAAAGGGAAACCTAAATTAAAAGTACGATAATATACTTGAAAAATACCTTGCGATCAAAATCGACGTTATATATTGAAAATACTTCTTTTGTAATGGAACTATCCCCCAAAATCAAACCTTCTAACCACCGTTTTGCAGTCTCCTCACATTCCACTAACACCTATAAGCATTTCCAATAATAGAATAATCAATATTTGGTTACAAAGCATTCAATTGTAAGGGAATGAAAGCATTGTTTTTTTTTGGTTAGCACTTAAAGGTAGATATGAGATAGAATTAGAATAAATTATACACTTTTCAAATGCCTTTTTGAAATAAACAAACCTCTTCATCCATTTCTTCTTCCTCTTCAATGTCATTTCCATCAAGTTCCACACTTTCATCCATGGATTCTTTGTCACTTCCAGGCAGGGTATGAAACTTATCCATCTCCCCATCTTTTGTAGCTTGAAGTATAGCCTCCATCAAGTCAGGTTGTACCTTTCGCAAAAGGCCACCTGAAAGGTAGTTAAGCATTGCAGACATTAAGATAGATTCGGCCAGCATCATAACATAAAAATTACAATCAATTAACTTAGAATGACTATCCTAAAACGTTATTTTGACAATGATGGCAAAACAATCTTAGGTTCTTAAAGTTGGTATGTATTAAAATTGTATTCTGTACATCAAACTTGTATTTGTATATTTTGGTCACAGTAATTAGTGAAATTGAAGTAAAGCAGAACCAAATCAAACATCTTTTTTTCTTATTTTAGCTATGAATTTTCTTTAAACATATTGTACTATTGGAAAATGTGATTTAATATTCATGTGTCGAAATAGTGAAAAAATGCACCCTGGAACACGAATGTTTACTATATAACAAGGGATATGTTTACATGATCCACATACTAAGTAGTCAAAATCAAACTCAAGTGGAAGAACCTAGTATATATGAAGTACTTGTTTTTCCTGCTATAGACTGGAAGCCCTAAAGTACTAAAGATATATCTTGTACATTAAAATTCTGTTTAAAAGTGTATTTATTTATTCGTAGCCTAGGCTATACCCTGAGTGGTATTTCTAGCATAACAAAATCAACCTCAGTTAAGGGACGTAAAGGAATGTTTCACTGTCAAAATGATGGGCTTTTTAAGGCAGCCTGACTCAAGAATAATGCATACAACAGATGTTTAACACCTAGAGGAACATACCAGTATGGATTGATAGGATATCTAGTCTAAAAATAATTTTTTTAACATGTACATACATGTATGTACTGTCAAAACACTGTATATCCTATATAAATTGTCTTTCCACATTTAAAAACCACACCACTGAAAACTACCAATTATCAACCATGATATTAAATTAAAATTGATACTAAAAATAAAAAAAGAAATGCAATTCAATCTTACATAAACCTACGCATATGCAACCCATAAAATGGAATGCTTAATAAACCATACAAGTTAAGAAAGTTCTATGATCAGCACAAACCTTCCAACAAAATTTCATTCTCCTAAAGTGAAATACCCCATGATCATTTCAAGTGGGCCTTGATTGTGATTATTTTTTGTGTGTGACATTTACACTTCCCAATATTAGACATGAAAATGTATTGTTTTGCCATAAGGATTTGTCAGGAAGTGCAGCTAGTTGGATAGCAAATTGGATATTATAATGTTTGTTTATGATATTTACTATTTAGTTTCCAAAATTATTAGGCTAAAGAAAATTCACCATCAGGGACCTTTTTGGTAAAGGGTGACTATAATGTTGAAAATCAGATTTTGATTCCAGTCATTTAAATTTATTGAACTTGACCAAACCTTGCCATAAAGTCTTTTGAGATGAGGTAAGATGCAATGGAGAAATTCAAGTTTATCGGCCTTATGTTTTTTTCCTTATGCATGAACTGTGGGATAAGGCCCACTCCCATTAAAATATAGTACACAAAATTTAAATTAAACAAGTGGCTACCATAACTGGCCAGCCAATCTTGGATATACGATTCAATTACACTCTGGCCAAACTCAGTTGGAATATCAACAGAAAGTTCCTAACTACCTAAAAGCTAAAGAAAAGACATAAAACCGTCACATGACATGCTCCTTAATGCCAGCTCTGAGCATGCATGATGTAATATTCTTAGATTCACCATGTTTCTGATCGGAAACCAAAGACCAATCACCCCCACCATTTGTGGTTTCCAAATCTTGTTGCCCAAAAAATAATGCTGGCAACTCCAGTTTATTGGCCTTACGTTGATGTAGGTCTTGGGCCTCAATTTAATGGACTCAGAATTTTAATTATATATTTGCTGGCATATATATTTGCTGGCATATTGTCATAAAAAGCACTTATACAAAAGGGTTTCAAAGACAATCAAATCAGATTTTACTTTAATTGCAATGATTTGGAATTCATTAGAATTTAAGGAAAGAGTTTTTGGGTGAACATGTTTAGGGATGTGAAAAGAGAATTTAAAATTTGATAGAGAGATTTGACAGTTTCATAAAAAGGGTTACTAAATCTCACTCACTCACTCATGTTGATACATGATAGCCTCGGTGAGATAAATGATTGAATGAGAGATAAATGAAGTATCTCATTCAATCATCTATCTCATCGATAGACTATGATGAGACTCCAGTTATCTTATATATACACATGAGATTATGATCACGATTCAGCTATTATATATTATGTGCATGATACATGATCTAGCTGTGATCGTATCCTTTCATTCATATATATAACCTTCCATTAACAATCGGGTTCTTAACTAACACCAATTAACATTGTGTTGACGTATCTAAAGTCGCACCGCTGCAAACTCCATCCGGCCAATGCAAAATAGAATGTACTCGCTGAGTATCCTATCCTCTCTTGAGATAAGGAAATCCCTAATGCTGTTTTTTACATTTGATCAAAGGGGACGACCTCAAGGTTTTGATTGTCAGGTCTTGACTGCGGGATTGCTCAGTGGTTTGATGTGTTTTGCTAGAAACACAAAGGGGGCTTACGGTGAGATGGGCAATTGTTGGATGAGTTCCCTAAAATTCTAACAGTCTCGTTATCGGTTGGTTTCAATTGGATCGATACTAATTCAGCAGGACTGTGGGGTTTCTTGGTAAAACAAAAGGGGGGAAAAAGAGGGATAGGGAAAAGAGATATAGAAAATCTAATTATTTAACTAAGATAGCATTTTCAAGAAGAAACAGACAGACACCTCCAAATAACCAGATTAAACACTATTAGCTATTTAAGCACAATGTTTGTAAGAATCTAGTGTGATCTTCAAGGGAAAATTAAGATTTTCATGCTATTGAACATAACTTCAAAACTTTAACATTCATTCACTAAGTGTTCAATAACCGAACTAAGCATATGAGAAGGTTCAGATTAACCATTCAAAAGGAATGACAATCAGTCAGTCCCTAATGGTATGAACAACAAGGATTCTATCAGATGTTTATCTAGAAGATGCTATAGAAAAATGAAAGACATAACAGAATAATTTAAATGGTGAAGAAGGAGACCATGCACTCATTATGAAATAGAAACAGCCTTAACTTTGCATTAAATCCTGTGTAAATTTCGCCAAAGCTTCAGCAACAATCCATGAACTTCTTACAAAATAGGGGAAAACCAGTCCCTTTAAATAGGTTTCCAAAAATAGATGAATGGCCAAGATCTAAACTAAACAAGTGGCCCAGATTCATCTTTACAAAAAAGTACCCATACCCATAAATGGAGGTGTCATAACCCCACATTTTTGTAAATTATAAAAGATAAACATTTATACTTTCCATTATTTAATCGAAAATGATTCCTTATTTTATATTAATATAATAATGATGTTTAAATTATTTCTCGATTTAACTTCACCATAAAATGTTGTTAATTAATATATAATTATTGATGCATATAATATGTCACTAAATAAATATAAACTATATAAAAACTTAATACATTATAAAACATTTAAATACATTATAAAACATTATTATTAAGAAATGAGATTCTTTTACCTTACGATAATATTAATGAACCTCATATTAATATGCAAAATATATATTGATCGGTACCCAATTAAATAAATAATAATCCTTAACTATTATCGGGTATGTTGAACCCTGGAAATTACACTGCATACGATGCGAAGGACTTAGGGCGGAGCGGTGCGTCGTTTTAAGGCATCAAAAGAAGTGGCGGGTGGAACCAAGAGCCACGACCCATGGTCACCCCTCCCTCAATAGCCACGACCCATGGTCGGGTCCACGTGAACCCCCTTCCGTGGGTATTTAGGCATGACGCATAGCGGGTGACAAGGGAAAAAAGGAAACGCACAGGAGATAGCACGCAGGAAATAAAATCAGGCGAACGAAGAGACGAAACAGGAAGCGATAGAAGCAAAAGGAAGAACAAACGAAAAGTGGTAGAAGTAAAGACAGACGCAGATTTGCCAAGTTGGGACATTACAATTGGTATCAGAGCCTGATTCTGCCATCCTGTTAAGGGTTGTTAATGCAAACTTGTCAAAGGAGAACCAGAGGAAGTAGTAACCACATGGGTGAACCATTGGAAAATGAATTTAGAACATTCATGGAAAACAATGATAGAAAAACTCAAGCTCTAATAGAGCAAAATGAAAAAACAAGTCAGGCTTTGCTTCAAGCCTTACAAGATATGAATACCACCATGAACACTCTTAGAAATCATTCCAATGGCAGAGAAGAAAACTCTAATCATTCTGAAAACACTCATAACACATCTTCCAGCTCCAGGATACAAAAACCCAATTTCCTACCTAGAGAGGGAAATAATAGGGAAGAAACAAATAACTCCTCCATGAATAACACAGAAGAAATGGCCATGGCCTATGCTAGATTAGGGCCAGAAGTAAGAGAAGTTGTATCTTTTAGGGAGTTTTGTGAAGCAAAGAAAAATGAGACCCCTAGGAGAAGACCATTCAGCAGGGATCTAAAACACAAAGTAAATAAACTATCAATACCTAACTTTGATGGCTCCGGAAAAATATCAGCTCAAGCATGGATACAAAAACTAAATACATATTTAAATCTCAGCCCCATGACAGAAGATGATGTAGTCCAATTTGCCATTTTACACCTAGAAGGTTTAGCCCATGAGTGGTGGTATCATGGCACCCTCACACAAGGTCATGATGGTATAACAACATATGACGAGTTCACTCAGAAACTCATTAAGAGATTTGAGAGGAAACACCCACAAAAAGATTTCAAAGAATTAACCCTCTTAAGACAAAGGGGAACAGTGGAAGAATACATCACTGAATTTCAAAAAATTTCTGTAAGGGTCTCAGGAGTAGATGAGGACAGACTCACCTATCTTTTTGTGGAGGGACTCAAAGACTCCATTAAAGGATTGATGAGAGCATTAAAACCCCCTACCCTAGACGATGCCATAGATAAAAGCTTTGGGCCTAGAAGACACTTCAACTTGGGAGAAACCCTCCAAAACATTCACTAAAAATACACATACTAAAGAATGGCCTAGGAAGGGAAACACCTTTAAAGAAAGGGAAGAGCTTAAGAGAAAGAACATATGTGACCATTGTCATGAAAAATGGGAACATGGTCACAGTTGCAAAGAGGGAAATGAAAGGGATATGCTTAAGAAAAAAAATCTCTGTTTTAAGTGCAAAGAAAAGTGGCAACCGGGTCACATATGTGGGAGGAAGAGCCAAGCCCATAACTTGGAAGCCTTATCTAGTGATGAAGAAGAAGAATTCAATGAACCCCCAAGCAAAAGGGAAAAAATTACTGAAGATGTGCAAGTATCATTAGCCGCAATTTCTGTAGCTTCAAAACACCATCCCTTCAGAATCAAAAGTGCGATCAAAGGGCAGAGAGTAATTGCACTACTGGATAGCGGGGCTACCCACAACTTTATTGATTAAAGCTTGGTTAAGAGGTTGAAGCTGACAAAACAAGAGTTTAAGGGTTTCCAAGTAGCCCTTGCAGACGGATCCACTTCCTCATGTAACAAAAAGATCCTTCAATTAAACATAACATTAGAGAAATACCCTACCAAAGAAGATTTTTATGTGGTAGAGTTAGGGGATTCAGATGTAATCCTAGGAATTCCTTGGATACATTCCTTGGGAAGATTCTACCTCGATCACCCCAAATTGGAATTATGTTTCACTCAAAATGGACAGGAAGTACTAATCAAAAGGTTGCATGATGGCACAACCAGAATGGTAACCTCCAAAAAAATGGAGAGGATTTTTAGACGTAGCCAAGGAGAGTGGGCTGCCCAATGCATGGTACTAGACAAAAATTCAAACCAAGGGGAAGCCATTCATATTGATATTAAACCCATTATTAAAAAACATAAAAAGGTGTTTGAAGACATCCCAAAAGGACTGCCACCCAAGAGAGGGTTTGAACACACTATTGAACTTGAAGAAGGTGCAAAACCAGTAATCACCACCCCTTATCGCCATCCAAGGGGCTATAAGGAAGAAATTGAGAAAGCTATCAAAGAGCTTCTAGAAATGGGGCACATTCAACCTAGCTCCAGTCCTTTCGCCTCCTTTGTTGTATTGGTAAAAAAGAAGGATGGGACCATGCGGATGTGCATTGATTATAGAGCACTCAATAAGAAGACTATAAAGAACCGATACCCTATCCCTAGGGTGGACGAACTTATAGATGAATTACATGGAGCAGTATACTTTTCAAAAATAGATTTGAGATCGGGATACCATCAAATAAGATTGAGGAAGGAAGATGTTCCCAAAACAGCTTTCCGATGCCACTATGGCCACTTTGAGTTTTTGGTCCTTCCATTTGGCCTTACAAATGCCCCTGCCACCTTCCAATCATGCATGAACCACATCTTCAGGGGACAGTTGAGGAAGTTCCTGTTAGTATTTTTTGATGATATATTGATTTACAGCAAAACTTGGGAAGCACACTTGAGACACAGAGATGAAATATTGGGCCTACTTGAACAACATTCTCTTTTTGCCAAAATGTCAAAATGTGAGTTTGGGATGGAAGAAATTTTGTATCTTGGTCATAAGATCAGCACCCATGGAGTTAAGGTGGATGAAGAAAAAATTGAAGCCATCAAAAATTGGCCAAGGCCCCGAACCCTCACTCATCTCAGAGGTTTCCTAGGTTTATGCAGTTACTATAGAAGATTTGTTAAAGGATTTTCAAAGTTAACTTCTCCCTTAACCAATTTAACTAAGAAGGGAGCATTCTTATGGTCAGATGAAGCCCAATCCGCATTTGAAAAACTTAAAGAGGTAATGAGCTCTTGCCCCGTTCTAGCAATTCCTAACTTTTCAGCACCGTTTGAGCTTTATTGTGATGCCTCAGGAGAAGGCATTGGAGCTGTCTTAATGCAAAAGAAACATCCCATAGCCTTTGAAAGCAGGAAACTTAGAGACACAGAAAGAACCTATTCAGTTTATGATAAAGAAATGCTAGCTATTATGCATGCATTAGAGAAGTTCCGACAATACCTGATCTGCGGG
Organism: Cryptomeria japonica; assembly: GCF_030272615.1. Taxonomy (NCBI): domain Eukaryota; kingdom Viridiplantae; phylum Streptophyta; class Pinopsida; order Cupressales; family Cupressaceae; genus Cryptomeria; species Cryptomeria japonica. The sequence continues at coordinate 899,381,896 of NC_081414.1, read as the reverse complement.
AAGTTTATAGTTAAAACTGATCATAACAGCTTGAAGTTCTTTCTCAATCAAAAAGATTTGAATGATAGACAACAGAAATGGGTGAGTAAACTTCAGGCATATAATTTCGACATAGAATATATGAAAGGGAAATATAATGTTGTGGCAGATGCCCTCTCAAGGAAACCCTACTTGGGGTCCTTATCAGTCCTATCTATAGATTGGAAGGCAGCTCTAAGTACCGAATATGCCAAAGACAAATTCTCTAGCAACATCCTAGAGGGAAAAGAAACAGATGAAAATTACCGAGTAATTGATGACCTCATCCTCTACAAAAACAGAATCTATGTTCCATCAAGGTCAAATATGAAAGAAGACATTATAAGGACTTATCATGACCTTCCTTTAGCAGGTCATCAAGGGTATTATAAAACCTACAAGCAGATCAGAGAAAGATTTTCATGGAAGGGGTTAAAGGAAGATGTACTAAAACACACCCAAGAATGCATGGTGTGTCAAAGAAATAAAGAAGAACACACTTTCCCTTCAGGATTACTCCAACCACTACCAATCCCAAATCAAAAGTGGGAGAGTATATCCATGGACTTCATAACAAGACTCCCAAAGGTACAGAATAAAGATTGCATTTTTGTAGTAGTGGACAGATTAACAAAATATGCACATTTTCAGGCCATTCCTTCAAGTTTCGGAGCATCACAAGTGGCCGACGTCTTCTTTAAGGAAATTTTTAAGCTACACGGTTTACCCAAGAATATTGTGAGTGACAGAGATAGACGATTTCTTAGCATATTTTGGCAAGAACTATTCAAACTAGCAGGAACAGAGTTAACACCAAGTACCAGTTATCATCCACAGACCGATGGGCAAACGGAAATCGTAAACAAATGGATCGAAGGTTATCTAAGGAATTATGTTTCAGGTCAACAGAATGCTTGGGTAAAATGGCTGCATCTTGGAGAGTATTGTTACAACACAACCCATCATATGTCAATTCGAATGAGTCCCTTTAAAGCCCTCTACGGGTATGAAGCAACATCCTTTGGGGATCTCATCCGATCGGAAAGTCATGTACCAGGTGCAAAAGTTTTCCTCCAGCAAAACACAGATATCATGAATGCCCTTAAAGATAATCTTCACCAAGCACAAAATCAACAGAAACTGTATGCGGACAAAAAAAGAATTGAAAGGTCTTTTGAAGTAGGAGACTTGGTATTTTTAAGACTTCAACCTTATAAGCAGTCATCCATTAAAATCAGTGGAGCTGAGAAATTGAAACCACGATTCTATGGTCCTTATAAAATTTTGAGAAGGATAGGTGAAGTGGCCTATGAATTGGAGCTACCAGATCACAGTAAAATACACAATGTGTTTCATGTATCTCGACTAAAAAAGGTTTTGGGTCTACACGTTTCCCCTTGTACCAAGCTACCCCCAATTGATAATGAAGGGAAGTTGATTTTGGAACCTGAGCTCATCCTTGACAAGCGAGAAAGCGAATTAAGAAGGAGGACCATAACAGAGTATTTAGTCAAATGGAAGAACCTTCCTAGGGAAGATGCCACATGGGAGGGAGGTGAGACCATTAATCATCTTAATCCCAGATTGCTTGAGGACAAGCAATTTTGAGTGGGGAGGGCTGTCATAACCCCACATTTTTGTAAATTATAAAAGATAAACATTTATACTTTCCATTATTTAATCGAAAATGATTCCTTATTTTATATTAATATAATAATGATGTTTAAATTATTTCTCGATTTAACTTCACCATAAAATGTTGTTAATTAATATATAATTATTGATGCATATAATATGTCACTAAATAAATATAAACTATATAAAAACTTAATACATTATAAAACATTATTATTAAGAAATGAGATTCTTTTACCTTACGATAATATTAATGAACCTCATATTAATATGCAAAATATTGATCGGTACCCAATTAAATAAATAATAATCCTTAACTATTATCGGGTATGTTGAACCCCGCAAATTACACTGCATACGGTGCGAAGGACTTAGGGCGGAGCGGTGCATCGTTTTAAGGCGTCGAAAGAAGTGGCGGGTGGAACCAGGAGCCACGACCCATGGTCACCCCTCCCTCAATAGCCACGACCCATGGTCAGGTCCACACGAACCCCCTTCCGTGGGTATTTAGGCATGACGCATAGCGGGTGACAAGGGAAAAAAGGAAACGCATAGGAGATAGCACGCAGGAAATAAAATCAGGCGAACGAAGAGACGAAACAGGAAGCGATAGAAGCAAAAGGAAGAACAAACGAAAAGCGGTAGAAGTAAAGACAGACGCAAATTTGCCAAGTTGGGACATTACAGGAGGGTAAATATCAGCAACCACCCAAAAGGGAGCAATAACTACCTAAAAAAGGTAATCAAAACTTATCCAAAATAATTCAAAAAGTGCACATGCACAAAAGTTTTAAAGTTTACAGTTGACTTGGCAGCCAAATATGAACTCTGGCCAAAAAGCGACTTTTTCAAATTTGAAAGAAAAAAGCACTTTAGGAAAGCACTTTTTCTTTCCCAGCTGTAGATTCTCTTTCTAAAAATTCATCTTTGCCATGCAAATACTCTTTCCAAAGGTCCCAACCCGCTGCACGTTCTTCGCGAACATACTCCTGGAACCTGGTGCACAATTGGAACAGCAAACTGAAAGCACTTTTTCTTTGGCAGTCAAATATGGATTCTATGGGAAGAGTATTGGGTTCTCAACCTGGTTTTCTTCAAAGTTTTTAAAAAGGAAAGAAGGAATCCAATAGATTACCCTTCTCTTCTTTCTCATTTTCTGCCTTATGAGCAAGTCAGTATGATCTCAATCAAGCTGTCTTGGACTTGGTTCTGATTTTCGATTGAAATCAGACATGCAGCTTCCTGAGTTTGGTTATATTCAAGGGATTTTCTTGAGATTTCCAGAATATCCAAGTTTTGAAAAACCCCATTTTAAGGCTAAGTATTGGAGAAAGAGTGAAAATCATGATATACTTAGCTATCAAACCATCAAAATTCACGCTCAAAATGAGGATTCTAACTTAATTTATTTTGGTTTTGCAGGTTTTGGATGAGAGCTAAGGCGGGATCATCGCAGAAAATGCAAATGGAGTTTCGAGCCAAATTCAGAATTGAAGACAGGACCACGAGCAAGGTTCATCCGAGCATAAAGATGGCCAAGTTTTGGCTAAGTATGGAAAAAACTATTTCATTCAAAACTCCAAATTCCTCCATTGTGGTGAAGGCATAGAGAAATTCTCCAAATTCAAGGCACTTGAAAGAATTTCAAGATATCAAGAAAGAAAGATTCTCAGACTTGGTGAAGATATGGAAAAGTTAAATAAATTTCCGACTTTTTGAAGGATTTCATCTCCTAGAGAATTAAAGACAAGCTCCCAATCAGAATTAGATGGTGACAAGAAGAAACAAATTTCCATAGTTAAACAATTTCTTCACACAAATTGGAGAATTCAAGGAGGACATCCAACACGCTGAGGTGGTGCCTCGTCATCTTCCAACCAATCAGATTGTTCCAAGTCAACATGTCCAAGTTCAATGAACCTGACTTATCCACCGAAACTTCTAGAGGACACACTTCACAATGCAACAACCTTCTATTTTTATTATTGGTTCATATTTAGCAAGAAAGACAAGTGTCCCCAAATGTAATTTTCTCATTGGTCGAGGGGTAGTTAGTTTTAAGAAAACCCTAATTAAGGTTTTATCTTTCAATCTAAGCCCTTGATCATTGTTCGATCTCGGTCGTTCATAATTTTTGGACTCCTACATATGGTTGCCTCCTCTCATTTGGAGAGTGTGGGGTTTTTGAAACATTGTCGCGAGAAGGTCATTTTCAGATAATATATTGCTTGTGTGCTTTCTCTTAAGGCTTTGTAATCGTTATTATTCGAATGATTAGCGAGGTTTTCAATTTCTTCAACACAATAGTTTAGAATTTATTTCATGTTGTTAGAATGAATGAACGATCTGATAAGTAATGGTTTATGGTGTATCTCCGCTCATACTTTTGGTGAATGGATGATTTTCATTCATTGTGCAAAGTTAGTCTAAGCTTTCCTTTGTGCATCTTTAACTTCCAAATAATAAGCACGTCCTTTGAAGATTGCACCCACTTTGTGTAGTTGTCGTGAATGAGGTGAAGCAAAGTGTGATTTATTGAGGTCATCAAACCAATACCGTCTCTGGAATTCTTAGGAATAGATTAGAACTTCTAAACCCTTGTCTCCTTTTTAGTTTTTCATGATCCAAGTCCCAAATGGTAGAGCTTCATTGTCTAAACCTTCATTGTGAATTGAACAATCCAAGCGTAAGTCCCTTTGTGTATTACCAGCAAATCACCGCCCATTGAGCTCATCCACACGTCAAGACCTGACAAAAGAAACCTTGGAATCGCCATATGATCTTCTAGCAATCTTAGCATAAGCGGTGATTTTTCAAGAGAGGATAAATTATCTTTGGGTACTTTATTCTAATGTTTGGTAGATGATAAAACAGACACCAACGGGTCCCCCCATTTTTTCGCGTCTTGTTACCTCGTTGAGGTCATGAGTGAAATTTTGTGGCTGAGTAGAGGGAAATCGCAACAGTAAAGGTTTCGAGCATTGAGAAGATGATCCAGCCTGGATCCTAGATATTGAAGGATTTGTGTAAAAATCCTCATTGGGGACTGACGATACTGTAATGTTTATGACCAGATTGTGCAGAGTGATACTATTTAATACTGTAATGTTTACGACCAAATTGTGCAAACAGATACTATTTAATTTAATTAGTTGATCTTTGAAATGTCTATGGATTTCGTTAATATTACCAGTGTAGGCAATTTAACCTTCTTGCTCCACATCCCATTGATTGGACTACCATTTTATACATTCAATATTCAACATTGCATAGATTGAACAAATAATACATTAAATAACTGTTGATTTAAGCATTGCTGGGTGCACCTGTTAATCTGCAGTATTGTTGATACCAGTTCTGCCATGGTGATCTTCCTGAAATGTCACCGCAGACTCATTGATTGGCTGCGTAACAGTCTTCTGCTCAGGACTTGATTCCGCTGATTGCTAATCTTACACAGAATGGGCTATACCCGATATCGGGCCTCTGCATATGTTGCCAATGACGCCTCCCTTGTAGTTGGACTATCATCACCTCGTCTCAGCATAAACTTGCATTGTCGAGGGCTGATGTTGTTGTAACATTCTTCGGTGTTTGCCAGCTGACTCCCGTCTCCCCTCTACGGATTACGCAACTTCCTTCTAATGGTCTGCCAATGAAAAACGACCATATCTGTTGCGTGGTGGTGATGCACGTGACTTGTAGAGTCTTCAAACGCTCACACTGAATGGAATGTAGACTGTGTGAAAGACTTTACCCGCATTCACCACTATTGTCTTTTCCTCCCTTACGACTGGTGTTAGGAACACACAAGTCTCTGCAATCTTCAAAGATCCACGCTAAAGTTTAACTTCTTGGATCAATGCCTGGTTCAATATTTTTGGTTCCAATAGGCCAGTACAGGCTGATGAAAGGAATTCAATTTTCAAGTGTTGATATCACTTAGATGATCAATTTCCATCTTCAAGTATGATGCTTATCAAAGAAATCTCCTCCCCCTCTCAACTCGGATGCCCATCCTTTTATTTTCACCAGTTGGTTCAAAAATCCCGTGATAGCAGTTGGTTCAAAAAAAATCCCGTAATGGTTAGGATTATTTACGGTGATTAACAAAAATACATATAATGCCTTTTCATTATAATATATATAAATATTAATTTTTATATAAATGAATGGGAGATTTATATAAAAGAATTAATATTTTTATACATACGTCTATCATTTATTTTTTATTAGGGGACATGACAATTTGCATCTTGAAAATGAGAAGTAAGATGTTGCATTTGAATCAAATTGCCAAGCTGACATAGGGTCTTGAGCTGATAAGAAAATTGGCTACCTAAGTGAGGAAGACCATCAGGTGAAGTCCCAAGAAGTTGACAAACCCAAGATAGATCATCAGCAAGTTTGAAGCATGATACTCAAGGCAAATCAAAAGATCTCACATTTAACACATTTTGCTCGAAATTGTTGAAGAAAAGGCAACAGGCATGAAGTTAAAATCTCTCAAAATGTCCAATTTGGCCGAATTGGACTAAGAGAGCATTTTCACTTCAAGTAAATCACGCAATTCGCCTTGTAAGGCCGAAAGCTAAAACAAGCCTATGTTCGTGTTTTAAACTTCATGCGCCAAAAAAAAATTTTAAAAACAAAAAAACTCACAAATTCGCATTTTAAACCAATTGCCCAAAAATGAACAAAACATGACAATCGCACATTTTGAACTTTTAGGCCGAAAATCACCCAAATTCACAAAGTAAGCTCAGAAGCCAAAAATGGCAAAAGGACGTCAAGTTCACAACCTCCCCAAATTGGCCGAAATTAGAAGCTAACTCACAAAATTCTTTTTTTTAAGCCGAACAACACTAGAGTCTAAATTCGCACAAAATGGTCTTTTAGGCCGAAATTAGTGCACAACTTGCAAAATGGTCTTTTAGGCCAAAATGTAGAACAAAAGTTCGAACTCACAAAATGGTCTTTTAAGCCGGAAAAGGAAAAGAATTATACATCTACAATCGGCTTCCTTAAGCCGAAAACCACGAAAAAGCTCTAATTCGTGCGATATCCCCCTTTTTAGCTGAAAAATGACAAAAGACTCCTAAAACTCGCAAAAAGGCCCAAAAGGCCGAAAAGAGTTAAACTCGCAAATCGTCTTAAAATGCTGAAGAGGGGTAAGTTCCAAATTGGTGAAAAATCTCCTCGAGGCCCAAAAGATCAAAGGACCAAAATCGTGTGAAATAGCTCAAAGAGCCGAAAAAGTGAAAAGAAAACTAAGTTCGCATTTTAAAACAAAATACCGAAGAGTCTTCAAGGACCTCCAAATCGCGCAATATAAGCCATTTGGCTGAGGTCATTCAAAAAACCAAATCGCGCAAGAGGGTCTCCATTTGGCTCGAAGTCATTCAAAAAACCAAGTCGTGCAGAGGAGTCTTCATCGAGCCAAATAGTAGAAGCAAGCCAAAAATGTGAGGGGTTTTATTAAATGCCAAAAATCATTCAAGGTTCAAATTCACACAAAGGAGCACGAAAATTGTCCAAATCAGCTTCAAAAGCCGAAAATTCAACAATCCCAAAGTTAGTAGTAAGGGGGCATTTTAACTTGTATCAAGGGAAGCGAAACATGCCCTTGTGCTTTCAAATCCGCCAAAACAGCAAACTCCTCTAAAACAGAAAGCTTTCATCATCTTCGAAACAATTAGCTCCTTCAAATCATTGCCAAGTAAGTTTGAAATTTCCCCTTCAGATGACTAAAACTTTGCAAAAGAATCATGTTTTTTCTTCTTTGCCTAAGGTTAGTATGTGATTGCATTGTGTAAAATCTTGAAGATTAAACTAGAGCAAACATCAACACAACCATAAACAGTCAAAATTGGCCATCTAGCCAAAAATCTTCATACTTAGGCAAAATTTAGGAATTCTGGTCCGAAACCGCAAAAGGCATAAACCCATCTTTCCAAAATTGCAAAGCGCAAAATCATCTTCGAAACAATTAGCACAAACCAAAATTGAAAACTCAAGTGCTCAATCACGCAAACCAATAACATGTGCAACTTTTCACTCTTCAGCAACGTAGAGAGCAACATCTTGAAAATTCGCTTCGAGAACAACAATTACCCAAAACCAACTAAGCTTCAGTGTCCAGTTCATATTTAAAACGCAAAGTTTAAATTGTTTAAATAGCCTTTTTTAACGCACTTTCAAGTTTTAAGCTATCTCGCCGTTTAACAATTTTTGTGCTAACACCGTCTTCTGGTACTACTGACCCGCTTTTTCGCCTTAAACCTATCTCGTAATCCATGTCTGGTTGTGCAGGATAAATGCCTAATTAGGCGGGAAAGTCTTCAAGGGCACCTAGCGCACCAGGAACATCACAGACCTCCAAAGCCGACATTCCCCGCAAGCTGGAAAAAAAGAAATATCAGTATCAGGGGGTGATCAAAGAGTCAAAGGTCCAAAGTGATTGGGATAATGTTGGGGATACAGACCTTGGGCATATAGACATTCAAGACTTCGGAGATAGAGTGTATGCTCCAAATTCGTATGGCAAACCCAGGTAGATGCTAGAAAGTGGCATCACGCAGGCTACTGGTTTCCCACCGACAATACAAAATTATGAGCTTGTGGTCGAGGCCGCAAGGCACTATTAGCCGGAAACAAGAATGGTGGTGGTAAAGGGAATGGTAATGGCCAACTTCATACTTGAGGCTATCGAGGAAGCATTTGACATCTCGTTGCCTGAACGCGCCACCGCAGTGACCATTGATGAGGCTCGGCTCACTGTTGACAAGGATCCCAATAAGTGCAAGATATTAGTAAACGAAGAATGGTTTAAAGTAAGAAGAGCCCCGATCACTAGGATTGTCAAAAAGACTTACAGAAGCGAATTCAATGATGAGTACGGGAACATGGTCACGCTGCTTAGCCGAGTTATAGGGCTCCCCCAATCTAACCTGTATGAGGATTTGTAAGAACCCAACTTGGCTCTCCTCTGCTGACTGTTTCTTTTGAATGCAGTAGATTTGAATTTGTTTGGTTTTTGAATGTTTATGGATTTTTTTGTGTTTTTTTGGTAATCATGAGCAATGATACAATACTGAAATAAACTCCTATGCTTAAAATAATACTGAAACAATAATATATTACTGCTGAAATTAATTTACGAGACTATCAAGGGAATGTTTGTTCTGTTTTTATGGCCAATATGCCTGAAAAACAAATTCATTACAATGTAAGATAAAAACCTGATTTTTGCTGTCCTAGTAGATGAAAAATCTGCAAACTGCAAATTTTGATTTTTAAAATTTTTTTACTATTCACGCGGTACTGTAGCAGTCCGTACGGCGGCACTGTAGCAGTTTGTACGGCGGTACTGTAGCAATCTGTACCGTACTTGTTAATCACCAAAATTTCTTCAATAAATCTGCAATAATTTCTCATGAATTTATTCTTCAATTCTGTGCAATTAGATGCAAATAAGACCTCTGAATGAAGTCTTCCTGAAACCAAATATCATTGAATATTTCATCAGCTCAGATGGTGAACATTGAAGCAACTACGTCCTCCAATAGTGGCTGAAAACCCTAGTCTCCAGAGCAAAACCCTTTCAATTTCACAATGTCAAAATAAAATAGCCATCCTCTTCTTTCCAAACTCAATGCTATATATCCTTTTTTTGCAAATCGTACCCTAATCCTCTTAATTACAATTTTGCTTGTAGTTTCATTTAATTTCACTTTGGGTGTCAAAACGATTTAATCATTAAATGGGCATTTAATTTTAATATTTCAATAGTCTGGCTCAAATAATTTAATTAAAAACATGGCCCCGTCTAATGATGAGTTGACCCTCAAGTTAAGTGATTATAATATAAAGTCACTTTATAACTTTATTATTAAATCACTTAATAATAAATGCTAAGTTATTCAAACTTGTCCAACTCCACAAATATTTTGAATTTAGCTATGCCGTCTGAAACTAGAGCTCACCAGTTGACCACCCATATGACCGTGATGTTTGCTAAAAATAGCAGGGGTCCATCTCCAACTACTAAAAATAGCCTGGCCAAGCCAAACTCAAAGCAAAACTCATCATAAACAAACTCTGGCAACCCAGAAGTGTACTCTGCTCTGTCCCCAGAAGATCTCCACGCCAAGGTGACCCTCTATCCAATCCTACTAGCCTACGAGGGTCTTTGATAGGCTAATCACAACCTAGAGTGATGTCTCTAGCTAGAAGGGGACATCACAGGATTGGATGTTCTATTCCACCGAGTAGGTCTTTGAAAGATCCCTGCTGGATTCCTGTTTCTGATCTGTTGTATTTTTTATTTAATAAACTAGGTTTTTGTAATTTTCCGGTGATCTTATAGAATAGACAGAAGTGCAGAAAGGGAGTTTGTTTCTTTTGTTTTGAAGTTTTGAAGATATATATATAAAGAAACAGTAAACAATAATAGTGCAAAATAAGAATGGAAACAATGTTCATAAATTAGAACTCTTACAATCCAAAATACTACAACTCGTACCAGGACAATAATCTGATTTCCTTGTATTCCAGCAATTATCATTTACCAATTTGGAGCTGCTACAAAATGAATTGACCAGCAATGAATAAGCAAGACACAATATGCAGATTTCCAGCTCTTCACACCAGCAACAAACCAAACGTGGACAGCAAAGAAGAATGACGACACCACAACTCCCAATGGGTTGCAGCTGTAGTCACGTGCCGGCTGAATAAGGTTAGCTGCCTTGATGAAACCCTCTAAATGCAATTTGAATCCTCTGCAATCAATAGCGCACCCAATCTCTATCAACCAATGTCCAACACCCTGAAGTATTTACTGACAAACTACTGCTAAGGGTTACGTCCCAGCCAGTATCCAACCTGGGGTTTGTGTCCCAGATGAAGAATCACTCTACCAGAGAAAATTCGCAAGAAGCAAGTTTTGAATGTGTAAAAAGATGCAAGAATTAGGTCACAACTTCCTTATAACCCCTTCCCACTTAGCTCAAACCCTAAAAGTGACTCAATGGGGCGTTTAGGGTTAAAATGTTATATTTCTCATTTTAAGTTGCCAAGTGTATAGAAAAACGACCTTTTTTCAAATATAAAGAAATCCGTTCACCGAAAGGATCCAAGTCAAAAGAGAAATATTTAGAAAAGTCCAAGACCTTTCCAACAAGCTATTACACCAAGGGATACCCATCCAGATGAGGCCAAAAACCCCTTATTACTCCAAAATGGCTATAAACATAGCCTTCTATAAATAATAAACGCTAACTTAGGAAATATTAAAAATATAACCCCAATAGCTGCAAAATGCTCAAATGACACCACAAACCAGAAAGTCAACCTGCCACCTGTCTGTGATTGAAGTCGGAAATCAAGGATCCACTGGCAGTCTCATCCCTAAAATCTAGGGATGCTCCTAGAAACTAGGAAACAAACCCAAATCCTCTGAAACTGAACCCAAGGAATAATCTCAAGGAGACCCAAACCTGGGTATGGTCATAACCTCCTAAATAGTAGAGATATCCTCCATAAATGTAGGAACTGTCTCCTAAAAATAAGGAACTGCTCTAAACTGATCAACTACTGCCAAAACACCAAGTCCCAGACACTGTATAACCACACTGAGTCTCTATCCATCACTGTCAGCCTACAAGACCCCATAATAAGCTGACTCACATGTCTCTGCTAGACAGAGCTAAAGAAGGGACATGACAGCCTTTAATGGAAAGGCTAAGTTCAACTGGTCTCAGATCATTAGCGATAAAATTCAAACGCAGCTAGTGGAGCTCAAGGAAAAGAAATACTTCACCATGACCTCCTACTGAGTCTATATGTTTGCTAGGCATCAACATCTGCTAGGGTTGATACGAAAAGGTGAAATTGGGAATGGGCCAAATCAGGTGAAAGTGTACGACTGCTACCCCCAGCTGCATTATTATAACATAGCTCAAAAGGAGAAAACTAATATTGCTTATGCAATCGGTCAATATGAGCGCGTAAATGATGCATTCACAATGCGTATGGTTAGGATGATGCAGGGGGGATTACACATAAGACTGTCAAAACAGGCTACCGCAATAATATGGAATTACGGAGCATGGTTCATCCAGTTCCGTCACTTTTCCTACATCAGAATTTCAGGCTTTGAGGGAACACCATTCCGACTTCCCCAATATCCATCAAACAAATGGTCCTTTTGGAAGTTGCAAGACAGGCACACCCAGCAAGACATATACTCAGAGAGAAGAGGCAGTCAAGGTTCACATTCCCAATGGTCATACAAACGAATGATGTGTATTTCAAAAACTCTGTGCAGGCTGAGGAATCCTTTGATGAATTAGCAACATATTGATTGCAAGAGCATCTCCCCAGGAAAAATTTTGACCCCGCTGGGCTAGGAAAGAAGGCCTATGGCAGGCATTACAAGGGTAAGGCATCCATAGAAGATTACTGGGGGCTAACTACCAAGATGACTTTGAGGTCCGCCGACGGGAATACTCAAGGTTAAATGTTCAACAAATGAGAGATTTTGAGTACCGCTAGGTCCAGGATCAAGTAGTTGATTATGGAGATTGCCTGCAGACCCAAGATTATGAGGTAGGCAAGGACCTCCGACCAGCCATTAACTAGGCTCAAGACCCGATCATAGACTTCGAGGCCATCATGGAAGGTCCTAGGAGATATACAAACAACTGGCTATCGAAGCAGATAGAATGGCTAACTCATGAAGGGACTCAGTTCACCTATAATATGATGGGCAATCTTGATTCCCATTCTTCAAAGGACGAAGGAGCCTCAAGTGCGTCAAGGGAAGAAGAGAAAAACCTGAGAAGAAAAGAAAGAAGGCAAAGGCCAGCAGGGGAACCCAAACATCAAAGAAAACAAAAAGGGAAAAAATACCAATTAGGAGGCTAGAAGTCACTATCTTGTCCAAGGATCCCAGTTCGAAAGATGATGTAGTCAAGCTTGATCATCTACCTACCCCACCTTCACAGAATGATCCAATTGCACCAAAGACGAATGATCCGCAGACGCAAAGTGAGCAAGAAACAAAGACATGGATCATTAGTTTGGAGAGACCTGAAAATCGGGTTGACGATGGAGAAATTGTGCCAGATGAGGAGACTAACAGACAAGAGCCCACGCAAAAGAGCAGACATGAGGTGCAGCAAAAAAAAGGTGATACCAGAGATAACACCACAATTGAGGAAGAAAAGGAGGAAGACAAAACCAAAGAACCCAATAGAACTGAGGAGCAACCACTATTAGAAGCTACACATTAGTTGCTCAATGAGGTGGGAGAAAACTCAATTGTGAGTAAAGGACCAGATACAGTGCCTAACCCACCTTCTACATCCGATCAGCCACGGATAGGCAGCGAGTCCGCTGAGACATCTAGAGGCCAAGGTGGGGAGCTGGTGGTTACATTAGAACAAACCATCCCTCATGACTGGTTGATAGCCCGGGCACAACGGAAAGCAACTATCAAGCCGCCAATTAACCTAGAGGACATATTCTCTCGGATAGGAGAATCACAGGCCAAAGGAAAGAAGAAGCCAAGAACTTACTCCATGATCACCAAGGACGAACAAAGGAATCAAATGATTCATATTGCTGCTCCGCCCAAGGAAGAAGCCAAGAACTTACTCCAAGATCACCAAGCACGAACAGAGGAATCAGACAATTCATATTGCTGCTCCACCCAAGGACAAACCAGCAAAATAGGTCGCATTGGCTGATTATAGCATCACATCTATCCTGCTAGGGAAGGCGACAAAGGAACAGGAGAGAGAAGAGTTCAAGTACTCTGTTCAGAAAATACTTCGACAGCTGGATGAGATGACTGTTGAATGGGACATGTGTCGAGCTCGTGCCGACCAGGATGAGGGGTACATTGATCATTTACTAAAACCACTGCAACATGTTGAATCTCACATTCCTCCATTGGCCTTAGCGCAAAAGACTACGGCTGAGTTTGAGAGTGCCTGAGACACCGCAAAGGCAATCAAGGAGTGGATAGAGGAGATCACAAGATGGGGACAAGATGATTAGCCACTTGGCTGATTATAGGCGGAATGCAGACGAAATCTAACAAAGAGTCAAGTCCCTAAAAGACGACATTAGAAAGAAACAGGAGATAACTGGCAAGTTGTTTCCAATCATGAGAGCTTTATTTTGAACCCGCTCAAAAATTCCACGTGCGCAGCAAATCTTCGAGCCTTATGGTTTCAGTATTTTCGAAGATTTGTTCTGAGCTATATCAATGAAGAACAATGTCTTAAACAACCTCAATGATGACTGGGAAAATAGCGAGGCAACTCTACTCTATGTTGAGCAGTGGTCAACGAAACTCTTGAAGGCTCTAATTGGCAGTTGGAGGCCAGACATGGATCCGAGTGAATCCAAACTTCTATGGGAAGGCCACATAAAGAAAGAAGGTGCGTACACTGTTAATGATTTAACACGTGCCAGCAAATTTCAGGCAGCCCTGTGAGAGTATGGGACCAAAGGAGCTGATTGGAACCAGGTGGTAGAGGTGGATAATCATTGCAAGGACACTGCTTATCGGATGCTATATCCGCCTATGCCTCCCCTCGATCTGGTGAAGGTTGTGTGCATAAAGTTTCTAGAGCATGTTCGGGTGGAGCGCGCGGCAAACTGGGATATCTGGGGGGGTGTTGACGTGTATTTTGTACACAATCATACACAGAATAAAATACCTAAAGGCATCTTATCCTCTCTTGAGGAAATAGTCTCTAACTGCTGAAGATTCGCATGAAGGATCAGTTAGGATGACTCCAAGGTTCCTTTTGGTAGGGTCTCTACATGTGGATAAGCTTGCCGTGGTATGATGTGATTTGCTGGAATCACAAGGGGACTTACATTGAACTTCCGATCTGCTTTGCTGGACACAGGCTCTTACTAACTTAGATTAAAAAAATGGAAAAAGGATAAGGGCGAAGAGAGGATCTAATCCTAATACTAAGAAGGTAGGAGCAATGATTGATTTTTGATGAAACTCTAACTAGATCTTGTTTTGACATCAATGGAACATCTACACAAGGCTAGTGCGATCTTCTAGGGAAGCTTTATGATGTTCAAATCATCACCGCAGGCATAGATACCATCCAAGTTGATGCATATCAATGAAGAGGCGACAAATTGAAATTGAGCTTAAGCTGAACGATTCCAGTCGACTACACAAGGCAAGTTTGCAATCAACAAACTGCTAGTAGTATGGATGTACGAATTCCACCATCAATCAATCACATTCCCTCCATTCATTTAATCATCTACCATCTAAGATTGAAGACTCAACAAGAAACCATGCAAATTGCAAGAAAAACGACATATTTCACCATTACTTCAATGAAAATGGAGTTTGTTTACAATCAATGGCAACAATTTCTTGCCTTGTCCTCCTATTCTACTCTCTATCTACTAACTACTTTCAACTATTTCTATACTATCTCTAATCCTCTAATCTCTCTAACTCTTTTACAAATGAAATGTCTGGGCTTATATAGTGCCCACAATACAATTTGATGGCTTAGATCAATTCAAGATCAATGGCCAATATTCAACAATGAAAAACCCTAATTAGGGTTTGTTACAACCATTACATAACATTTAATGTTTGACCAATGATAAAATTGTATTGCTTGGACACATGTCCCTTTTAGAAAAATCGACCAATGGATAGCCGGGGTAGGTACATCGGAGTTTGTGCCACCTTCCATGAATTAGGTACATTGAATCTGTACATGCTGAGGTGGACCTCACTGATTGGAGAAATGATGACTAGGACGCCACCTCATTTGACACTTGGAACTTGGTAGATATTCAACTTGATGTTGTTGAGAAGCTTGCTTTAAATAATCCATCTGGAACTATTTACTTCTTCAACGAGCCCTTTGTTCTAACTCCTTGTGTCCTTGATGTGCAGGAAGATGATGTACCTCGCCTTGGAACGCTGGATTGAAAAAGGTCGCCCATGTCCTGGCTAAGACCGTCCCGGCGAAGACCGTCCTGGCGAAGACCGTCCTGGATCCGGCTTGATTTTCCTTGAAGAGACCTCCATTTGATGCCTACAAAACATTTCAAAATTAGTAACATGATTTTGCAATACATAACATAAATTAGAGAGCAACTTTTAGGAAACTTAATGATACGTCCTTTATTAATCATTTCCTAAAAACGACTATTGAGCTTAGGCAAAACAAAATTCCAAAATTCAAAATTAAGGCAATGACGATCAACGTTCAAAATCAAAACAATAAATCCATATCATCATACCTCTTTGAGAGCTTAACTCTAAAATGCAAAATAAAGGAATTCGCCTAGGCAAAATTTGAAATTCGATAGTCTTGATGTGATCTTCAAAAGAACGTTCCTCTTATCAACTTCGCCACCCTTGAAGTCTTGGACGTGATTTCCTCTTCAAGTTAGCAATTTTGCCATCTTTGATATGTCTTTGACGTCCTAGGCAACTTCGCTCAAATGGAAACTTCAAGTTCGCACCACCTTGCTTTGAAATAAAATTCGCTCCTTCAAACACACTCGCACTTCTCCCTTTGATCGCATTTGAATGATAAAATGGTGATGTGAAAATGAAGATTCTCACCCTCCCTTTATAGCGCTCACCTCACACTTACCTTAAGGCCGACTTTGTGAAAATAAAGCAAATTAAACGATTTTTTAATAAATAACAAGGCCGACTTTTATAAACCAATAAAATACCAAGCGCTCCTTTTTGATTTTCTATTAATTAATAAATAATTAATTAAATGCCTTTGTCATTTAAATTAACAAATTCGATTTTTTACAAGGCAAAATAATTTAATTAATATCAAGTGCAATATTTAAATGCCATTTAATTGAATTTTCAAAACTTATCGAATTTTAGCATTTAAATAAATTCAAAAAATGTTTGTTTAGCGCCCAAAAATGAAAAAGTGGGAAGATACGTACCTCATCGCCCTGGTCCCTGACTGAGGGACAGGAGCGATCCATCAACTTTGTCATGACTCTTGCAATTTTTACGTCCAAGGTCCTCATCTCCACGTTGATTTTGCGATTTTCCTTGGGATCTTCGAACTTGATTGACTTATCCTTGCGATTGAATGTCCTTTTGATTCCCTTGGACACTTGGAACGTGATCAATTTTCAAGATTTAGAGCCTTTATGCAAATTTCGCTCTGGTCCCTCCCTGAGGGACAGGAGCGAACTGGGAATCTTGGTGTAAATTCTTCAATGTTAGCAACCTTTGATACTTTGCGCTTGATTAGGACGCCTTAAAATGTCTTCACCACCTTGTATTCGAACTTGGAGTGTCTTGAACTTAAAGGAACGGCATCATACTTATCATATCGCCCTGGTCCCTTGGAGAGGGACAGGAGCGATTTTGCTCTTGTGGGCCTCATTTCACTTCATCACCTTCGAAAATTATATTCAACGGATTCGCAATGCCTCCTTTCATTCATTCATGCCTTGAGATCGGTTGAAATTTGGCGAGAAAATCATCTACAACAAAAATCGCTCTGGTCCCTTCCTGAGGGACAGGAGCGAACTTAAGCATTTTGGTCCTTTGTTGACGTTTGATAATCTTCAATTTGTCTTCAACGGGTTCGATTGACCTCCTTTCTTGCCTTCGAACATAAAATTTGCTTGATCTTTGCCCAGATCGTACCTTATGAAGAATTTCGCTCTGGTCCTTCAGTGAGGGACAGGAGCGAATTTGACCCTCTAGGCAAAAACTTCATCATTTCATTGTTTTTGATCAAGTCTGGATGCTCTATCATGCTCATTTCGTCCTTCACCATGCCTATGATGTCTCGATTCGTCCAAACAAGGTCAGGAATGGTTCAACTAAGCATTTTCGCTCTGGTCCCTTGGTGAGGGACACGAGCGATTCGCCTTGGTCCCTTGGAGAGGGACAAGAGCGCTTTTCGCTGTGGACCCTTGGAGAAGGACACGAGCGAAATTTGACTTTTCGCACTCTTTATCAGGATAATTTTAATGGAATATAACATTTAAGTATAAGTATACTTTAAGTTATATTCCATATATACTTTCAGGATGTTTGAGAGTGGTTTCAGACCTCCAAGAGTTATATTGCAAAATCTAGTTTTTGGAGGTTTTTTCAGTTTCCAGACTTAGTCAAATTTCAGGGTCAGGACATTCCAGACTTAGCCAAATTTCAGGATCAGGGCCTCACTCAAGCCGGACTTGCCACCCTATTGATCTCCTGGGCGACGCTTCAAGTTATATTCATTTGATAAAATGCACCTCTTTGGACCTTTTCACATCGTCAAGACGTTAAAATCTTGCAAGGACAAAGCAAAATTGGATTTGTAGCTCCGGTCCTCCACTGAGGGACAGGAGCGATTTTTCCCCTGGAGGCATTTCTGTGCTCATGAAAATCTTCAATTTATATTCAATGGAAAGATCTCGCCTTTCTCCATCACTTCCAATTCGTAATTCATCTTGACCCTGCAGGAATAGTAAGATATTTGAAAACGAGCTCCCGTCCTTCACTGAGGGACAGGAGCGATTTTGCTCCTACAGGCCAAAATATCATGATTTTACACATTTTAACACTTCACAAGGCAAAAACAAATCATTTCCAATGCCTAGGATCAAAATTCAAAAAAGTCAAAATTTGGTCAAAAATATTCAATTGGACAAAAATTCACATTTCATCTTCAACACTTAGACAAATTTAAGCTCTGCATTCAAAATTCCAATTGAAAATAGACCATTCTGGCGGATTCATTTCATTCAAACTTTGCATTCTAGAAAAGGAAATTCAAAAAGCTCCCAAAACTGACTGGATTTTGGTCCGAAAAGACGATAATTAAAACCCTAAGGCTTGACCCTAAATCCAGACAACTAACAAACTAACAAAACCCTAAAAAAGCAAAGCGAAAACGAGCAAAACGAGCAAAAAAACATGGGTCCCCATTTGCAATGGGGCGATGTGTGAAAACGTCACAACAGGGGGTTATTTGGATGTAGAGAGTGACTTTTTGGAGAGAGAATCCACTTTGGGATTCTCAAATGTGCTTTTCTAGAAATAGTTATTTCTTTCCCATTCCCAAATGAACTTTTCCAAAATAGTTATTTCTTCTCCCCACTAAAGTGCTTTTGCAGATTTTGAACCCTGTGCAAGTGCACTTTTTGGGGGACAGCTTTATGTTGGGTAGTTATTAGTTAGTTAATAGTTGGTAAGGAGATATTTGCTCCTTATTAATAGGTATGGGCAGCCATGCCTTAGAGGATGAATCTAGGCCACTTGTAAGAATAAATCTGGGCGATTCATCCAATTTTGGAAATCTATATAAGGGGGTTGTTTTTCCCTCTTTTTGTAAGAAGTTTTAAGATTGTTGCTGAAACTCTGGCGAATTTTATATGAATTTAATGGAAGTTAAAGCTGTCTTATTTTCATGTGAGTGCATGGTCTCATTCTTCACTATTTAATTTTCATGTCAAGTATGTCATTTTCAGACAGTATTTTCAGGTTAGTATTTGGTAGAAACCTTGGAGTTCATACCATTAAGGATTGACTGATTGTCACTTCCCCTTCATGGTTAATTTGAACCCACTTATATGCTTAGTTCAGTTGTTAAATATCAAATGGATGGATGTAAAAGTTCTACATTTAAGTTTAATAGCATGAAAATCTAACTCTCCTTGAAGACTGCATCAGGTTTTACATAATTGTGCTTTATTAGATGGTAAAGTTGAATGTGGTTTTTGAAGGTTTCAGTCTATTTTCCTGAATATGTTGTCTAAGGTGGATTAATTAGTTGCTTTATCTCTCTTTTCCCCTCTTTTTTCCCTTTTTTATCAGAAAGTTGATGTCCAAAACAACATCAAGTTAAAGAGACATTCGATGAAGTCAAGACTGTAGAGTCTTAGGGAACTCGTACAACCAAAACTGATTTTATCTAACCATGTAAGTCCCCTTGGTGTTTCCAGCAAAACACATCAAACAACTGAGTTATCCTACAGTCATGAACTGACAGATGGAACCTTGAGGTCGTCCCCGTTGATCAATTAAAAACAGCATTAGGGATCCCTTATTTCAAGAGAGTATAGAATACTCAGCAAAATAATTCTATTCTCTATTGGCCGGATAGAGTTGTAGCGATACAATTTTAGCCACGTCAATAGGTACTTGTTGATTATGCCTAGGCATTTGTCAGGATCAACATAATAGAATGCCCGTGCTGCCTCCTTGCTCTTGTAAATCATGTTATTGAATTTAGGTATATGGAAGGTTTCACTAATAGCTTCCTCAGAGAGGTGGGCAAGTTCTATGTCATCAGGTGCCACTATCATCCTCTTGCTTGCATCATAATGCTTGGCACACTCAACCATCAATTCATTGCACTGCACAGCGAGAGGGAAGCCTGTGATCTCACTATTCTGCTCTCGATCATCATCTTTGAGTATCCGAAAGGCTTGGTGGTATACAACAGTCCTTGAAATTCTTCATGTTAATTTGGCCGAGATTGGTATCTCCTACATTGCCCCAGAATGACACGATCTTGGAATCCATCCCATCTCCCTGAGTCCTTTATGAGAGTCATCGTGATCCGGCCATGTTCTACCTGTGAGAATTGTCCAAGTTAGTTTTATGATATGATATGAATGCTTGCAAGTGTAAATCAACCACCTAGGCTAAGAATTTCAGCCCTATAGCTGATATTTCATCAAAATCTTCAATATTACTTAAAACTCTAGGTGTCTATGCCAAAACCCTAGATTGCAAAACTTGACTCTAGTTGAACATAACCATCTAAACTAGTGAATTATGCCTTGAAATATGCTTAGATGATTAGAATGTAATAGATTAAAACCTCCTATAATCAAAACCACATGAAAATAATAAGCAAGAAGCTGGACCAGCAATTAAACAAAGTCTGACCTTCTGTAAAAAATGATCAAATAAACCTATTTCAGACCTGCAAATTGCTTCTAAAACAGACTGGTAACTTCAATTTGATTACTCTTTTGATGAAATTATCCTTTATATCAATGCGTTCCTGATGTCAATCACTGGATTTTGTCAAGTTGCTGATGTAGACTTGGTGATCTTCGTGATCTTCCTCCAATTCGCTATTTGGGATCAATGAATTTGCTATGCTCTAAAGACTTTGCCTTGTCTTAGTCAAAATCGTC
The DNA here is from genome assembly GCF_030272615.1 of Cryptomeria japonica. Lineage (NCBI taxonomy): Eukaryota > Viridiplantae > Streptophyta > Pinopsida > Cupressales > Cupressaceae > Cryptomeria > Cryptomeria japonica. The sequence continues at coordinate 899,361,043 of NC_081414.1, read as the reverse complement.
TTCAACAATGAAAGGATTGGCTGTGATTTGCAATAACAATCTACAAAATATCTGATTATTAGTGGAATCGCTGCCTTCAATGACAAATTCACTGTGAAAAGGTCAGTTCACTGTGAAAGATGATCAAAGTTGCTACCTCCAACGATTTCGTTTTTACCTTGATGAAAATCACTGCCAACAAGAAAAGAATTCGCCACCTATGAATGATAAACTTGACTGATATGTATGATTAAATCACTGCCTTCATGAGAGCCTTGCAATATCAATTTTATGTTTAATCAAATGAAATGATCAAACACCTCTTTATAGTTGCTTGGAAGGGTGCGATAGTCCATCACAAGGCCGACTTGCAAATTCCATTTAATGATTTGCAATTAACATCAAGAGGCCGACTTGTGATTACAAATTTGAATTCAAATAAAATGTTTTCTTTCCAAATCGTGGGGCCCATTCAAGGTGGCAAAACACGTTAAATGCATCATCTTAAAAACATCTTTCCCTTAAGTCACTGATTTAGAGGGTCAAATCAATTCATCCTTAAGTCGCACTTCTTGGGGGGCAAAGGAAGTCATCAAAACCTTAAGTCGCACTTTTCACATGTCAATGGAAGTGATAAAAACCTTATGTCACACTTTCAAGGTAGCAAAGGAAATAATGTAATCCTTATGTCGCACTTTTCACATGGCAAAGGAAGTAGCATAATCTCTTAAGTCGCACATTTGACATAGCAAAACAAATGACCTTATCCCTTAAGTCGCACCTTCAAGGGGTCAAAGGAAATCGTTCAACTCTTATGTCACACTTCCAAGGGGTCAAAGGAAAACACCCTTTTGAAGCTTGACTGAAAGCAAAATCACTTAGTTCGCTGATCAAAATCCTCAAAGAAATGAGTCATCCTAGGTCACTGCCTGGAGGAGGCGAAGGAAATCAATCAAAACTTTAAGTCGCTGCTTGAAGGAGGCAAAGGAAATGCCTAAAAATCTTAAGTCACACACGCTCCTTTTCCATGACTGATGCTCCCTTGAATCTTCCTTACACCTGGCTGAAGGTTATTAGCAGCCAGAATAAAGGTGGGTTTCTATGACCTGCGTTCCCTTCCAAAGTCAGCGCTCAATACACAATGAATAAGCGGCCAGCAATCAACGTGCCATGTCCCATGTTTGCCTCATACGGTAAACGATTAAATGCAAAAAGTAAATGCACATAACATAATGGAAATATATTAAATAACTAGTCTCTGTATTAATTCAACAGTCCATGTACATCAAGTGTTTGTAATATTAAACCCGAACACGACTATCATGATCCTACTAAGAAGGAACGGTATGCAATATATAATACCTGAAGGGGTGCGACCAACCGTCACATCCAACTGCCCTTCGGGATGACTAACTAACTGACTGTCGTAACTCATTATTACCGACGACAACATAACATAATGATTATTCTCGGCAACATCATCCCCCCCAAGAAAAGAAGTCGTCTCCGGATGACTTAATACAAAATAGAAATGACATTAAACAAAACCAAGGTAGGGAACTGCTGACACCAGTCGAGCCTAGAACCCATACACCTGCTGCATCCTCGCCTGAAAACCCTTTTCTGCTACCATTTGATGCTCAAGTGCGTCCTTTGACATCACAATCCTCCTGTGCCTAAACCAAACTTGTCTGCAAAACACGCTTTTTAGTCTCAGCCTCCACCAACTGCTACTCAAATGATACTGTCTCCCTAGCCAATTTGTCCTCGATGACCACCCACACTACCCTCTCAGCATCCAACACCTGGGTATGCTGAGCTGAGTCTCATGCTACTACTGCCTCCAACCTAGTGGTCAACTCCTCCCGAGCCCTCTATGCATCCACCAAGGCAACCTCACGTCCAGCCGAGACATACTCCAAGTTCCTCAAAGCGTACCATTCCTGCCTGGAGGTGGCCACAACCCTCTAGCACAAAGGCTAGGAGACACCTCAAATCCTCCATCACACTCCCCAAAGGCTAAAATCTGAACTGAATACCTCCCTGGTGTCATACAACTGTGCGGACCTGCAATGCCTTCCCTCACCAATGCTTAGCTTCAGGCTTCATTCTCACAGTACGGACAACCACAACACTTACCGTGACATCTCTGATGCCCTTCGCCCAACTCCAACAAGTGTATTGTAGCTCAAAAATAAACTAGGGGTTTGGGGGCAGTGCCCCTCGCGGGGTCTAGGGGCAGCGATATTTTAAGATGTCAAAACCCTTCTTCTCCACTCTAATATTTTCAGCATCCTGGCTCAAAACCCTTCTTCTCCACTCTAATATTTTTAGCGTCCTGGCTCTAGATGTCATCGAATGATTTTTCAATCTGGTCGTCGTCTTTTTTTTTTGTTTTTCTTGTAATGTCCCCGATGGCACCTCGGCCATACAACCTCCTCGTACAGTGAACAATAGCACTGACACCTCCAATCGTACGGCCACCTTCCCGTGCGGTCAACACCCGTCCACTGTACGGATCACCCCATATGGAATACACGACCAACCGTCTACCATACACACCGTACAGGCCTCCTTTTGCATGTTGAACACTTAACTACCTCCTGGATGGCTGTGTATGGCTGCGTATGCCTTGCATGTGCCTGCCCTATGCTTGCATGGGCGTTGCGTTGTTGGGCGGAGTGCGTTTGTGCGGGGCTGTGTTTTTATGTCTCCGCGCCTTTATTCCTTGTGGCAGCGGTGGTTTCCACCGCACGGTGGTCCACCGTCGATGGTCCCACCATACGGTGGTCCCACTACCGGTGTTGCCACCATCGATGTTGCCACCGTTGGTGTACCACCGTACGATGGTCCCACAGTGGCTTTCTTCATTTTTTTAATTTTTATTTTTTTCCTAAGTGTCCAGATTCAGCTCGGATTTCGTGCCTCTGGGATCGCCCTTTCTCAGTTTGCCTCGCCCGAGAGTCTCCCGCTTTGGTCCAATGCCTCTCAAGTCGCCTACCCGGCCTCTCAGGTCCCCTTCCATCCTATCGGGTTCCCCTCCGGACTCTCGGGTGTCCTTCTAGCCTCTCGAGTCCCCTGCGCGCTTCTCGTGGTAGGGTTTCAATTTGGACCTGTTGGTGGCAAGTCTATTTTCAATGGCCATCCAAAGACCTAGAACCACAAATTCTACATGGACCACGGTCTCCTTCTCGTACATAAGAAGAAGAAGAAGAATAAAGATTTTGAAGGTTGTGGCCTTCCACATAGGGTTCCAATCATTACCGACACGAATGATCTTCGGATTATCTATGTCACCGAGGTTTGGGGCCTCTCCCTTCCAATATTCTCTGTATTTCGGCAGGTACACCTCCTTTGTTGCTTGCTCTGGTTCCTCTACTTCGAACCTGTAGCTTTGGAACATTTCGTAATCCTCCATTTGCCAGTGGAAGAGCCCGTTCAATGACCCCGTCTCATCCTCGAAGCACTCTCCTAGTTTGAGAATCCCTTCGTCGTTGGGCTCCCTGCAGCCCCGTCCTTCATTCCTCAGGTCACCTTCTCCTTCACCCTCCGATTCTGAAGATGATGCCAGTTCCTCACTAACCAACTGTGTCCCGAGGTCTATGATAGACTTCCTTCCTCCATTCTCCATAGACAGAGTGTTCTTCTTCTAGTTGTGGGTGGCCTTGGCTGCCACCAGCCAACCTCTCCCTAAGATCCCATCATACCCTTTTTTCTTTAGTGGGATTACCACGAAGTCCAGTATGAAGGGTTGCATCCCGATGGTGACCGGCTGGGCCATCAGGGTGTCGAGTGGCTTGATGTCGTGTTGGTCTGCACCTACCAAGTTGAACGTGGGTGGCCATAGTGTTGGCTTCCCCAGCTTCTTCCAAGTATCCTCTGGCAGTAAATTCACCCCCGAACCTCCGTCCACGATGGTGTCCTTGAGGATAGCCCCGAGAATTCCCATCTCTACTACAGCAGGATGCTGACCACTATTTAAGGCCAACAACATTGGGTCAGTCGAGGGGCTGACCGGAACTTCCGCCCGTGTGGCACGCAAAGGTGGCTACGCAGTGGTTTGTATGGAACTAAAAATGGCGGTTCTTAACTGTGGAATTGTTTCTAGAAGGTCCTTTACCCTTATAGGTACTTCCATCTGTAGTACTTGCCCAATGATGTTATTTTCAACTTCCGTACGGGATGATGTACTCACCACCTCGTTGTTTCGTCGTTCGGCCATCATCTCATGTTCAATATTGGCCTTTGCCTCCCGTAATCTCTCCTTCTCCGTACAGGGGTCGGGATAAGTGGCCTTTTTCGTCTGAGTGCGGGTGATCGCCAGTACTTCTTTCTCACCAGTCTTCTCAGCCTTCTCAATGTTGAGGAGATTAACCCCTACCTTTGGGCAATTTGCGTCCTCATGGTCGCCTAGCCCACACCATCGGCAAAGGTGCTGACGAGTGGCTTCCTTCGTGCAATCATGGGCGAAGTTCCCCCACTGATTACAAGCCCTACATTGGATCATTGGCCGGCCTTTGGCGTCATACTGGATACGGCTTCCGTTATTGTTATTGTTGTTATTCCTTCCGCCGCCGCGTCTGTTGTCCCAGTAACCTCCAGATGATGCCGTTGTGTTGGTTTGCTAGGTCGTACCCGCTGGTGCGGATGTTGTGACCTGCTCAGTGAACAACACTTGGCTCATTTGCATACTTCGGGTTTTCATGTTGTATGGGCATTCCTTGATGGAGTGTCCCATCACTTGGCAAATCTCACAAAAGGCCTTCTTCGGGCAGGTGCCTTTTGTGTGACCTTCTTCCTTGCAATCAGTGCACCACACCTCTTTGTTTTTGCTCGTGCTTCCTTTCATGTTCTTAAATTACTTCAACATACGGTGCATATCCTTTTGAAGAGCTTGCACCTTCTTACTTGATGATTCGTCACTGCTGCTTTCTCCTGAGGACTCCTCTTCTGTAGAGAACTTCTCCTTTTTCTTCCGCGATGTTTTGCCTTCACTTTCCAAATCCATTGCACGGTTGTACGCATCATCGTATGAGGTGGGCGGTACAATTTTCATCTTTCTCCGCAGGGATGACTGCAACCCTTCCATGAACCACCTCTTCTTTAGTCTGTCAGTCGGCTTGTTCTCCATCTTCCCCAGTAACTCCTTTAACCGTCGGCTGTATGTTCGCACTGTCTCGTGCTTTCCCTTCTTTGTGCTTAATATCTCCACCACGATCTCATTATCATCTAGAAGGAGTCGAAACTCCTTCTTGAAAGCTTTCTGTAGGTCATCCCATGTTCCCACCTTTGCTTTATCCACATCAAAGTACCAATCAATGGCTACTCCTCTCAGGGTGGCGGGGAACTGCACCACCCAATCCACTTTGTCAACTACCCCGTTGGCTGACCATATTGTCTCACATGTACGGCAGTGCCGTACAGGGTCATCGTTGCCATCTCCGTTGAATTTAGGCAACTTCTGTTTGCCCGCCATCGATGGGGTCGTCTTCCTGGAGGTAGCTGTGGCTACGTCTATGCGCCGCTCCCTCCGACGCTAGTGGTGTGTCCTGCGTGGGTGACTAGAGGTACAGTGCTTTGCCTGCTGTGTGTGGTACCTACAACCGTACGATTGTCCTCCCCTCCGTTCTCACCCGCACCCACTCCTAGCTCTCTCTGGTGATCCTCACTTCGTGGCGTAAGGGATAAGTTTCTAAACTGATCCCGGGTCTCTTCGACTAGATTCCTCCGTAACCTTGTTTCCTCCAGAAACTCTTCGTGGCTTCTCACCCTACAGTGTTCTGGCGACAAGTAGAAATTTCCCTCGGCTTCTGCACCCTCCGTGACACCTCCTTGGTTTCCTTCGGGCCACCCTTCGGCAGGTCGTCCTTCGGCAAGTTGCCTCAGCCTCCATCTATGTTCTACTTGCTGTTCTAGAATTAAGGCCCTCTACGCGGCCTCCCACTCGTCCGTTTCTGCTTACTTATTTCTATCTTTATTTAATAGGTTGGGCATTAATTTTCCATAATTCACAACACATAAACCAGAACACGCCTTTACTAATTCATTTCGTCAATACAACTCGTGTCAATATTATGACACCTTTATTTGAATATAGAATGTTCCTTTATCCCTATGGGATTCAGGGTTCAATTCCTTCCTGGCCTCATGCCATCCCGCTCCACTTCCTGATAGCTGCTTTCTTCGTACTGTTGAAGGATTTGTTGGCGTCGCTCTTCCTGGGCAATCTCCTCCAGGTGAGCTTGTTGTGCCAGCGATGCTTGTGCAAGCAACCGGGGAAGGTGGTTCATCAACCGATTTATTGTCGGGCTAACCTCCAGCGCTGTCCACATGGCACTTGGTGGGATTTCCGCCTCCATGGCCTCTCGTCGAACATAGGTCTCGATAACTACCTGGACCAGAATTGAAAATTCCCTCATCGCAGTGTCTTCTCCGTTGTAGAGCTTTGTTTGTGCGTCGTCGGCCTCTAGGTTTATCTCACCAACGGGTAGGCCCATCGTGTCCGTGCGCCATCCGCGTCTTCCTGAGTATGTCTAGGCAACGGCACCAAATGTTTGCCTCATACGATAAACAATTAAATGCAGAAAGTAAATGCACAGAACATAATGGAAATATATTAAATAACCAGTCTCTGTATTAATTCAACAGTCCATGTACATCAAGTGTTTGTAATATTAAACCCGGACACGACTATCATGATCCTACTAAGAAGGAACGATATGCAATATATAATACCCAAAGGGGTGCAACCAACCGTCGCGTCCAACTACCCTTCGGGACGACTAACTAACTGACCGCCGTAACTCATTATTACTGACAACAACATAAACATAATATGACAACATAACATAATGATTATTCTCGGCAACATCCCACACCAAGCTTGTGCAATTGTATAGCGGCCAGCAATGTGTCTTCTACTCACCCAAATCCTTGAACATTTCCATCGACCAACAATATATCTGTTTGTGTGCTCGCAACCCTTAGGTCCTTTAAATATATTGTATATCATCAAGGAAAGTAGTATTATCTAGTTTGATCAACTCCAATCCTTCATTGATCATCTCTAGTCTTCTTCTGTAAAAATTTCATGTATGAATAAAGATATATTTTAATCCTGTATCTCGATGTATTGTCATCTTTATTATTAATTCATGTATTTAACTTATCAAATATAGCAATAAACATTTGGCATCATTCCCTTAAAAGAAATTGGGTCAAATATGAGCGATTGATGCCTTTAGATCCCAATAAAGGCAAGATGAGGCCACAAGACGGTCAACCATGAGATCAGGCATCTGTAAGGATCACTGGGCAAACGGAATGGAGACAATTACAAGAAACGCTAAAGGACAAAACCACCGAAAATTTCCAAAATTGAAGTCCTTCATGAGAATGTAATCAAGTTGAAAAGACAAGACAACCTTCTTGAACGAGGGAAGTTGCGAGACGAAGTCACATTCCCTCACAGAATTGTACAAGAGTAGCCTTTGGGGCATTTAAAGGTTGTCAATCTGTGGAGAAGAAGTTGAGCAAAGGATGTATTAAAGAAAATTTGAAGGTGAAACAAGTGTACGAAAGGCTGAAGCCGAGGGAAGAGTTGAGGATTCCTAAATGGCTGAGAGTGTGAAAGAAGCATTAGAACATCAAAATCAAAACTCCTGAGCAAGCAAATTCCAAGCGCCAGGTTTGCATCAGAATGAAATAATGGCAAGCCCTAGTGGAGAAAAGCAAAAGTTGCCCAAATTTACAAGCAATGAATCAGAGGATCTCGTCAAACACTGCAAGACTTGTGAGACAACCTGCACAGCAAATAGGCAAGATGATCAAGCAATTTGGTTACTATATTTTCCAGCTACCTTGCAAGGTGTAGAAATTGATTGGTATATAGAAATTGACCAAGCCTCCATAAAGACATGGGTGACATTAAAGGCGGCCTTAGAAGAAGAGTTTAAATTGCTTTGTCATGATAACCAAATAGTAGAAGAAAATTACAATACAAAACAAGGTAAGCACAAAAATGTACAAGCTTGTAATTGGAGACTTAAAGAATTGCTGGTAAAATTGGAAAAAAACTAGCTAACAGTCTAAAAAAGCAATGATTCATTGAAGGTTTACTCCCATCATTAAGAAAAACATGAAGGTAGTATCATTGTCGTCCTATTCTAAAGCCTAAAATCAGGCAATGAACATAGAAAGTGAAGATAAAATGTCCTCGCGCAATAAAACAAAAAAAGAGGAAGATGGAAGTTTCGATGACAATAGTGACAATGAATTGAGAATGGTTCAAGAACTCCAAATAGGCATGCTCCAAATGATGAAAAAGTTTAAGGTGAAGAAATAAACCAAGAAACTAATGAGAAAAATGGTGTTCTCAGTGAAAAATTGAGGGGCACACAAAAGGTAATTGTCCTCGAATGATGTTTTGTGAGATTTGCTAGGTTATGGGTCATTCAATAAAGGATTGCCCATACAATTTGAAGACTAGAAACACACAAGTACTCTTCACATAGGGAGAGTCCATTCCATCGAAGCCACAGAATCCATCTCCAAGCGGTTATCAAAATTAAAGAGGGTGAAATCAAATACAGTAAGAACTCCAAAGGAGGTCCTATCATACAGTGCCTACAATGTAAAGAATGGGGACACATTGTGAGAAACTGTCAGAACAAGTAGAACAAAGTGGAATTATTGTGCAAATGGTGCAAACTACATGGCCATGAAGATGTCAACTACCTAAAGCAAAAGGGTATTAATATGCTAGATGTAGAGAAACAAGACGAGGCAATTCTAGCAATAACAAGAGCACAAACAAAGAAACCGATATACTCAAAACTTTGTATGGAGAAGGAATGACTCTAAGAAGCCAAAGCAAAAGTAGAACAAGCAAAGTCAAAGGAACAAAGAACCTCCATTGAAACTGCAAGTACATCATTGCGATCAGAGTCAGATATAAACATAGTATGATAGATGCTATAGACAACCATACCAATCAAGGTGACACACCTTATTCAAACCATACAACAACTGAGAGGCAATAGCCAACACAGTTGATGATGACCAAAGTCAGCAACAGGAAGACCCAAGTAAAGACATGATAGTAGAGCTACCAACGAGGGCGAACAACTCATTGACCCGATGCTATTGACGATGAACATCAAGAAGAAACCGACTATCATTCAAATGGAGATCATTGGGAAGACTCTGATGAACAACATCGTCAATGGAAGCTCAATGAAAGATCCCGAGCCCAATTTTAACTGAATCTGGTCCAATCTCTAAGGTTATTGGTATTGTTTGTTTGCTGATCAAGTCTTTAGCCAGCATATGATGAAAGGGGTTTGACTGGTTTTCTTGTTTTTGTTTAGTTTTTGAGTGTTTTTTGAAAGATTCTTGAATGCTAAATGAAGCTAACTGCCGATACAAACTAAAATAATGCATAACACATGAAGAAGATAAATAAGATAACTTTCTTTCACTTAAAAAGACCGGTGTATATACCATTAACTAGGCATATAGGTCTGATACAAATTTCTAGCAGATGGAATATAAAAATCAGCTCCAATATTAGCTACAAACCCTAACTACAACCTAGCGTTTGATGCCCTTCTTTCCAAAATGGAGCGGCTGGCTGAAAATAAGCTGGAAATGAGTGGTATTGATCTATAGAAGGTCTTCCCTGCAATTAATTGAAGAAAGTCTGCCCTTCGACTGATAAATCTGCACTCAAAACCCCAACTAAGGCTGCCAACTGCACACTGAAGCTAGATACTGATAAACCCTGTCACCAGGAGAGATGGGTTTCCGTCCAAATCTCCAAATTCTCCCAGAAGTTTGTGTTCCTGGAAGCTCCAAGCTGCTCAAACCCTCAAGCTTCTTCTTGTTCTAAAAATTGAAGACATAAGAATGAATGCAAAAGATAGGCAAAATGCCTTTATAACCTCCCCAAGAAGTTCGATCTAATTCAAAGTTACTATTTGGCCTTAAAAAATATAAAATATCATTGAGGGTCTAATTCCTCATTGTGAATTTGGCCCCTTTTGAAAAAAACAACTTATGTTGCTAGGATGGGGGCACTTTTCACTATTCATCTTATGTTTCTCTATAACTATTCACTTTTTACTATTCACATAAGGCCAACTTTAGTATTTCAATTTTAATCATGGATACAACTCTAGAACTCCAATCTGAAAGGCCCGTAAAGCTCCCAGTTGAGCTCCACAAACCTTGGTTGGGTCCCCAAACCACCCTATTGACCTACGGGACCCTAATAGTAGGTCAACCTCCACTAAAGTCTAAGATGCCTAAGGAAGGGACATTACAGTCCTCCCGTCCCGGGATTGCTTTCCCTCAAGCAATTGCAAAGCTGGATGTTGAAGTATCCTCTCACCTTCCCACGTGGCATCCTCCAACGGCAAGTCCTTCCATCACACCAAATATTCCCTGATAACTCTGCTCCTCAATCTCCTCTCTCTCATATGAAGAATCTCAGCAGGAATCAGCATCAACCGGCCTTCTTCATCCAAGGGAGGCAAATCTAGTGATGAAGTAACATGCTAGCCCAAAGCCTTCTTCAAACAAGACACATGGAAAACATTATGTATCTTGCTCTCTAAAGGTAACTCAAGCTTGTAAGCAACCTCTCCAACCCTCCGGAGAACTCTATATGGTCCATAAAATCTAGGCCTCAGCTTTTCAACCCCACTCCTCTTGAGTGTACTCTGCCTGTAGGGTTGTAGACGCAACAAAACCATATCACCAACCTCAAAGGTCCTCTCAATCCTATGTCAATCAGCATAAAGTTTCTGCTGATTCTATGCATGATGAATGTTATCCTTAAGTGCCTTAAAGATATCCTGACAGTCCTAAAGCCACTCTCAAGCTCTAGGCACTCTGCTATCACCTAGCATCAAATCCACAAATGACAAAGCATCATAACTGTACAAAGCTCAGAAGGGAGTCATGCCAATAAACATATGATGTGTAGTATTATAACAATACTCGCCTAAGTATAACCAACGCACCCATGCTCTCTGCTGACCCGAAACATAGGTACGCAAATATCCCTCAACCCTCTTGTCGACAATCTCCGTCTACCCATCAGTCTGAGGGTGGTAACTGGTAGTAGGGGTCAACTCTGTACCTGTAAGTTGGAATAGTTCCTACCAAAATATACTCATGAATCTACTATCCAGATCACTGACAATGGTCCTGGGAAGTCCATGGAGACGGAATACCTCACGAAAGAATAACTCTGCCACCTATGAGGCTATGAAATCGGCTACAATAGGAAAGAAGTGTGTATACTTCATCAATCTATCAACAACCGCATATATGCAATCCTTCCCCTGAACTCCCGAAAGACCCGTAACGAAATCCATCAATATACCTTCCCACTTCTGCTCTGGAATAGGCAATGGCTGTAAAAGTCCAGCTGGGAAAGTATGCTCCGACTTGTTCTGTTGACAAGTCACACACTTGCGAACATAGCGTAGGACATCATCCTTGAGACCCTTCCATGAGACTCTCTCGTGAACCTACATGTATGTCTTGAAATACCCAGAGTGTCCTACTAGTGGTGTATCATGAATGGCACGTATAATCTTTTCCTTCAGCTTTGATCCAGGAACTAAATAGATTCTATCCTTGTAGCATATCACACCATCAATCACAGCGTACTTGTCATCCTGGAGCTGTCCATCCATAACCTCACATGCAAATTGATTTTTCGAATACTCAACTAAAAGTTGAGACTTCCAATCAGCTGAAATCTCACTCATGGAACAAAGGGCAGCAACTGTAGGCCTCCTAGAAAGTGCATCAACAACAACATTTTTCTTCCCCTTGACAAACTCAATGTCAAAATCATATGCCTGAATCTTGCTATCCCATTTATGTTGGCACTCATTAAGTTCTTTCTGTTCCAAGAAGTATTTCAAACTATTGTGGTCAATTCTCACCACAAACTTCCCACCCACTAAGTACTGCCGAAACTTTGCCAAAGCATGCATGATGGCAAGCATCTCCTTATCATAGGTGGAGTACAATCTCTCATTGTCCCTCAACTTCTTGCTCTCATATGCAATGGGATGGCGGTTCAGCATAAGTACTACCCCTATACCGCCTCCTGATGCATCACACTCTAGAACAAAGGGCTAAGAGAAGCCTGGAAGAGCTAGGACAAGACATGTGCTCATAACCTGCTTGAGCCTGTCAAATACACTCTGTGCCTCATTTGTCCAGCTAAATGCACCCTTCCGTGTAAGATCTGTCAAAGGGGTTGCTAGTTGCGAATACCCCTTCACAAACCTAATGTGTATCAGAATGTCATCAAAGAACACAAGCACGTACTTACACAACCGCTTATTGAACACATAATTCATCCATGACTAAAACGTAGCACGTGTGTTAGTGAGACCAAATGGCATCACTAAAAACACACAATGTCTGTAGTGGCATCTAAAGGCAGTCTTATGGATGTCCTCATGAATACGAATCTGATGGTATCCTAATCGAAGATCAATATTCGAAAAGTACACTGCTCCATGGAGCTCATCTAGTAACTCATCTATGCATGAGATTGGATACCTGTTCTTAATTGTTTTCTTATTGAGTGCACGGTAGTCAAATCACATGCGCATAGTGCCATCCTTCTTCACCAACACCACAGAAGAAGCGAAGGGGATAGAACTCGGCCTGATGAATCCCATGTCCAATAACTCTTGGATGGTCTTCTCTATCTCATCCTTAAATGCCTTAGGATGACGATAAGGGACAGTAATCACGGGTTTGGCACACTCCTCTAGCTCTATCACATGCTCAAACCCATGGTCAGGAGGTCTACCAGAAGGAAGGTCTCCAAATACTATGTTGTGCCTATCCAATACCATCTAGATATCTGCATGCCGTGCTGGTCTATCGTCTACAGAAGGTGACTTGGACGAGACGAAACACTACGTCGCCCAAGCAACATCCCCATGCCTGAAAATAGACTCCATCCTATGTGTTGAAACTACAATAGGTCCACCATCAGAGACAACTTTCAACGCAACCTTCTTGCCATCCGCTATGAACTCCAACTCCATCCGCCTAAAATCCTGAACATATCGGCCAAGGGATGCCAAGCACTGTGTCAATCTCACCAAGACCCACAACATAGAAATCATCGGTCAAAGTGTAATCACCCAACTGAATACAAAGTTGTGGGACCCTCCTAGTGCAACGCATAGAAAACCCATCTGCAACTATCACACTAAAACCCATAAAATCCTCTACCTGTAACCTACACATAGCCACCAAACCCTCGTCAACAAAATTATATGTGGCACCACTATCCACGAGGCAAATCACTCGTTGTCCCTTAATCACTCCCTTCAACCAAAAGGGATGGATCCTAGGGACTCCCAAAAGTGTGGCAATAGCGACCTTTGATGTATCCAAAGTCTCATCCTTTCCAAGCTCTATCCATGGAACCTCCTGCTCATCATCACCCTGACTGTCCTCAGATGTTGTATCGTATGCATGCTCATCATCTGCATCTGAATAAACCTCTATGAGATGTGCTTTGCCTTTACCAAGGCATCTGTGTCTGGGCTCCCAAGGTTCCTTACAAGAGAAGCAAAGCTTCTTCCTCCTCAACTCATTTTGTGTCTCCTGATCCATCCTAGGAGGAGGTAGCATACCCCTGTGTTGTGTAGAAGACCTCTGATTAGGTTTAGAGCCTCTAGAAAACTTCTTATCCAAGTGATAAGAAGTGGGTGGTGGTGTGGTGTCTAGGTCCACTCATCACTGGCTTGCATCACCATATCCTGAAATGCAACGCCCTCCTGTGGGTCAACTAGGGGTGGCTCATCTCTAGGAGGGAAATGAGGTTGCATGGGTCTGTCTACTGTCCGAGTATGAGCCCTCTCGTGTCTGTGGGACCCATGAGCATTGTCAAACGATGATGGAGCTCTACTACTGCCACGAGTGCCAGCTACAGATGTCGACCTGTCATGCTTGTCACACCTATCCCTATGGCGTCCCAAATCCAATCTATCCAAAGTATCTTGTAACCTGTCAAGAGCCTGCACATTCCTAGGCTGAGCATTAGCCAATGTTCTCAACACCTCATCAGAGTCAAGGCAGTTCTGTCTGTGATTAAGGCTCCTACTACCCTCCTGATGATCACCCATATTTCCACTTGAGGGGTCACCGATATTAATGGCTAACTAACGGGGTCCTCTACTACGAGTGTAGTATCTGTAAGGTCCAAACTGTCTACGATGCATGTAATAAGCCACAAAACCCTCAGGCTAGTAGGGTCATGGCTCTAATACCACTGAAAGATCCCCAACCCAATTTTAACCGAATCTGATCCAATCTCTGAGGTTATTTGCTATTGTTTTTTAGCTTAACAAGTCTTTGGCCAATATATGATGAAAGGGGTTTGACTGGTTTTCTTGCTTTTGTTTGGTTTTTTGAGTGTTTTTTGAAAGATTCTTGAATGCTAAATGAAGCTAACTACTAATACAAACTAAAATAAAGCATAACACATGAAGAAGATAAATAAAATAACTTTCTTTCACTTAAAAACACCGGTGTACATACCATTAATTGAGCATATAGGTCTGATACAAATTTCCAGCAGATGGAATATAAAAATCAGCTCCAATATTAGCTACAAACCCCAAATACAACCTAGGGTTTGATGCCCTTCTTTCGTAAATGGAGCGGCTGGCTGAAAATAAGCTGAAAATGAGTGGTATTGACCTCTAGAAGGTCTGCCCTGCAATTAATTGAAGAAAGTTTGCCCTCCAACTGATAAATCTGCACTCAAAACCCCGACTAAGGCTGCCAACTGCACACTGAAACTGGATACTGATGAAACCTGTCACCAAGAGAGATGGGTTTTCATCAAAATCTTCAAATTCTCCCAGAAGTTTGCGTTCCTGGAAGCTCCAAGCTGCTCAAACCCTCAAGCTTGCTATTGTTCTAAAAATTGATGACATAAGAATGAATGCAAAAGATAGGCAAAATGGCGTTATAACCTCCCCAAGAAGTTCGATCTAATTTGGAGTTACTATTTGGCCTTAAAAAACTAGGTTACTGGGTTCGCCCCTGGGCCGCCCTAGTACGGGTCCGGGTTCGACCGGGTCTGTGGTACGGGTCCGGTTCGACCTGGGTTCGAAAAACCTAGAGTGGGTTCGACCCTAGTCAAACCCAGTCGAACCCGAGCCCCTGGGCGGCCCATAAAGTCAAAAAACATTGCAAAATTAAATTTTTTTTCAATTCCACCTTGTAAAAAGTGAAATTTATAACCTAAAATTGACTTCTAAATCATTTTATTGACTCATTTCACCTCATTTGTGTTGCAAACAAAAGTTTTATGAGAGCAGGTTGAAGAAAGGGTGAACAAAATTTGGCTTCCAAGATCAAAGAGGAGGAGTTGAAGACTGATTTTTGAAGCTTCAACAAGTGTTGCAGCATCATTTCCATACATTTTCAAGCTTCCATTGGCTGCAAGAGGTAGGTTTTTAAACATTTTTTTCCAACTATTTTTGTTTCACAAATTGTCAAACATGAAACTTGAATTTTTTTTCATTATTTAGTTTTTGTTTTTGAATATGTTTATATTATTTCTTGCCATAGGAACTAGAATGGCATCTACATCTTCCTCCATTGGCAATGAACAAATAATTGCAAAACAAAGAAATGATCCAAATTCTCCCTTATGGAAATATGTGGACATTATAAAACAACTTCCGGGAGGTGGGGGATTCCATTGGAAATGCCATGGATGTGATATTGAACGTAATAGTTCATATTATCGGGTGGTAGGCCATTTGTGTGGAATAAAAGGAAGAGGCATCAAAAAATGCCCTGGAAAAAATGGTAAACCTATACCAGATGAGACAGTGATGAAATATATTAGTGAGCATGAGGCAGCAGAAGAGAGGGAAGCCCGTAGATTGAACCAAACCGCATCAAAGAAAACAAAGGGAATGCAAGGCCATTCTAATCCCACTATTGTAGTAGAAGACCACCCCTTCTTTCCCACAAATGAACCTCAAAGTGAATCACCCTTGACATGTAAAAGAACAAAGGGGCCTTTAAAAACAGCATTCCAAAATGAGAGTAAAGACAATGCTGACGAAGATATAGTAAGGTGCATTTATGCAAATGGGTTGTCATTCAATGTTGTTCGCTCCCCATATTGGAAGCAAATGATAAAAAGTGTTAATGAGGCTCCAAAAGGGTATAAGGGCCCCGGTTATGAGAAGGTACGTGGAACATTATTGGAGAAAGAGGTGAAGAGGGTTGAAGATGCATTGAAACCCATAAGGGATTCACGGGTTGAGACAGGTGTAACAATTGTTTCAGATGGGTGGAAAGATGCTAAAAACCATCCCTAGATCAATGTTATAGCGGTGTCCCCTAAAGGGGCAATGTTTTTGAGAGTTGTGGATTGTGAGGGCCAAATAAAAGATGGCCAATTTATTGCAGAAATTATCATCTCTGGCATTGAGTCTGTGGGATCCCGCAATGTTGTCCAAGTCATAACGGACAATGCAAAAAATTGTAGAGCTGCTGGTTTGTTGGTTGAGCAAGCTATGATCACATCTTTTGGACACCTTGTGCGACACATTCACTCAATCTTATGCTACAAAGGATTGGGCAAAAAATAAAATGGATCAGAGATGTGTATGCAAAGGCTGAAGACATCCAGATGTTCATCACAAACCACCACATGTCTCAAGGGATTTTTAGAACCTATTCAAATTTGGAGCTATTGAAGGTAAGTGAAATAGTAATTTAATTTTACATTTTCTGATTTTTTTTAATTTTCAATGTTCATAATATCATTGTGTAAGCTATATTGTGTATTCTTCTTTAAAGTTTGGCTTTATTTTTTAATCATTTGGCATTAATTTGTGTTATAGGTTGCTGAGACCCGTTTTGCATCAAACACAATCGTCTTAAGACAACTTGTGAAAGTTAGAGTGGCAATAAGCAATATGGTGATCAGCACCAATTGGACTATATGGAAGCAAAGTAGCACTGAGAGGGCAGAAAAAATTAGGGATAGAATATTGAGTGAGAAATGGTGGGATCTTGTTACATATCTCCTAAGTATCACTGAGCCCATCATGAGCATGATTCGCTATACAGACATGGATAGGCCTTGCATAGGTGAGATTTATGATGGCATTGACTCAATGCTTGAAAAAATAAAGGTCACTATAAATGAAAAAGAGAATGATCCTCAGGAGAAATTCTTCAAAGAACTGGAAGTAATTATTGTAGAAAGGTGGAATAAGATGACCACTCCTTTGCACCTTCTTGCCTATGCCTTGACACCTAAGTACTATAGCAATCAGTTTCTTGATAAACCAAGAAGGATTCCACCATGGAGAGATCTAGAAGTATCTGATGGGTGCAGCATTTCTTAGACTATATCCCGATGATGATTTGCGAGATGTTGTTACAAATGAGTTCATAGAATTCGCAAATGGGAATGGTCTAAGTGTTGATGCACTTCGTCATAGATCCAATAAGGATGCTCATAGCTGGTGGTACTTCCATGGCACATGCTTCCAACACCTACAACCCCTCGCTATAAAAGTTTTATCACAAGTAAGTTTAATTAATTAAAATTTTTAATTTACAAGTTTTAGTTTATTTATAGTTTACTTTGTCTTCATAGGTTGCTAGTAATTTTATTTTTATTAATGTATAACTTTAATTGTTTACTTTGTCTTCATAGGTTGCTAGTTCATCTGCTTCACAAAGAAATTGGAGCACATACTCTTTCATCCACTCTGTAAAGCGCAATAGGCTGCTATCAAAAAGAGCGGAGAATTTAGTATATGTGCATTTAAACCTACATCTTCTTTCACACAAACAACATGACTACACACAAGGGGAAACAAAGACGTGGGATATAGAGCCAGAGCATACTAATTTGGATGCTCCTGCTTCTCAGCTTCTTGCATTGACACTTGATGACTCGGAAATTGAGCCAACTTATAGTGCAAGTGCAAGTGGCATTGGCTCATCTAATGTCAATGTCAACGAGGAGGAGGAGGAGGATGAATTAGATGATCCATTTGATGATTAAACTTTAAGTTTATATTGTTGAAAGTTGAAACAATGATACTTGAATATTTTGTCATTTTGATATTAAACTTGATGTATATGATGCTATTATGGTATGATCATGATGCTATGATTACAAGTTTATGTTTGTTTTGTTGTTTATATGATGCTATGTGACATGCAAATTTTAATTCATGCTTATAGGCTTCACAAATATCAAAATATATATATATATAAAAAAAATTTACATGTTTTTGTACTAACGAACCCAAACCCCTTTTCAAAATTTTGCCGTACCGGCGTACCGGGTTCTTCGAACCCGAATCCGTGTCCGAACCCGAATCCGTGTCCGAACCCGAACCGGCAATCTAGTTAAAAAACATAAAATATCATTGAGGATCTAATTCCTCATTGTGAATTTGGCCCCCTTTTAAAAAAACAACTTAAGTTACTAGGATGGGGGCACTTTTCACTATTCATCTTATGTTTCTCCGTTCCTATTCACTTTTTACTATTCACATAAGGCCAACTTTAGTATTTCAATTCTAATCATGGATACAACTCCAGAACTCTGATTTGAAAGGCTCGTAAAGCTCCGAGCTGGGCTCCACAAACCCCGTTTGGGTCCCCAAACCACCCTATTGACCTACGGGACCCTAATAGTAGGTCAACCTCCACTAAAGTCTGAGATGCCTAAGGAAGGGACATTACACTCAAAAGTCAACGTACTACCTAAAGATACATGGAAGTGCCTCAAGAAGCCAACTCTTTGGCCACCAAAATTCCAACTAGTAAGCATCGACCAACAAGAAATCAAGCCATCAAGAACATTGATGGCAGGGAAAGTGGCAATAGGACCCAACAATTCCTCCTGAATTTTGTGGTCATCTTGTTGCAAAAGAAAGTGTATGATGCATTACTCGAGAGAGGATGGTTGTTGGTAGCCGAAGCCGATCACAACTAGAAAAAGAATACAATCTCCATTAAGAACAAGGGTCAAATGTATTTAATGGGTTTTAAAGAACAAAGTCGTCGGTGAGGAAACAACTTCCTTGAATTCATCATTTTCAGACTCTATTTAAGAATGAATAGAGATTCAATTTTCGATGGAACTAAACAACAAAGGAATTTTGGAGTTACAGTCATGCTCAAAGGATGAAACAAATTCTACCTGTGACCTATTTCACTAGCAAATAGAGGATTATGATGTATTTTCATCAACTTGTAATTCTCTTTAAGCTACCACTCTTAGTGAAGAGCAATCGATGAAAGCATGCAAAATTATAGACTATAAGTCTAAGAGTATGAAGAGCAAAATATTTAACATGGAGAGTACAAATACTTGTCAAGGGAAATCAACTTCACAAAAAATTTGGGGAGAGAAAGAAAATTAGAAGAAAAAAAATATATTGGAAAGGAAAAGGAAAAAAATAAATTTCAGTGGACAATATAAGAGGGATGATTATAAAGTGCAATGACTTAATTATCAATCCATAAAGCAGAGCATAGTGAAGTTGCTTTCGAAAAAGGAAATAAAACATAAAATGTAACAAAGACAACTAAATACTCAATTAGTTGTACGATCTACATTCACTGCCACCGTACATCCATCACTACTAATCATACAGTAGCAGAAAGTTCATATCATCATATGGAAAAGTTCGGCCTCCCTCAACGTACAAGAAGTATCCCACTCCACAATACGTTCGTCAATCTCCCTTGGCGTTTAGACTTTGGCAACGAATGTACAACCTTGGTCCTTGTTCATCATACAACCTATTATCCTCAACATCGTACAACCTTCATGTGTTATTCCCAACATACAAAATTGGTCCTTGTTCATCAATGGCCTAGCATCATACGACTTGCTTGTGTCATTTGCAATGTCAGACTTCCTTGTATAGTCACTTGATCTATCAAAACATACGACAGACTCCATTCATTCACACTGTATGGTCTCCACCCCTTGTACAGAAACCACAATCTATTTTCATTGACCACCCACCACTTCCACATTGTATGGCGACCCTCACACATGATACATCATCGATGAAGGCAACCAACCATCATGTGTTTCATACGGCAAGGTTTAGACATAGTATCATTGCACATAATTCACCTCGCACAACATCAAGTCATACACCTCACTCATCACCTTGCTTGACATAATGTACAACGTGGGGGTCATAACATCCTACGACCGCTCAATAACATCATCTAGAAGCAAGTGTTTGTCTTTACCACTCGGCGACGTTCTTCCTTCATAGTATGGTGAAGTGGATTCTTCACGAAACATCAACCTTAAATGTTGCATACATTGGTTAAACACTCCAAAATATCTACTTTCAAGCTTTATCAGCACTTCTTTTTTACTAAGACATTGTCTTTGGCTGCCCCTCGAGCCCGCTAGGTGCATACCCTTCATCTCACTGGGGGTGTTGCCCCCAAACCTCCATTGCACTAATTTGATTTTCCAAGCATGGTCCAGATTTGAGCTTGCAAAGTACAGCCATTGTCTACACTATCATTATCAGCCTTCCCTCATGTTATTTGATGTTTACTTATCGTCTAGAAGACGACTTTCTTTTTTGAGAGGGACTGATGTAGTTAGCGTACAATGTCTACTGTTCAATGGTATTGGTTATCTGGCTATGTATTAATCGTTCATATTAAGTGTTTGTCGACATAGGGTAGTTATAAGTGTTGGTTGGTTGATAGTTGTGTTCCTCTTGGCAACCGTTGAGTCGTTTAAATATATTGTTTATCATCAAGGAAAGTAATATGATCTAGTTGAATCTGAATAAATATATATTTTACTCCTTTATCTAGTATCTGTGATACCAGGTTCGCCTATCTGAAGGCTCTAGCCCGAACCGGGTCTATAGATCCTAGTTCACCCTAGGTTCGCAATGGGTGAACCCTGGTCACACCCGAGCGAACCCGGGTGAACCCAGGTTCGTCGGCTGGGTTAAGTCAAATAAAGTGACTTTTAAACATTAAAAAAATAAAAAAATCTGCCTTTTTCAATCAAAAAACCCTAATCTTCCCCTTGCTAAATACATTTGAAACCTAAAACAACTTCATTTGCTCATCTATTCTCTCTTGGTTTCATTTTGGCATTTTGAAGGGCAAGTGATAATTTTTGAAGGAGATCGTTCATGGAGTGCTTGATGAAGGTGGAGAGCTTGCACAAAGGAGATTCAAGCACTTAAGGTAATCATTTATCCCTATTATTTGATCTTTTAACGAATTTTTCAAGTTTAAAATAAAAAAATGATTTAGAAAAAGATAAACAAGTTCTACTATTTTTTATAATGTTTTTTCATACTTCCATTAATTTTTACATTGTGTAATCTTTGTTAAATTATAGTCTCAGTCGTAACTAAATTGTATCAAGCGTACAGAATACTAATTCTGTTATTAACGATTTAAATAAGATTGGAATTTAGTTAGTGTTTAACTAACAGATTAACCTTGCAAACATTTAAGTTGGTTAAAGTTATGAACGCCGGTGTAGAGGATTGTGGCTCCACACAGGGGTCATGACCCTATGTGGAAGCACGTGTTTCCACATAGGATCGCGACCCCCTGTGGGGGCACGATTCCATGAAGACAATCGCATATATATGTCATCCTCCATATTGTTACTTGGTGTTCGTAGTACATAACAAAACAGATAAAGATAGGTGACATATATATGCATTTGCCTTCATACCTACAGAGGCAAATCGATAAGAGACTTAATCGGTTCTTCATTTCTTTGATCTGACTCTAATATAACAGAAATTTAAAGCTACAGTAAATCTGATTGCACATAAACAATAACAGTCTATTTTACATTTACAATCTTGCATTTTTATTTTTTTTAAATTATAATTTAAAAATGTTAAATTTCTTATAATAACAAAAAAAACAAAATGGCAACGAGTTTGAGTTCAGTGGGTGGGGGTTTACAAGACTCAAAACCAATAATTTAAAGTTGATAGAGGATCTCCTTTATGGAATTATACTATAATGCATTGTTTACTTCCTACGGTGATTTGTTCAAGTTCACAGAATAAACAAGAAATACACACAAAACATATAACAGCAACTCCAATTATATTCAAAACATAAATTAACATTAACAGTCACAACAATATGGCAGAAAGATGTTTCCTATATTGCATTCCAAAAACTAGTACATCATAATTATTGTTGGGGTTCCCTTACATGGCAATATATACTACCTAGCAGTTGGCCGAGGTACCAACCATCATAATTGACACGAGAACCCACATGGCCGACTCCACACATAACAAAAATAACATAAACTATAACTTAAGAGTTTTATTCCTAATTGCCGCCTAACATCAGCCCTCCCAAAAAAGAAGTCTTCTAGACAATTGAACAAAATGGAAGTTGATGAAAGAAAAATTGGAACTAATGTGGAGAGGGATGAGAGGGCGTCCCTGGAAGTACAGACGACTGAGAAGTGCCAACCCACTGCTGAAGCTGCTACAGGCGCTGGGTGGCCGCAAGTTCCCGCTCTCGTGCCATCTTCACCATATGGGCCGCCTCAAGTACTTTGTTGCGAGCTTTTTGAAGCTCCTCGCCCTGTCCGTGCAACTCCTTATCCTTCTATGCCAGGCTAACTTCCAATACCGCCACCTTGGCCGCCAACTCGGCCTTCTCCTTGCCACTCGCTTCCAAGTCCTGGACATAATTAGCCATAGTCTCCTTGGTGCAAGGGCACTTAGCAATTTTTGTTGAGTTTGTTTCTAGGATGTTGGAATCATGTTCTTAGCTTTGTAATAAGGCCAAGAGGCCATTGAGTGTGTGCTCAAATGATTGTTAGGGCCCTAAGAGACTCTGTTTGACCAATTTTGGCAAGTGAGCTCTTAAGGGTGTGTTGACGTGTATTTTATACACCATCATACACAGAATAAAATGCCAATAGGCATCTTATCCTCTCTTGAGAAAAAGCCTCTAACTGCTGAAGATTCGCATAAAGGATCAGTTAGGAAGACTCCAAGGTTCTGGTTAGTAGGGTCTCTACGTGTGGACAAGCTTCCAGCGGTACGATGTGATTTGTTGTATCCTTCAAGGGGTCTTACGCTTCCGAAAGTTCAAGATTTTACTAAACTAAAGAAACTTTTCAAAAAAAATAACAAAAGGATAGGGTTTTCAAGGGGTATAATCTAGTCTAACCCTAAGAATGACTTCGTGTGAACAAGACTTGGCAAGATTCAACCAACTTCAATTTTGCCATAAGATAACAACTCAATTGAAATTGATGCGATCTTCTAAGGTAACAAAATGATTTTCAATGCATCAAAGATCAAAGACACTACCACGAAGGTACATATCCAAGACACAATAATGATTGAAGGTTAAGTGATTCAAGGTATTCTCCAGTCGACCACGCAAGGCGTTCCTACAATCAGCAAGAAGCTAGTGGTTTGGATTACGAATCCTACCAAAGATCAAGTCTCACACTATGTCCTTCAAATTAACACACTACTTTGATTGAGCATGATTCAAGTAAATTTAACAACCATGAAGATAACCAAGAAAGTTGCAACAAAACACCATTACTTCAATATTTCATTGATTTCAAAGTCATCATGTACAACAATTGCTTGAATTCCTCTCCTCAAACTCAATCTTGCAACAAAATAAAATTGCTTCTAACTTCTAATCTCTTAGCTATCTCTCTTCTCTATTACAAAAAAAAAAAACCATTCAAATGAAATGAAAATGAGGGTATAAATAGCATCCTCAATTACAATGAAAGGTCCAGATTGAAAGTAGATCAACGGTTAAGATCATGACACCTAAACCCTAATTAGGGTTTGTTACAAATGGCCTCCTTTTTACTGAACAACATTAAATGCATAGCCAAATATTAAATTTGGCACAAAAACCTAGGAGACATAAACCAATGACAAATAAGATGCCATGTCATCTATAACAACCTCTCATCTAGAATCTTATTCCCTTTCCAATTCTCTTTTTTAGCATATGCAATGAATCTTGACACGATTCCTTCAATCTCTGCAATTGGAATCTCGGGAAGATTCTTCATACTCTCTTCCAAGTGGATGACCTGATCGAATGCATCTAGAAGAGCTGCGTCCCAAGTAGATTCAAGTTCCTTTGTTCTTTCAATCAGGAGCATGGTGGCAAACATTTGATCATATTGCTCGTCTGTAACATTTGCGTCCTTGCAAAAGATGACCTTGATTCTATCCTCTAATTCCTGCATATCCACATCTGTCTCAACCTCGATCCTTCTGCCAAGAATGGTACGAAGTACCTCAAATACTCTGTCTTGGATCGGATTGATCACCTTCTCAACTTGGCTACATCTTGTACTAATGTCCTCAAAGAAAACACTCTTCATATGGAGTAAGGTTGACCACTGAAACAAACTGTGAGATCCTCCATCCAAGATCTTCTCTTGCGCTAAGACCTTCCTCGATGTGTGTCTGATTACTTTCAAGATAGGGATGATAACATCTTTGGTATGGGCAAATGCGGCTACTATTATCATCAAATTGTGGATTATCTCAAGAACCTGGATAGCTTGATGAATAATCTTCATCATCCTTGTTACAAATTCTATGGCCACTGTATGAGATTTATCCATCCAAGTACTTGTACACTGGACCATATTCCTGAATCTTTCTGCCTCATTGATTGATTGAAGTGGAAGTGCCTGCACTGGTGATCTAGCTGGATCCTGACGTCCCAAAGGTTCATTGATGTGACTGAAATATGTCCTCCATGCACCGACCTCTCTCTCAAGCTTTCTATTCTTCTCCATTTCTTCTCTAAGCTTGTCTTTCAATGCTTCAAATGAATCGGTGGCATCATCCAACGTCTGCTCTGCTGTGGATGGTCCTAGCTCAAAAGTCTGTATATCATATTCCTCTGCCAGGATCTCACCTTCATATTTGTCTACTGCCGGTGTAGCTATCTGCAGTTTTCTGGATCCAGTCTCATCTCGAATCATCTTGGACATCTTGGTAGCCTTTCTCTTCTCTGTTACTTCGTGAGAACGTCCAACAAGGCTCTCTAAATCAATTGCATTGTCCTCGTCCTCTACTACGATCACCTTGGTTAATCTTTCCTTCAACCAATCTGGGATAGCCGATCTTGTCTCTTGAACTTGAATTTCTTTATGCACTATTTCCTCTTGTCTGGGAGGAGATGTCATTTCATTGTCTTCTTTATCTTCATCTAACTCATAATCTTGGAGAGATCCATCTGGTGACCCTTGTTGTGCCTGTCCTGTGCTTGGTCGGCCACTCTGTAAATCCTGCATTTCCTGATGAAATCCAAAGGCAATCTAGAATGCATTTTTCGTTTCACTTCAAGATCATCTAAGAGATTCATCATAAAATCTTCTATTTGGTACTCATGCTTAAACTTCCTACCGACAGTTTCCTCTAAATGTCCATGTGGATCAAAGCTTTCTCTCAAAGCAAAGGTTGAAAAAGAATACAAGGCTAACTCCTTCTCTGCGTCATCCATAGCTAAAGCATTAGGACATACCTCAACTAAATTGCCCAAAATGATAGGTACTGGAACTCCATTCTGATGTCTGTGTCTGAATGCCTTCGCATACGCTGCCAACTGTCTTGTTACTTCAAGTAACACAATTCTGTCTGTCGGATATCTCGGCAACATGTATGGAGGTAAAGGACATCCATGCACTCTAATATAAGTGAATTTCGGAAACTGAATAAACCAAGCACCGTACCTCTTCACCAATTCCTGTGCATCTTGAGATAATCTGTTGTGAATCCCACCTTGCAATGTCCTTGTGATGTTCATCGTGAAGGTATCATTAACTAGCTTGTAGTTGCTTCCTGGCGGATGATGCAAGTAGGCATAGGAATCACAAGCTCTGACCTCGCCGGGTCCTCTTCCAATCACTCCTCTGTGAGGTAGTCCTGCGTACTCAAAACTCCTGATCAAGGCATAGATGACGTATGAACTCATGTGGAAGGACTTAGTAGCCTTGAGTCTCCTCAACTGTACGTCCAAGCAATGGCTAATCATCCTAGTCCAATGTATCGTACCCTTTCCCTGAACAATCACCTGGATGAAGTAGAACATCCACTTCTCAAAGTAGAAGGCGTGAGGGGCTCCTGTAACTCGGTTGAGCATCGTGATCAAATCTCTGTACTCCTCCTGGAAATCAATCTTGTGCGGTGTGTTCGGGATCTTGCTTAGACGGGGACGGCTCTTGAGTAACCAGTTCTTATTAATTATGCTTAAACAAGCATCTGGATCATCTTCGTACATTGACCTGGCTCCTTCTATGCTCTTGTATATCATGTCCCTGTGTTCTGGAAGATGGAAAGCTTCACTTATAGCTTCCTCTGAAAGGTACGCCAAAGTGTTTCCCTCATTGGACACGATCGTTCTGGACTGTGGATCATAGTGACGAGCACACTCGATCATCAACTCATGGCACTGAACAGCTGGAGGAAAGCCGGCCGCCTTAATGATGCCACTCTCGATTATTCTCCGGGCGACAGGTGATGGCTTGCCAATGTAAGGGATCTCTCGAAACTTCATCGTGCTGAAGTTACCCAAGTTAGTATATCCAATGTTGCTCCACTTCGACACGATCTTGGTCTCCACTTCTTCGGTCTTCTGATCTTCCTTCATCAGAGCTGAACGACTGGTGGATGCTCCCGCCTTCGGGGTCGCCATACCTACACAACATTTCATAATGAGAAACTAAATCTTGCAATGTATAACATAGATTAGAGAATATTTTAGGAAACTTCATGATAAGTCTTTGAGTTATCATTTCCTAAAAAACGATTGAGCTAGGAATTCAAAATTCAAAATTCAAAATTTAAGCCACGACGATCTAAAACTTAAAACAATAAAACCAAATCGCCATACCTCACGAGAGAGCTAACTCTAGAATGCAAATGAATAAAATCGCCTAGGCCAAAATTGACGTTAGATCTCTCTTCAACGTGATTTCTTCTTTAAAATATCAACTTCGCCACCTTTGATATGTTCTTGATGTGATCTCCAAGTTCGCTCAAATGTAAACTTCAAGTTCGAACTCCTTTGAATAATAGTTCGCACCACTTTGCTTGTAATGAAAGCTCGCACTTGAATGGTAAAACGATGATGTAAGAATGAAGGTTTTCACCTCCCTTTATAAGCGCTTACCTCTAATTTGCTTAGGCCGACTTTTGTAAAAATATAGCAATTAAAAAAACGATTTTAAATCAATAATAAAGGCCGACCTCCATATCTTAGCGCTCCATTTGATTTTTTTTTTAAATTAATAATTAATTATTAAATGCCTTTATTATTTAAATTAATAGATTTCGATTTTTTACAAGGCAAAATAATTAATTAATACCAAGCGCAATATTTAAATGCCATTTAATTGATTTTTCAAAAACCCTTCGAACTTAGCATTTAAAATAAATTAAAAATGTTTATTTAGCGCCAAAAATTTTGAAGATGGGAAATACATACCTCATCGCCCTGGTCCCTGACTGAGGGACAGGAGCGATCCATCACTTTGTCTTGATTCTTACAATTTTTACGTCCAGGGTCTCCATCTCCACGTTGAATTTGCTATTTTTGTTGGGTCCTTCGAGCTAGATTGACTTGCATGTGTGAATGAGCGCCTTTTGGATGTAATATCGCCCTGGTCCCTTGGAGAGGGACAGGAGCGATCTTAATGTTTTCATTTGAAATTCTCCATTCTTGATATCGACTCCCCTTTATTACCTTTCAAACAACGCTTTGAACCCTTTGCAACTTTCTTCGAAGGAAAATAAGTGCTTTGGCAAATATCGCCCTAGTCCCTTGGAGAGGGACAGGAGCGATCCTAGTGTTTTCTCCTTGATCTTGCATCTTTGATCTCAAATTTCCATCACGAGGCGAATAATAACCTTGTTTCTTCATTCCGTACTTGTTCCACTTGAATTTTACAAGGCATTTAGACGTTTGGAAGGATCATCGCCCTTGTCCCTTGGAGAGGGACAGGAGCGATCTTGAAACTCTAGCCAAAATGCGTTATCTTTTAACCTTGGTTCCTCGTTCATTGCCTCTTAAAGGGCGTCCTTGATCTTGTATAAACTTGCCTTGACATGCATTTGAAGGAAAATGAAGGATCCTATGCAAATCGCTCTGGTCCCTTGGAGAGGGACAGGAGCGATATAGCCTCTTTGTTCAATTTGATGATCATTTAACGTTTAACCCTTTTGCATATCACCTTGTTATGATGCCTTAGACCTTGTGTGATCCGCAAAAACCTTGACTTCACGTGATTTTTGAGAGATTTAGCCAATATGATTAATATCGCTCTGGTCCCTTCTTGAGGGACAGGAGCGAACTTAGGTATTTTGAGCTCGTGCTTGTTTCGACCAACTTGCAATCACTTTCATATTGTAAGATGAAGTCCCTTGATCCTTCTTAGCCGCTTGGTACTTGGTAAATTTTCAAAATTTAGAGCCTCACAAGGATTTCGCTCTGGTCCCTTGGAGAGGGACAGGAGCGAACTGGGGTATTTCTTTGCAAGTCCTTCGATGTTGGCGACCTTTGATGCTTTGTGCTTGATTGGAACACTTCGAAACGTCCTTGCCACCTTGTTCTTTGTCTTGGAGTGTCTTGAACTTGGAGGAAAAGGCATCATAGTCATTATATCGCCCTGGTCCCTTGGAGAGGGACAGGAGCGATCTTGCTCTTGTGGGCTTCATCTCACTTTATCATCTTCGAAAATTATCTTCAACGGATCCGTTGTACCTCCTTTCATTCATCCATGCCTTGGGATTGATTGTAACTTAGCAAGAAATTTGTCTAAAACAAAAATCGCTCTGGTCCCTGCCTGAGGGACAGGAGCGAACTTAGGCATTTAAGTCCCTTGTTGACGTTTCATAATCTTCAATTTATCTTCAACGGGTTCAACTCACCTCCTTTCTTGCCTTCAAACTTATAACTTGCTTGATTTTTGCCCGAATTTTGCCTTATGAAGAATTTCGCTCTGGTCCCTTGGAGAGGGACGGGAGCTACAAAGAATTTCGCCCTGGTCCCTTGGAGAGGGACAGGAGCGATTTTGTCATTTTGGGTCATTCTCCTTCACGACAGCATTTCCAATTATATTCATTTGGCAAAACACATCTCCTTGGATCTCTTCAAATCGTCAAGTCGTCAAAATCCTGCAAGGACGAAGCAATATTTGATTTGTAGCTCCGGTCCTTCACTGAGGGACAGGAGCGATTTTGACTCCTGGAGGCATTTCCGTGTTTGTGAAATTCTTCAATTTATATTCAACGGAAAGATCACGCCTTTCTCTATCACTTCCATTTCAAAATTTATCTTGACTCTGCAGGGACAGTAAGATATTTGAAAACGAGCTCCGGTCCTTCACTGAGGGACAGGAGCGATTTTGCTCCTACAGGCCAAAATATCAAGATTTCACAAATTTAATCACTTCACAAGGCAAAAACAAATCATTTCAAATGCCTAGGATCAAAAATCAAAAGGGTCAAAATTTGGTCAAAATTAGTCAATTGGACAAAATTCACATTTCATCTTCAACACTTAGACAAATTTAAGCTCTGCACTCAAAATTTCCAATTGAAAATAGACCATTTTGGCGAATTCATTGCATTCAAAATTGCATCCTACGAAAGGAGGCTCAAAAAGCTCTCAAAACTGACTGGATTCTGGCCTGAAAAGACGGCAATTAAAACCCTAAGGCTTGACCCTAAATCCAGACAATTGACTGACTAACAAAACCCTAAAAAACGAAGCGAAAGGCGAGCAAAAAAAAAAAAAAAAAAAGAGCAAAAAGAGGGGGTCCCCATTTCAAATGGGGCGATGTGTGAAATGGTCACAACAGGGTGCCAAGTAGAGCACTTGCTAGGATAAGTTGTTTTGGGGTTAATATAGGTTGGTTGGTGTTATTTTGGAGTTGTTGAGGTCATATGAGTCATTTGAAAAGTGACCAAGTTTGGGTTTGAGCAAAGTTGCTCACCAAGGCAAAAATTGCAAAAGTTGCTCATAGCAACTTTGCAACATTTTCACTAAATCTTGTACACCAACAGCTAGTTGGTTGTCACAATTGGTTGTAACTACTCCAAGGCCAGTATAAGGCTTGGAAAGACCGATGATAATCGGTTGTTGAAGATCTGAAGCAAATAGACAAGTTTGGTTCCCCATTTGGTGTGTTCTTCCAAGTTATTGCCTGTTCTTTGCAAGTTTGTACAGCCTATACGGATTGACACTTCCAAAACATGGACATGGATTGCTAGACTGGTGTCTTACCTTTATTTTGTTTTTGATTTGGAGTCTTGAAGTGGTGCAGTTTGTAAATAATCTTCATTTTGTTGCAGGCAGGTTCAAAAGTCCTAGAAACCAGGGTTTTGAGACCAAAATGGCTCCAACCTAACATTCTATGGTGGATACTCACTTTGAAACCTTGTGGAATGTTAGGTTGCAATGTATTCTATGTTTTCTTTTAGGTTTTGAGACAGGGGAAGCTAAACCAAAGATTTGCCACCATACCCTAGGCTTGGCACATTGAGTTGGCAAGCATTAGGTAACATGGATAAAAAGCCCTAACTGGGTGAATCCGATGGATGGAGGTGAAGAATGGTTGGATTGGAAAACCTCATGGAAGTACAAACCCAAAACTATCATCAATTCACTTAGGCAATAGGACTAGTGAAGGTGTTTGAGCAAATCCCTACTTTTTAGGCCTAGGAAGGGGCAATTAGGCCTAATTAGCCCTATAAGGGTTAGATATGTTAATGACAAAACCCACCTCCGGTTTTGAGATATTGTATGTAAACCCCAAAAGGGTGTCTGGAACGTAAAAGAGTTCATAGGGTTGTTAAGGAAGTTTAGCAGATAAATGTCGAATAGCCTGCTGGCAGGGCTACAAGAATTAAGTCTTCTATTAGGCCTAAAAGTGCAGTTTGTTTGTAAAACTTGGAATCGGTAAATACCAAATTTCTTGAGGAAGGAGTAGGGTTCGAAAGCCATACAAAATCATCCATCCTTATGTGTGTGATGTGGGAAATGAAGATCCTGTGGTAGAGGGGTTGAACTCTCAGGTTGAGTGAGAAAGGGGGTTAGTAAACCAGGCCTCCTAAGCAAGAGAATGGAGCTCACAAAACAACAAGTGCTTGTCCTAGACTAAGAACCTTGGGAAGGTCAGAGAGGGTAAGTCTTGTAGACCCTTGGAGGGTGTGAGGTGTAGAATCATTGGATGGTTCTAGTGTAGCTTGGAGGAGATACCTAGACAAGGTAGCACAAATAGGTGAGAGTCAACTCCCTCTACATCACTCCTCCAAGGATGTGACCCGAGAGTGTTCCTGAGCCAACTGCTCCTGGCTCTTCTGCATGTGACGGGCCAAAGTTTTTCTAGCACCCTTGGCTTCTCATATCGCCCGATCTCGTTGTGCTCTCACAGCCTCCATCCTCACTATTGCCGTCCTCTGATGCTTCAGGACTAGGTTTCGGAAGGTTGTCTCCACCCCACGCAAAGAGCCATAAATGTAGTTCTCCTCAATTACTATCACATTGGCCATTCATGCACTAATCATCTCGAGGGTTTCCGAATTTGGCCATCCTTTGGCCGTGAAACATTTGAAAAAATCTCCCACGTAGTCCTCCCTGACAAAGGATAAAAGTCGCTCAACCACTCGAGCCACCCTGGGATCATGTCCAAACTCTACATCCCTCACAATGTGGCTGACATCATTCAAGAATTTTGCCATTCCCTCCAATTGAGACAGGCATTGCTACATGGTGTCGAGTGGGTCCATTGGGTTCGGCTTCGCCAACCAAAGTACTAGTTCCTCTCCATGAGCAGAGGAAGATTCCTCTCCTCCCATATGTTCCTAAACCATCCTATTCGCCTCCAATGCCTTCTGGTGCATCTGCGGATCCTCTCCCTCTTCGAAATCTCCTCTGTCAATGCTGATTTGGTTGTATCCAGAAATGAGTATATCTCATGGCCAGCCACCTCCTCCAAAATACTGTCAATGAATGGAATTGGAAAGGGATCTTTAATTGTTACGGCATTTAAGCAGCGAAAATCAACACATAACCTGATCTAATTTGCTTCTTTCTTCAGGGAGATAATGATTGGCGAGACCTAATCACTAGTTTCCACCTTAAAGATGATGCCAGCCTCGAGCATCTTCTCAATTTCTTCATTCACCTTTGCTGCATAATTCTTATTCATTCTGTACAGCCTCCTCCATACAGATTGGGTGCCAGGTACTAGGGGTATTCTGTGTACGCACAGTTCTAGATGTATTCCCTTCAAGTCTCTATACGTCCATGCGAACACATCCTTGCATTCCAAAAACAAATTAAATGTTGTCCCTTTCAGTACGGGGATACAATCGTCCCCAACCAAGATCACCTTTGGGTTGTCATCATCCCCCAAGTTGACTTTCTTCACGTTGGATTCTTCGTCCTTGATGGCTTTATCCCGTTCAAACCGGTGCGCAAGTGTATCATCCACCCATGCGACACCCTCATGGTACTCCTCGATCTCACATATTTGCAGCATGTGGCAATCAGGGTGAAACACTTCGTAGTCTTCCATCTGCAAGTGGAAGAGTCCGCCCAAAGAGCTAGTTTCGTCCTCTGAGCATCCCTCCAATTCTAATACCCCTTCGTCGTTGGGTTCCATCTTTTCCCTACCATCTTGTGAACCCCATTCCCAATTATGCGAGTCATCCGAGTCAGAATCAAATGATGCCAGTTCCTTGCTTACCGCCTGGTTCTTCAAGTCAATCACATATTTATACCCTTCACTTTCGATGGAGTGTGTTCCTTTTCCAGTTATGATTTGCCTTCGCCATGATCAACCAACCTCTTCTGAGGAGGGCATCATAGGCCTTTCTCGCCAATGGAATGACCACAAAGTCAAGGAAAAAAGGTTGTGTGCCAACCACAACCTTTTGTGCCATGAGCGTTCCCAAAGGTTTGATGCCATAAGTTCAACAAATGAAGTTGGTTCAATGTTCGAATCCAATTCTAAATCTGGAAAGAATTGTAGAGGATCATTATGATGTGACATCATCACCAGAGGAAAACGAGTTGTTTAGCAACTTCAGAGAGTTTTTCTACCAATGCGCAGAACAAATACAGCACTTGAACTGCAGAATTTTCATTAAAGACCTGCTTCTACCTAACTGGTGCAGGGTCCACAATGTTGCCCATTCTGAAATAATGTGTTCATTGTGTAGGGCAGCATTATACCAAGTATGCAAGAAACACCCGGATGTGTTAAAGACCCATACATTTAGCCGAGAAGGTACTGCTTCGCCCGTAGTTCCCAGAAAGGAAGTCGCTAGGAGATGGGATGGAATGGGATGGGATAGGAAGTCAGTTTAGGGGTGTAGGGGGGTTAGGATGGGGTATAAGGGGTAATGAAGTTTAGGATATGTTGTAGAAAATGAAAGGTAGTGGTATGTAGGAAAGTGAAGGAGGTTAAGGGATGGGGGTATGGAAGGTATATGGAGGATAGGAAGGTAGGGTGAAAGGAGGTATGGTAAATGGAAGGAGAGGTTTATGGATGAAATGTTAGGAAGGTGAAGTGGAAAGGTTTATGGAAGGGATATGAAGGATGAAGGAAATGGAAATGAGGAGAGATAGAAGGGAGACGATCGGGTTTGGGCATCCACTTGTAGTGTTGGGAAAGGCAGATCGGAAGCTTTGGAGGGCAAAGGAAGTGTTGTACCTCACTTCATCCTAAAGAAAGAGACTTAATCAACCTCTGAGCAACTACAAATAAGAGGCTAATAGCAAGGACATAACAACTACCAACAACTAAGCTAAGACAGCTAGCCTAAAAAGCGAAAAAGTGGGGGTCCCCATTTGCAATATATACGGACGAACCCAACCCACGAACACAAAAAGAAAAAACAATTTGCCCAAACCCACGAATTGGGTTCACGTCCTCGAACCCGAACCAATTACTTAGTCTGGAATGCATTGTCATCTTTATTATTAATTCATATATTTAATTTATCAAATATAGCAGTAAACAATGGTGTTCCAAACTTCCAAATGAATGTGATAAGAAAACTGATAATCAATCTTCTTAATTTGGCATTCTGTCTTCATACTGTGGCTATCATTAAAATGGTGCCTAAAAAACAACAATATGACAAATCTTTATCAAAATCAAAGAAAACGATAATTTTTCATTTGCCTACAAACCTCAAAAAAATTAACAAAACTTCAACCTATAAGAAAGATTTTTTTCACACCCAAACTTCAAAATTCAATCCAATAGATGCACCTGTGAATCCTATGCAAATCCACCAAGGTTGGCTAAAATGGGCTTTTTTAAGGATTTCCATCCGAGGGTTGTTGAACCGAAAGCACAAGCTCTCAAAGAAACTCCCAAGAAATAACAAGTCAAGAATGAATTACTCTTTGGCTCCCAACTCTTTTATATCCCATCTTTAAGAAAATTACTTAATTTCCTTTTCTTTTATTTCATATTCCTACTAATCCCAAAAAATTAAATATAAATAATCCCAAAAAGCTTAGGACTTGAAAATTTAATTAATTAAATAATCCCTAATAAAGCCCGAAATTAGCCTACAGGAATTAAATAAGCTAAAAGGGACACTTCCAGCTACTCAGCGGAAGGGGGCATTACACTGTGCCAGCAAAACTTTTCTTAATTTTAACGGAAATAGGAACATTAAAATCTGTACTGAGATAGACTTTGGCACCACATGCTTCTAAAATGTGAAGTATAGCTGAAAATACATAATGTAAATATCATATTAAAATTCAGATATCAGCAAAATCTGTCAATCTTGTTAATCTGCCTATGAGAAAGAATACTTCTGTGCACTAAGGTAGGTGTTGATAAGAAGCTTTGGTTTATGATTGCTAACCTATGTAGTTGAATTGCCTACGTTTTCCCTCACGTACATCAGGACCAAATTTCTGCCATTAAAAAATGCAGTTATAAATTGAGTAAGAAATATTATTTTACTTTTTTCAGAACCAAAGCACGCTAATACTGGAATGGCATATGTTACCTTAGCTAGCATTACGGCATTGAAAACTTCATCTTCAAGGGAAAGCACCCTGTAAAACCATCAAACATATAAATGCATGCATCAATTGTGTAACGAACATCGAGAACTCAAAAACAATTTGAAAAGCTTGTAGTTTTCATATTTCTCCTAGTTCAGGAATCTTCTTTCTCTACCCACACAAGAAAATAAAAGGCTCCATGTATATCACACAAATTGTATACATTAAGATGACAAGCAGCGAGTTCATTGGAAAAAAGCCTGGGATTCTGTCTCTGGTTTCCGCTTGTTTGTGCAGAAACAAACCATCCTAAGGAGTACTGTATATGCTATTATAAAGAATTTCCTGTCTTGTGTATATTTCATCCATATGCATATGAGTAGCTACCATCTTGTATATCTTCTTCCTTTGTAGGAAGTTATAGACACTATGTGATAGCATAGAGGAACAAAGAAAATCATGAGGATTGCATTATATAGACAACTCACAAGGATGACATTTCACCTGTAAAGAGTTAGGAGACATCAATGATTGGAGAAAATGCAATAACAAGAAACTTCAATGAAACATTGTACAACAAAAGAAAAAAGACATGTTAAATTGTACATCTGAATGATGATTTCCAAGGTCCAAGAAACCAAATTGGTCTAAAGGACACTTGAAGTTGTCATCGTTATCACATATTTTATCTATTAATTTGTTTACCAAAATTGAAAACCTATGTGAAGCATTTTTCAAGTGGTATTCTCTGTTGCAAATAAAAGGGAAAATAACAGATAGAATATAATTTTTCTAATCCTGAGATCAAGTAACTAAAATATGGAGGAATTATAATGGCACTTAATGGACTCAGATATGGCACTTAGGGTAAAATTTAAATTTAGATTGCAGATTCTGAAGATCTAACCAAAATACTAAATCAAGTCCAAAAGGTAATTCAAACTGACATGACAAATATATTGTAACTCATTTGGTTCTTGGCCAAAGACAACAAATTTCATTTGATAACATATAGTACTGCCAAGGAATTAGATTATCCTAAATGACCAATAGATATATGTCCTAGCGAAATAGATGGCATAGTTATTCTATACTGCTGAACTAGAAACTGAAAATTGCAAAAAAAGCTGTGATTGTACTTGCAGCCCTTAAATAAAGTTGGGGACACCTGCACACTCTAAAAATGGACTGCACTCACACCTGATCTGTCAGTGAGAGAAAATACTCTTCCTCTAACAGATGAATAAACATGTACAGTTATACAGTGATAGAAAAAATGGATTACTACATAGAGGGAATAAACATCTATAACAATTGGGGCAACTTCTAACAAAAGCTGCTATATAACCACAATGACTAGATACAATGAAACTACTAGTAGCCTCACACAAGCTAGCTACATAACCACATTAAGAGTGGTAATTACCTACTATTAATAATTTACCAACCATCACTACCTATCATAACCTTTGTAAATATTATATATGTGACAAAATATGAGCTTTTGAAGCAAAATAGCTCATTTATGTGATATAAAAGAAGTATTGTGTTTGGGAACATAACAACTTTGCTGTGTAAATGAACTCTTTTGTAATGAGATCATATGTCACAACTCCATAATAAATGTAAATGGTGGTAATTAATAACTTAATAGCAGTGTTACCCAGAGACGCATTTCCTAGGTAAGACTAGGCCATCCCAGGGATTGGGGGGCAGCAAGGGACAGCCCCTCATGTATTAACTATTAAGTTACATCGTGTATATGAATTTATGAATTTCAACTCTCATTTGAACTCTCAATTCAACTCAGTTGCTATATACAATGCATATGATGAATGATTTATCAAAGTTATCATATGAATATTTTAAATTTCTCTATATATTTTAAATTTTCCCTATTTTTTATATAGGCATCCCCTCCGTCCCAAAAAATGGCCAAAAAAAAAACCCCGAAAACCTGTTTCCCCATCCCTCTGTCCTGGAAACTTTGGGTAACATATCTTAATATCGTTAGTGATACAAGAGCATCCTAGGGATAGTGCAATCTTGCATCACCCAAACAAAACTGGAGAGTCTTAGGCATGGGCATTGGGAGGCTTCATAGAACCAACTAAAGAAGTACTTACTTCTGTATCGGTGATTATTTAAGTATAAATACATTTTGTAGCAACCTTCCAGTTGTTACTGAAAGCTGCCTCCAACAGTTCTACAGCTACTACAGAAAAACATTTGCAGCAGTTACACTGTACACAACTCCAACAAAAAGACATTGCTGTAGCTATGCAACAACTATGGAAAGGCAATTGCAGCAGTTACACAAGTGCTGCAGAAAGGTTTCATAACATTTACATAGATGCTCTGGAAGATTAATCACAACAACTGATGAATCTGGAGCTGTTGACACAAGCATAAACACATTCAATCGAGTCTGATCAGCTTTCAAGAGCATGAACAACATGGCAAGCATGAAAGTGCTTATGTTCACTATCTTTTGAAGTCGAAAGAAAGATGCACAGCTGCAAAGAAATTTGGTTTCTAAGAAACTGGCACAAAGAAAAATGGAGAGCATGAATGACAACATGTAAGCACTATAGCATGGCACCAGCTGGTTCAAGAACAATGTTGGTTCATGCTTATGCACTGATGAACTTTGTCATCATCAACAGCCAACATGATAATTTGAAATGCCATCTGGACAGAATGAGGATGGAAGGAATTCACATTCAATCTAACATCAGCACTTGTAGATTTTTAAAGTAGTTTATTTTAACTTGCATGTAGAACAGTCAAAGAAAACGAAGATGAACCTGGAGTCATTATTTGGAATAAAAATTTGACAACAGTTGCACCAATTATATTCAAAGGCATTGCATTCAAGACTTGACCTGGAAGTTGGGTATTGAATTCTATTCACACAATTCCATAATGCTAGAAGTGGATCAAGAGGGAGACAACCTATGCAACAATTTAACAGAGATCTACAAAAAAGGGTAAGTTGGATTTACAAAAAAGGGTGAGTAAGTTGACCCTTCAAACTTTTGATGGATCGGAGAAGGTCACTACACGAGCTTGGGTCTGAAAACTAGACACATATCTTTCAATCAGCCCTATGACAGAGGATGAAGCTATCAAGTTTGCTATTCTCCATTTGGATGGTATAGCACATGAGTGGTGGCATCATGGGTTAATCACACAAGGACATCGAGGTGTGGTGACATACGCTGATTTCACACAAAGGCTCATAGATAGATTTGATATGGACCTGTTGTGATGTTTTCACACATTGTCCCATTGCAAATGGGGACCCCTACTTTTTCCATCTTTCTAGGTTAGTTGTCTTTGTTTAGTTGTCTAGCAGTGTCTCTGGTTATTAACCTTTTACTTGAGGAGGTGCAGTGCCCCAGGTTGCCAGGAAATGACCAGGTCATGTCTTTCTCTTTAGGATGAAAAGAGTTAGTTAGTCCTCAACACCTTAGAAATGAACGATATATGATAATCATTTCATTTGATCATCATCATCAGAGATGGAAGAAATGATAAGTGTAAGTGTGGAGGTCAATCAGGAGAATTGAGATGTTTGATGAATGCCAATCATGAGGAGGTTTGGATGATGATGAAGGGCCCTTGAAATGAGTAAGGTAAGTGCCACAACCCATGAAATTGAACAAAAGACATCACTTCTTGTGACCCCTCAACCCCGGCCTGCCTTCACTCACTGTCAATGACCCCCAAAAGGTCCGATCTGCCTCTTCTGTAAAGTTATTTCAATTTTAATTAAAGAACAAGTTATGAACTATGAATGCTATATATGGATATGAGGAATTATGTCAGTGTCTAATAATTTTGATTTTTATCTGCAAGTCTGAAGGAGAGAGATCATTTAATATTTTCTATGTCTTCTCCAAATGAATTCAATTGGCATATATATCATTTAGGCAACCGGTCAATTGGTGTATTGACCGGTCATGCCTTTTAGGCATGACCGATCAATGCACCCATTGATCGGTGCCTTTACAATTATACCATTAACACAATGCTGATTATCGGTTCAAAAACCTCCGATAGCATATTGTAATATCATAATATAATGACTGATCAATTTAATGAATTGGTTCATATAAACACCAATGATTCAAAGTGCACGATGAATATAATCCAACCGGTGCATTTGTTAACCAATGTTAATGCCAAATGAAGCGGTGTATTCATTAAACCCGATAACAAATATGCCCGATATAATTAAGCCCGATAACAAATGTGAGTCGGTGCCAATGTTTATGCATCCGATAGCAAGTATGTAATATAAATCAGACATGAAGCATGTAGATAAATAATAGAACAAGGAAGGTTAGGAAGATCTTATCTTGCATAAGCTACCATGCATTAACACTCCCTCTTAGCTTTGGAAGATAGATAAGGCAACCTGCATCACATTTCCTTTTCATAACTAAGATAATGTCAGTCACCAAAAATCATTTATACATGAGAAGTACCATCAAGACATATGATACAAAATAGAAGAACATCACCTGAGCATGTGACATAAAGTATTATTTTAACATGTGATAAAAGTAAGAGAATCATCACCTGATCATGTGAGAAATCACCAAAACATGTGATCTGTAAGATTCATCAAGATATCACCTAACACATGATATCAGTATTGCCTAACATGCAATACTTAAGGATAAGTCTATGAGAAAGGTTAGTTTCTCATCATATCCAAGTTGTGATAAGTGCAATAACATTTATAAATGTTTATCACAACATAGTCATGGCACATCCATGACTTACAGTGATCCAACATGATTACTAGTTTGACTATCATAAGATCGTCACCTTATGATGTCTACATACAAGTGTTTAGTATCTGAGAGATCGTCACCTCTTAGATATGAACACAGGTGGCAAGAAGCCAAGAGATAGTCCAAACATGACAAAGAAGTTTACACCTTAAACATCTTAAATATATGTAAGTATAGATTACAAAGCAGATTACCTTTCTATCATACCTAAACCCTTTTTGAAGTGATCAACCTTCACTTTGGAAAGTGGTTTGGTCAGAATATCTGCAGTCTGATCTCCTGTACACACATATTCTAACTTTATCACATTCCTGTCAACCTTATCTCGTACATAGTGATACGGAATCTCAATATGTTTGGACCTATCATGAAATACTGGATTTACAGAGAGTTTTATACAGCTTTGATTATCACACTGAATGACTGTAGGTTTCATAGGTTCTCCAAATAATCCCACGAGCAATTTCCTTAGCCATACTGCTTCTCGGGCAGCCATTGAAGCTGCAATATATTCAGCCTCTGTGGAACTCTGAGCTACTGAAGATTGTTTTCTGCTGATCCAGGATATCATGGCTGACCCTAAACTGAAGCAGCACCCTGAAGTGCTCTTTCTGTCAGTCACACTGCCAGCCCAATCTGAATCTGTAAATCCATGTAGATCTATGTCAACCTTTTCATATTTAAGACCAAGCTTTAGGGTACCTTGTAGATATCTCATTATATGCTTTACTGCAACCAGGTGTATCTCCTTAGGTTCACACATGAACTGACTTAAGGCATTAACAGCATAGCAGATATCTGGCCTTGTATTTACTAGATACATCAGGGACCAAATCATCTGTCTGTATTGAGTGGGGTCAGTAGGTCTTGATTCTGCTGCTGCTTCTTTAAGTTTATGGAAGTTGGTTTCCATAGCAGAGGTCATGGGTCTACAGTTTAGCATTCCAAATCTTGTCAATATGTCCAAGGTGTACTTCCCTTGGTTCAGTACAATATTATCAGAATTTTGCCATACTTCCAATCCTAGGAAGTAATGAAGAAGCCCCAAGTCTTTCATATCAAATTTTGTGGATAGATCTTTCTTGCATTGATCTATTAGGTGATCATCTCCTGTGATTAATAAGTCATCAACATATAAAATTAATATTAACATATCACCTTTATTTCTTTTGAGGTAGAGATTAGGATCTACATCATTCTTAGAGAAACCCAGCTTTGAGAGATAGGTGTCAATTCTTTCATACCAGACTCTGGGAGCCTGTTTGAGCCCATAAAGAGCTTTCTTGAGTCTACACACATGAGATTTTGCATCATGAATTTCAAACCCTTCAGGTTGCTCTAAGTAGACTTCTTCCACGATCTCGCCATTTAGGAATGTTGTCTTAACATCCATCTAATGTACCTTCCACCCCTTTGCTGCTGCAATGGCTAGGACAGCTCTTACTGATGTGTACCTGGCAACAGGTGCAAATGTTTCTTCGTAATCTATTCCTTCCTTCTGTGAGAGCCCTCTAGCTACAAATCTGGCCTTGTGTTTTTCAATACTGCCATCTGCAGCATGCTTGATTTTAAACAACCATTTAGAAGACACAACAGACTTCTTGGTTGGCCTAGGAGCAATCTCCCAAACATCATTCTTCATAATGGACTGATATTCTTCAGTCATGGCATCTATCCATACTTGATGTTTGAGTGCATCTGAAACATTGCTAGGTTCAGCTTTAGAGAGATCATTCATAAGTGCAACATAGTTGATGAATTTATTAGGCCTCTTGCTTTCCCTGAAGGTTCCTGAAGGAGCAGCGAACTTCTGAGCTTCTGCTATAGTTTTGGTGGCCCATAGTGATCTTTTCTTGCGATTATCTATAGGTGGGTCTTGTGTTTCACTTATAGTTTCCTCAAGATACTCCCTCTGAAGCTCAGGAGTAGGTTCTTCTTCTAGGTTAGGAGTAGGATTATGAATTTCAGGTTCTATTGTATTTTGGGCCCTTTTGAAGGCTAAATCTTCTTCGAAGATTACATCCCTACTGAGTTCAATATTTCTCTGCCCTTGTACATAGATTCTGTAGGCTTTAGAAGTTTCACTGTATCCTACAAGTATTCCCCTTTTTCCAGAGGGTTCTAGTTTTAGTCTTTTCTCTTTAGGTACATGAATATAGACCGAACACCCAAATATCCTAAGATGGCTGATATCTGGTTTTGTCTTGGTAAAGACTTCCTCAGGAGTTTTATCTTCAAGGTGTGAATGAGGACATCTATTTTGTATGTACACAGCAGTGTTAGTTGCTTCTGCCCAAAGGTTCAAGTTTAGATTTTGATCTAGTATCATGGCTTTGGCAGCTTCTACTATGGTCCTATTTTTCCTTTCAGCTACTCCATTTTGTTGTGGATTATAAGGTATTGTCAACTCCCTCTTAATTCCAGAATTTTTACAAAAGTCTTTAAATAGTCCTAATGTGTATTCCCTCCCATTGTCAGTTCTTAAGGTTTTAATTTTGTTTTTAGAGAGATTTTCTGTTAATGTTTTAAACTCTTTAAACCTACTTAGGATCTCTTCTGATTCTTTACATTTCAGAAAGTAGATCCACGTCTTCCTAGAGTAGTCATCAACAAAAATTACATAGTTCAAAAATCCCCCTAGCGAGGGTACGGACATAGGTCCACATACATCAGAATGAATTAACTCCAAAACTTTTCTAGTTTTCCTAGTACTATTCTGAAATGCATTTTTGGTATTTTTACCTAAGGCACGCCCTTTGCATGCCTCTGAATGATATTGCTTCAACTTAGGTAGACCTGTGACAAGGTTTTCCATGGTTGACAAAGCTCTATAATTCAGATGGCCTAATCTCCTATGCCATACTTCATTTGCATTAGTTGTTTCATGGATCAATGCTAGATTGGGCTCTGTACATAGCTCATACAAATAGCCTTGTCTTCGACCAATGACCTTAGCGTCTTTGATGGAGGATCTCTTTGGCCAAGCCAACACCTTGTTTTCCATGAAGGTCACTCTGTATCCTTGATCTTCTAGTGCTGATATGGAGATTAGATTTCTTTTGATGCCTGGAACATATAGTACTTCTTCAAGTCGTAGTGACATGTCTGTCTTCAGTTTGATGGTGCAGGTTCCAATTCCTCTGACTGGATGTGAAGAATCGTCTCCGATGGTTACTTCCTCATCATCTTTCTCTATCATGGAGTCTAGTATTTCTCTAAAGCTGGTGATGTGTCTGGATGAACCACTGTCGATCACCCATGAGTTAGATTTGTTTGAAGCATGGCTTGTAAGTGCTGAGTAGAGGACATAGTTCTCGGAGTCATTTTCTCTTCTAGATTTCCTCACTTTTGCAAATGTGGCTTGCTTCCCTTTCTCTGAACAGTTTGCAACATAGTGTCCGAATTTGTCACACCTATAACATTGAACATGTGATAGGTCTTTCTTAAAAGTGTTCTTGCCTTGTTTAGCTTTTCTTTTCCTGAATTGTTTCTTTTTGTACTTCTTATTGATGTTTGTATTTAGGACAAGTCTTCATCTATATTCTTCTGTTTTATTCCTACCTTGTTCAATCTAGATTCTTCTTGTAGACAGTCATCTCTTAGTCTTTCAAACTTAGGATATTTGGACCTAACACTGATGCCTTGGACGAATGTGTTCCATCCACTAGGCAATCCATCTAGAGCAATGAGTGTTAACTCTTTGCTTTGGATGTCGTATCCAAGGGAAGCTAGGTCATCTCTTAGGCTTGATATCCTCATGAAGTAGGAGTTAATTGTCTCCCCTTTGTTCATACTGATATGGTTGGTCTCTCGTTTTAATGCCAGAGTACGACTTGCATTTGATATGTCAAATGTCCTTTCAAGTGCCTTGAACATTTTATAAGCCGTCTCCTGCTTTCTAATGATGGGTATTATATTATTTCTTACCCCATCCACTATTATTTTAATAGCCTTATCATTTCCCTCGATCCATGTGGATTTCTCAGTTACATCTTCTGGTTGTGCACTTTCAGTTTGGACATATGAATCAACTTTGTTTTCTCTTAAAATCATTTTGATTCTAAACTTCCAAGCTGAAAAATCTTCGCTACCTCCGAGTCTATCTTCGAATCTGATAGCGTTGGCCATTATGGAAATGTGATGTAGTTTGTAACTTAGTCCTTGAATTTTATCAAAATTGAATAGCCTTAGGTTCGATTAACTTGGCTCTGATACCATGTAAAGTTATTTCAATTTTAATTAATGAACAAGTTATGAACTATGAATGCTATATATGGATATGAGGAATTATGTCAGTGTCTAATAATTTTGATTTTTATCTGCAAGTCTGAAGGAGAGAGATCATTTAATATTTTCTATGTCTTCTCCAAATGAATTCAATTGGCATATATATCATTTAGGCAACCGGTCAATTGGTGTATTGACCGGTCATGCCTTTTAGGCATGACGATCAATGCACCCATTGATTGGTGCCTTTACAATTATACCATTAACACAATGCTGATTATTGGTTCAAAAACCCCCGATAGCATATTGTAATATCATAATATAATGACTGATCAATTTAATGAATCGGTTCATATAAACACCAATGATTCAAAGTGCACGATAAATATAATCCAACCGGTGCATTTGTTAACCAATGTTAATGCCAAATGAAGCGGTGTATTCATTAAACCCGATAACAAATATGCCCGATATAATTAAGCCCGATAACAGATGTGAGTCGGTGCCAATGTTTATGCATCCGATAGCAAGTATGTAATATAAATCAGACATGAAGCATGTAGATAAATAATAGAACAAGGAAGGTTAGGAAGATCTTATCTTGCATAAGCTACCATGCATTAACA
This sequence comes from Cryptomeria japonica, assembly GCF_030272615.1. Classification (NCBI taxonomy): domain Eukaryota; kingdom Viridiplantae; phylum Streptophyta; class Pinopsida; order Cupressales; family Cupressaceae; genus Cryptomeria; species Cryptomeria japonica. Next base: position 899,316,273 of record NC_081414.1, on the reverse strand, counting down.
TCTTCTAGCACTGCCAATTGGTGGTAAGATCTCTGACCTGCCTTGAGATCATTTCCAGTCGCCTACCCAAAGTTCGATCAGGCTGACAGGCTCATATGTTTGGTGAGTTGGATGTTAATGAAGTCAATACATAAGGGTTTTGAGTGATAATGATGTATGAGATTGGTAGAATCAGCTAGGAGCAAGTGGAAATGCCTTGAAATGCTCATTGAGCAAGTAACATTGATGTTTTGGAGTGAACTTCCAGTGGACCCCTAAATACACGCCCACTTCCACTTGAAGGTCAAAATCACGACCACATTGAAGGATTTCCACTTGGAGACAAAATCCATGACCACTGTCAGTGGACCTCAAAAAGTCTGACCTTCTTGATATCATTGCCACCTCAAGGCGAAAAGTCCAACCTGTCTTGGAAACTTCCAATCAGCCCTTAGAACCTCGCCCAAAGACATAATCAATCATGTTCATACTACTAAAAGAAAGGGAATGATTTCAATATGAAGCCAAAAAGGTGATCAAATTGTTAAGAAATGAAGTCACTTCCAGTTGAGAGTGAAATCCACAAACTGTCGGTGGGGTCCAAAAAGCCCGACCATGCTGAGTGAATTTCTAGTTTGCTTTAAGAAGTCTGACCAAATATGTGGAAGAGAGCAATTTTTAAGGTTGATTGAATGGATGATCAAGGGAGATAATGAAATGGTGTAGAAGGCAAGGTTGGAAGCTTTCACTTCCACCTAAGGGCTAAATCTATGATCATCTTGCAAGCATTGTCAATGCCTATCAAAAGGCCCGATCACTATTGATGATAGCAAGTTCACCTACAAAAACCCAAACTTCCTATGCACCCCTAAAAGTCTGAACTGTCAGTTGGTTGAGAACGTGGGAGAACAGAATGCTAACTTGACCCTATCATCAACCCAGACAGTGCCTCAAGAGTGGCTGATTGCCAGAGCTCAGCACAGGGCCGCCACCAAAGCACCCATCGATCTAGAGGATATCTTCTCGCGTATGGATCAAGCAAAAGCCAAAGGGAAGAAGAAACCAAGGGCATATTCTAGAGTGACCAAGGATGAGCAAAGGAACCGCACTCTTCATATTGCCACCCCGCCCGTAGACAAGCCAGTAGATCAGATAACACTGGCAGATTATAGCATCACAACTATCCCCATCGGACGAGCTACCAAAGAGCAAGAAAAGGAAGAATTTAAGGATTCAGTGCAGAACATACTCAAACAACTCGAAGAGATCACAGCAGAAAAGGATATGTATCGGGCTCGTGCCGAGCAAGCTGAGGAATACATCGATCGGCTCCTAAGGCCATTACACAACCCCTCTGAATCCCATATTCCCCCGACAACGTTGGTGCAAAGGACCACAACTGAATTTGAAGGAATTCGGGATATCGCAAAGGCTGTCAAGGAGTGGATGCAAGACGTCAAGAAAAGGGGAGAACAGATCCTTAAGGAGGTGAAAGAAATGGCCCTTCATCGAGAGCTCACTCTAGTCAAGTTGTTAGAGGTAAAGAAGGAATCCCTTCACATGCACGAGGTGGCAGCCTCTACCCTTCCCCTCATGAGAGCTCTTTTCTGGACACATGCCCAAATTCCCACATTGTCTATCATCCTAGATCCTCATAGCATCAGTGTTCTCCAGGAGTGGTACTGGACCATCACCATGAAGAATGACACCAAAGAAATTATTGACAAAGAAAGTGACGCATGTGAGGTAATTCTGGGGAACATGCAAGTACTAGGTAAGACCATCCTCCGATCAATGGTTTCAGGATGGATAAATGACCTGTCCGACAGTGCAATCCAGACGGGCTGGGAAGAAAGGTTGGGGACGGATAAGATTTCCTATTCCACTAGGGACTTGAGTTTTGCTGGTCAGTTCCATGCAGATATATTATCCTTTGAGCGTAATCGCTCCAGCTGGAAGGACGGTTTAAAGCACGTGGACTAGTATCTCGAGGGCATGCAGTACAAAATTCGCCACCCTCCCATGCCTCCATTCAGTCTGCTCTTCCAGTTGTGTATCAAATTCTAGGAATACGTTCGCAAGGAACGAGCAGCAGGTCGTGATTTATGGCGGGAATACCTGCATGGCGAGGATCAGTTTCTAGAGAAAGAGTGTGAGACCGAAATAGAGAAAGTAGTCTCTCAAAAGTGTTTTTTTTCCCTCCAAATCTTAAAAATACACTTTTGCCCAAAAAGGTGACAGTTGACTTTTGGTCAACAAATGTAAAACTTTTTTATACACCTTTTTGGATTGTTCCAAATTGTTGTAATTATCCCTTTTTGGGTAGTTATTGCCCATTTTGGGGTAGTTGTTGATATTTGCCTCCCATTTATGGGTATGGGCAGCAGTGCTTTATGGATGAATCTGGGCCACTTATTTAGATTAAATCTAGACCATTCATCCTTTTTGAAGCCTATTTAAGGGACTGGTTTTCCCTCTTTTTTGTAAGAAGTTCTTGGATTGTTGCGAAAGCTCTAAAGGAATTTGCAGGAATTAATACAATGAATTAAGACTATTTTAAAGTTTCCTTGTGAGTGCATGGTCTCCTTCACTTAATTTAGAAAGCTTTCAGTTATGTCTATTTATTTTACATAGCAGTTTTTTTTTAATCAAGCATCTGATAGAATCTTTACAGTCCATGCCATTGGAGAACAGCTGATTGCTTTTCTTTCAGCATGGTTAATCTGGACCCCTTTCATGCTCAGTTCAGTTATCAAATACATACTATGAATGTAGAAGTTCTAATATCGTACTTGATAATATGAAAATCTAGTTTCTCCTTTGAAGATTGCACTGGATTTATGCAAACATTGTGTCTAAATGGCTGATGATGTTTAATCTAGTTTCCTAAAGGTGTCTGTCTGCTTGACTGAATTTGTTGTCTTAGTTAGAATTTACAGTTCATGTCTCTCTCTCCCTCTCTATCCTTCCCTTCTTTTTCCCCTTTTTATTCAGAAAATCTGCGGTCCTACCAAAACAGCATCAAATTAACCAATATCATCCGATAGAAAGATCATAAAAGTTCCAGGGAACTTATCCATAAAATTGCCAGTTTAACGTAAGTCCCCCTTGTGTTTCCAGCAAAAACACATCAAGCCACTAAGAGATCCCGCAGTCAAGACCTGACAAAAGAAACCTTGAGGTTGTCTCCTTTGATCAAACTTAGAAAACAGCATTAGAGACTTCCTTATCTCAAGAGAGAGTAGGATAATCAGTTGGCTATTCTATTCTGCGTTGGCCGTATGGAGTTTGTAGCGATGCGATTTTAGACACGTCAACACTTGGCTAACACCAACACATGGCTGAAAAGTAATGTTGTTAGACTTAAAAAAATCAAGGTTCGAAAAGAAGATGATTCTATTGGGCCTCTTGGACGTAAGTCTGAAATTCAAGTTGACAACAAGGAAGGTGCATCGTCTTTGGGCACGAGGATCAAGTTGCGAGTTAGTAGGGTTGTAGTGCTTCCTCCTGAGGAATCGACAGTTCGTGGGAAAGAAAAATCACGATTTCATGTTCAGGTGGTTGATCTAGATAATTCAGAAGAAGGGCAGCAATCTGATGATGCTCCTAAGTCTCCAGTTTCAGACTCGCCTCATGAGATCATTCCTCCAGTTTCCATTAAGACGCCTCTTTCTCCTCCTGATTTGCTTGTAGATGAATCTCCTCAAAATACTATTCCCATTTCAGCATACGAGCCCCCTCCTGATCATCAACAAGAGAGTGTGTTGGAAGTTCCTGAGAATATTCCTCCTTGCATCCAGTTATTAGAAATCGATACTTCCACTTCTGATTTTGAAGAGTTTATGAGGCAATCTACATGCCCATTGGTAACTGAGCAAACAGTGGTCGCTGTCCAAACAAATATTCCTCCCAGGATGACCACGGTGATCCAAACAGAAATTGCTTCTCCTTTGCCTACAGCTGCTACTAAAGGGGAGTTGATGACTGTTACCTCCATGGCTCAGCGCTTTTAATCTAAAAAGGAAGAAGCAAGAAATCTCACCTAATGCCTTTGATTATCAGCAATTGAAACAGTCCAGATCCAAAATGGCTAAGAAGCCCAAGACTATCTCCAAAGTAATTCTTGATAGCAACAAGATGAAGGTAGCTGAAATTGTAGAACCCATTGCAGGTAAGCCACTTGAAGAAATGTCAACTGCTGATTATAAGGTTACAAGGATAGAGTTGGGCAAACAAACGCATGAGGTCATTAAACATGATGCCCAGTTTTCCATAGCTTCGTTGGTACAAAGGTGTGATGAACTTCTAGCAAAGAAAGACAAGCTAGAAGAGGAAAACCGACAACTTATGGCAGCCATTCATAAAATCACAAAACCTGTTGCTGAAGGGAGTAACTCCATAGGTTCTTCTGGTTCCCAAGAATCGATTCGTGGAGTGGAAAGGGCTGCTCAAAAGGTACAGGCACTGGATCCCTGGGTTGATCAGCTTCACGATCTATGTGCACAAGTAATGAAAGACATTTTTCAGATGATGTCTAAGTTACAGACCATTGAGGAGAAACTGGATCAGACTTCTAATACTTTCAAAAAGAATCTGGAAAGTGTTGAAGAGAGTTTGACAATCTGGCGTACCATGCCCCAACAACAGCTGAGTGTTTTACAGGAGCATCCCATCATCTCTTCCAAGGTCATGTACTTGGAATTTGAAGAACACCTAGAAAACAAGGCCCTTGTTCTTAAATCCCTCATTGAGGAGATCGGTGATGCAAAGAGATTCTGGGGTGAAGTTTTCCGAGATATTGTCTCACATTGTGAAAGCGCTTCTTGCAACATAGTAAGTCAGGATGGAGAGCTGATTCCAAAAGAAGAAGTTCTTGCTGATTTACAGATGAGGATTCATAATGAATGGAGGAGCGAACAATTCTCAGCAGCTTCGATTCAAGCATTGATGAAACACCAAGCCTTTCTGCATGAAATCCAATCTATCTTGGATAAAAACAATTCTGCGCTCCTCCGCTATCATTGTGAAGACCATGGTTGTTGCCAAGAACACCCATGAACCGAATCCCAAGGAACTACAAGCGAGCATCTAGAAATTTCAAGGATTTGTGTTTTCACAAAATGCAACTTAAGTGTTTTCAACACTTAGTTGTATTTTTCCACTTTTGTAATCTTTAGTTGTAATTTTGTTTTGACAAGTTACATTTAAAAGTATTTTTGTAAAAAGCAAGTTAACACATTACTTGCACTTTTGTAATTACATGTAAGACAACTACAAGTTGTGTCCAATTAGGACTATAGTTGGAATAGGTCTTAGTTAGTTATTGAATAAGTCTTGGTGGTTGAGAGAATCTCTCAAGTTAGTTAGGATCTTCCCACCTTTTTCTCAAGATTTCTCTTCTATAAATACTTGAGGGGTCTTTTGAAATCTTTATCTTTTTGAAAGCAAGCAAAAACTCTGTCAAATTTGAAGCAAAGAATACTTTGAGCTTTTATGTGTAAATTGAAAGATTGAAAAGAATAGAAGAAAATTACTCAAGCTTTGAGTCTTTGTGCTACATTCTTGAGTTGGTGTTCCATATTTCCTTCTTTGCAAGTGTTTCTTTGAGAGCTTAATCGAATTTGATTTGCAGTCTTTGAGCTGCAAGTATTGAAAATTAATTTAGTTAAACTAGAAGTTCTATTGGAAAAAGTTGTAAGCCTTTGTTCTTACACTTGTTCTTAAACAGAATTCAGAAGTAGTAGCTGTGAGTCTTTGAGCTTACACTACTTCTCATTGTTTTAAAGAAGAAAAGAACAAGGTATTTCAGTCTTTGAGCTATCATAACTTGTTGTTTATAGCATTAGTGTAGAAAAGGGTAGATAGGACTTCATATAATCAAGCCTTTGAGCTTGATATTGTCGTCCCATCCCAAAGGAAGTGATGGAAGTCTTTGCGCTTTCAAGAAACTTCATTTCCTTTCTCTCATTTCATTTGAAAGTGGTTGCTGTTGTTTATATCAAATCGCTATCTTTTTCTGTGAAGAGAAAAGGATATTGTCTTTCTTGAAAGAAGAAGAAAGATTGTTGTCCCATCCTATTTTATTTTCAAAGTTGTAGTTAGATAGGGGTTGCCTTCCCTTAATTAGGAGAGTTTTACTCACGTGTTGTGGTTGAAACCACAATTTTGTATATTTCCCCAAGTGTACAAAATTTTCAACCAACAATCTTGTCTCTTGAGAAGATTTGATTCAACTATCGAATCAAATTGAGATCCAATGAACAATTTTCTAAAGTTAAACAAAATGAACTCTTGTATGTAGATTCTGCACACAAGTTAGTAGTAAAAAACATGTAATCATATAAATAAAAGTAATGATAAATGTTAGAAAGATTACTACTTAGTTTCTATTGCATGTATTGCAACTTGGAGGGATTGGCTTCCTTGAGCCCTTATACTTAGAGAGGATTGACCTTCTTGGTGTCATCCTACTCATCTAGGGTGTTGGCTTCCTTGAGCCATGCGGCCCCATATTGGCTTCCTTGAGCCCTTATACTTAGAGAGGACTGACCTTCTTTGTGTCATCCTACTCATCTAGGGAGGGTGCTTCTCCTGATTTATCTTTTTACCCTGCAGGATGGCAGGATCATGCTCTGATACCACTGTAATGTCCCTACTAGTTAGAGACCACTGTCCTACAAAAGACTATTAGAATACAACAAATATATATATATAACTAATCTAATTTGCAATTAAACTTCAATTACTTAATTAACACTAATCTCAATTCTTATTTAATAAAAAGGATATGAGTGCAGTATTGGGACATGTCCTTAGGCGGCTGTGAAGCTCGCCTTGTTGGAACCCATCTTGGTTCCATGCCATACCAGGAAATCGAAGGTTAATTCGACTCCTGTCTTGGATGTAATTTCTTACACCCAAGCCATACCAGGAAATCGAAGGTTAATTCGATTCCTATCTTGGATGTAATTTCTTACACCCAAGCCATACCAAGGAAGACCATCATATATGATCAATTCCTTGCCTTGGATGATGCATCTCACCATCCAAGTCTACCAGAGAGGACCGGCTAGATCCGTCTCTTCTTGGATGAACTTTCTCAACCAAGCCATAACATATATGCATATAGATATTCAGTATATACTGCCTACCAAGGATTATCATAATCCCTCCGTTAGGCTAAGGGAATTTCCTTCCTATAGCCTCCATCATATAGTCACATTATTCATATTACATTTTTACAATTCATTATCATTTTCCATTCCATAATTTACGTCTACATTTACATATTCTTTAATCCTTGTTATTGATCCTAGATATACATAAATATTATGCATGGATACCTATATTTATTGCCGCATACATATAAGTAAACATTCAGTAATATATATATTCATAAATATGCATTAATATATATGTGTGTGTGTCGCACACACGTCCACACACATATATACCTTATGACTCGTAACACCTCTTACCTGTACACAGATCATAGCCTGTTGTTGAAGTTCGTAAACCGTAGTTGTCGTCTGCAGATTGAAGTCCGCAGTTCAGATTGAAGTCCTTTCGTCTTCATCCTTTTCCGTATCCTTGACGTAGTCTCTGGTATCACCTTGAGCTGCCAGCAATAATGGTGTTATCTCTGACATATTCCATTTATGGGATTCTGCATACGATATTTGGGCCTTCCGCCTTACTAGAATTCTTTCCCCCAAAATCGGAAACAAGATAAAAACCAATCCCCCCCTCTTTACAGAACGGATTTGATATTCATTATATACCTTTGGTTGGTAACATTTCTTGGGACACGTCTCTTCACAATAGATAGGCTCTCTTAAACCCATCGCACCCTTTCTCTAATTAAAGATTATGTGACCGCACCCTATGGATAATAATTCTCCAGCAAACTAATGAATTGCACCTCTTCATTATCTTTGACCAGATCGTATTATTGGATTTCACCTTAGTTACTTCACCGCGTCAACATATTGTATTACTTCAGAATTACGGTATCTTTGTATATCATTACTATGGTTTGTTCTAATACTTTAATATTGAGGTATCGATTTTGTCCAATAATCTCAATCTTTTAATAACTTCATTGGTACCTTAGCAGATCGTATTCCTTCCTTATGTCAGGATTAATATTTCATATCTATCGTATTATATTGCTATCTTTGCCAATATTATTTCTTGTAGGCGCTGACTAGGAGATAGTTGATTTCTTCACTTATAATTAGTTTTCATTTTCTTGTATAGTTATTCCATATGGTTGTAACAATATCTTGATATTGGGTAACACGATTATGTCTTGTATTGGCTCTCAAGAGACTGTTTGGAATAGGCCATAAAGTTCCTCGCCATATTATCAATCACGCCCATACTTCGTGCAATGTTCGAGGGATTCATTTGAAATGTAAGTTTGTGACAACTGGTAGTACACACTCTTGTGACATTATATTTCTATGCTTATAGATCATTCACTAACTCTAATCAAATTTATATTCTTTTGTATTTGATATTATTATTTATTAAATTATAGTTCGAAGTGGGGACATGACATCAGCTCATAGTGGCCAAGCCCAAGAAGACAACCATGTGAAGATGAACAATATTCACACTTCAACATACTTAAGGTGAGGCTAGGGAGAGAGATTCAAGGTATGGAAAAACTTAGTAACAAGTGATGAGGATCAGGTCCAAGATGATGGTGAATCAAAGACAAGTGAAGATAAGAGGCAAGGAGTAGTATGATCAATGCATTCACAGCAAGAAGGAAAGAACAAGCATAAACATCATAAGGTCTACATCCAATGCAGCACTAAGGCGCATTTCCAAGATAAGAGGATTCAAAGGTGATCAAGACGGGAGATAGTTCCAAAAGAGTTAATCAAAGTTAGAAAGATTGATCACCAAGGATGATGCAATTTGGGAATATCTCCTACCTTCGTGTCATTCATGATTGAGCTTGGAAATGTTGAGTACCAAGAGATATTGCCTGAATCACAAACACTTGTGATGAGTTAAAAGGAGCAAGTGCCTGAGGTGGTGCATGTTGATGTGTTTTTCATGCACATGCGAACACAGAATAAAATACCCAAATGTATCTTATCCTCTCTTTAACAAAGTTACTCAAATGCTAAAGATTAGCTTAAGGGTCATTTGAGACAACTCTAAGGTTCTTCAATGTCAGGTCACGACGTGTGGATAAGCTCGTTGGCTTGATGTGATTATGATGGAATCACAAGGGGACTTATGTTGAATTGTTGAATGCTTGAATCGCTAGAACTTAGAATCTAACTATTTGCTGGGAGAATAAAGAAAAGAGCAAAAGATGTAGGGTTAGGAAGTCTAAGAATGTAGGAACGATGGATAATCTTTGGTGCAACTTCACTAAGCCTTGCTTTGACATGCAAAGCAACAACTCCACAAAGCTTAGTGCGATCTTCTAAGGAAGGTAAAAAATGATGTTCGAATCACTGTCAATAACAAAGATACCATCAAGATGATGCATATTGAGGTACGAATAGCAATTGAAGTTAAGCTCATTCAAAGGTTCCAATTGACCACGCAAGGCACACTTACAATCAGCAAGAGGCTAGTGGTATGGATTAGGAGTTTCACCATTGATAACGCACAAAGATCTTCCATTCATCTAAATAACATGAAAATGAATTGAGAAGTAAAGACCATGCAAGTTGTTGAAGTAACAAATTGTTGGTGTTTGTTTTATCATCTACCAAACATTAGAATAAGATACCCAAAGGTATTCTATCCTCTCCTAAAAAATCACTATTGATTCCTAGGTCTATATGTGCGAACAAGCGACTTTAGTGGGATAGCTACTCGGGTAGTGTTTGCTGAAAATCTCAAGGGGGACTTACGTTAACAATTGTCTTTGAAGTTGCTTGACTTAGACGGATTTAGCAATTCTAGGCTCTCTTCTTTTTGGGGGGGGATTTTAGAGATTTAGACTTTCAAAAAAGGGAAAAAGGGATAGGGTTTGAGAAAGCTGATCTAAACGTACGGACTCCGGAGACGGTATCCACTGGGTGCTCTTAGGAAACTGCACTTTGCTTCGCCACACTGAGCACAACTACACAAAGCGGGTGCAATCTTCAATGGGTTGTGCTTATGATGGAAATATTGGCATGCACAGAGAATAGGCTCAGACTAACTTTGCACAGTGAAATAGAAATCATCCATTCACCAAAAGTATGAGCAGAGATACACCGTCAATTAACACTTATCAAATCCTTCATTCAATTCTAACAACATGAAAGCAAATCTAAATTAACTTTAACTAAAGTGTTGAGGAAATTGAAACCATGCTAATCATTCAAACAATACAGAATACAAAGCCTTAAGAGAAAGCACACATGCAATTTATTATTCGAAAATGACCTTCATGCAACAATATGTCAAAAACCTCACACTCTCCAAATGAGAGGTGGCCTTATATAGTTTTTCAAAAATAAATGAACGGCCGAGATCAAACAGTGATCAAGGGCCCAGATTGAAAGTTATAAACCCTAATTAGGGTTTCCCAAAACTCTAATAGTTTGAAAGAATAAGAAAGTGACATGTGGCACAACTACTATTGTCACTGAGGTGAGTGTCCAGTTTCCCCTTTTGCAGATTTGATGCATCTGGACACGATGAGCCTGACCTCCTCCATAGTGACACTTGGCAAGTTGTTAATCTGGAAGTCGATGATGTCCACATCATCAGTACATGTGGCCAGGATGCCTTCCCACTCAACTACTTGGGCAAGAAAGTTCTTGTCAATCAAGAGAAAACTTGCAATCCTTGAAAGATCGCCCTTATCAATCATCCCCGAGTCTTTGAAAAAGCTCGACTGAATTATGGCTCTTAGGTTCTCTACCTGCAAGTGTTTTTCTCGTATACTCTCTTTCTTCCAGATCTCTGATGCTACACGAAACACCTTACTCAAAATTTCCCTGACACTTTCCTCTATCTCAAAGCACTTAGTCTTGGATTTCTTTAGGACTTCATTCCTGGTGACCAGAGCATAATACCAAATGTTAAAATCATATCTATCCCCAGCGTGTATGACACCTGCATCCACCAAACTTCGTTTTGACAAACCTCGGATAACCTTCAATTGTGGAAGTATTTCATCTTGAATTTCTTCAACATCTTCCCAATTTGCAGCTAGGTCCTGAATTCAGCTGACTAATGAAGAGGCTGACTCATGTGTTGATACTAAATTTTCTACAAGTATGTCAGCAAGTGTCGAAGCATCTGAAATCCATTCCTTGGCCTGTGTGAATGTGCCCTTCATGTCCTTGCAATCCTTCATTGACTCTTGCTGAAGAGGCTGCGAAGGAGTGACCGGTATCTCATGGTTGAGTGGCTTGGTGAGATGGAGAACATGTTTCCTCCATTGTTGGTTCTCTTCCTCTACCTTCTTCCTTTTCTCCCTCTCCTGAGCTCGACTCGCCTTGAGGGCGTTGCATGAGTCGTCAAAGTACTGGACTTCTTGGTCCTGAGTAGGCTTACCCATCTCTATAGTGGTGATCTTTTAATCCTCCAAGGCAATATTGTCTCGAGTTTTTCCTTCCTTTGGCACAGCTTTCTGAACTATCCGAAGCCTTGCACTATCCCTCTGAATCAAAGAGAATTTTCTGGTTGGCTTAGGTGGCTTGACTATGACTGGTTCGTTCACCTTTTCCAAAAATGTTGGTGTATTCTCTTCAAAATGGCTTTCCTTGGGGATCTTAGCCCTTATCCTTTCCCTCAGCCAATCAGGAATGGTTTACTACTCCACAGTGTTTTGATCAAACCCATCATCTGCCCTTCCTGGTCCAATAACTGTACCATCGAGGAAAACTACTAGGGGCTCAGGCTCGTCAACTTTTGTGGCGGCATTTGAAACCTATTCCCTGTCTGGACTTTGGACAGCTTCGTTCATTATTTCCTCAATTGAAGGAGAAAGCACTCTTGCTTCATTATTCACCATATATGTGTCCATCTCTAGCTCTTCAACTGCATTTTGATCAGGCATAGCAGACACGGCACCCAGGATGGAATGACCTTCATTGGACTCTCGTCTCTCCCCGACAATCTTCTTTCCTCTAGCCTTTCCAGAGCTTCCCACTAATTCCTTCCTCTTTCGGGACCCAACACTCTCTGGATTCCGAGCATTGCCTGCAGAGATACAAGGGTTGGAGGACAGAGAGTCATCTACTCCCATTAAATCATAGGTCAGGGCCACACCTTTAGACTTCAATTGTTTCGTCCTCTCAAATGTCCACCACTTAGAGTATTCGACCACCGACCTCATGAGGTCTGCGAGATCTAACTTCTCTCCCTCTGACCAATCGATCAAGGCTAGTGGCTCATTCCTCATCTTCTCAAAGCCTGGTTGTTGAAGCTCAAGACTGTATTCCACTTGATTAGCAACTCTAAACACCTTCATTGCTCTTACCATGCTCAAGGGAATCCTTGACCAAAATCTGCTCCTAATTTTGAAACTATCGACCGTGTTAACCCAATAATCTTCCAAATCAGCTTTGTGCTCAAATGCCATCCCTTCGACCCTTTTCACCATATGGAACGGATCAAAATTCTTTCTTGCTTTGTACTGGTAAAAATGGTACCAAGCCAACTCTTTCTCAGCGGTAGGACCGGCTCAATCGTGAGAGAGGAGGTTCTTGCCTTCTTCTGCTTATCTCTTTGAACTATCATATATCCCTCCAATTGTCTTACAACCTCCAGTAGCACGACTCGGTTGGTAGGATAAGCTGGGAGCTTATAAGGAGATCCGGAAAACCCCTGAATTCTGATGTAAGTGAACTTCAGGTATTGAATATACTAATATCCGAATCTACTGATGAAGTCCATAGACTCTTGAGAGAGTCTCTGATGTAATCCACCTTGTAGCGTCCATGTGATGTGCATGAGAAATGTGTCATTCACCCTCTTGAAATGGATCTTCTCTTCCATGTGAAGCTGGGAATAATAGTCATAGACGGGAAACTGATTTTCTTTGTTTCCCACTTCCCCTCTATAGGTGCGGCCTCTATATCTGTAGGTTCTAGCTAGGGAATAGAACAAGTACGAGCTCATGAAGAAGGTCCTATTTGCTTCCAAATTCTTCAACTGGCTGTCCAAGTTATCACCTATCATTCAAACCCAATCTATCATCTTAACTCCGTTCATTATTTCATTTATGAAATAATACATCCAGGGCTCGAATGGAGCGCCTTGAGGATTCCCCATTATCCTGTTCAGTAGGACAATCATATCTCCAATATCCTCCTTGAAGTACACCCTCACCAAGCTCTTCCTTTGTAGTTTGGAGGCACCTTTCCTTGGCTTGTCCAGCCAGTAATGATTGACGATGGCGTCATACTCCTCCAAATGATCCTGATACATGCGATCAGCTTCATCCTTGGTTACGTACACAGCATTATAATATTCTGGAATTCTGAAGGCTTCCCTAATGACCTCATTGCTGATGTTTGCCAACACTCTCCCATCTGGTGCGACAATATCCCTACTGACAAGGTTGTAGTGCCTAGCACACTCAGCTACCAACTCAATGCATTGCATGGTAGGGAGGAAACCGGCAGCATGCACGATGCCACTTTTCATCATCTTTCATGCGGTCATGGTAGGCACGAGGTTGTCTAAACCGAACATCCCCTTCTTGAACTCCCTTGGATTAATATGCCCGAGGTTAGTGTTGCTAACATTCTTCCACTTCGAGGTCATTCTCGACTCAGGAGGAGCATCCTTATCTACTTGGAACTTCATTGTACCTAAAATCTGCAAGTAAACACGAAGCTTAAGTTAGAAATCAGATCTTGGATTAAAGAAAATCGAGGCTACGAATGGCTAAGTGCTTGGGGATTTTATTTTATTTTCATACTTAGCCACAAAAATGGGTTTTTCACATGTAAATAATTCAACCTAAGTACATTTACAATTGCAATCCAACAAACCAAGTGTTATAACTTCAAAACTCTCCTTCCATTTAGTCAACAAAATGATTTTTCTCACTAAAAATTTGAATAAGTCCACAGAAATTACTTCCAACGAATCTGGAAAACTCAGAAAAATGCAATAAATCTGCATTTTAAATCCAACTTCACCTTCAAATGAATGAGAATAAGGCTAGAAGATCTTAAGAAAACTCAGAAAAATTAACAACTCTGCCTTCTACCAGCTAGTTCCACTCCAAAATCTGCGGATTCTTTGACAAGAATGAAGCTAATAAATCAGAATTCCTCAAGAAGCTCGCCCAAACTGCAAGAGATATCCTTGCAACACCAAGATTTTCTTCCAAATGACCTTCAATCTGCAAAATACTTCTCAATGTTTTCCTTAGCTCGGAAAGTTCGAACTTCTTGGTGTGAGAATGAAGAAACAAAGAATGTATTTGTAATGAAGTTGATTTCACAATTAGAAACACGTAAATAGCATCCAACTCATGTTTCTAAATTCAACTTAAACCTTGGGAAAGTTTCCAATTCAATTTCGAGTTGTGTTGTCATCTCTTTGAGTTCGAAAATCTTCTTCTTGTGCAAGTTTCTAAATTGGATTCAGTCCATATATTCGAACTAGGCCTATAGATTGGCATCTTCCAAAAGGTTTCTAATTTGGAACTCGGTCTAAAGATTACCTCAATCTGCAAATATCTTCTGTCCAATTTTAATTCATAGTTCCAACTCGAGTTTCCATTTTGATTTCCCAGCTCATTGATCTTCGAAAATCTCTTTTTTCAACTTTCTAAATTAGTTAGAAGTGCGAATTTTAGGAAGATTTGATGACATCACTAGCATTTGAATTCGATTTTGAACTTGCTGTTGACTTTGTTTGACTTCCAAGAGTAGGGCGGACTTTTGAGACTTCAACTTTATGCTTGGGCGGAGTTTAGAGGTGCCTCTATCATCATGTTTGGTTGCCTTAAACTTCTCTCATCCATTCATAGGGCGGACTTTTGAAGGCTCTAGGCAAGGCAGAGTTTGGATGACCTCTCCAAGGCGGACTTTTAACATCCCTCCAACAAGGATGGCGGAGTTTAGAGACCATTCCTAGGGCGGACTTTGGAGGCATCTCTCCATGGCATCATCATACATTGGCTAGGCGGACTTTGGAGGCATCTCTCCATGGCATCATCATACCTTGGCTAGGCGGAATTTTGAAACCATCTCCAAGGGCGGACTTTTGGTCTATCACCAAGGATGGCGGACTTTGGAAGGCATCAAGGAGGGCGGAGTTTCATGAGACATCAAGGAGGGCGGAGCTTTGTGCTCCCTCTTCAAGGCGGACTTTTGACTACTTCCTCAAGCATGGCGGACTTTGGTGTTCCCTCCAACATGGCGGACTTTCTTCACTTCTCATGAGGGCGGACTTTTGGTGCCTTCAATGCATAGGGTGGAGTTTTGGGAGACATGCTTCAAGGGCGGACTTTGAAGGTTTTGACTTGGGCAGACTTTTGACTACTTTCATCCCATAGGGCGGAGTTTTATGACCTCTCCACCAAGCATGGCGGACTTCGAAGACACCTCCATCACTAGCACCTTGGGCGGAGTTTTCATCACCTGCCATAACACTCAACATCATTCATTAGCTAGACTTGGAAGAATTTGGAAAATTTCAAAATTTCACAATTTTACCAATTTTAACCAGATTGACTTGAAATTTGAAATCCACACTCAGGGAAACCATCTGAAGCATCATGACCCCTAAAATGTAGGAAACTAGCTTTTTAGGTCAAAACTTGGAAATTCTCTATCGCGATCGAAGCAGGTCAGTGGTATTAGTGCAAACCCTAGGTCCCCACTCTGAAAAAGCAAAAAGCAAGCATCCCTAAAAAATAGGAAAAACTTTCTAAAAATAGCCATACCGGGGATTGGGCTAAAAATACCAAAAACGAAACTTCCTAAAAAATAGGAAAAAGCAAAAAGAATACTTTCTATTCAAATTCGTCCAAATCAATTGCGATCTTCGTCCTTTGGCCTTTCTGGGCACTTTGACGGTATCCAGACTTTGTTATCACTTGGCTTGCAAAAACTAACTTTCAATCTCTAGGATTCGAACTGTTCAAAACTGAGCAAGGCTAGGCAAAACTAAAGTGGAAGACCATGGGACACTAACAAAAACCCTAGAAAGCAGGAAAAGAGAGGGTCCCCATTTGCAATGGGGCGGTGTGTGAAAAAGGTCACAACACAAATCAAATTCACCATAACTTCAATGAAATCAATTTTCCTTTACAAGAAGGTTTTGGCAACAATCTTTGCCTTCTCCTAATCTGACTTCTACTCTAATTGCTATCTACTATTGAACTATTCTTGAACTACCAACTATTCTATTACTATTACTATCAACCTTTACAAATGAGAATATTGAACCTTATATAGAAAGCTCATTACAATTCAAAGGCTCAAATTGATTCTCAATCAATGGCCAAGATTACATGATGGAAAACCCTAATTAGGGTTTGTTACAACAAACTCTTCTTAACCGATAAAATAATTGAAATGCTTTGACACCTCCTCTTTAGAATATTCAACCAATAAATAGTGGGGGTAGGTACATCGGAGTTTGTGCCCCCATGGGTGAGCTTGGTTCATTGAATCCGGACATGCTAAGGTGGAACTCCTCTGATTGGTGGGATGATGACTAGGATGCCATCTCATCTTGCACTTGTAGACGTGGTAAATCATTATGAATGAGTATTGAATAACATTTCTTGATACTCAACATTATCCAACTTCAGCAATGATGATGATGATCTTCTAACTTTGATTAACTCTTCTAAAACTATCTACTTCCTTGATCATGTTTGATGTAGACTATGTGATGACCTTGATTGATCCTCCCTTGATCATGTTTGATGTAGACTGTGTGATGACCTTGATTGATCCTCACTTGCTCATGATACATTTGGTGGGATTAGACTCCTCAATGTACTGGCTTTGATTCTTGGATTCCCAAAGGGAATTCAAGATTGTAAAACATTCTTTCATCATGTAAGTTATCTTTCCTTCTGACTAATGCCTTAACCCTGATTTCATGACTCAAGCTTGATCTTGATGTTGTTTGCTGTTCGTATCTTCATCCTTTGTTACCTGCAAAATAGACAAAGATAGTATTAAACACACATGGATAGGTTTCACAAACCTACAATTTGGTATACCCTCAAAACGATGATGAGATGGTGATTATATCTTTCATTTCCATATCTGATTTTGAAGTGCTCCAAGGTTTGAGTCACATGTTTGTAGATCTCATTCCACCTTTTATATGCAAATGTAGGGTTGATTACACAGAGATTCTGATCTTAAAATGCCTTTAAAATCAAAATAATGATCTTCAAATTGATTCCATTCTCCTTGTCACTGTGTGTTTGATCAATGAAATGATCAAATCTTCTTTCCAAAATCACTGTTATAGGTGAATTCGCCCTCTTGCAGATGAGTGTTTGATCAATGAAATGATCAACCCTTAAAATCCCTACTTATAGAGAGATTTGCCTTCAAAATTGTGATTTTCAGAGGTGCAGATTTGAATATCAAATTGATTTCTCCCTCCTTGCAAATGTGTAATGATCAGATTCGTTTTGCTAATGAGAACAAATTCACCCTTCTTGATTGTAAATCTGAATGTTGCCTTGAAGTTGATGTCTTCTTCACAATCGCTGATGTAGAAGGGGTTTGCCTTTCTTGAAAATCAGAAAATCCTCCTTATGTAGTTCGCTGTGTTCTTGAATTGCAGAGCTGCTTGTAATTGATTGCTTAAGAATGAAGATCACCACCCTCTTATATAAGTGTTGGGCTTTAGGGGTGTGTCCCCTCATCTCAAGTCTCTTAGGCCGACTTGCACTCCTTTTAAAAATAAAATAAAATTTGTTTTTGTGCTAAGCGCTCTCCACTAAGAACCTTGCATTTTGTTGCTCATAATATTGTTTTTTGGTCTTTATTACTTTGGCGGCTTTTTAGGGTAGCATTGCAAGTTCAAGGCGAACATTTTGATGACTACTGCAACTAATGCCTTGGGCGGAATTTCATGGGGTCATTGCAATCAAACCTTAGATCGGCTAATTAGAGGGTCTTTGCAAGCATTGATCAAGGCAGAAATTTAAGGGGTCATTGCAACTAAAGCCCTTGAGGCGGCTTTTGAGATGACCATTGCATTCTTTGATCTCAAGCAGCATTTTCAAGTGGCATTGCAAGATTAGATTGGGTCGGTAATTTGGAGACCTTTGCAAGTGTTAGATCAAGTCGGAATTTTGGGACCCCTTTGCAAGTTTGATCAAGTCGGAATTTTGGAATGAGCTTTGCAATTCATCAAATCCGATTTTGCAATGACCTTTCCCACTCAACCTCAAGGCAGAAATTTTGGAGACCTTTGCCCTTCATACACTTAGTCGGATTTTTGAGGGAGCTTTACCATGTCATTTCTTGATCGTGTTTCCAAGCCACCTTTGCAACTTAACACTTTGATCAGCTAATTTGAATGTCTTTGCATCTCTCCATTTGATCAGCTAACCTAGGCAGCTTTGCAAACATGATAGACCAGATTAGGGGACCTTTGCAAACCAAAACATGATCGGTGAAATTGAAGACCTTTGCATTGCAATTTGTAAAGCTTTGTCAACTAGCTGGCTTATGAAATGGTTTGAATCTGGTATGTCACATTTTCAAAGGCACAAAATTGTTACAAATGAAGACACCTTGATTGAACTACTGAAACGATTCAAGTCTCAGATCTGAACTTTATATTGCCACCTTGGAGGTCAAACTTGCTGAGGAGTGACAAATTCGCTGCCCTTTAAATCACTGTTGAAGTATCAAAACTCAATATCATGGTCCTTCAAGCCTGAGTTCAAAACGAAATCTCCTTGACCATATATCGGTGAGTGAATCAAATTGCCCTTGGGGCGATCTTTGATGACTATAATGCCGAGGTGAATTCATTGAAATAAAAGATCAAGATCGCTGCCTCAAAATGATCAGAATTTGATCAATATCACAATTGCTTCTTTATGCACTAGCTGGGCGATCCTCATTGAATGTCCTCAAAAAATGATTTCACCACCTTTGGAGCGAATCTTCCAATGTGAATCCCTTTTGAGTGGATATAAAACTTGGAAATTTGGATTAAATTTACAGTGAAATGTACTTTATATTCTCCATCCTAAAGTTTTAGTGGAGCCCAAATATGCCATGGGTGTGAAAAGGGAGTGGAAAGGTGTAATAGAAAAGAGGATATTGTAGCAAAGAAGATGGGGTGATGTGGTAAAGAAGTGCCACGGAGAGGATAAGGTGGAAGGGATGAAGGGATAGAGTGAGGTGGATGCTCTCTCTTTTTATTTAAAATTCCTTTAAAAAAAACCTTTTCTTTCATTTCAAAATTTTGGTGGGGCCATGCAATGCCAAGAAAAAATATTCTAAATTCCCAAGCCAAAAGTCAGTGGGTCCCAGCAAAGAGTCCTTAAAAAAAATCTATTTAATTCTCCATTTTGGAGTGTGTGGGGCCCAAAATGTGATGTGACAAGGATGGATAAAGAAATGTGAAGTGTTGTGGGGAAGGAAGAGTGGTAGGGGAAATGCCACGTGAGGAAGGGAAGGAGGGGATGTTTGGGGAAAGGGAGACATAAGGGGTATGGATGATGAAGGTAGGAGATACGTGGGGTAAGGAGGTTTAGGATGTGGGAAGAGTTAGGAGATGTTGGGGAGTAAAGTGGAGTGGGAGGTAAAAGAAGGTAATGGAAGGGTAATGGGGGTGTAGGCTATAATGGGATGGGATTTAGGCTAGGGGAAGGAAGGTGGGTTAGGATAGGATAGGAGTAGAGGTAGGGTAGTGTGGGTAGTGAATGGGTAGGTTAATGGGTGTGAGGTAGAGGTAAGCTCAAGGAAATAAGGGAGGTAAAGGGTATGAGATGTGGGTTAAGATAGGTGAGTTTAGGGGAATAAAGGTAGTAGATGAGGATAGTTAGATGGGTAAGGAGGTTAGGATGGGGTATATGGGGATAGTGAATGAAGTTTTAGGATATGATACGAGAAATGGAAAGGAAGGGGAGTAAGATAGTGGATGGGTGGAAATAAGGGTAGATGGAGTATAGAAAGGTACGTAGGGGATGAGATGGAAGGAGAGGTTAATGGATGAAATATTAGGAAGGTGAGGTGGAGAGAGATGAATGATGGAGAGGTGGAAATGGGTGTGATCGGGTTTGGGCACCCACTAACAGCATTGGGAAAGGCAGATCGAAAGCTTGGAAATGTTAAACCTCTCTTCATCTCAAAGAGAGAGACTTGACCAGCTTTTGAGCAACTACATGTAAGAGGCCAATAGCAAAGACTTGACAACAACCAACAGCTAAGCTAAGACAACCAACCTAGAAAGCGAAAAAAAGTGGGGGTCCCCATTTGCCACGGGGCGATGTGTGAATATGTCACAACAGTGCCTAGTCATCACCTATCCAATCACATCATTTCAAGACAAGGCATCCAAGTTCAATGCATCTAGCTCATCCAATGAGGTGGATAACTACCACATGTGGGCACAAAGTTCGATGCACCTACCCTCGTCATTCATTGGTCGAAATTCAAAGGAGGACGTGTCCTATTCGATGTAGTTTTATCATTGGTCAAGCATTAAATGCTTTGTAATGGGTGTAACAAACCCTTATTAGGTTTTCTATCTTGAAATCTTGCCCATTGATTGTGAACCAATCTGAGCCATTCAATTGTAATAAGAGCAGTATATAAGGCTTCCCTTTCCCATTTGTAAAGGTTAATAGTTGATAGTTAGTAGAAAATAGTTCAATAGCAACTAGCAATTAGAAGTAGAGTAGAAATGTTAGGGGTCAATAACACATGTTAGTTTATAGTTGGTTGGGGTATTTTATGTTTTGTTATGTATGAGTTGCCGAGAGGTTCCCATGGGGTAGTTGGTAGTTAGTGGCGGTTGGCAACCTGGCCAACTGTCGGGTTTATATAATGTATGGATGGAACCTCGGCAAGTTAGCATTTTATTGGCATATTTGGAATCCAATAAACATATCATCATTCTGCCATAGCTGTTCTGTAATTGTTATCTATGCTTTAATATACATGAATGTTCTTGTTATATGAGTTGTTGATAAGTGTGGAATATCTTTGTTTACCCATGAGTTTACCAACCTCACCGTAGGGACTAAACATTTTGGCGTCGTTGCTTGTACAAACCTGGAGATAACCATGGCTACAGGTGGAAGGAATTAATGGGTCGGCCATTCAACCAGCGATTAAATGTCGTAGACAGTGACACACACGAAGAAAGTACCGAGGAAGAGGCACGAGAGGATCAGTTGACGACAGACTTGGTAGAGTTGTGGGACATGTCAGTCACGCAGTACGTGCAGAGGGAGGCTCACAAGAGAGCCGTCTCTGAAGGCATGGTAATTGGTACGTGGTGAGCTCACCGTCAACACTCCCGTCTTTGATCTGCTCGGGAGCATTCCAAGGTTGCTCGCCAGAAATCTGATTGCACTCAAATACGGAAGGAAGGAAACTGCACAGGAACTCCGTCGGCAACAAGTACTGCAAAGGTACAAAGAGCGAAACCGTAGGGAGGAAGAGGAAAGGGATACAAGCCAACCTCGTACCCCCGGCACTTAATGCCCATACAGTCAAACAAAGACAGACGTACCACTACCACCGAAGGAGTAGACGAGGCAACCGTACGGAGATCCCTCCGCATAAAAGAACAGGTCGAGTGGAGACGACGGCTAAGGGAAGTTGTTGACTCAAGGAGTCTTGAGAAACGTAGCAGAAGTCGAAGTGTGAGTCAGAGCCGTAGTCGGGAGAGACAGAGACCGTGTACGTGGAAGGAGTTGGAGGAGGTCGCCAAGAACCTGCCACTTCCAAACGTAGCAGAGGAAGATCTCGCCGACCAGGCCCCACATTCAACATCGAGTGAAGACTCCAGAGCCGAGTCACAGAGCAGTCCGTCGGAGTATTTTGAACAAGGAGAGGAGGCGGTACGGAATCTACATGAAGAGATCACCAATATATTTGAAACGACATTATCCCGCATCAGGAATTTGTCCTTGACAGAGGAAAACAAAATAGGAGGGTCAGACCCAGAAACCCCAAGGAGGGACTATAGGAGTGAGGGTGACCAAAGCGCGGAGGACAGGGGTGGACGCGTAGAAGGCTCGTGGACGGAGCAATACGGTCCAACCCGGTCAAACACGAACAGTACCTTCCAGGCACATAATACCCTCCAGGCACTACATAAAACCTTACAAACAAAGACAATGGCACACACTCCAAAGAAACGGAAGCTTCCAAAGTTCATGGGCGACGGGTCAGAGGACCCCGTACGACATTGCAAGGCATGCGTGACCATCTGGGAGGCAAATGGCCAAGACAACCGGGATTACTAGTTGAAGGCATTTCCGGCCACCCTGTGAGGAATAGCAATTGACTGGTATACAGATCTGGATGCCTAGTATAAAACATCATGGAACAACTTGAAGAAGGCCTTCCAAGAGGAGTTCAAAATCCTACGTGATGACAATGAAATCGTGGTGGAGATTTACAATACCAAGCAAGGAAAAAGTGAAGTGTGCAGGCTTACAACAGAAGGCTAAGGGAACTGCTCAACAAAATGGAGAACCAGTTGACTGATGGCTTGAAGAAGAGATGGTTTGTCGAAGGACCGGTACCGTCCCTCAAACGGGAGATGAAGATGGTCCCTCCGCCCTCATATGACGAAGCATAGAACCGTGCCATGGATATTGAAAGTGAAAATAAGACATCCCGAGGGAAGCACTAGGTGAGTGATGGTGATAATACGGATGAAGACAACGACGAGGAATCTAAGACCGTGCAACCACTTCGAAGGGATATGATCAGAATAATGAAAGAACTGAAGGCTGACAAAGAAAATGGCAAGGAGGGAAAGGAATTGTGGTGCACCGACTATAAGATAGAAGGGCACACTAAGGGGAGTTACCCTCGAAAAGCATTATGTGACATCTGCCAAGTAATGGGACATTCCATCAAGGAATGCCCGTACAACCTGAAAACATGGAGCACCCAAGTGCTCTTCACCCAACCCGACCAAGTCACACTACCAGCGACACCTCTGAAGCCGACAGCAAACTCGGATGCCTCTCTTGAAGGGTACCGAAACAACCGACGAGGTAACTGTTGTCATTTTAAGACACCCTTGGTCCATCAGTAAGAACCGATTAGAGATATGTTCCATGGACCAACGCTGCCCCAGTTGATCAAGGATAAAAGCAGTGGAATCATGGTTTGAAGTGTTGCCTTGTCGGAAATTCCTAGGCCCTCTTTTCTCTTCCCCGGGAACTCCGAAACCCCGAGGTTCTGAAGTTCTTTGGCTTAGCCGCTTTCTTTCCTGCTCCGGAACCCCGAGGTTCTAGAGTTCCCTTCCTTCCCTTAGCTTTTCTCCAGTCTCTCCAGAACTCCGGAACCTCGAGGTTCCGAAGTTCCTTCCCTAGCTTAGCCCCTCCTCTCCTTAGCCTTTCCGAGGTTCCGGAGTTCCTTCCCTAGCTTAGCCCCTCCTCTCCTTAGCCTTTCTTCGTCCTCCGGAACCCCGAGGTTTCGAAGTTCCTTGTTCTTTTTTCTTCCCTCTTCGGAACTCCAGAACCTCGAGCTTCCAAAGTTCCTCTCTTTCTTTCCCTTTTTCCCTTCTCTCCGAAACTTCGAAACCTCCTTCTTTTCTTCTCCCCTTACTCGGAACTCCAGAACCCTGAGGTTCCGAGGTTCCTTTGTGCAGTTTCCCGGAACCCCGAGGTTCTGAGGTTCCTTTGCGCAGTTCCCTAATAGCCCTTCTTCCTTCTTTTCTATAAAACTCCGGAACCCCGAGGTTCTGAAGTTCTCTTCCTCGCTTCCCCTTCTTCTCTCAGGAACTCCGGAACCCTTCCTTCCCCCTTTGCCTTCTCTCTCTAATTCCTCCAAAACTTTGGAACCCCGAGGTTCCGAAGTTCCTTTTCTTCTCTTCCTCTCTCTATCCCAAAACTTCGGAACCCCGAGGTTCCGAAGTTCTTTCCTTAGCCTTTTGAAGTTCTCTGGAACCCCGAGGTTCTGAGGTTCCTTGCTCCTTCCCTTGTCTTCCTCACTTCGAACGTCCGAACTTCCTTCCGACTAGCGACACTTCCGGATGGCATGATCAGCACTCAAGGCTTTTAATGCTCCGACAGTTTTGGTGACTTGTGCACTTTCTTTTGTGGAGCCACAAGGGTGCATTAAATGTTTTTGGCAGGATTTCCATCAAGGGAGATACGGGGCCATGCTTGGTGACTTATGTCATGTCTGACTTTGGAAGGTTAGTCAATCCATCTTCTCAGGATTACCCTTTGTGGGTATGGCTAGGTTGCTTGCATGTACAAGTCAAGTGCATGCACTTCCCTGCACTTCCAGACTGACATACAGGGCTCATAATCACCCTTGTAATCATTTTTTCTATATAAAGGTTGTTAAGCCTCATTGTAAAGGGTTCTCTCCCTGCTGACTTGAGCTATTCCATGCTCTCCCACTTCTCTTGTATTTATCTTGCATTTAAGCAACTGTAAGTTTGGCCATTGGCCTTATAATTAATTGAAAATCACCACTCTTGCCTTCTTTCAACCTATGTATGTTGTGTATGTTTTCTTACCTTCATTATAGGTGTATGTCTTGTGGCTTTTCTCTCCCTATATGTTGTGTTAACTTGTTTTCTGAGTGTGACTTGTGGGAATCCTTCTCCCCTCTTGACACTTAGCGAATTCTAACCTCCATACATGCATTGCAGTCACTCGTGCAACTGAATTTTGTGCATCTCCTGGGCATTTCAATTAATTCTTTGTGTCATCTTGGTGGGGAGAGAAACAATCTCTTCTTGGTGCATCACCTCCTATTTCAAGCATTTCTCTCTTCCCTTTACCTCTGCAATTTGTTAAGATAGGCCTAGGAGATAGTTTTGAAGTGTTGAGTTGGTTCAACACCTGCATCTAAATGAAGAAGGAAGCCGGCCTCCTCCGGAGATTCAACCCCTTGCGCAAGGTCCCACACTTCGGGGTTGTTTCCATGTTTCACAAAGTTGCTAAGTTGATAACTTAGCAAGGGTGGAAGCTTTTGTGATAACAGTAACAACAGGTCCAACAATAACACGCCGAGGAGTAGAATTCAGTACGATGCAAAAGGATGACCCATGATCCAATGCCAGAAATGCAACGAATGGGGTCACTTTGCTCCGGAATCTCAAAATGGAGATAGTGCGGGCAGTTTGTTGTGCAAATGGTGCGGTCCAGGAAATCACGAGGACAGAGAGTGTCCAAAACAAAAAGAGGTGAATATGCTGGAGGTAAAGGAACCGGAGGAAGGTGTACTGGCAATCACAAGATTACAAAGTAAGAAAGTCATGTACCCTGACCCTCGCACGGAGAAGGAAAGACTCTGGGAGGCTAGGGCAGACATCGAACGTGCAATGGCAAAAGAACAGAGGGCCTCGCACCCAACTGCCAGTACTCCACTTCGGTTGAGACCGGAAAAAACTATCATTAAGCAGATGTTACAGACCACTATACCCGTACAGGTATCGGACCTCCTACAGACCATGCCACAGTGGAGGATGGCCTTGAATAATGTAGCCGGTGACACCACTGCCAACCAAGAACATCAAACGGCGACTGAACCATCTAGTACGACTCCAGTGACGGAACCTGGTATGGATGCCATAGACCCTATGCTGCTCATAGTAAGCATTGGACGGAAACCTGTCGTGGTAGAGATGGAGATAATGGTGTAGAAGCTCACAAACACCATTGTGGATGGCGGGTTTGGCGTCAACGTGCTACCGGAAGAAACTTGGAGGGGTCTTGGCAAGCCTCCCCTCTGGCCACCAACATTCCACCTTGTTGATGCAAATTAGCACGACATCAAACCTGTCGAGACTCTCATGGCACAAAAAGTGGTGATTGGTACACAACAATTCTTTCTGGACTTCGCGGTCATTCCACTGGAGGAAAGCGTACGATGCCCTCCGCGGAAGGGGATGGCTAATCATGGCCAAAGCCAATCATAACTGGAAAAAGAATACACTCTCGATTGAGAGTGCGGGCCATAAGTATGTGATTGACCTGAGGAACCAGGCCGTCAGTGAAGAGCTTGCATCGTCCGACTCCGACTCGGATGACTCAAACAGATGGAAGTGGGGTTCTGAAGGAGACAAAGGAGGGATGGAACCCAACGAGGAAGGAGTGTTGGAACTAGATGGATGCTCTGAAGATGAAACTAGTTCATTGGCCAAACTCTTCCATTGGCAGATGGAGGACTACGAGGTATTCCACCCAAAGTGCCACATGCTGCAAATATGCAAGATTGGGGAATCAAGTGGCAATACAAAAGAGCAGTCATTTCCCCCGAAGTACAGTAGGTACCGGGAAGGGGTGGCACAGGTGTATGACACACCAGCCCACCAGTTTGAACGGGACAAACCTATCAAGTACGAGGAAACTAATGTGAAAAATGTCAATCTAGGCAAGGACGAGGGCCCGCAGGTGATACTCGTAGGGGATGATTGGAACCCCGTACTGAAGGCGGCAGCTTTCAGGATATTCCTGGAGTACAAGGACATCTTTGTCTGGACTTACAAGGACTTGAAGGGGGTACCTCTGGAACTGTGCGTACACCGTATATCCCTCGTACCAGGAGCCCAACCCGTACGGAGGAGGCCATACAGGATGAACAAGAAATACGCAGCCAAGGTGAATGAGGAAATCAACAAAATGCTAGAGGCTGGGATCATATTTAAGGTGGAGACAAGTGACTGGGTCTCCCCCATAGTTATTTCCCTCAAGAAGGAGGCTAACCAAATAAGGATATGCGTAGATTTCAGGTAGCTAAACGCAGTAACAATCAAAGATCCATTTCCAATCCCGTTCACAGATAACATCTTGGAAGAAGTAGCCAGGCACAAGATGTACACGTTTTTGGATGGGTTCTCGAGATACAATCAGATAAGTATTGCGGAAGAAGATAGGCTAAAGACTACCTTCGTGGTGGAAGAGGGGGTGTACGCCTACAATCGTATGCCCTTCAGGCTATGTAATGCACTGGCAACCTTCCAAAGAATAATTTTACACATCTTTGACAAAATGTCAATAGGGATTTCAGGGCGTTCTTGGATGACTGGTCTATTTTCAGTGACCAGGACACTCATCTGAAGGCACTCGGAGAATGTATGGAGAGGTGTCAAAGAGCTAGGCTAGCTCTCAACCCGAAGAAGTGCAGGTTTATGGTACCGCAGGGAAAGCTCCTTGGCCACATTGTTTGTAAAGAAGGACTAAAGATAGACTCGGACAAGATAGGGGTGATTATCAATATGGAGAGTCCGATGAATGTAACAGGGGTGAAGTCATTCTTAGGTCACATTGGCTACTACCAGAGATTCATCAAAGGCTTTGCGCAAGTTTCCTAGCCCCTAGACAAGCTGACAACGAAGGGGGAGCCATTCGTAAGGGGTACGGAGCAGGAAGGAGCCTTCAAGGAACTGAAGAATCAGTTGGCGAGTGCACCCATCCTGGTGTACCCGGATTGGAATAAAGAGTTTCACATACACGTGGATGCCTCCAACTTTGCCATTGGTGCCACCCTCACACAAGTGCGGACACAAGGACTGGATCACCCCGTCTTCTTCGCCAGTCGACTTTTGTCGAGGGTCGAATGGAACTACAACACAACGGAGAGGGAGGCACTCAGGATGGTGTACGTCATTCAGAAGTTTCGCCACTACCTGCTGGCTACCCCATTCACATTTTACGTGGACCACCAGCCATTAATGTACTTGGTAAATAAACCAATCATTCAAGGTCGGGTAAGTAGATGGCTGCTACTTTTGCAAGAATTCACCTTCACCATTATTGTGCGGTGAGGGAAGTCCCGTGTGATAGTCGATCAACTGTCACAGATCAGGTAAGGGGAGTCGACCGAAGGGGTAAATGGGGACTTTCCGGATGCGCACTTATTCCAGATTGCAGTACTACCATTGTGGTATGAGAAGATCGGCCATTACCTCTCTCCTTCCACATTCCCACAGGGGGATGCCACCAAGGGAACGGTGGAAACTGGCACTAAAGAGTAAGACCTTCCAACTAATCAATGGTCTTCTGTATAAAATGGGACCTGATCAAATCTTGAGGAGACGTGTCATGGAGGAGGAAATCCCCAATGTCTTAAAGGAAGCACACGACAGACTAGCAAAGGGACACATGGGACCTGATGCAACCACGCGGAAAGTACTTCTGGCAGGTTTGTGGTGGCCAACTCTACACACTGATGCTCGGAAGTGGGTGGTCAGGTGTGACACTTGCCAACGTGCGGGGAAACCACTCAAACGAGACTTCATGCCCCTCTTTCCCTACCAACTGCAGAAGCTATTTGAAAGGTGGGATCTGGATTTTGTGGGACCTTTGAAGCCAAGCAGTATGCATAGGTGCAAATATATTGTGGTGCCTACCGAATACCTCATTAAGTGGGCAGAAGCGAGAGCCCTACCAGATAACACTGCTCTCAGTACGGCACGGTTCTTGTATGAACAAATTGTCACCAGGTACGGGATACCCCTTCAAATCACAAGTGATCAGGGAGTGCATTTCATCAACCAAGTGATCCGTACCATGACCGTTGAGTTTAAAATTTTCCACAATCTCTCTAGCCCATACTACCCCCAAGCGAACGGACAAGCAGAGGCGACCAACAAGGTATTGGTGTCAATAATCTATAAGTCGTGTGGAGTGGAGTAGGAGGATTGGGAAGAAAGGTTGTCGGCAGTACTATGGGCTTACTGCACGACCTATAAAGTCACTACAAAGCATACCCCGTTCCAGCTCATGTATGGGCAGGAGGCTGTGGTACCTGCAGAATACACCGTACCAAGCCTGCGGGTGGCAGTGGACAATAGACTTGGTGACGAAGAGAGTCTGAGTGCCATGCTTGATAGCCTGGTAAAACTAGACGAACGAAGGGTAAGGGCACAATGGGCAACGAAGGTAGTGCAACTGTGGCGGAAGTTCTGGCATGACAAACCCCTGCAACGAGTCAACTTCCGACCAGGGCAGTTGGTTTTGAAGTATAACGACCGTAACGAACTGCGACCAAGGAAGTTTAAAGTTCGTTGGCTCGGACCCTATAAGATCAGGGAGGTCCAGAAGAACATGTTGTCCTCATTTTTGTTTCCAAAAATGAAGGACCACTACATGAAATTTTTGTGAAAAAATGAAAAAAATTACTCTGTGGCATGCTTCCCAAGACAGAATTTTGACAAATCCTTGGACTAGCTTAATCCTCAGTCCATCCTCGAACTACACTTCGAATTTCGTCAAATTCTGGGTTCGTTTGCTATGTCTTTCCTTCAATTTCGGGTTTTAAAACCCCGACTGCAGGTGGAGAATTTTCTTCAAACTGCAAGTTTTAATGATATTCATTGTTTTGGTTGTTGTAGGGGAAGTTTTAGATTATTACATGTGCATTTTTATTAAAAGATGTTACTTGCAATTTGTTTTAAATTTCCCTTTCTTGTTTTTGTCTTTTTTATTGTTTTTTGGTCTTGTGTAGTTAAAATAGGGATTTTTTGGCTCAACTACAAGTAAACTTGCAGTTTGGTCAAAAAACCCCT
This sequence comes from Cryptomeria japonica, assembly GCF_030272615.1. Classification (NCBI taxonomy): domain Eukaryota; kingdom Viridiplantae; phylum Streptophyta; class Pinopsida; order Cupressales; family Cupressaceae; genus Cryptomeria; species Cryptomeria japonica. The sequence continues at coordinate 899,286,651 of NC_081414.1, read as the reverse complement.
ACTTTAATGGTTTTTGCATGTAATAGGGATTTTAAATCCCCATTACATATGTGCAAGTTTTTCTAACTTGTTGTAGGGATTTTATTTTCGTTTTACAAGTAATTAAAATTTGCAGTTTGCTCCAAAAAACCCGATTTTGCCTTGCAAGTGCATTTTTGACAATTAAAACTTGTCATTTGTCCAAAAAAACCCGATTTTGGCTTGGCAAGTGAAAAAGTAAAAAATAAAACTTGTCATTTGTCTTAAAAATCCCGATTTTGCCTTGCAAGTGGAAAAAGTGAAATTAAAACTTGTATTCTTCTCCCAAAAACCCGATTTGCATTCCCTTATGCAAATTCGAACTTGTCTTTTGCTCCAAAAAACCCGAAAAGCAAGAAAAAACGATTTTTGACCATTTCAAGGCAAATTTTGTGGAGAGATTGTTGGAGGAAGGAGGCATTTTGGTTTACATCCTATTTCCATGCATTCTTGGACACCTTTCGTGACATTTGGAGGATGCATTGACTGGTTTTTGCCCTAAATCAGCAACCACGTTTCTCTTTAATGCCACATTTTGAGGGATTAAATCTTCAACAAACTGCAAACTCCTAAATCGTTTTGCCCTTTCTCACCTAGGCGTGGAGTTTGGGGGAAGTTTTGAGCTATTTAATGATGCCGTTGAAGATTGAAAAGGTGGCCACGTTTTTCTTCACGTGATTCGTTTGGCTACGTTTTGCAACACTTGTCTCCATTTCTCCTACTCCCACTTAGGCGTTTTGCTCCAATCCTTTTGGGCGTGCTCTCTCATTGGCACTTTGATCTTCCAAATTGGGGATTGCTGCTTCATTTATCAAATTGGGGCATTTTTTGCAAAAACGAGTTAAGGGTTTGGCATTGCGGATTGCTTCTTTTTTTTGGTTTTCCTTCTTTCCAAGAATTGGTTTCATTTCTTGAAGAGGCATTTTCAGTTTGAAGAAAGGTATGTTCTCTTTCCTTTCTTTCCTTCATTTTATTATTTTCTTGTTTTCTTAATTTTCGTTCTTAGTTGCATTTTTTAATTATGTGTTGTTCTTCCCCCAAAAAACGGTTTTTGTGAGAGGATTCTTCCCTTGGTATGCAATTTTTGAATTGCATTGTTCTTCCCTAAAAATTCCCTCTTTACTTGTATTCGGGATTTTTAATCTCGATTACAAGTTCGCTGAAAATTCTTGTTCTTCCCCTACGGTTAAGGAATTCAACCATTTTTGGTTAAAATTCCAAGTTGAAAAGTGTGAAATACCCCTCCCTTGCAAATTAGGGTTTTGAAAACCGGATTACATGTTGAAGAGTTCTTCCCATTTTTCATGCAAATGACTTCCCCGGATTTTCCCATTTCTATCCATTCATGTTCCCCATATCCGTACTTTCCATTTCCGTCATTTTCCGCAAGTCAAAATCTCATTTTTCGTCCATTTCTCCATTTTCAAATTTACAAGTGTACTTGTATTCGGGTTTTAAAACCCCGATTGCATGTATGTCCTTTCCAACTTGTATACTTGCGAAAATTCTCCCAAGATCCGAAATTGGTCAAAGTCAAGAATTTCCCACTTCTACATATTTCCCCTCTTCCTCTCACAAAATCGTAAAGTAAAAGAATCAAAGTTTTACCCATTTGGAGAAGGAAGAATGATATTTGCAGTTGACTATGATGTTGCCTTAACCCTTTTAAGTCTTCATCACAGTATTCCAGGTTCACAACCAATGTCAGATTTGTCGGCATCTCCAACTCCAAAGAAAATGAAATACAAATATGACAAATATCAGAATGAGGTTGCACCTTCCCAGGTTTCTTCTCCTTTGGATCGCATCAGAGACACGAAGATAGGGCACGTTGATATGGCAGAATTCGTCAACCGGGTAGAAGACCCACAAGATAATAACTTACAGTGGTTGTTGGACAACCATATCCATCATGCATCTTCCTTCCCAGTGGCTGCCCTAGAACCTGAGTTCGTTCTTGCATGCGCCCATCATTTTGACAAGGAATCAAGAGTCATCAAAAATGATGATGGCGAAGCTATAATTCGCCTCGATGCGGATACAATTGAGAAGGTCTTCAGAATACCTCTTGCATCTGTTTATATGGAAATCACCAAAAAAAGTGCAGCAGAGTATTACACGAAGAGGGAAAAAGATTGCAAGTGGCACATCAATAGGTGGATCCAAGAGCCACGTCCTTCCTTCTCAAGGTGGGCAAAGTTGTACCGTTGTGATTTCAAATGGGAGATAGGAGACACCATCACTCTTCTCAGCAGGATGATGGGCCTTGAGCATTCCAATGTCTTTGAGCCATGGATGTATCAGTTCATTATGTTCATACGGCAGTCACATCACATTTCATGGGGGGAAGTCATCAGCGATGCCTTGTGCGAACAACTTGCAGCAGTTCCTACCACCATGACCTTCTTCATGAATTCTTATTTGGTATATTTAGCAGCATCACTTAGACACTTTCCAGGTCTTTCTACCAAGGGTGATCGCTCGCTTATACCAGTTTGGGAATATTATGACCAGTTGCCGTTGAGACCCAGCAGACTGCATTTCAAAAGGATCCAAGATGCATTCTTCGGATATTCCATGTGTCAGTTGACAGAAATCTTAGGAACAAAAGAGTATCAGATAAGGCATGGGTCAAGGTGTCTGAGTATGGGTGTTTGTTTCTGCAATTTCCCACCTTCACCTATATGAGGATAGGATGCTATGATGGTCAGCCATACATGCTTCCGAGATACCCAACCGATAAGATAATTCTTATGGAGTTGGGAAGACAGATTATGGCTGTTCACACTTTTCAGTCTACTAAGCACAAGGTTGGAATGGGGATCTCTACCACAAACCCATTGAAAATTGGCCAATACTCCCTTGTCACATCTGTGAAGGCTAAGGCCATGGAGGCTGAACTGCAGGAAATCAAGCTCAAAAGGTTTAAACCTAGAGCTGATTTTGATTATAGAGGTATGAAGGAGAAGATCAAAAATCCTTTGTGCATGTTCATCGCATTAAAGACATCTGAGTAGATCTCCGCACAGAAGCCGAAGCCCTCAAGATGGATTACTGCAGGCTCACTGTTGAGCAAATTGTTGACTTCAACTTGGCGGATATCCCAAAAGGGATGATTGATGACGGGCATATACTTGATCCTGAATACACTTCACGAAGGGTTGAGGAAGCTCCACTTCCTTTGATCCAATGGTCGCACAAAGAGTGCATCTCCATCCTTGACAGATTTCAGCCTATCTTAGCCAAGACTAACACATGGCTGAAAAGTAATGCTGTTAGACTTATCAAAATCAAGGTTGCTAAAGAAGATGATTCTATGAGGCCTCTTGGACGGAAATCTAAGATTCAGATTGACAACAAGGAGGGTGCTTCATCTTCGGGCACAAGGATCAAGTTACGAGTCAGCCGTGCAGTAGTACTTCCTCTTGAGGAGATGACTATTCGTGGGAAGGAAAAATCACGATTCCATGTCCAGATGATCAATCTGGATAATCCAGAAGAGGGGCAGCAATCTGATGACGCTCCTAAGTCTCCAGTTTCAGACTCGCCTCATGAGGCCATTCCTCCAGTTTCCATTGAGACGCCTCTTTCTCCTCCTGATTTGCTTGTGGATAAGTCTCCTCAGAATGCAATTCCCATTTCAGCATACGAGCCATCTCTTGATCATCAACAAGAGAGTGTGTTGAAAGTTCCTGAAGATATTCCTACTTGCATTCAGTTATCAAAAATTGATACTTCCACTTCTGCTTTTGAAGAATTCATGAGGCAATCTTCATGCCCATTGGTAACTGAGCAAACCATGGTCACTGTCCAAACAGATATTCCTCCCAGGATGACCACAGTAATTCAAACAGAAACTGCTTCTCCTTTGCCTACGACTGCTACTGGAAGAGAGTTGATGACTTTGCCTCCATGGCTTAGTTCTTTCACCCCGAAAAGGAAGAAGCAAGAGATCTCACCTGATGCCTTTGACTATCAGCAACTGAAACAGTCCAGATCTAAAGTTGCTAAGAAGGCCAAGACTATCTCCAGAGTAACAGTTGACAGTAACAAGATGAAAGTAGCTGAAATTGTGGAACCTATTGCAGATAAGCCACTTGATGAAATGTCAACTGCTGATTATAAGGTTACGAGGATAGAGTTGGGCAAGCAAACGCATGAGGTCGTTAAACATGATGCTCAGTTTTCTGTTGTTTCATTGGTGCAAAGGTGTGATGATCTTCTTGCGAAGAAAGACAAGCTAGAAGAGGAAAACCGACAGCTTATGGCAGCCATTCATAAAATCACAAAACCTGTTGCTAAAGGGAGTAACTCCATAGGTTCTTCTGGTTCCCAAGAATCGATTCGTGGAGTGGGAAGGGCTGCTCAGAAAGTACAAGCACTGGATTCCTGGGTTGATCAGCTTCATGATCAATATGCACAAGTAATCAAAGACATTTTTCAGATAATGTCTAAGTTGGAAACTGTTGAGGAGAAACTAGATCAAACTTCTAATACTTTCAAAAAGAATCTGGAAAGTATTGAAGAAAGTTTGACAATCTGGCGTACCATGCCCCAACAACAGCTGAGTATTTTGCAGAAGCACGCCATCATCTCTTCCAGGGTCATGTACTTGGAATTTGAAGAACTCTTGGAAAACAAGACCCTTGTTCTTAAATCCCTCATTGAGGAGATCGGTGATACAAGGAGATTCCGGGGTGAAGTTTTCCGAGATATTGTCTCACATTGTGAAAGGGCCTCTTGCAACATAGTAAGTCAGGATGGAGAGCTGATTCTAGAAGAAGAAGTTCTTGCTGATTTACAAATGAGGATTCATAATGAATGGAGGAGCGAACAATTCTCGGCAGCTTCGATTCAAGCATTGATGAAACACCAAGCCTTTCTGCATGAAATCCAGTCAATCCTGGATAAAAACAATTATGCGCTCCTCCACTGTCATTACACTATTGTGAAGACCATGGTTGTTGCCAAGAACACCCATGAACCGAATCCCGAGGAACTACAAGCGAGCATACAGAAATTTCAAGGATTTGTGTCTTCACAAAATGCAACTTAAGTGTTTTTCAACACTTAGTTGAATTTTCCCTCTTTTGTATTCTTTAGTTGTAATTTAGTTTTGACAAGTTGCATGTAAAAGTATTTTTTGTAAAAAACAAGTTACACATTACTTGCGGTTTTGTAATTACATGTAAGGCAACTACAAGTTGTGTCCGATTAAGACTGTAGTCGGAATAAGTCTTAGTTAGTTGGAGTAACTCTTAGTTAGTTAATGAAGTCTCAATTAGTTATTGAATGAGTCTTGGTGGTTGAGAGAATCTCTCAAGTTAGTTAGGATCCTCCCACCTTTTTCTCAAGGCTCCTCTTCTATAAATACTTGAGGAGTTCATTGTAATTGATATCTTTTGGAAAAGCAAGCAAAAAACTCTGCCAAATTTACAGCAAGAAGTCTTTGAGCTTATGTATGTGGATTGAAAGTTTTTGAAGAATAATAAAGAAGGATTACTCAAGTTTTGAGTGTTTGAGCTACATGTTTGAGTTTGAATCTTTTTATTTCTTCTATGCAAAGTGTTTCTAAAGGAGCTTAGTCCAATCTGATTTGAAGTCTTTGAGCTGAAAGTAGAGAAGATTAATTAAAATAGGAAACTCTCTTGAAGGAGCAGCAAGTCTTTGAGCTTGCGTCTATTCTTGAGGAAAAATTATTGTTTGATAAGAAATAGTAGCCAGTCTTTGAGCTTGCATTAGTTCTTGTCTTTGTGTCAAAAGAATAGATTATTCCAATCTTTGAGCTGTTATCTTTTATTTGTTGTAAAATTTAGTATAGCAAAGGGTAGATAGGACTTCCAATAGTCAAGTCTTTGAACTTGATATTGCTGTCACGTCCCGAAAGAAGTCACGGGAGTCTTTGAGCTTTCAGGAAACTTCATCTCCTTTCTCTCATTTCATTTGAAAGTGGTTACTGTTGTTCATATTCAATCGCTATCCTTTTCTGTGAAGAGAAAAGGATATTGTCTTTCTTCAAAAAAGAAGAAAGATTGTTGTCCCATCCTATTTTATTTTCCAAGTTGTAGTTAGATAGGGGGAGCCTTCTTTTAATTAGGAGAGTTTTTACTCGTGTGCTGTGGTTGAAACCACAATTTTGTATATTTCCCCAAGTGTACAAAATTTTCAACCAAGAGAACAGAGTAGTGAAGCTATCCACCTTGAACGACAATCCAATCAGGGACCCAGTGAATGGTTCGAAACAGAAAGTTTATAGAGAACGAAACAAACCTGTGATAGCGATCGACATGCTGGGATACGCTACTGTGTGGGAGAAAAAGTGACACTGAGCAAGCATGCCCTAATCTCACTTTCAACCACACACTTGTGGAATACGAAAGAGCCTAGAGGTATCACACAATTGGCTACTTCTTCTTGTGGAAGAGAAAGCCACGGGCTACCTATTAGGATTTCTATTCCTTTGTTGCAATTGAAAGATGAAATGATGCAAGTTCAATCCCTAACCCCAAAGTGCAAGTATGAACTAATAACAAGATTGCAGAATTGAACTTAAACAATGGAAAGCTGTAAACACAAGGACAATACAAGAATGCAAATGCGTACCTGGAGTTAAAATCTGACTGAAAATGTTCGGGACGGGGGCGCAGGCGCCACTGTCCTGATTCTGCCCTTGAAACTGCTTCGGAAACTGTTGTTTTGCAAAGTTGTCAAAAATGTTGAAAACTGCTGTCAGAAGGACCAGGGCGCCCAGTGCCCCTGTCCCAGGGACCAGGGCGCCCAGCGCCCCTGTCACAGGGACCAGGGCGCCCCACGCCCCTGTCCTGGTCTTTTGCTCTGAGATTTGGTGTGAAGTTCGGTCTCCGTCTGCTTCTTCCGGATCTGTAACTTGCGGCGTCGTCCGAATTCCGAAACCTGCACTTATATCTGAAAAGGTGTGGTGGGCGGCTATATAGGGTTTTGCCTTAGTCAAACCCCCGCTTCGGTGATTTCCACCTCCACGAATAGCCAAGTTGTATTGTAAAATGTATTGTGTGTGCAGACCTAGTGTGTGTGCAAGGTCCTTAAATGCAAGAAAGCAAACTAGAGCAACCTAAAAAGTAAACCCTAATTGCTTGTAAATGATAATGTAAATGCTCTAAATCAAGATGCAAAGTGATCTAAAGCATGAATAAAGGATATATTGAAGCTTATGCAAAGACATGAAAACAACATGAAATCATACCCAACCCTCAAGGGAGGAGTACAAGCCAATCTTCAGTCGGTAATCTCCTATTGTTCTTCAATGCCTCCCAAGCCCTAAATGAATGAAATTGATGAATGCTTGATGGATGGATGTTGAATGTTATTGAAGTCTTCAAAGATCTGCTCTTTCGCTGTATAGAAGGTCCTCGAAAGCCAAAATTCCCATCCTTTCAAATGAAGAAAGAGAGCTCTTATATATGAAACCCTAGGTCTTAATTTCGACTTTTGGCCGACCTAGAGATTGAATATCCTACCAATTTCTTGGGGTTAAACTTTATTTTATGATTGGATCACGCTCCTAAAATTTTGGGAAAAATGTCCGGGACCATGTGCACTCCGGGCACCATGGTCCTCTCCGGGCGCCATGGTCCCAACAACTTTTCACCAAATTTTCAGGGCCATCGGATATGATGATTTTAGAGAGAATCCCAAAGTTACAGGTGATTTCGAGATGTTTTGACCCCCGAAATCAAGCCCCCAAACTTGAAATAGGACCTAATTAGGGTTTTTGATTAAATGATGTATAGGAGGAATAAAATGAAAAGGGCACACTTTAATGAAAGGGCCCAACTTTATGATGTGGGAGATGATAAAGTAGAACCTCAGACCTAATTAATTTGATTAATTAAGTGCTAATGGGGAAATGCAATGCAAAATGCAAAATGCACCAAGGCGGGTGCGAAACTAGGTGTGAAATTGTACCACCCTAGCAAGTGCGTACAATTTACGATGCTACATTTAGCCCCCACTTTAGCGGTCATATGAACACTACGTGCATATGCAAGCTAAAGTACAGAAAAGTAAACATTATTTGAAAAAGGATATATCCATGAGTCTGTCGAACGAAGCCCCCAGCGGTATCTGCAGTACACAGTTAGGAACCGCACCCTAAAAAACCACATGTTAGATCACAAAATCACCTAATGCTTACTAAGGAAGGTGATGAAAATTCGAGGGTAGCTATATGCCCCCCCCTGTTTCGGCTTGCTAATTTTAGTGAGTTGAAACAGGGTATCATGTTTACCACTTCGAATTGTTAAAGAATATTGATGACAAATGCTCGCAAGAAGATTTGATATGAGATCAAAAACTAATGGAGAATCATTTGGTAAGAAAGAGGACTAAATCTCAATTCCAACACAACAAAGAGTGTAAGGATTTGAGAGTTCTCTAACACAAGATGAAGGATGTAAATGGAAACAAAATGCAAAGAGAAGAAAAGAAAGGAAAAAAGCATGAATACACACATTGGTGATCCATGAGAAGAATAGTGAGAGAGAAAACATGGACTTCTCGCCCCTAGATCTTGTCTAGGTGATCCATGGGAAAAGGACATGGAAAACTAGCCCCTAGAGTCTGTCTAGGTGATCCATGTAAGGGAGGAGAGTGAGAAAGTCTAGCCTTATGCCGCTAGTTCCACTCAACCTCGTGCATGTGTGTGTAAGTGAGGTTAGAAGCATCTCATAGGAGTCTATGCCCGAGTGTGCTGCAACCTGTATATGTATAGTACAAAAGCGTGACATCTCTCTCTAAGAGTCTGTGCTCTAGTTTCGAGAATGACCCATTGCTCAAAAAGTGTAATGTTTATGTCATAAGAAAATTAGAACAAGGATACCTACCTTCATCACAAAAGAAGATACCCCAAAAATGCAACAATGTCATAGATCCAAGCAAGAGAGTTTTGCACTCTTTAAGCAAGGATAAGATAGTTGAGAAGGGATATCCTATAGTATGTGTAAAGGAGATCCTTAGAGGAGAAGAGATCTTTGTACAAAAGACACCTATCCCTGAGAGAAATTGTCTTAGACAAATATAACATCTTCTAGAATAAGACAAAGAAGAGAATAAGAATGCAATACTTCCTTCTTTCGCAAGGTGAAAGTGATTCTTAATGAAGGATGACGCTCTTTTTAACCCAATTGGGAGAGTGAATTCATTATGGATGTATTTTACCAAGTGCAAAAGAGGTTGTAGTCAAGGACTTACACCTCTTGTAAGAGAGAATCCTTGAACAAACAACAACAAATGCGTACAAGGCATAACATCAAGTAATAAAGTCCACACCATCCACAAAATAGGAAAAAGTGGATCCTTAGAAAGATCATTGCCTCCCAAGGATAAGGACAATGAGAAGGACTTACACAATCTTCTAGGGAGAGATTTGGACATAAGCAAAAGAAGAGATGTATGAAATCACTCTTGTCCCCATAGGAACAAGAAAATTAGGCTATTATGTTGCTTCAAAAAATATGATTGCACTTGAAATTGTACCATCATGAATGACAATGAGCCCCCAGTAAATGAGCTACCAATGTCACATAATGATGAGCAACATAATAGCCATTAATGTTATTTAAAGACATGATAGATTGAATGAGGTATTTGAATATGACATGCTAAAAGCTCAACTATAAGTGAGATCAAAAACATGTATAAAATGATAAAAATTGAGGAAGAAAAGTCACATGAAATCTTAGAAGAGGGATGAGTGTAATTTATTAGAGCCTTATCCCTGGAGGAAAGGACTTTATGATGAATAGGAGATAAAGATTCATAAGTCGATTTAGAAATTTGAGGGGAGTCATAAAGAGATTTGTTCTTCGCCAAGATTTCCTTATGAGGGGAATGAGAGTTGATAGAAGTAGAAGATGATTTAGTTGAAGTGAGATCATCATCACTACTAAATATAGCATTCACATTGAGAGATGGTCTTTTAGATGCTTTGGTACGTTTGCAGGGATTATAGCCGAGTCCAAAGGCATAATTGTGAAAATTAGTCTCTAGAGGAACTTTTATCCCTTGTTCATGAGCGCCACAACCATTTCCATGATACCCATGCTTAGCAAAAATGCGAAAACCACGACCATAACGATCAGCCATTTCAAAAAGAGGAGGTGGTTTTTCATAAGACAAAGAATCAAACTCTTCATAATTAGAGGTGTGAGGAGAAGAAGTTTGAGAGGTGGCCACAAAATTATTGCTCATAGGTTCAGATAAGACTAATTGATCTTTAGTTTCTTCCTTCTTTTTAACTTTAAGCTCTCTAGGAGGAACCCTATACTCACCTACGAAGGTGGGATTGAAATCAAGAGATCCCCAATCATCTTCTGCGAGAACCTTCTCAGGATCAAAAGCCTTTTCATGCGTATATTCAAGTCGAGAAGGATCTTCTTCAGGAGCTTCAGACTCATCCAAAGAATTTTGATTATCAGAGGGTAAGGATTCATCCATAGGTATCTTGTTCAAAGAGTCATTACTAGAAGAGGAACGCTTAGATGTTTGCAAACAAGCTTGGAGATTAGTGTCACCTATCAAGGTATATGTCTTATTGTTATAAATGAATTTAACTTGTCTATGCAATGTAGAGGGGACAGCTTGCATACTGTGAATCCAAGGCCTCCCTAATAACAAGTTGTTTGTTAGATTTCCTGACATAACATGGATAGGAGTAAGCAAAGTAACAGGTCCCACTGTGACGGGTAAGGTGATAATACCTAATGAAGACTTAGCCACATTATCAAAGCCTCGAATGGGACGAGAGTCAGGCTCAATAAGGGATGTATCCACATTCATCTTATGCAATAGATTAATGCTACACACATTAAGGCCACAGCCATTATCTACCAGTGTTCGTCTTATAGCAGTGTCATTTATGATAACCACAATCATCAAGGGATCATATTGTTGTTGAATTTCACTAGTAGGCAACTCATCTTGGGTAAACACAATTTGAGCTTTAGGATTCATCACAGAGTTAACCAAAGACACTATATTACTAGATGTATTAGGTGGAGGAACATTCAAATCTTTCAAGGCATCTTGTAACATTCCATGATGAACGGAAGAAGTTTGGATCAAATCCCAAAGGGATATCTTAGCCGGAGTAGTTTTAAGTTGTTCTATGAGATCATAGTCCTTACTAAGCATTTGTGAAATACGAGGAGCTTGCGGAAGAATTGGTTGAGAAGGAGGAAGTGAAGTTGGGCTAACTGGAGGAGGATTAGGTTGCCTATTGTTTCTTGTGTTATAGGTATGAGCAACCGCATGATAACTCTCTCTAGTCAGTTGCTTAGCATACTCATAAGGGCTCTTAGTAGAATAACCTCCTTGCACAGTAATAATAGGTTTCTTAGGAGTGCAAAAAGAATCATTAGCATAACCACCTTGAACCACTAAGATAGGCTTATTTAAAGGTTGAGAATTTTGAAAGGACAAGCACCTTGGATAGTGAAGAGAGGTTTTTTAGGTGTTTCATTCACATGTATCAAATTGATTGAGGATGGTTTAGGAGAATGAACAAAAGTGTTGGAAGAATTGCTCATAGTCTTCTCTTGCACTAAAATCTCATCACGGATTAAATCAATTTTAGGAGAGAGACAAGGGATAGGCATTGATGTTCTAGTAGGAAGAGTAATACTAGGAAAGGTCATATCATCCTCTATCATCAAAGGATCTACATGGGGAATAAACTCTCTAGGAGAAGGATCAACATTTCTCTCTAAAGTCTCACTTTTGAGAGGGAGATCTTTGAAAGAGATGTTAACCATCTTGCTTTGAACTAGGGTATCCTTATGAGTAGAACCAAGTTGAGGAGAGGGAGATGCTTTATTTTTAGAGGGAGAATAATTGAGATTCAAGGAAGGTGAGAAATTATCAAGGGAGAGAGAATAATCCACACCTTCTTCTAATGGTTCATCCCAAATAGTGAGGTTGTTGAAAGGAATGTTTGAAGTATTGTCAATTTCGGGAGAGGAGATAACATTGTTTATTAATTCCTCATCCTTAGGAGGGAGAGCATCAATAGATGTGTTAAACTCATCCTCTTTCCTCAAAATATGTTCAATATGATCTTTAGGGGAGAGAGAATTAAGGAAAGTGCTTATTATTTCATCTTCTTTCCCTAAGGGATGCTTATGAGCAAAACAAACTTTAGGAGAAGGGTAAGCATTCATCATTAATTCATCATCTCTAGTGGGAATTTTGTTGGAAAAGGAAATGCCATCACTAGGAAATGTAGGGATAATGTCATCTTCTTGCACAAAAGGATCCTCATGAAGGGAGTGTTTTTTAGGAGGAACATGAACATATTTCTCCAAAGATTCATGCTTAAGAAGGAGATCTTTGAAAGAAGTGTTCATAACCTCTTGTTGCACTAACATGCCCCCATTGGAAGGACCAACTTTAGGAGAAAATAATTCAATGTCCATCAATACCTTTTCACTTAGAGAGGCATCATGTAGGGAAGGTGAAGTAACATTAAGAAAGGTGTTTATGATATCATTCTCTTCCTCTAGGATAGCTAAATAGGAAGGGCACATTTTAGGAGAGTTGTCAAGATCACTCTTAAAGTCTTCATCCTTAGAGCATGGGAGAGTCTCAAAGCGATTGATAGCAACTCTTTTAGGCACTAAAATGTTGTTATAGATGGGGGGAGGTCCTTTAGGAGAAGGAAAAATTGAAACAAGCGAAGCTAACCCATTATCACATCTATGAAATGAATGCATCATGACAACAATTTTCCTCTTTCAACACGTGCAAAATAGAAGGAAATGTTTAATTTTAACCAATGCAAGCACTTAGAATGTAGATTTAGAAAATGAAATTTATGATTCAAATGAGTTCCTAAATCAGATTTGAAATTATTGATCCAATTAAGCTATCCACAAGTCCAACTTTGAATTGAAAAATTAGGGTTTTAGCAAAAATTTCCTCTAAATTTTTTTTTTTGAATCTTGCAAGAAATTAAAACTTGTAAATAGCATAAACACTCAATTTTGAAAAATAAATCAGAATTAGAGAAGATTGGAGTTCACGTCGGGTTCACCAAAATGTGTGGGAGAAAAAGTGACACTAAGCAAGCATGCCCTAATCTCACTTTCAACCACACACTTGTGGAATACGAAAGAGCCTAGAAGTATCACACAATTGGCTACTTCTTCTTGTGGAAGAGAGAGCCACGGCCTACCTATTAGGATTTCTATTCCTTTGTTGCAATTGAAAGATGAAATGATGCAAGTTCAATCCCTAACCCCAAAGTGCAAGTATGAACTAATAACAAGATTGCAGAATTGAACTTAAACAATGGAAAGCTGTAAACACAAGGACAAGACAAGAATGCAAATGCGTACCCGGAGTTAAAATCTGACTGAAAATGTTCGGGACGGGGGCGCGGGCGCCACTGTCCTGATTCTGCCCCTGAAACTGCTCCGGAAACTGCTGTTTTGCAAAGTTGTCAAAAATGTTGAAAACTGCTGTCAGAAGGACCAGGGCGCCCCACGCCCCTGTCCTGGTCTTTTGCTCTGAGATTTGGTGTGAAGTTCGGTCTCCGTCTGCTTCTTCCGGATCTGTAACTTGCGGCGTCGTCCGAATTCCGAAACCTGCACTTATATCTGAAAAGGTGTGGTGGGCGGCTATATAGGGTTTTGCCTTAGTCAAACCCCCGCTTCGGTGATTTCCACCTCCACGAATAGCCAAGTTGTATTGTAAAATGTATTGTGTGTGCAGACCTAGTGTGTGTGCAAGGTCCTTAAATGCAAGAAAGCAAACTAGAGCAACCTAAAAAGTAAACCCTAATTGCTTGTAAATGATAATGTAAATGCTCTAAATCAAGATGCAAAGTGATCTAAAGCATGAATAAAGGATATATTGAAGCTTATGCAAAGACATGAAAACAACATGAAATCATACCCAACCCTCAAGGGAGGAGTACAAGCCAATCTTCAGTTGGTAATCTCCTATTGTTCTTCAATGCCTCTCAAGCCCTAAATGAATAAAATTGATGAATGCTTGATGGATGGATGTTGAATGTTATTGAAGTCTTCAAAGATCTGCTCTTTCGCTGTATAGAAGGTCCTCGAAAGCCAAAATTTCCATCCTTTCAAATGAAGAAAGAGAGCTCTTATATATGAAACCCTAGGTCTTAATTTCGACTTTTGGCCGACCTAGAGATTGAATATCCTGCCAATTTCTTGGGGTTAAGCTTTATTTTATGATTGGATCATGCTCCTCAAATTTCGGGAAAAATGTCCGGGACCATGTGCACTCCGGGCGCCATGGTCCTCTCCGGGCGCCATGGTCCCGACAACTTTTCACCAAATTTTCAGGGCCATCGGATATGATGATTTTAGAGAGAATCCCAAAGTTACAGGTGATTTCGAGATGTTTTGACCCCCGAAATCAAGCCCCCAAGCTCGAAATAGGACCTAATTAGGGTTTTTGATTAAATGATGTATAGGAGGAATAAAATGAAAAGGGCACACTTTAATGAAAGGGCCCAACTTTATGATTTGGGAGATGATAAAATAGAACCTTAGACCTAATTAATTTGATTAATTAAGTGCTAAAGGGGAAATGCAATGCAAAATGCAAAATGCGCCAAGGCGGGTGCTAAACTAGGTGTGAAATTGTACCACCCTAGCAAGTGCGTACAATTTACGACGCTACAGCTACAAAGGAAGATTGGACCATCTGGCAAAGTAGGGAAGTGGAAGAAGACCCAGTGAAAGCAGAGCCTTATCGAAGGGATGAAGATTGGGCCAAACCGCTTACATTCATGGAAGAACGACTTGTGTCGAGGTGGGTGGAAGGTGTTGTGGTTCCAAGGATCCATAAACCCCTGACAAATGCATGTTTTGGGGACCCAGCTGTGTGGGTACGAATTTCAAGTCATTAGAAGAAGCGAGCCCCATATGAGCGTCTTCGAGAGGGGTATGTACCATATGATATCGATGAAGAAGCCGAAGCCAAGAGGAAAGACGAGAATGCAAATAAGGAGGAGGAACCTGCAGACATGGAGGAAGAACTTGACCTAGAGGAGTACGGGGCAACCCTAGGTCCCTACTTGAAGATGGTGTTGAAAACAGAAGAATTGTTCATCATCGCCACTTAGCCCGGCAAATTGGAAGCTTGACCAAATTCATTATATCGGGTGATACTAACCCCGCAGAACCCCCCGAGGTGAATGGAGAAAGGGTAACATGGTACCAACATTACGGAGGCCGGTACGTTGATGGGCGGTATAAGGGAGTGGAACCCACTCCGTTGGTGGATAAGATATGGGATCTGGAGTACGTGGGGACGTGTTGTGTTGGAGAATGCTATAGGAGGATGTCGCACGTATGTATGTCGTTGCATGATTTGGAGATTAAGTTAAGGCCTCAGGACGATTCTTCGGGAGTGAAGAGGAACATAGAAGACGAGGATACCGACCAAGGACCAAATAAAAGGTGGAAGGAAATCACAATGAATGGCAAGGGAAAAGTGAAGAAAAAAGCAAGTATCCATACAGCGAAGAGGAAACAAAGGGAGCGAAAAGGTTATTTACAAGTGTCGGAAAAGGCGATAAGCTATCCTGTAGATCAAAAAGGGAGAACTGATCGACGAAAACGGGCCTACCTTAGTAAGTTGAAGGTACGAAAAAATGAATTTAAGAAATATTGCTGGGTAAGGATTTTAAAGAAAGGGGTACTAAAAGTTGGAAAAGGAAAGCATGGAGAAAAAATAATAAAAAGGAAAGGGTTAGAAGGTATTAAAAAATTAAAATGTAAGGCAAAGGTGATGGAAGTAAGGGAAAAATACAATTAATAAAAAGGAAAATATTTTATAAAAAATTAATAAAGTATTTATGCCTAACCCTAAACCTGGAAAAAGCAAATGATTATAAAAACCCCCGAGTAGTCCATTTTTACACAATACACAAGCAAAATCACGGTGGTGGAAGCAGAACGGGCGAAGGAGAGAAATCAAGTACAGGAATGGTTTACGGACAACACGCAAAGCAAAGGAATTGAATCCGTACGACGTACGGATTGCATGTACGGACAGGGCCGAGACACAGCCTGAGCATTTTAATCCATACAACATACAGATTGCACGTACGAAAGGGGCCAAGACACAACCTGAGCATTTTAATCCGTATAGTGTACAGATTGCACGTACGGATGGGGAGGCTAGAGCAAGCAGGGCAGAGCTAAATATTCGTATGGTGTACGGCGATCATTGCACGGCGTACGATAAGACTGTATAGTGTACACGAACACCAACACAGAGAGACCATACATACAGTGTACACGTACGACAACGCAGAGAAGGCCGAACGAACAGGAGGAAGAAGACCGTACGATAACGCGAGAAGGTCGTACGAACAGGAGGAAGAAGACCGTACGGCAACATAGAGAAGGTCGTACCAGCAGGAGAAAGAAGATTGTACGATACCGTACAAGGGCCAACGCAAAGACCATTTGCATAAAAAATTCTAAGGTATTTGTGCAGGCTTGGCAGGGAAATTGGTACGATGGTCTGTACTAGTTGGGGGGACCCTAGTCACACAGTAAATTTGGACCGTTATAATAACGGCCAGGAAGCAGAAAAAGACGAGAAAAATCAGCACAGCAAACATAGTGCCACCATGACAGCTAGGGAGCCTAGCAGCACTAGCAAGAAGGCGAAGATCAGGCCAAAAGAACAAAAGGACCCCGAAGGAATCACTGCAGAAAATGTGGCCTTTGAGAGCGTGACCAGTAGTGAATGTCGAACTTGGTGGGAAGAAACCCCTTCTGACCATGTGATAAAAGATTCCCTCCGGAAAGCACAGGTGGATCACGCCATTCAGATGCCAACATTCAATATCAAGGATTTCGAACCTATGCTTCAGACTATGGTGTCTAGATACAACCGCCATGAAAGAGCCTCCATTATTCAATTCCAAGGTTGCACAGGACAGGTTTCCTTCAAGGCTGAGGACTTCAGGAGGGTATTTGGTATACCCGAGAAGGGAGCATCTGCAGCAAAACCGGCCAAGAAGCTCGCCAAGGAGAAAAAGAAATGGCTGCTGGACTTGGTGTGCAGAGATGACCTAACGAAAGAACAATGGAAGAGTGTCTGGTCTGATAGTAGGGGACTGAAGCGTGCTTTCATTGCACCCGGGGAGTGGAGGATGTTGGACTTGGTGAAAAGTCGACTCACAGGGGCCAGCCACGCATCTGATATAGCCATCTGGATGATAGGACTAATGAATGGCATCAAGTGTGGTAAAGTTTATAACTGGAGGCAGCTTTTATCTGAGAGGATTCGTGATTTCCTCAAACTGGAGCATAAAACATTCTATATGTGCCACCACGCCATTAGTCTATTTTTGGATGCAGTACGTTTACAGGTACCTCCAAAGATGTGGGGTAATTTTGAACCACGCGGTAGGGTGGAACCCAACAAACCATCCATGTACTATTATGTTCACCTGGACACTCTTGGTGACGCCACACAGCCAGCGAAGAGGAGGAAGTTGGACGTAGTAGTTGAGGAGGAAGAAGATAGTGGCATGGAAGACTCAAATGAGGAGGCAGAGGAGGAAACAGAGGAACAGGAGAGTGGAGATGAAGGATTTCGCATGGCACCACATAATGTTGGAGAAGAAGAAGAAGCGGAGTCATAGCAACCGGAAGGGGAGGAAAAGGAGCAGCCGGAGCATGGAGGATTGTGAGCACAGTGGAGAAGCACTCGGGTGAAATTTAAACCCCCCAAATTACCTCCTTCAACGCACTTGGTACTAGAGTGTTGTGCGTTGCACACGCTCCCTGTCGCTGACACGGTCCCCTTTCCTCTTTTTTGGTCTTTTCGCCTTCGCCCTGTTGTATTCTGCGCAGGGTGTCTCGCGTCCTTTTGAGTGTGCCCATAATCAGTCCATGAGATGATGATGTCATGAGCGGAAGCTTGAAATCCGTAAGATCAGTTTAACCTTCGGGCATTAAAATTCCAAGAGATCGCTTAAACTTGTGAAATCGCCTAAGATAGGCGAGAAATGGTAGAAACTTGCAAGATTCCCCAAGTAAAAGATAAAGTGTCTGAAGGTCGCATAAGGACCCAAAGTCCCGATCTTTGCCAAAGGATATAGAGGAGATACAAAGGATGCAAAATGTCAAAGTCGACAAAACCTCTCACAATCTTGAAATTTGCACTAAGGGAGAGAAATTACATGAGTTTCTAAGAGTTTGCAAAATGGGTGAAAATCCCGAAATTCGCCAGTATTGGGCAAAATGCAAGAAGTAAAACTTGATAAACTCCTTCCCAAGCCCGAAAATCACATAAGGAGAAAAAAAAGAGAAAAGTTTTAAAAGTTTGCAAACTCCTCATAAACCCCGAAAAGAGCATATATAGGCTAAGTTGGAAAGTTCGCAAAGTTTGCAAAACTCCCTAAAATGCCAAAATTCGCATTTAGAGAGAAATCGCAAAAAAAAAAGTTAAAAATTTGCAAAATGCCTCCAAATGCCGAAATCGCGTTATAAGGGTAAGTAAAGTTTTTTAAGTTTACATACTCCACCAAAATCCCGAAATTCGCATGACAAGGGTAAATGGCAAAGTTTTAAACTTTTCAAAGAGCCTCTAATTGCCGAAGTCCGCGACTAAGGCGTAAATTGCAGAATGTTATAATGGATTTTCAAAATGCCAAAAAGCCGAAGTTCACAACCTATGGGAGAATCGTGAAATAGCTTTGAATGTAAAATTTGCAGACTTTCCCTCATTCACCGAAGTTCAACATCCCTTAGGAAATCGCAAAAGCTATAAAGGTTGGCAAAAGCATCCAAAGTCCTGAAGTATGGGCAAACAGCGCAATTTATTATAAAGAGCAAAACGCCCAGGCTCAACAAGGTATTCAATCGCGAAGAGGTTTGTTGAAGGAGAGTAAAACCCTTTTTTTAACGCCAAAGCTAAAAACGGAGATCGCGAAGTTTGTGAGTTGTATAAACCCTTTGCAATTGCCTCCTTTCCACCAAAATACGCCTAGGGACAGGATCGCGGGGTTTCATTTCTTTGTAAGTGCAAAATCGCAATTAACCCCCCCCCCCCCCCCCCAACCCATTTTGATCGCCATAAGGTAAAACGCGAGGTGAAAGTTTGAAACATTGCAAACAGCCCCAAAATTCACCATTAAAATTGCAAAGTGAAAGTGCAGCAAAGTATTTTCAAAACCCCCATTCTCTGAAAATCACCAAGGTAAAATCGCTAAATCTAAGTTTTTGAATTGCTGCATTTCTCTCTCCAAACCTAGGCGCGAAATTGGGAATAAGCAATTAACTGTTAAAGTTTGAAATTGTAGAACTCTCTCATTCCCAAATTTGCAAATTGTGAGTTTGTCTTTACAAAGTGTAGGGCATAAGATAGGCTTTTTCTTCAGAATCCAAGGGAAATCGTTTCTGCAAGACAAGTTGTGCGGATTCACGCCATTCATTTCGCCAGGTAAGTTTGCCTTGTCCCTCTTGAAATCGTTAAAAATATATGCAAAATCGGATGGATGTGTTTGTGTGAATTTAATTAAAATGATTAAATTTTAAAAACCGCACCTTTTCCCGTTTATAAGGCGTCAGGTAAAGCAATTGAAATCCAAGTCTGTTCCCAGAAGTTAACCAGGAAACACATTTTTCAGACTTAAGGAAAATTTTAAACTTCGTCTGTTTTGAAGATCAATCCTAAAATGCCTAAGTGTAAATTTAGCAGTCGAAATCACCTAAGTCCTTGAGCCGCAGCCGAATAAATAAATTTGCAATCGAAAAGCTTCATAAATATTCATGTCTAAATCAATCAAGCTTTTTAGCTAAAGTATTATGCTTTTCTTTAAATTCGGTTTTATTAATCCTTGTATGCTAGCATGTCCCTTTATCTAACCCACTTTGCTTCCTTTATATCGTCTCGTAATTCGTGTTCGACTGTGCAGGATAAATACCTAAATCGGCAATAGAATCATCAAAGACACCTGATGCAACCGAGACGTCACGAGCATCCAAGTCAAATATCCCTCGCAAAGTCGGAAAGATGAAATATCAATATCAAAGAGGAGGACTGAGGTTATCAAAGGTTCAGAGTGTGGGAAAATATAGGTGATACTGACTTGGGCCACATTGATATTCAAGATTTCAGGGACCGAGTTTTCTCCCCTAATGCCTATGGCAAGCATAGGCGGATGAAGGAGAGTGGCATCACCCAAGCAACAGGATTTCCCCCGTCAGTGCAAAATTATGAACTAGTAGTAGAGGCTGCCCGACATTACCAACCAAACACCAGATTGGTACTCCTCGAAAATATGGTCCTCGCTGACTTCACTCCTGAAGCCATTGGCGACACCTTTGATATTCCCTTTCAAAACAACCCCATAGCAACAACTATAGATGAAGCATAGGTGGCGTATGATATGAACCCTGCCAAATGCAGAACACTGATAAATGAGGAGTGGTACAAAGAGAGAAGACCTCCAAGCATCAGGATTGGGAAAAAGACCCCCAGGAGTGACTTTCACAATGAGCATGGAGACATGGTCACATTGCTCAGCAGGATTATGGGACTCCCCCAATCCAACTACTTCGAAGAGTGGATGTTCTACTTCACAGAACGGGTCTTTGCTGGGAAATCCAAGTTCGACTAGGCCCAGATCATAAGTGACAACATTCATACCCAATTGATCGAACTTGAGGCGAAAAGGTACTTTACTATGACATCCTACTTGGTCTACATGTTCGCCAGAAACCAGCCACTGCCAGGTTTAATCATGAAAGGTGAAATTGGGAATGGACCCAATTAGGTGAAGGTATATAATTGTTATCCACAGCTACACTATCAGGACATAGCGCAAAGGGAAAAGAATAGCCCTGCCTATGCAGTTAGTCAGTATGAGCATGTCAATGACGCTTTCACAATGCGCCTGGTCGAACTAATGCAAGGAGGACTACACATAAGGCTCTCAGAGCAAGCTACCATTCTGGTACAAAGGTATGGCACCTAGTTCATCCAGTTCCCAAGATTCTCCTACATTCGAATAGCTGGCTTTGAGGGTGCTCCTTTCCGACTTCCGCGATACCCAACCAACAAAATAGTTCTTCTGGAAGTCGCAAGGCAGTCGCGTCCGGCGAACAATTTACTCAAAGACAAGAAGCAATCCAAATTCGCCTTCCCCATGGTCATAGGTAACCTTGATGTCCATCTGAAGAGTCCAGCTCATGCCAAGGAATCCCTTGCAGAAATAGCCTCCTACAGCCTACAAGAACATTTCCCAAGGAAATGCTTTGATCACGACAATTTGGCAAAGAGAGCCTATGGCAGGCGATACAAAGCAAAGGAGTCAGTTGAAGATTATTGGAAGAACTGATCTGATGACTATGAAGTCCGACGACGTGAATATTCAAGGCTGAGTGTGCAGCAAATGCAACTATGAATACCGTCGGGATCCAGATCAGCTAACGGATTCAGGGAATTGCCTACAGGTCCAGTAATTTGAGGCAGTAAGACACCTTTTTCTAAGCATCGATTGGTCGCAAGATCAAATCACTGATTTTGAGGCGGTTATGGCAGCCTCAGGAAGATACACTGACCAATGGTTACACCAACAAATTGAGCGACTGATTCATGAGGGAGTCCAATTCACCTACCACTTGATGGGTAGCCTTGATTCTCAGTCCTCTGAAGATGAGGGAACCTCCAATGCACCAAAGGAAGAGGTTGAAAAGCCCGAGAAAAGGAAGAAGCTAAAGCTAGCAGAGGGACTCGGACATCTAAAAGAATAAGAAGGGAGAAGATCCCTATTAGGAGACCGGAAGTAACTTCATCATCAAAAGACCCCAGTTCATCTGATGATGTAGTTGAGCTAGATTATATACCTGCTCCGCCTTCCCAGAGTGATATTGACGCATTCGGAGTTGATGATCCTCCTAAACAAGACAAGCTAGATACAGAGATAAGAGCCATTGAATTTGCCGAACCTGAGAATCAAGTTGAGGAAGGAGAAATTCCGTCCACTCAGGGGCTTGAGGTGCATGAACCCACTCAGGGTAGCCGCCATGAATTATAGCTGTATAGTACTGCCAAGGATGCTCCACTGTTGAAGGAGAGCAAAGGACAGATGAGACTAGCGAACCTAAAAAGACTAAAGAACAACCATCACGTGAAGATACCAAATAGTTGTTCAGTAAAGTAGGAGAGAATTCAGCTGCGAGCAAAGGAGTTGACACTTCCTCCACTCCTCCTGTAACAGAGCAGCTGCAAATATGCAATGAGCCGGCTGAAAACATTAAAGAACAGAGTGCAAATTTAACCATAGCATCAAGACAGACTATACCTCAAGATTGGTTAATTGCTCGAGCTCAGCGTAAGGTAGCCACCAAGCCACCCATTGACTTGGAGGACATTTTCTCGCACATAGGCCAAGCCAAGGCCAAGGGGAAGAAAAAGCCCAAGGCATATTCCAGGATAACCCATGATGAACAAAGGAACCGTACCCTTCATATCGTCACCCGGCCTATCGATAAGCCAGCAGATCAAATTACACTGGCTGATTATAGCATAACAACTGTCCCCATCTGACGAGCCACCAAGGAACAAGAAAGGGAAGAATTCAAGGATTCCGTACAAAACATGCTCAGACAACTCAAAGAGATAACAGCTGAAAAGAACATGTATCGAGTTTGTGCTGAGCAGGCCGAGGGGTACATTGATCAACTCCTGAGACCATTACATAATGCTTCTGAATCCCACATTCCCCCGACAGCATTGGCACAGAGGACCACAACAGAATTTGAAGGAGTACGGGATACTGCAAAGGTCGTCAAGGAATAGATGCAAGGCCTTAAGGAAAGAGGAGAGCAAATCATTGAAGAGGTAAAAGAAATGGCCCACCATCGAGAGACCATTTTGGTCAAGTTGCTCGAGGTAAAACAGGAATGCCTTAGAATCCATGAGGTAGCTGCTACAACTCTGCCTCTTGTAAGAGCTCTTTTTTGGACCCAAGCACAGATCCCTACACTCTCTGCCATCCTGGACCCCCATAATATCAGCGTTTTTAAAGAATGGTACTGGATTATCACTATGAAGAATGAGACAAAAGAGATCATTGACAAAGAGCAAGATGCATGCAAGGGTATTATGAAGAACATGCAGGAACTTGGCAAGACAATTCTCCGATCAATGGTTTTGGGGTGGAAAAATGATCTGTCCGATGACCTAATGCAGCCGGACTGGGAGAAAAGATTGAGAATAGACAAGATCGCCTACTCCACCGAGGACCTTGGTTTTGCGGGTCAACTACATTCAGACATGTTGTGTTTTGAGCGTAATCAGTCCAGCTGGTAGGATGGTTTGAAGCACATAGACCGTTATCTAGAAGGCATGCAGTATAAAATTCGTCATCCCCCTATGCCTCTATTCAGTTTGTTGTTCCTGTTATCACTAAACCTGCACCCCTTTTTGCTAAGCTATCAACTCAGCAGGCCTGTGACACATGGGAACCCTCCTAGGCCTGTGGGTTGCCTAAAAAATGGAGTGAACCTCCAGAGTAAGCTGGTTCTTTTCAGATTCTGCACCTAAACTAACAATTTCTTCAGGGAAAAGAGTAAGGAGGAGATAATACAAAAACTAAAACTGGAAACTAAGGTGATTGCACCAGATGGTATTCTTTTTGGAATCTATCTAAGCAAAAGACACACAGTACAGCAATGATAATGAACCCTTTTTCACACTGACCAACAACTCATAACCCTTGCATCAATGCTTCATAAACAGGCTGGATAATCACAGTCCTAAGAGGGAAAAAATCCTTTTTTCACAACCTAAGACCATTAATCATTAAAACACAGCTCATGACCTGCAAGTAGTACATGTATTTCTGCATAAGGCATCAAAAGGAGATGTAAATTTTAAGGGGGGCAAAAGCCAACCACCAAAGAACTGACTAACCCTGAAGATGCAGTAACAAAGAAGGATGAGAAGTAGAGCAGCAAAACAAGCTATTATCCTTGCCAAACAGGTATCACCAAGCTTCATAAATCCTGAAAATGTGTTACAAAGACATCCATTCTTGCAGAGAGAACCAAAAAATTACAGTCTGCTCCAAGATGAATGAATCAGAACCCTTACAAAAAGAAGGCTCTCTGTATATATGCCTTTTTTCAAAACATATCAAGAAGACTCCACCTCCACCTTTTAGGTCGAGCAAACTCAAAAACCCTAACTTTTTAGCCTCAAAAATATCTTAAAAGGGATAAACCTGAGCCAAAAGGCTAAGTCATCCATTCTGCAAACATAAAACCTCATAAATGCAACATAAATGCTTCTGAAATGTCTCTGACAGGCCTGCAAGCCCTCATAAATGCAAAAATATCCCTCCTTCTGCCCAAAAAAAATATCTAATAAAGTGATTTTTTTTAAAAAAAAGATTTATTACTATTTGGTCAAACATTTGTTTGATTTTATTTTTATTTATATTTAAAAGTTTTAATAATATAAAAGTAATAGAATTGTTTTATTTAAAGCGATAAAATAAATAAATCACTTAAATAATACAATTTTATTAATTTTATTTATTAAATAATAATAAAGTGTAATAAAAAATCTATTTAATAAAAGTGTTGTATTAACACTTTAATAAATAAAAAATTTTATTATAATTTATTATTTTTTAAATATTAAATAAGAATAATATTAAACAAATTTTTAATCAAAAAATAATAAATTTTTTAAATAAAAAGAAAACTTTTTTTTAAAAGACATTGATGCTTGAGGGCGTATTTTTTGAATTTTTACAAACAAAACTTGCTAAGGATAATAGCAAGGGGGGACAAAGTGATAAGAATCACTTAGGAAGCCAAATGATTTACAAGGTTTTTTTTAAAGTGATAAAAATCACTTAGCAATACATGCGAACCTTGCCACTATGCATATCGCGTGGCATATGAAGGAAAGAAATGATTTTTTAATGAAGACGTTCTTAAGGGAAAAGAAAACCCTAAAATCCTCATTCGCATCTTCACTTTTGCCTTTCGAGCATTCTGGAAAAGGCTCTGCATTGCGTCGCTTAGGGTTCGAAGGAAAAGAAAGTCATGAATCCTTCATTTCTGGGCGCATCCTTGAGCGCTGGGCCCTGTTTTTTGCTATGGCCGGCTCCTCTTTCTTCGCATTTGTTGGTTTCGGGCTCATTCTGGAGCCACTGTGGAAAACTTTTTGCGTTTCTGGGTACCTTCTGAGCGTTCGGAGTTCGGCTCCCTTGCTTGCTGGGCGCTCGCTGCATCTTGCATCTTCACTTTTTGCACAGGTCCGCCATTTTTTCGATTCTGGAAAGAAAGAAAAGCTTTTTTAATGAAATATGTCGGCTTTCCTCTCTGCGCTTTTTGAAAACTTTCATGTATTTGAACCTGTTCTGTATCTGCTTGCATGTTCTGTAAAAAATCATTCATGTAATTTGTTGTATTTCTGGAAACTTTTTTCCCTGGGCTGCACTGCTTCCCATCTGCTTATATTGGTAAAATTGACTTATGAATCTGTTGCATTTTCTGAAAAAATTCATGGCACGCACTGCAGGGTTATTATTTTTATTTTTCCTTCTATCAAAAATATTAGAAAAAGGGGAGCTCGAAAAACTGCGTTTTTATTTTTCTGTTCGAATATGCAACCAATTCCTTTCTGTAGACCTCGAAGAAGAAAAGGCAGTTTTGTCATCGGCAGGCCTTGCATCTTCCATGCTTTTCTTCATACAAATATTTTCATTTCGCCTGTACATACTATGATTTTGCAATTCCCAATTAGAAATTGTAGGAGGGTCACTCTGACATGGTAATCCCCAACCAGATGATTCCAAGCTGAATCTTTCAGCTATTTTCTCAGTCATTGCATCATTTTTCTTTGTCTCCAGATTGCCACCACTATTTATGAGTATGTCTTCGCCAAATCTTCTTGGTGTGTGAAGATCTACACTAACATTGAAATTTTCTCCCAAAAGCAATGCATTTTGGGCCTTACATTCTGAATAATGGCATTTTCCATCAGGTTCTCCAGCCATGCAAGATTTGCAACTATGTTCTTCTACATCACAGTTTAATTCCCAGTCTTTTTGTTGCATCTCTGAATGGTGCTTGATCCTGCAAATACTGCCGTACAGGACTATTCTCATATGATTTTGATTGAGCTCTTTTGTGTGATCTTGTCCCAATTGGGACTAGGTTTGCACCTGTTGGCTTAAATTTGTGGCTTCTAAATGAGGAAGAGAGTTTGCATTCATCTTGTTCTGCTTGTATCTCTTTTAACCTTGTCTCAGGAGTTGTCCAGCTTGTTTCTGAAACATCTGCTTGCTGATCCACACTCCACCCGGTACCTTGAGCTTCTTCAGATGTTCTTTGTCTTTGTTCTACATCTTGTGAAGTACTTCTGTTATCTGCTTCCCACTGAATTCCACCATGTGAACCTTTTCCAAGGATTAAATTTGCATTTGTCAGCTCAGATTTCAATGTATTATCAGACTTAATATCACAAGAGAACCAGAACAGTTCATGTTGACCTTGTTCATCTACATAATCTTTCCATCTAGAGGTTTTTTTTAAAAATGTCAGTATCAGAAGGAAAACTAGTTTCACTCTCTATTTGTTGCAATGGAACTGTCTCTTCTTCTTGCATAGGACTGCCCCTTGAACAACCATTACAGCCTCTTTAAAACTTCAACCACCCTTAAGAACATTTGGAAACTTTGTAGTGTTGATAGTTCTGACTGAAGGAAAAAGTTTGCTTTGTGGCTGGTAAGGGCTCTCACAGTGTCTAACCTTCTTGGATCTGCTCTTTGCTTACACCATTTTCAATAGTTGACAGTCATGATTTGCATTACAAAAGCTCTTCACACTTGCCATATATCCCCTTGAAATATGTTTTGAAGTTCCTTTATCTCTTGGGAAAATTCACACAATGCCAAACGTGTTCCTTGACAATCTGTTCATGACTGTCCCTCCATCTATGACTCTGCATATTTGTCTTCAACTGACAACCCTTGCTGTAATCCATTCACAAACCAAACCTGTAGTCCCTAAACTAAATATCATTATGATGTTTTTCTTGGCATGCTTGACTGATCTTTCATTTACTACCATCTTCTTTTGCAAAAGACTGTCACTTGTTGAGTTGTCTCGTCATATGGCCCTGATTTTGCCCAAGTGATTGTCCTTGAATACTGTCTTGTCTTTGGTGTATCTTCTCAAGCTCTTTTTCAACTGCTGATGCAAAATCAGACTGTAAGAAGTCTGAATTTTCATCTTTAACTTCATACTTATCAATCCATTCTTGAGTGGTCCTCAATGCAAGGTTCATGTGATGGCAAAGGACTACTGGTCACTTTCAGAAAATTAGAATCATGTGCATGCTTCTTCAAAGTGTCTTCGTTGTACTTAATTGCATCTTTTTCCAGAGTAGGTTGTATCTCCATAAGTGCTGGTCTATGAGGTGTCTAGCTGTAAGACACGTTTTCTTAGCTGCCTTAGCTGTCATAAAACCGATACATATCTGCATCTCCTTAGCTGTTATTTTATTTGCCTCCAACCAACCCCACAATGGTGAAGTACCCATGACAAACCAATTTCATTATCAAATTGTAGGCCCTTCCTATTAGGCAATCTCCTAGTTTCTAAAATCAGCTCTCTTAGACAATATTGGTCATCTGATCTTAACAAGTATTTCTTAGTGTAATCATGTGTATGAAACAAGGAAAATCAATCTCACTGTAGACTATCATACCTCACATGTGGCTGGAATCTGATAATTGGTTTGATTCTTGATTGTCCACACTCACATAAGGCTGAAGTGACTTCGTGAGCAGGGCTTCATCCTCATTCTGGTGTGGCCCAGGTGACTGATCACCTATAAATCTGACTTTATCTTTAAACAATGGCTGCCATTGTTTTGCAACTAGTACCACAATCTGAAATATTTTTTGACAGTAACTCCACCCCCATAATCAGGATAAAGACTGTTAATCCCAAATGGAATAATGACTAGAATTTGAATGTCTTCTCCCCTTTATCACCAGCCCTGACATGATTTGATTGCATTAAACCTTGATTTTCCTCACATGAGCTGGGCTCGACCCTTGCGGGAGCCGCATTCGTCTCCACTCATCTTATTGAATTTTATGACCAGCAAACTGTCCTTTTTTCTTTTCCTGCACATGAAACAAACCTGTTAGCAAAAATGCATATTTATGGTGGCTTTCCTTTGATCTGATTTTGCCTTTTTGGAGATCCCTTTGTACTTGCGAGCTATATGCATTCGATGTACGTAGGGATCATATATACATATGCGTGCATTAGTACATATGTCAGAAATGCAGCCAGCTATTGCTTAGAACAAAATGTTCTAACACATTGTTTGTTTCAACCTTTTTTGCAGATCAGAAGGAAAACATCAACGGACCGGGGGGGAGCAGCAAGCCAAAGGCTACGACGAGCGTCTCCAACTGTTCCAGTCATTCAGGCAATGACTGGTTCCACTTCTGACATGCCTTATTTTCATTTTGTACTTGCATACATATGTGTATATTTCTCTTTTGCATTGAATATACGTAGCTAGTCCCACGGCTCCTGTGTGGGACGCATTTTGAAAATGAATAAAAATACTTTTCTTTTGCAATGAGATGTTTTTCCTTTGTTGTTACAGAATAAAAGTACTTAGAAACATCATCCTTAAAACACAAAATAGAGAATAAGTATACACTAGCTTTCTTTTGTTCATGCTAGCATTCTCAACCTATTTTTCAGCCAGGAGCGAAAAATAGGTAACAGTTCCAATTGTGCATCAAGTTCCAGGAGTATGTTCGCAAAGAACGTGTAGTAGGTCGGGACCTTTGGAAAGAGTATTTGCATGGCAAAGATGAATTTTTAGAAAGAAAATCTATAGCTAGAAAAGAAAAAGTGCTTTCCTAAAGTGCTTTTTTCTTTCAAATTTGAATAAGTCACTTTTTGGCCAAAGTTCATATTTGACTGCCAAGTCAACTGTAAACTTTAAAACTTTTGTGCATGTGCACTTTTTGAATTATTTTGGATAAGTTTTGATTACCTTTTTTAGGTAGTTATTGCTCCCTTTTGGGTGGTTGCTGATATTTACCCTCCATTTATGGGTATGGGTACCTTTTTGTAAAGATGAATCTCGGCCACTTGTTTAGTTTAGATCTTGGCCATTCATCTATTTTTGGAAACCTATTTAAAGGGACTGGTTTTCCCCTATTTTGTAAAAAGTTCATGGATTGTTGCTGAAGCTCTGGCAAAATTTACACAAGATTTAATGCAAAGTTAAGGCTGTTTCTAATTCATTGTGAGTGCATGGTCTCCTTCTTCACCATTTAAATTATTCTATTATGTCTTTCATTTTTCTATAGCATCTTCTAGATAAACATCTGATAGAATCCTCGATGTTCATACCATTAGGGACTGACTGATTGTCGTTCCTTTTGCATGGTTAATCTGAACCTTCTCATATGCTTAGATCGGTTATTGAACACTTAGTGAATGAATGTTAAAGTTCTGAAGTTATGTTCAATAGCATGAAAATCTTAATTTTCCCTTGAAGATCACACTAGATTCTTACAAACATTGTGCTTAAATAGTTGATAGTGTTTAATCTGGTTATTTGGAGGTGTCTGTCTGTTTCTTCTTGAAAATGCTATCTTAGTTAAATAATTAGATTTTTTGTATCTCTTTTCCCTGTCCCTCTTTTTCCCCCCCTTTTTTTTACCAAGAAACCCTGCAGTCCTGCAGGATTAGTATCGATCCAACTGAAACCAACCGATAACGAAACTGTTAGAATTTTAGGGAACTCATCCAAATATTGCCCATCTCACCGTAAGTCCCCTTTGTGTTTCTAGCAAAACACATCAAACCACTCAGTAATCCCGCAATCAAGACTTGACAATCAAAACCTTGAGGTCGTCCCCTTTGATCAAACGTAAAAAACAGCATTAGGGATTTCCTTATCTCAAGAGAGGATAGGATACTCAACGAGTACATTCTATTTTGCGTTGACCGGATGGAGTTTGCAGCGATGCGACTTTAGACACATCAACACAGAGGAAGCACTCATAGTGGCTAGCCCGGTAGGCGACATAAGACCAGTAGGAGTGTTGTTCAAGAAAATTGACAAAGGGGAGCCTCCAGCAGAAAGACGCGTGTTGCTGCCACAGATTGGCCTGGTCGTACTCAAATCACGAACTGTACCAGCAGCAGAGCGTACTACTAGGCCAGCAAACCGTACGGGTAGCGACTTAGCCAACACAAGAATGATGGACCGTATGATGGCAGAGAGGGGCGTGCAGCATAATCCGGAGGGAGTGGTACAGGAGGTAGTCGTACCAGAGGAAGTTGCACTGAAGGTAGCCGTACAGGAGGTAGTCGTATAGGAGGTAGGTACTGGTATGACGTACTAGTACGAACGGGGTCGTAGCAGTTGAGGGCAGTACAGCAACAGCAGGAGGGAAGGAGTTTGTGGATGTACTGATGGCAGACAAGGAAGGAGGGGATGGCCAAGAGGAGTTGGCAGTGTTGGACACACTGGAGGATGATGAGATAGATGCATCCTTGGATGGGTGGCTCAGGCAGTTTGCACTTGCACCTCACCTTCCCACTTCACCTTCACCCCACGACATGGCAGTTGGCCAAGGCGAGACAACATAGGGCCACTCCTATCATAGATCAAGTCCAGGATGAGATGGCATCTGCTGAGGAGTGTTTGCCACATACGGGTAAACATTTAAATGCAGAAAGTAAATGCACATAACATAATGAGAATATATTTAAGAACCAGTCTTTATATTAATTCAACACTTCATGTACATCAAGTGCTTATAACATCACACCCAGATACGACAATGATGATACTAAGAAGGAAAGGTATGCAATATATAATACCCGAAGGGATGCGACCAACTGTCGCGTCCAACTACCCTTCGGGAAGACTAACTAACTGTCGTAAACCATAATTACCGACGACAACATAACATAATACGACAACATAGCATAATGATTATTCCCGACATCATCCCCCCCAAGAAAAGAAGTCGTCTCCAGACGATTTAATACAAAATAGAGATGATGTTCATACATTAAACAGAATCAAGGTATAGAACTGCAGGAACTGCTAATGTCAGTCGAGCCCGGAACTCATACACCTGCTGCATCCTTGCCTGAGAACCCTTTTCTGCTACCATCTGATGCTCAAGTGCGGATTTCACCATTATTGCTTCCGCAAGGTCTTTTTTTTTTTCCCTTGACATCACAATCCTCCTGTGCTTAAACCAAACTTGTCTGCAAAACACGCTTTTCAGTCGTAGCCTCCACCAACTGCTACTCAAATGATACTGTCTCCCTAGCCAATTTGTCCTCGATAGCCACCCGCACTGCCCTCTTGGCATCCAACTCCTGGGTACACTGAGCTAAGTCTCACGCTACTACTGCCTCCAACCTGGTGGTCAGCTCCTCCCGAGCCCTCTGTGCATCCACCAAGGCAACCTCACGTCCAGCCGAGACATACTCCGAGTTCCTCAAAGCGTACCATTCATGCCTGGAAGTGGCCACAACCCTCTGGCACAAAGGCTAGGAGACGCCTCAAATCCTCCATCACACTCCCCAAAGGCTGATAACTGAACTGAATAACTCCCTGGTGTCGTACAACTTCGCGGGCCTGCAATGCCTTCCCTCAAACTCTGTTTGTTCGCAACCTCCAAATTCGTTTCCCTCTACGGCTTATGGCTTCCCGGCCAATGCTTAGCTTCAGGCTTCTTTCTTACAGTACGGAACAAGCCCAATACTTACCATGACTTCTCTAATGCCCTTCACCCAACTCAAAAGTGTATTGTAGCTCAAAAATAAACTGGGGGTCTAGGGGCAGTGTCCCAGTGGGATCTGGGGCAATGCCCCAGTGGGGTCCAGGGGAGCGCACCAACACCAATTTACCACCTTCAAAACCACACGGAAGTCCATGGCGCACATCATTTTTGTGATATTTTAAGATGCCAAAAACCTTCTTCTCCACTCTAATTTTTTCAGCATCCTGACTCCAGACTCCATTGAATGATTTTTCAATCTGGTCGTTTTTTTTGTTTTTTTTCACGTGCCATCACCACCGTTTATCCCTCCCTCTTTTAAATCGTCGTGCTCCTTTAGGCCTAAGGATTGTAATGTCCCAAGCCCGTACAAATGTTATCTGTCGTACGATGGAGTGGTGTGTCGTACATTGGAGTGAACCCATACAGTGGCTAAGTCGTACGGCGACTGGGGTCACCCGAAGCTTGGTGTCATACGATGATGGGTCTCCCATACGATGGCTGGGAAGGTCGTACGGTGGATGAATACCCGCCAAGTTCTGCCCCCAAAGGCCGGTGACCTCCGTCGACGTCGGTGCACTGTACGGTTCCCGCCACATGGTGGTCGACCATTGTGGTTCCACCGTACAATGTCCCACCGTACAATGTCCCACCGTACGGTGGTTCCACCACCACTTGCAAAAAATATATATTTATTCATTTTTATTTTTTTTTAAATTCCAATTTTTTTAATTTATTTTATTTTTATTTTATTTTTTTCTATTTTTTTTTCAATTTATTTTCCTAATCTAATTGTCCAGAGAGTCTTCGGCTCGAGTCCCGTTGATGCAAGTGCTAGGTTAGGTGAGTGCAATTCAGGACAAAACTGTCACAAAAGGCCACCAAGGAAACCCAAAACACCCTACCAACCAGACTTACACCTTAAATACACTCTTCAATTAATCATAAACAACATTCTGGACTCTAAGGATAACATTGACAAGATTTTAGGATCAAAAGTTGAAAACTGCTCAAGCCTACTCAAACTGGCTGGACACCAAACTTGGCTTCAAGTTGGAATTTTGACAAAATAGTGAGCAGGGATCAAACCAAATGGTCAAGGTGGATTAAAATGCCCATACAAACATGCTCAAGGTGTGGTGACACAACAAACTGATCAATCCAACAAGGTTCCTTTGTAAAACCCCAAAATTCTTGTATACTCAAGGGGACTTATCAAAACAACTTTGTAAACTTGCAAATGACCAACAAAACAAAATGGATATCCAAATACCCTTTATTGAGAAAGGTCTAAATCCAAAAGGAGGTGGTCTGGAAAACAAAGGAGACCTGTTGCCCTTCACAAATGCAAGTAGGCCTAATTAGGCCTAAGTGGATGGGTTTGTGAAGAAAGTGTATGAAATGTGATTGATCAAAAAGTTTCACCAATTGAAAAATTGTTGTCCACACCCAAATTGACCAAATCCAGGAGTTTGTGCATTGGTTCAACCCCTATTTTGTTTTATCACCAATTTTGCATTTTGAAACTAGGTTGTCACATGAGGATGCCAACCTAAAAATCAAAGCAAACACCAAAAACACCTGCCAACCTGCAAATTTCTTCCAGAATCATTGAGTACATATACAAACCTCTCATTCCACCAAGTTTTAGAATTTTTGTACGGTGGCCATGAGAGGAAATGCAAAAATAGGTCAAAACCCTAGGTTTAGGAGGGTTTCAAAACTGTTTTTAGTAAAAATGCAATAACTTTCGAACCAGAGCACTTAGAGACCTCAAATCAAAAGCAAAAGAAAGGTAAGAGGCCCCTCAATCTGAATCCATAAGTTAGAACCTCCCAATAGTCCGAAAATAATCCGTACAAGAGCAAAAACATGACTGTTTGCAGGAAAACTAGGTTTTTTTATTGATTGCCAAATGAAAATTTACATCAACTCCTTCATCACCCACCTGAAAGGGCTTATGAAGGCCTCCCCCATCAGTTACAACCAATTTTCGAACTAATTAGCCAATGGGGAAGGATATTTGCTTACAAACAAAAAGTTGTCAAGTGTTGTGATGACAACATTGACACTTTTTGACAATTTTTGCTCAAAAGCACTTAAAAGTGCAAACTAACTTTCTAAATCCTACCAGTGGTCATGAAGGACCAATTTATTGCCAAAAACAATAAAGTAACTCAAAACTAAAGTTTTATGACCCTTTGACCATAGTTGACCAAGTGGCTCATAAATTGCCAAACCTGGGACTAGGCCTCACAAATGGATCAAAAACAAGACCAATGACTCCTAGCATGAAATAAACAATCCAAGACTCCTTAGGAGTCATAAAAAGGTAGGATAATCAAGTTTTTAAAGTTGGTGCTCCTGCACCACTCGTGCCTCTGGGATCGCCCTTCATCCTTCTCGGTTTGCCTCGCCCGAGAGTCTCCCGCTTTGGTCTTGTGCCTCTCGAGTCGCCTGCTGGGCCTCTCGGGTCCCCTTCCATCCTCTCGGGTCCCCCTCCGGACTCTCGAGTGTCCTTCCGGCCTCTCGGGTCCCTTGCGTGCTCCTCATGGTAGGGTTTCAATTTGGACCCCTTGATGGTAAGTCTATTTTCAATAGCCATCCTAAGATGTGGAACCATAAATTCTACAGGAACCATGGTCTCCTTCCCGTACATAAGAAGAAGAAGAAGAATAAAGATTTTGAAGGCTGCGGCCTTCCACATAGAGTTCCAATCGTTGCCGACACGAATGATCTTGGGATTATCTACGTCACCAAGGTTTGGGGCGTCTCCCTTCCAATATTCTTTGTATTCTGGCAGGTACACCTCCTCTGTTACTTGCTCTAGTTCCTCTACTTCGAGCCTGTAGCTCTGGAAATTTTCGTGATCCTCCATCTGCCAGTGGAAGAGCCCGTTCAATGACCCCGTCTCATCCTCAAAGCACTCTCCTAGTTTGAGAATCCCTTCGTCGTTGGGCTCCATGCAACCCCATCCTTTGTCCCTCAGGTCGCCTTCTCTTCACCCACCGATTCCGAAGATGATGCCAATTCCTCACTAACCAACTGCGTCCCGAGGTCTATGATGAACTTCCTTCCTCCATTCTCCATAGACAGAGTGTTCTTCTTCCAGTTGTGGGTGGCCTTGGCTACCACCAGCCACCCTCTCCCTAAGATTGCATCATACCCTTTTTTCTTTAGTGGGATTACCACAAAGTCTAGTATGAAGGGTTGCACCCCGATGGTAACTTGCTAGCCCATCAGTGTCCCGATGGGTTTGATTCCATGCTGATCTGTTCCCAGCAGATTGAATGTAGATGGTCACAGCATCAGCTTCCCCAGCTTCTGCCAGGTTTCTTCTGAAAGATCATTCACTCTTGATCCACCATCGACGATGGTATCGGTTAGAATGGTACCAAGGATACCCATCTCCACAATGGCCGGGTTCCTTCTAGTGTTAACTGCCAACAACTTGGGGTCTATTGCAGACCCCCCAAGAACATCCATGTGGTGGTTGGTATTGGTGCGTGGTTGGGAGAGATTATTCAGCAACGTCGTTTGTAATTGAGGCATTGTCTGGAGAAGGTCATGTACCTTCACAAGCACCTCCAATTTTAAAATTTAACTTAGTATAGCCTCCTCCGCCTCCGATCGGCTGGAAGTACTCGTCGTACCCTTCGCCTTCGCCCTCTCTCATATCCCTTTCTCAATTTCTTCCCATGCTTCTCATACCCTTCGCTTTTCTGTCTCTGGGTCTGGGCACATTGCTTGTCTGGCTTGGGCGCGGGTTACGGCCAACACTTCCTCTTCTTTGGTTTACTCGATATTGAGCAAGTTGACATCGGACTTCGGGTAGGTGGCGTCTTCATGGTCTCCCGATCCGCACCATTTGCACAAATATTGTGTGGCCTCTCCCTTCAGGCAGTCTCGGGCGAAGTGCCCCTACTGGCTACACGCTCTGCATTGTATCATCGATCGGCCTTTGGAGTCGTATTGGATCCGGCTCCTTGTATGGTTATTGTTGTTATTGTTGTTTCGTCCTCCCCACCAATTATCTCGATAGCCTCCCAATGTTGCATTGTTGTTCCCCTGGGAGCTACCGGTACCGCCCAATGTAGTTGGTTGTTCCTGCGTAAGCAATACTTGTTGGTTTTGTGTTTTCATGTTGTAGGGGCATTCCCTGGTGGGATGCCCCAAGGGATGCCCCATCAACTGGCATATATCACAATAGGCCTTCTTTGGGAAGGAGCCTTTTGTGTGGTCGTCGGTCTTACATTCCGTGCACCAAAGCTCCCCTTTGTCGGTCTTGCTCGGACCTCCCTTCATAACCTTCAGCTCTTTCATCATCCTCAACATATCCTTCTGCAGGGCTTGCACCTTTTTGCCGGATTCGCCATCGCTGTTGCTTCCCTCGGAAGAGTCATCATCCTCGAACAAGCTATCCTTCTTCTTTTTCTTCTTGGATGTCTTGGTCTCGCTCTATTATATGCATCTTTGTACGAGGTTGATGGAACAATTTTCATCTTCTTCCGGATGGAGTGTTTCAGTCCCTCCACGAACCATCTCTTTTTCAACCCATCCACTGGTTGACTCTCGATTTTCCCCAACAGTTCCTTGAGCCACCGACTATAGGCTCGAACAGTCTCGTTCTTGTTCTGCTTTGTGCCATAGATTTCGGCTACTATTTCATTGTCATCTCTGAGGAGACGGAACTCTGTCTCGAACTCCTTCTTCAGGTTGGGTCATGTGCTGACTTTGGCCTTATCCATATCGGAGTACCAGTCGATGGCCACTCCCCTTAAGGTTGCTGGAAATTGTGTTACCCATTCGTCCTGGTCAATAACACTGTTCGCTA
The DNA here is from genome assembly GCF_030272615.1 of Cryptomeria japonica. NCBI lineage: Eukaryota > Viridiplantae > Streptophyta > Pinopsida > Cupressales > Cupressaceae > Cryptomeria > Cryptomeria japonica. The sequence continues at coordinate 899,249,959 of NC_081414.1, read as the reverse complement.
ACCATATGGTTTCGCAAGTGCGGCAATGGCGGACGGGATCTTCCTTCTCGTCGTTGTTGAACTTCAATAGCTTCTTCTTACTTGCTATCCCACCGTTGGGTCTCACTCTTCCAGTGCCTTGTGTGCTTGTACCTGGTGATCCTCTGCCTCCGCCTCCTGCACCTGACCCTCCACTCGTGGGTCCTTCGGAGAAGGTTGATGACCCCGAACCGAACAAATTGCCTCCCGTACGGTACCCTTGTGCTCCCCCATCACCTTCGGTCATCTCCCTCTGGTTGGTTGTCTCCCTCCGGTTGTCCTCCGAAAGGGACAAGTTCTTTAGTAGGTTTCTAGTAGCGTCGATCAGGTTTAGACTTCGCCTTGTTTGTTCCACCAACTCTTCGCGACTTCTTACCCTACGATGGTATTTTGGCGAACTGTAGAGTTCTCCTTCGGCACCCTCCGTGACTCCTAGGTTCCCTTCGGGCAACCCTACGACAGTGTAGAGAGTATAATTCTCTCTGTCTATCTTTGCCTCCGTGACACCTCCTGGGTTCTCTTCGAGCAACCCCTCGGTCGGTCATCCCTCGGCAAGCTGCCTTAGCCTATGCCTTCGTTCTATCTATTGTCTAAGATTCAACACCCTTTGTGCCACTTCCCATTCGTCACTTTGTATCTTTTTAATTTTGTCCTTATTTAGTATATTGGGCATAAATCACTTCCGTACATAGCAAGCACACACCATGTACACAAAAGAAAAAAAAACTTGTATTATTTTCCCTATCGGCCACAATTTATGTCAACATTGTGTCGGGATTATTACAAGGTTCAATTTCCCCTTTGCCTCTTGCCATCACACTCTGCGTCCCAACGACAATTGTTTTCTTCATACTGTCGGAGGACCTGTTGGCGTCACTCCACACGCACAATGTCCTCCAGGCGGGTTCGTTGTGCCAATGATGCTTGTGCAAGCAACCGGGGGAGGTGGTTCATCAACTGATTCACTAAGGGGCTAACTTCCAGTGCGGTCGACACGGCACTTGTTGGGACTTCAGCCTCTGTGGCCTCTTGTTGACGTGTATTTTGTACACAATCATACACAGAATAAAATACCCAAAGGCATCTTATCCTCTCTTGAATAAAGTCGCTAACTGCTGAAGATTCGCAAGAAGGATCAGTTAGGATGACTGCAATGTTCTTGTAAGTAGGGTCTCTACGTGTGGATAAGCACCAGTGGTCGTTGTGATTTGCTGTGTCCTCAAGGGGCCTTACGTTGCCGAAGATTTTGATGAACTAAACAAGCTTTTTCAAAAAAATAACAAAAGGATAGGGCTTGCAAGAGGTCTAATCTAGTCTAACCCTTAATGTGGACAAGGCTTGGTGAGATTCTACCAACTTCAATTTTGCCATAAGCTAACAACTCAATTGAAATTGATGCAATCTTCTAAGGTAACAAATGATTCTTCAATACATCAAAGATCAAAGACACTACCACGAAGGTACATATCCAAGATACATCAACGATTGAAGGTTAAGTGATTCAAGTATTCTCCAGTCGACCACGCAAGGCGTTCCTACAATCAGCAAGAAGCTAGTGGTTTGGAAAACGAATCCTACCAAAGATCAAGTCCAACACTTTGTCCTTCGAATTAACACACTACTTTGATTGAGAATGATTCAAGAAAATTGAACAACCATGAAGATAACCAAGAGAAATGCAACAAAACACCATAACTTCAATATTTCATTGATCTCAAAGCCATCATATACAACAATTGTTTGAATTCTTTCTTCAAAGCTCAATCTTGCTACAAAAGTAAATTGCTTCTAAACTCTAATCTCTCTAATACATCAAACTCTCCTTCTTTCTAGTTTCTAATTATGAAAAATGAAATGAAATGAGGGAATAAATAGCATCCTCAATTACAATGAATGGTCCAGATCAAAAGCAGATCAACGGTCAAGATCATGACACCTAAACCCTAATTAGGGTTTGTTACAAATAGCCTCCTTTTTACTGAACAATATTAAATGCATAGCCAAATATTAAATTTGGCACAAAAACCTAGGAGACATAGACCAATGACAATTAAGGTGCCATGTCATCTATAACAACCTTTCATCTAGAATCTTATTCCCTTTCCAATGCTCCTTTTTAGCATATGCAATGAATCTTGATACGATTCCTTCGATCTCAGCAATTGGAATCTCGGGAAGATTCTTCATTCTTTCTTCCAAGTGGATGACCTGATCAAATGCCTCAAGAAGAGCTGCGTCCCATGTAGGTTCAAGTTCCTTAGTCTTTTCAATCAGGAGCATGGTAGCAAACATCTGGTCCTGTTGCTCATCTATGATATTAGCGTCCTTGCAAAAGATGACCTTGATTCTATCCTCCAATTCTTGCAAATCCACATCTGTCTACGTAGTACCTCAAATACTCTGTCCTGGATCGGGTTGATCACCTCCTCAACATGGCTACATCTAGTACTGATGTCCTCGAAGAGAACTTCCTTCATCTGGAGTAAGGTAGACCATTGAAGCAAACTGTGAGGTCCTCCATCCATAATCTTTTCCTGCGCTAAGACCTTCCTCGATGTTTGTCTGACCACTTTCAAAACAAGAATGATAACATCTTTGGTATGAGCAAAAGCGGCTACTGTTATCATCAAGTTGTGGATGATCTCAAGAATCTGGATAGCCCTATGAATAGTCTTCATCATCCTTGTTGCAAATTCTATGGCAATTGTATGAGATTTGTCCATCCAAGTACTCATACGCTGGACCATACTCCTGAATCTCTCTGCCTCATTAATTGATTGAAGGGGAAGTGCCTGCACTGGTGATCTTGCTGGATCCTGACGTCCTAAAGGCTCATTGAGATGGCTGAAATATGTTCTCCATGCACTGACCTCTCTCTCAAGCTTTCTATTCTTCTCCATTTCCTCTCTAAGCTTGTCTTTCAAGGCTTCAAATGAATCGGTGGCATCGTCCATCGTCTGTTCGGCTGTGGATGGTCCTAGCTCAAATGTTTCTATATCATATTCCTCTGCTAGGATCTCCCCTTCATATTTGTCCACTGCCGGTGTAGCTATCTGTAATTTTCTGGATCCAGACTCATCTCTAATCATCTTGGACATCTTGGTAGCTTTCCTCTTCTCAATCACTTCCTGAGAACATCCAACAAGGCTCTCTAAATCAATTACATTGTCTTCTTCCTCAATCACAATCACTTTAGTTAATCTTTCCTTCAACCAATCTGGGATGGCCGATCTTGTCTCTTTGACCTGTATCTCCTTATGCAATGTTTCTTCTTCTCTGGGAGGAGATGTTACTTCATTATCTTCTCTATCTTCATGTAGCTCATAATCTTGGAGAGATCCATCTGGTGACCCTTGAGGTGCCTGTCCTTCTTCCTGCCTATCATTCTGTACCATCGACTCCATAGATTCTTCCACTTCAAGTGTCCTTTTCTCTTGTAGAGAAGATGTGTCGGATGAACGATCTCGGTTGGCCCCTTGCTTCTTCTTGGAAGATTCTCTCTTCTCAGGTCTCTCTTTCCTCTTCGAGCCTCTTGGATGGAGATTGCCTTCACTTGCACTTCGAAGGTTACCTTCACTTGTATTTCTCGGATTGGGATTGCCTTCGCTTACACTAGCTCCACCTTCGGCTGGTTTCTCTTCCAAAGTGAAAGTCATAGCTATGCCTTGTTCTCTCAACTTCTGATGCTGCACATCAACCCATCTGCGAGTACAAGACAAGACTGGAGCCATCAAAGCATCTAGATCCACGACTTCGGGCTCATTCCAATCCAACCTTATTGATTTGCTTTCTCGATCATAGGATGACTGGAGATGTCTGCCACTGTCCTGAGCTTGGTCGGCCACTCTGTAAATCTTGCATTTCCTGATGAAATCCAAAGGCAATCTAGAATGCATCTTTCTTTTCACTTCAAGATCGTCTAAGAGATTCATCATAAAATCTTCTATCTGAAACTCATGCTTAAACTTCCTACCGACTGTCTCCTCTATATATCCATGGGGATCAAAGCTTTCTCTCAAAGCAAAGAATGAAAAAGAATACAAAGCTAACTCCTTCTCTGCGTCATCCATGGCTAAAGCATTAGGACATACCTCAACTGAATTGCCCAAAATGATAGGTACCGGAACTCCATTTCCGTGTCTGTGTCTGAATGCCTTCGCATATGATGCCAACTGTCTTGTTACCTCAAGTAACACAATTCTGTATGTCGGATATCTTGGCAACATGTATGGAGGTGAAGGACATCCATGCACTCTGATATAAGTAAACTTCAGAAATTGGATAAACCAAGCACCGTACCTCTTTACTAGTTCCTGTGCATCCTGAGATAATCTGTTGTGAATCCCACCTTGCAACGTCCTTGTGATGTTCATCGTGAAGGTATCATTAACTAACTTGTAGTTACTTCCTGGCGGATGATGCAAGTGGACATAGGAATCACAAACTCTGACCTCGCCGGGTCCTCTTCCAATCACTCCTCTGTGAGATAATCCTGCGTACTCAAAGCTTCTGATCAAGGCATAAATGACGTATGAACTCATGTGGAAGGACTTGGTAGCTTTGAGTCTCCTCAACTGTATGTCCAAGCAATGACTAATCATCCTAGCCCAATGAATCGTTCCTTTTCCCTGAACTATCACCTGGATAAAGTAGAACATCCACTTCTCAAAGTAGAAGGCTTGAGGGGCTCCTGTAACTCGGTTGAGCATTGTAATTAAATCTCTGTACTCCTCCTGGAAATCAATCCTATGTGGTGTGTTCGGGATCTTGCTCAGGTGAGGACGACTCTTAAGTAACCAGTTCTTGTTGATGACGCTTAGACAAGCATTTGGATCATCTTCGTACATGGACCTGGCTCCTTCTATGCTCTTGTATATCATATCTCTGTGCTCTGGAAGATGGAAAGCCTCACTTATAGCTTCTTCTGAAAGATAAGCTAAAGTGTTTCCCTCGTTGGACACGATCGTTCTGGACTGTGGATCATAGTGACGAGCACACTCGATCATCAACTCATGGCACTGTACTGCTGGAGGAAAGTCAGCCGCCTTAATGATGCTACTCTCAATTATTCTTCGGACGACAGGTGATGGCTTGCCAATGTAAGGGACCTCTCGAAACTTCTTCGTGCTGAAGTTGCCTAAGTTGGTATCTCCAATGTTGCTCCACTTCGACACGATCTTGGTCTCCACTTCTTCAGTCTTTTGATCTTCCTTTATGAGAGCTGGACGGCTGGTGGATGCTCCCGCCTTCGGGGTCGCCATACCTACACAACATTTCATAATAAGTAACTAGATTTTGCAATGAATAACATAGATTAGATTGAAATTTTAGGGAAGTTCATGATAAGTCCTTGAGTTATCATTTCCTAAATAACGATTGAGCTACTGGAATTCAAAATTTCAAAATTCACAATTTTAAGGCTATGACGATCAAAATTTCAAAATTAAAACAAGAGATCTTGCCATACCTTACTTGAGAGCTAACACTAGAATGCAAAATGAAGAAAATCGCCTAGGCAAAAATCGAAATTTGGTGACTTCAACGTGATCTCTCTTCAAAAGAACGTCCACTTTAGCAATTCGCCACCTTTGGGGTCTTTGACGTGGTCTTTGGCAAGTTCGCCTCAACTCTAATCTCAAGTTCGCACCTTGTATCCTCTTGATGAAATTCGCACTTCCCTTTGTATTCTCCCAAATCGCATGCTAAATCAAGTTTGAATGATGATTTGAAATGAAATAAACCACTCCCCTTTATAGGCGCTTACCTCACCCAATTACCTTAAGGCCGACTTTTATAATATAGCAATTAAAAACAAATTTTAAATAAAAACCAAGGCCGACTTTTGTAAAATAAACCCAAGCGCTCAATTTGATTTTATAATTAATCAATTTTATGCCTTTATAATTAATTTTTTCGATTTTTTAAATAGGCACAATTAATTAATAAATGTTTTGCGCTATTTTTTAAATGCTATTTAGTTGAATTTTTTAATTTATCGATTTTTAGCATTTAAATAAAATTCAAAAATGTTATTAGCGCCAAAATTTGGAGGAGGGAAAGATACAAACCACATCGCTCTAGTCCCTGACTGAGGGACAGGAGCGAATTACCATCCTAGCCTCGATTCTTTCGTCATTTACATCCAAAATCATGATCTCCACGTTGAAATTAGCATTTTCGACAAGAATCTTGTGTTTGATTGACTTGATTTCGTAGACGAATGCCCCTTATGACCATTATCGCCCTGGTCCCTGACTGAGGGACAAGAGCGAACTTCCATTTCTAGCTCAAATTGGTGATATTTTGATGTTCACTTCTTTTGTGTCGCCTTCCAAATGACATTTTTAACCTTTTGCAACTTTGCTTTGACATGATCTTCGAAGGATAATGAGTGATTTAGCTAATATCGCCCTGGTCCCTTGGTGAGGGACAGGAGCGAACCTTGTGTCTTTTCCTTGATCATAGCTTCTTTAATCGCCAATCTTCATCATTAAACAAGCAACAACGTTACCCTTTTGCTCCACGCATACTTCATTCGTCCTTAACAAGGCTTTTTTGATGTTTGAATGGTTTTCGCCCTGGTCCCTAACTGAGGGACAGGAGCGAATTTAAGTATATAGCATAAATCCTTCATCACCTTGGTTTGCAATTAACTTCAAGACGCAAAATGATGTTCCTTACTCCGTTTTGAACATATGAAATGTGATTGGTAACTTGAATTTGGACATATTTGAATATTTCGCTCTGGTCCCTGACTGAGGGACAGGAGCGAACTTGGGCATTTGGTGTAGATCCTTCTTCCTTGGTGGTCTTTGCAACTTTGTTCTTCGTCGAGACACCTCAAAACTTCATTGCATCCTTGTATCCTGATTTGAAGTGACCCGAACTTGAGTGGGAGGCAATATAACTAACAAATCGCTCTGGTCCCTGGCTGAGGGACAGGAGCGAACTTGCACTTGTAGGCTCATTCTTGCTTTGCCAACTTTCAAACTTGTTTTCAACGGACTCATTATGTTCTCCTTCATTCACCTTTGACATGGAATTTGTTCAAACTTGGCGAGAAATTGACCTAAGGAAAAAATCGCTCTGGTCCCTGACTGAGGGACAGGAGCGCCTAGGCCGATTTGAGTCTCCTGTTGATGTCTTGTAATCTTCAATTTGTCTTCAACGGGTTCATTTCACCCTCCTTTCTTGCTTCAAACTCAAAACTTGCTTGCTTTTTGCCCAAAACATGCCTCATGAGGAATTTCGCTCTGGTCCCTGGGAGAGGGACGGGAGCTATCATTAAGTTCGCCCTAGTCCCTGGCTGAGGGACAGGAGCGATTTTGCTTCAAAGTCATGTTTTCCTCATGTTTGTGCTTTCAAATTATATTCAACTGATGAAGTGTACTTCCTTTGATCTTCTCAAACAGTCAAATCGTTCAAATCCCGCAAGGACAAGACAATGTTTGATTTTGAGCTTCGATCCTTCACTGAGGGACAGGAGCAATTTTTACTCCTGGCACATTTCCGTGTTTGTGAAATTCTTCAAATTATATTCAACGGGAAGAAAATGCCTCCCTTTACCACTTCCAATTCGAAATTAGTCTTGATCCTGCAAGGACAATAAGATTTCGAGAAACAAGCTCCAGTCCTTCACTGAGGGACAGGAGCGATTTTGCTCCTACAGGCCAAAATATCAAAATTTTACGAGTTTAATCACTTCACAAGGCAAAAACAAGTCATTTCCAATGCCCGAGATCAATTATCAAAATTTTCAAAATTTGGTCAAAATTACTCAATCGGACAAAAATCAAAATCTCATCATCAATACTTAGGCAAATTTAGACTCTGCATTCAAAATTCCAACTGAAACTAGACCAACTCACTTAGCCTCTGGCGAATTCACTTTATTCAAAATTGCATCCTACGAGAGGAAGCTCAAAAAGCTCTCAAGATTGACTGGATTCTAGCCTAAAAACGACAAAACGGGAAACCCTAAGGCTTGACCCTAATCCAGACAACTGACAAACTACCAAAACCCTAAAAAGCAAAGCGAAAGAGAAAGGCGAGCAAAAACGAGCAAAAAGAGGGGGTCCCCATTTTTATGGGGCGATATGTGAAATGGTCACAACACCTCTCTCCGGACGTAGGTCCCGATGACTGCCTGAAGCAGGATTGAGAACTCCCTCGTTGCAGTGTCCTCTCCATCGTAGAGTTTCATTTGTGCATTGTCGGCCTCTGGGTTAATCTCACCGACGGTTAGGCCCATCGTGTCCGTACGCCATCCGCTCCTTCCTTTCCTGAGTATGCCTAGGCAGCGGCGCGAGATGTTTGCCACATACGGGTAAACGTTTAAATGCAGAAAATAAATGCACAGAACATAATGAGAATATATTTAAGAACCAGTCTTTGTATTAATTCAACAGTCCATGTACATCAAGTGCTTATAACATCACACCCAGATACGACTATGATGATACTAAGAAGGAAAGGTATGCAATATATAATACCCGAAGGGGTGCGACCAACCGTCGTGTCCAACTGCCCTTCGGGAAGACTAACTGACTGTCGTAACCCATAATTACCGATGACAACATAACATAATGATTATTCCCGACAACAAGGAGCAGGACGACGCGACTAGAGAAAGTGGACATGACCCAAAACTCATTGATGTAGAGGATAGCGGGCCTGGAGGACCACTAGCAGGTCTTCACATTACTCCGCCAGACCCTAGAGATCCAGTAGGCTCCCTCCAACAGTTCTTTGGGGAGTTACGAGGGATATCGGACATAGCCCAAGGTATGGCACAGTTGACTGGACAAATGGATGTCAGCAATTCAGCTGTCGCTGAGAAGCTCTTGCACTTAATGACTTTGGGATGTGAGGAGGAGTTTGCACGTCACTTTGAGCAGCGGGGGTGGTCGGACAGTGTTACCCCAGAGATGGTACAGGAGTGGAAGCACATACGATTGGTGGAGGGAGTTGGCACCTTGGGGGCTAACTTGCACAGTATGGAGGGGTTGTTCCAATATGTCTACCTGCAGATGAGACAAAGCAAGATGGAACAACAAGCGCAACAGCTGTACTTAAAGAAATTGGAAAAGGAAGGGGAAAAGCGTGCGCAGTTGGCCACAGTAGAGAACTTGAGGGTCAAGTTGGAGACAAAGGTGACCACTTATGAAGCCCGTTGCAACAGGCAGGAGAAGGAAGCACAAGCACTTGCAACACAGGTGGCTGATCTAACTCTGCAGATGGAGCAGAAGGACAAGAAACTATTGGAGGCTGCACACATGGTCAAGAAGGCACGCAAGCGGCAGCTGATTGTGGAGAAGAACCTTCGGCTCTACACAAGACGACAGCCTTCTTCGTCAGCCACGACAGGGACGCCCCCTCCCTCTCATACGTCTTAGTTTTTCTTTTTGTTTTGTCATTCCAGCTCCTGTTTGTTTAGTCATCTAGAAGACGACTACTTTTGGGGGGGGCTGATGTTAGGGGTCAATAACACATGTTAGTTTATAGTTGGCTGGGGTGTTTTATGTTTTGTTATGTATGAGTTGCCGAGAGGTTCCCCTGGGGTAGTTGGTAGTTAGTTACGGTTGGCAACCTGGCCAACTGTCGAGTCTATATAATGTATGGATGGAACCTCGGCAAGTTAGCATTGTACTGGCATATTTGGAATCCAATAAAGATATCATCATTCTGCCATAGCTATTCTGTAATTGTTATCTATGCTTTAATATACGTGAATGTTCTTGTTATATGAATTGTTGGTACGTGTGGAATATCTCTGTTTACCCGTTAGTTTACCAACCTCACCGTAGGGACTAAACAAGGAGAAGGCAGAAATTGTTGCCAAACTTGTAAATAAACATCCTTTTCATTGAAGATATGGTGGAATGCGTTGTTTCTTGAACATAATTGCATGGGTTCTTGTTGGATCCTCATGTTAGATGATGATAATTAGATGGATGGAAGAATTTTTGTGCATGATTAATGTTGAAGCTCCTATATTCATACTATTAGTATTTCATTGATTGTGAAGTATCTTGCGTAGTCAACTAAACTCATTTAACCAGGCTTCACTTCCTTCTTCATTGATATGCATCGTCTTGATGGTGTCTATGTTTGTGGTAGTAATTTGAATATCATATGCTTACCTTAGGAGATCGCACTAAACTTTGTGGAGTTGTTGTTGTGCATGGCAAAGCAAAGTCTAGTTGAGCTTCACCAAGATTGTCCATCGCTCTTGCATTCTTAGGATTAGATTAGCTTTCTAAACCCTCATCTCTTTTTTCCTTTTTCAAATCAAGTGAATTTCCACATTCCAGCAACATTCAAGTATCAACGTAAGTCCCCTTGTGATTCCAACAAAATCACATAATAACACTAAGTCTATCCAAGAGCACATCAATACCTGACATTCGGAACCTTGGAGTCATCCCATTTGATCGCGTAGTTTAGCACTTGGGAAGATTTTGTTCAAGAGAGGATAGAATACTTATTATTTTATTTTGTGTTGCATAGTGCATAAAAAACACATCAACGGGACCCCGAGGTACATTTTAGAAAACTTACATGCTTGAGACAACATGGTTCTATGGAAGGTTATATAGCAAAGTTCAAACGAGTTTCAATCATGGTGCTTGATGTTACAGAGAGAAGGCTTATGTTCTTGTACATTGAGGGACTATTAAAGTCACTTCAAGGATTGGTTAGCGCTTTTGAGCCTCCTTCTATGTAGGATGCTATTCGGAGGGCCTTGAGTTTGGAGGATACTATTGAACTTACTTTAGGACTACGAGGTGGGGGGGGTGAATTAGACCAAACCATATACTTAAACTTTATTTCACAATTCACAATCAATTTAACCTTAGTCTTATCAACAGCAATGAAAGATAAAACAATGAATCACCATGCACAAGAGAACACCAGATTTACGTGGAAAACCCATACAAGGGAAAACCACGGTGAGAGTTAACTTACAATATATGAAAAGATTACAATATTGTTTTAGGCTCACTGCCATGGAAGTGCACTGCTCCCTTAAGGACTTGCAAGCTGAGATGCACTATCCCAGGGCAAGATACACAAGACTTGCAGGCTAAGACGCACTAACTCAAGGCAAGATACAAAATTTGCAAAGAAGACTTACTGTCCCCGAGTAAATTACATTAATGTATGAATTAGGAATGAATAGGCCTTCAACAACACTGCCTCTGGCAATGTCCAAGTATGAAGCTATCCTTGAATCTCTGTCTCAAGCGACCAACTTCACAACAATCACCACACACTTTCTTTGCCACTTCGCTTCACTAACTTCTGCAAATGATATAATCATGTAAGTGCAGCACACATGTTGATTCAAACACCCATCCACACCATCTGCATCAATTTGATCTTCTAAATATAGCATATTCTTTATTGCAAACATCAATTAGGTTGGTAGGAACAGAGGACAAGCATAGGTCCTATCAAAACGGCCACCAAAACAAAATTGTGGTGAAAGTGATCCAATCCGAGAGATAGAGGGGACCTAAAAATATCATATCACTTCTTTCTAAGTAGTTTAAAACTATTCACATGTTAACACAAATCCTCCAAGATCAGCAACAAGGTATTGTGTAGATACACCAAGCAGCACATCACTAGTCGGCCCAAAACATATCTTCTAGATGAACAACCCCAATGTGGGTCCTCACATACCAAGGTAGGATCAAAAAACAATGCAATGCATTCTTCAAGGCAAGTGGACACACCCAAGGATTCACCGCAGGCTGAAGGGCAACTCCTACTGGCTGAACCAGAGCAGATACCTTGAAACAAACATTCAAGTCACAATGCACCATCAACCAAACCATCTAGCATTATGCGGAGCATACCAAGATGTTCCTTGAACATCCAAAAAAACATTCTCAAATCCTTCTTCATCTTTCCACATCAAGATCATACTGGCACAACACAACTGACACTAAACACTTCATTCCAGAGATCTAGTCAAACACAAAACACCATTATCATTGCTTGCAGACAACACCAGCTTCTAAAAATTGGACTAAGACATAGCACAGATGTTGTAAACATGTCCTCCAAGCTGCAGCACGTGAAACATCAATGCGGAAAAATGCAAAGCATTTTCCGGACCAATTCTGACAGGCAACCAAACTATCAACCAACTGCAATCATTAACCATATCAGCTACAACACCAAGGATCTGAAAAGATAGGAGTGCAATGTACACAGAGCATAAACATTATATCCAAGTCCACAAGACCATATCATCAAATGCGGATGAATGTAGACATATCAATACATTTGCACCAACTTGCTTTATCAAACTTCCCCAAACCAAAGTGTCCCAGAAACATCACTTTTTCATTCAATTTATCTTCATTGTCATGCATCTAATCCTCGTCTTAATATCTCATCATGCTATCATTGCCATCAGCCACATTGTCAACATCATCAATTGCATCAACATACTCAATGTAGACATTAAACACCAAGATTGTGGACATCCATAGACCATCTACAACCAATAACCATTTGTTCTTTACATTAATCTCTTCATATCAGTCATCCAAAACACAATGACAACAACTGACAATCAGCTACCAACAATCTCCTTATATACTGACAAACATGAGCATACAACTTCATCATCTCTTCCTCAACAACTGCAGCAATTCTCTATCCAACCAATCACCATATCATCAATGACAACAACAATCATATATTGTCAGACATTAGGTTGACATCAATGACAACACATATTGCGAACATATACCACAATCAAAAACAAGCCCTACTATAGGAATGCACCATCAAGATCAAATGGGAGACCTTTTTGCAAGGACATCTTGCAACCGAGGGCACTACCTCCTAAGCCAAGCAAGATAGAAAAGTCTCAGAATGAACTTTGAAGGAAGAAGTTGTGTTTCACATGTAGAGAGCCAAGGGAGCTAGGGCATAGATGCTTGGAAAAGGAACAATTACAATACATTGAGGTAGCATCCAATGAGGATTCAAAAGTTCGATAGTCTAAGCTCGACATTGTGTTGGAGGAGATGGAGCACGAGGATAAGAAAGGAGATACTTCAAGAGGCACGCTTGTAGCAGTTTCCAAAGCACCTAGACATAAGGCTCTTCGAGTTAGAGGAATCTTACAAGAACGAAGGGTGACAATTTTGATTGATAGAGGGGCATCCCGAAAATTCATTAATGAGGGTTTGGTAGCTAAGTTGGGTTTAAGAACCGAAGATTTTGAAGGATTTAATGCTACAATGGCTGATGGGTTCACCATTCCATGCAACTGAAGAATTCAACAGATGGAGTTGACTCTAGGAGGGCATAAGATGAGAGATGACTTCTATGTGATTAGCATTGGTGAGATGGATTTGGTCTTGGGAGTGCAATGGCTTCACTCACTTGCCAAATATAAATAGAATTATATCCAATGGGAAGGAGGTAGTTCTTCAAGGCCTATCCAAAGGAGGTACCATGGTTGTTTCAACTAAGAGGATGGAGATGGATTTTCGTAGACCAACTAGCTTGGGCAACAAAGTGCTTGATTACAAATAAAAGTCCATCCAAGGATGAGAGGTCCTACCATGCTGACATCCAATCCATATTGGATAAACATAGCAAAGTGTTCAGTGACATCCCTCTTGGTTTACCACCATATAGGGGCTTTCAACATATGATAGAGCTTGAGGAAGGAACAAAACCCTCTATCATTACTCCTTATAGTCATCCACAGAGATACAAGGAGATTGAGAAGACACTTAAGACTTTATTGGACATGGAACAAATACAACTTAGTTCCAACCTGTTGTGACGTCTTCACACATCGCCACATTGCAAATGGGGACCACCCACTTTTTGCTTTTCTTAGGTGTTCTAGTGTTTTGTTTTAGTTTGATGATAGTTTCATAGGCTTTAACCTTTGTTTATGAGAAGGATATTTCTTGACCGTCCAAGTTAGGTATGTCGAGTGGTCCTTTGGGTGACTTAGAGTTCATTGCCTTGTGTAATGTCCCCACTTTGAAATAGAATTTAATAATAAATAACAATAATAAATTTAAATATTAAAAATTAAATTAAAATATATAAAAATATATATATAACTAAATATAATTAATTAAAATTTAATTAAATGAATGGTCAAAAGACATTGAAGAAAAAGTTGCGACTCCCTCAACAATTTGATATAAAAGGGAGAAGAAAACCCCATTTGAGGGGGTAATAATGGGAATCAGAGGTGCAGATCTGATTTAAATAAAAGTGCAGACTTGATTGTGAAAGGTTGTCTCCCTTTCAAAGGGCAGAAATAATGAAGAGTTGCACTCTTTCACAAGGTGCTAATGGTGAAATGGCGTGTCTCTTGCCAAAGGGCATAGATGATGAAGAGGTATGACCTCTCCCTCTAATTAAGAGATATAAAGGAAATGAATCAAAAGCAATTAGGGACATCAGCATTGATCAGATCAGATCAGATCAGAACTGTTAGTAAGGTACAGGCAGTAACATCAGTGTTATTGGTGTCATACTTAATGAATGAAACTGAAGGAGAAAGCAATCACGAAGGCTAGCAAAGTAGCGGCCAGCATCCATATTGCTTAGTGATAAAAAAGATCAACGTCAAAATACAATGGCATCGGCATTAATAAGAGCAGCGATTATATTAACCTAGGAGACTAGCAAACAATAACACATAAGTATTGAATCGTCTTGGAAGTGATTATAGAACAATAAATTATATAGTCTATCACAGTGTAAAAGAAGAAGATGATTGTCGCTAATTGGATAATTAGTATCCCACGATGACAAGCAAATAAAGTATCGGATTGCCTCATATTAATTATCATTTCATATCAAGGATCAACCAAGAATGACTAAGCAACAACTTAAGAATATCGATTAAGACAAGCAATAGCAACAACGGCTAGTGAGGGAAGGAAGCGATTAACAATAATGAATGGGTGTATTGACCAATGTTTACAAGCCCGATATGAATACATGCAACAATTGGAAGAATTATGGAATGATGTGGTTACGAAGAGACACAAATCATGTCCCTTACACGTGACTCCTCATCACAACCACAAGATGTAAGGAGGAAAAAGGTACGTGGAGAAAAAAAGGGGAACATACTTCCTGGAACACGCAAGCACTAACACTCGGGCTCTACACAGGAAATCAACGTCCCAGGTATGTCCTATACACCCAAGTCCATTATGGAAGTTAATCTATAATCACGCCACAAGGTACGTACTCTGAATTCTCAACCAAATCAATATAATACGATATGTATGTGGACAGTCTCTCTGTTAAAATGCAGTAATCAACTGTTATGGAAATGTATTAAATACGTAACATGGCTATAAATAGAAATAAGAAACAGATCGCAATATTGGCTTGGCCAGTAGTTTCTAAATATTATGCAATTTATCAATCAGTTATAGCAATTGTAACACATAAGGAAAGGGGAATACTGAATTTTAATAAATCAGTAGGCCAGGAGGGCAAGTGACTGCTCCTGGGCTTGGGTTTGGCAAGTTAAACCACCTTTGCCACCACTGGCTCTTTGGCTAAGTAGGTGAATAACTAAAAACAAGATATAAGCCAGAGGATAAGACTGTCATAACCCCTCTTTGGACATTGGATTATTGTGATTAAATAAATACGATAATTAAAACATTTATTAATTAATATTTAATAATGTTGGAAAATCGTCTCATTTATGAGACTTCACGATTTTCCTCTAAAGTGAGAGGGTTGTCATAACCCCACATCCTGGTGATGTAATTAATACTAGTTTTTGTGATCATAATAATAAATTATCATTTATTATGTAATTAATTATTGATGTTAATAGTAGTATTAATCATTCATTAATATAAAAATAAAATTAATTCTCACTTGGCTCAAAGCAACGATTGTATTGAAACCTTTGCTTGTTACACAAGGTAAACAGCATCAAGTAAGTTTATTAAATGCTAATATTTAAATAGTGGCCAGGTACAAAGTATCATAAGTAAGACCTTAGCATCTAATAATAAAGATAATACTCAATGATATCTCCATTACCGATCAGAAAATGACACAAGAATAATCACTATAGATTAGCGATATAATGGAAAGGAATTGATTACTATTATCAAGCATCGATGGGTTAAGTAATAACAAAGAAGATGATAGATACGCATCATTAATCGATTAAGAGACAATGATTAATACAAATTGTTTATTAAGAATCATATCAAAGGCTGCGATGTCACTTGAAATAATAGTAGTCCATTTACAAAGATCAACAATTACCATATATATAGAAGGGTACGTTAAATAATGCCAAGGAATAATTGTTATGCGATGGAGTCATTAAGATAATCATTAAGGATAAGGAGGAGACGTATCTAGGACCATATGACTCTTCACTTCATAAAATACATATAATAAGTCATTCAGGCTGACGTTAGGAAAGAAGAAAGGGGCAATGATTATATAGTGTCTGCTCATAAGAGGAGGACAGGCAATAACCGTTTGTTCTAGGGTACGCATAGGGGAAGTGCGTGATACGTATGCCTTATATATAAAACCCGATACAATGTCTATATGCAGAACTCAATAGAAATATTATTATAGATTGCAATACGTATGGGTTACATTACAATTGTTAACAGATTTGCAAGGAGATATTAATAATGGATTGGATCAGAACATAACTGTTATTTAGTTACAGGCAGTAGCATCTTTGTTCTTTGTGGTATGCACGGGAATGTGCTTAATATATATATGCATAATATAGGGAGCCCGATATCATCCTTATGTAGGATTTAATAAACTTAATAATAGTAATAATATAGTTTTAATAATAATAATAATAATAATAAAGCCGTAATTATAATTATTATATAGTGTTAATGATATTATGTGGGAATATAACTCAGAAATTATTCTTTAGACTGATCTTCAGCAGACTTATAAAGGAAATTCCCAGATAGGCAAATTACATAATATTAGCATAAGAGTGAAATATATGTAAAGCCAATATATAAGAACATAAGAATGGCAGACCAAATCTGTTATGTGTCAAATCTGTCTGCCACATTACTATATTTACTTATTTACGTATCTATATAATTAGAATGATCAATGAGGGATAACATAAAGATGGATAATAATAAATATTAATATAATAATTATAGTTAGTATTAATACAGTAAAAACTAATTATTAATTAGTAAATTAATAAATATTTATTAAATCACCAAAACAAAGTATTTATTAATTAATTGATAATAATAAGTATTTATTAATTAAAAATTAATAAATGCATAAATGATTTATAAATCAAAAATAGGATTAATTATTTAGTATGGTAAGATAGCTAGTACTTGATAGACTAAAGAAAAGGTGGAACAGCCTAGGTTAGATTCATGTTAAGATAGTTTTTGTCTCTTAATCAATTTAGTTAAGTTATAAATATATTGGAAATCAATTAATTACGGTTAAAACTGTCTTGAACCAAGTTGGGGACATTACAAAGACCCACACCATAGAGAGTAGGCCAGAAGGGCATGTGACCGCTTTTGGACTCCATATGGGTCAATTGGGCAAACCTGGACATATTTGAATTCTAAAATAAATATTAAAATGAATCAACCTTACTTATCTGCTGTGTATATAAGTGAATATGAACTTTCTGTTTTCTGTTAAGTCATTTTTCTATTATACAAGTGTGTATATAAGTCTTTCTGGTAAGACATCTATCTGTTTTCTAATTTATTTTTCTGGATTATCTCAGGCAAACATAACTGTATATTTATATTTAGTAAGGGATATTACACCTTGTCATTAGGTGTGGTCATGTTAGGAAGACATGTTTCATGTCTGGGACTCATGATTGAGTGTCGGGGATTGGGGATTGAGGTCAAATTGCTAAAAGTTGCAAAATCTTGTCAAATTTACTAAAATTGCTAAGGTTGTCATAGTTATCATAGTTGTCAAGATACATAGAGTTTCTTCTCAAGAGTGCAGGAAGTGGTAAGCTTGTTTGCTTGTATTCCCTCAAGAATTACAAGCACAATCCCGTAGGGTCATGAATTACAAGTCCACATTGTGTAGGACCTAGGTGGGGAATACTATGAAAATTTGATTAGTCAAGAGTCAACCCCCTTGCACCATACACTTGCAACATTTTCTGCAACAAGCTACCTCATATGCACTCAAGAAATATCAAAATTTGCAAGGCAAGAGTCAACCCTATTCTGAAAGTGACTCTAACCAAGAATGTGCCCAAAATGGACTAACATATGGTCAGAGGATCTTAGTGCATGTTGAAAGCAACTCTAACCAAGAATGTGCCCAAGATGGACGAACATATGGTCAGAGGATCTTTACAATTACAACTGCTGAAAGGAAAACTCGACACCAAGCATGTGCTTTCAAACCCAGGGTGGGAATGGAGCTACCATATGGCGGAGATGCTAAGAACTTAGAAATGGAATTAAATGTAAATAACAAGCGTGAAATGAAAATGAGAAGAAATGCTGCCAGTACTACTGTTCAGCTTACAATTTGATAGTGAATGCTTGCCAAGATCATAAGATTAAGACTATACAATGCTGCAACAATATAGAAGACTCTCCCGAGCTTAACAAAAATGATAAGTCCAAGAAATTTTTCTCAAGGATCAATCTTAATATTCTGATTTATGACAGACCTGCACTTGAAATGCTTAATCAACAACACCATGAAATCACTAAAATGCTCATTACTCTCTCAATACTAGTCCGAATGACCCAAAACCAAAAGCAATGGCTTCCTATGAAGGAGGCAACCAAACCAATACCAAGAAATCAGACATTAACCCAACAGATTATTTAACACGAACCCCAAGGCAATTCCCAGCAATGACGGCAGGCAAGAATGGCGATTCTTCTCTATAAAATAAAACACTTTTTGCACAGAGGAGCGCAAAGCCAAAACAAGAGGAAATATGCAATACCCAGAATGAATATGTTTTTGTTTTGAAATATACGAGTGAAACTACAAATCTGCCCTACTAACCACGACTCCCGAAAATGAAATGAAATGCAAATAACTGAACTTCCAGCACAACTCAAGCTACAATGCAATCCTCACTACAAACTCTCACAACTACACTAAATCACCACTAGTTGCTATCTTTCAAGCAAGAAGTAATGCCAAGGCTAGGAGACATTCATTCCTCGAAGCAACCCCAATACCATTCCGGCAAAGTAACATTATAATAGACATAAGATGCCCAAATGAAGGGAAGAGGCCTCCATTTATAAGCTTAACAAGGAATCTCAAGAGGCTTCTAGAAAGTGCACGGTAATTTCACATTTGAATTTTCCTCCAAGAGATGGCGCCACTTTTAAAAGCTTTAATTAACTTTTATTTTAATTCACTTCTCTTCATAAAGTTGGCACCCCTTTTCATAAGCAAGATTTAAGACCTTAGGAAATATTAAATCCCTTCCATGATGCGTCCACCCTTGAAGACCACCTTTTAAAACAACTTGAAGTGATGAAGCTAGGCCAAGGGGTCAACTTTAAAATATAACATTAAAACATTACATTATTTAAATGAAATGAACTTATCTCTCCAAAAACATCCCAAGGCCAAAAGTGACGAAGCCAACTGAACCAATTGAAGAAGAGAACCAACTCTGCCGAAATAATCAGGACCACTGCCAAAAATAGAATTTACTAAAAATAGTAAATTCTAAAAAGTGCTCGGAACACAAAGCCGGACATACCACTGCAAAGCCCTTTGAAAACCTAGAAAGAATCCACGATCCAAACTCTAATTCACAAGCAACAACAACTTCCAAAACTGGAAACCCTAATTTAACCCATTGAGTAGCCTATGGGTCTCCAAAATAGGCCTACGGGTCTCCAAAATAGGCCATCGGTCAACTGAAACATCATGCCTGAGAAGGGGACATTACAGTCCGCCCTCCCCAAGATTGCTTGTCCTCAAGCAATTGCAAGTTTGGATGCTGCAAAATCTCCTCATTCTCCCAAGTTGCATCCTCCAAGGGCAAATTCTTCCACCTCACCAAGTATTCCTTGATTGTTCTTCTTCTCAAAGAACACTCTCTGGAATCAATAATCTCTTCCGGAATCAAAATCAACTGCCCTTCTTCGTCCAAAGGTGGTAATTGTGAAGAAGCAATAACATTATGTCCAAGTGCCTTCTTGAGGCGAGACACGTGGAAGACATTGTGCACTTTACTACTCGAAGGTAGCTCCAACTCATAAGCTACTGCTCCAACCTTTCTAATGACTTGGAATGGCCCATAGAAAAGAGGCTTGAGCTTCTCAACTCCACTATTCTTGAGAGTAGACTGTCTGTATGGCTGTAGTCGAAGATAAACCATATCTCCAACCTCAAAAGAGCGCTCAACGCGTCATTGATCAGCGTACATCTTCTACTGATTCTGAGCAATCTGCAAATTGTTCTTCAAGGATTTCAAGACGTCTTGACTTTGCTGCAACAAATCCTTGGCTTGAGGGGCTTTGCTATCACCAAACACCAAATCAGCAAAGCTAGGAGCCTCATAACCATAGAGAGCCATGAAGGGAGACATCCTTATTGACATGTGAAAGGAAGAATTGTAACAATACTCGCCTATGTGGAGCCATTTCACCCAGGCTCTTTGCTGCTCCGAAACATAGTTTCTCAGATAGCCTTCCAACCACTTGTTCACTATCTTTGTTTGTCCATCGGTTTGGGGGTGATAACTAGTGCTTGGAGTAAGCACCGTACCACTCATCCTGAAGACTTCTTGCCAAAAGGTGCTTAGGAACTTGCTGTCCCTATCACTCACAATGTTTTTCGGCAACCCATGCAATCTAAACACCTCATGAAAAAACAAATCTGCAACTTGAGCTGCTGAAAAAGAGCTCGTGATGGCAAAGAAGTGAGCAAACTTTGTCAATCTGTCCACTACAACATAGATACAATCTTTGCCTTGGACCTTTGGCAACCCAGTGATGAAGTCCATTGATATGCTTTCCCATTTTTGGTTGGGAATGGGAAGAGGTTGCAGCAGACCAGCAGGTAGAGTGTGCTCATTCTTGTTCATCTAACAAGTAGGACATTCCTGGATGTAGCATTGAACTTCCCCTTTCAGCCCTTTCCAAGCAAATCTTTCCCGAATCTGCCTATATGTTTTGAAGAAACCCTGATGACCAGCAAGTGGAATGTCATGGAATGTCATCAAAATCTTCTTTCTGAGCTTAGAATCAGCCACCACAAAGATTCTACCCTTGTAGTGTATCAACCTGTCAACCACCTTGTACCTTTCGTCATGAAAAGTACCTTCAATGATGCTGATTGCCAACTGATTTTTGGCATAATCAGCGAGCAACATGTCCTTCCAATCAGCAGTAAGCTCACATAATGAACTCAGATGAGGTCTCCTAGATAGAGCATCAGCCACAATATTGGTTCTCCCTTTGACATACTCAATGTCAAAATCGTAAGCTTGAAGCTTACTCACCCACTTTTGTTGGCTCTCGTTCAAATCCTTCTGATGCATGAAGTGCTTGAGACTATTGTGATCAGTCTTGACCACGAATTTGCTCCCCACCAAATACTGTCTGAACTTAGCTAATGCATGCATGATTGCAAGCATTTCCTTGTCATAGATGGAGTAGGTCCTTTCAACACCTCTTAATTTTCTGCTCTCAAACACAACGGGATGCTTGTCTTGCATCAAAATAGCCCCAACACCTTCTCCAGATGCATCACACTGTAGCTCGAAGGGCTTGGAGAAATCTGGAATTGCCAAAACCGGACAAGAGCTCATGATCTTCTTAAACTTATCAAAAGTAGTTTGAGCCTTTTCTGTCCAACAAAAAGCTCCCTTTTTCGTGAGGTCAGTAAGAGGAGGAGCGTTTTGTGAATAGCCCTTCACAAATCTTCTGTAAAAACCACAAAGACCCAAGAACCCTTTCAAATGAGTCAAGTTCTCTGGGGGTGGCCAATCAACTATTGCCTTGATCTTTTCGGGATCAATCTTCACTCCATCAGCACTGATTATGTGACCAAGGTAAAGTAGCTCCTTCATTCCAAATTCACATTTGGATTCTTTGGCAAACAGACTTTCTGATTCAAGGATGCTAAGCACTTCCTCTACGTGCTTGAGGTGTTCTTCCCATGTCCTGCTGTAGATCAGAATGTCATCAAAAAAGATTAACATGAAGTTCCTCAACTGCTTCTGAAAGACTCTGTTCATACAAGACTGGAAGGTAGCAGGAGCATTAGTCAACCCAAATGGCATGACTAAAAACTCGAAGTGACCTTAGTGACATCTGAATGCTGTCTTCTCAACATCAGACCCTCTCATCCGAATTTGGTAGTAGCCCAACCTCAAATCAATCTTTGAGAAGAACTTGGCTCCATGTAGCTCATCTATGAGCTCATCTATCCTTGGAATGGGGTATCGATTTTTGATGGTGCTTTGATTCAAAGCACGATAATCCACACACATGCGAATGGTACCATCCTTCTTCTTCACAAGAACAACTGCTGAAGCGAAAGGACTCTTAATTGGACGAATGAAGCCCATCTCCAAGAGTTCCTTATTGTTTTTCTCAATCTCATCCTTTTGCTTCTTAAGGTACCGATATGGAGTTGTGATAATTGGTTTAGCCCCTTCCTTGAGCTCTATGACATGCTCTAAGCCTCGTTCGGGAGGTGGCCCAGGAGGTAAATCAGCAAACACTTTAGTCTTCCTGGTGAGTAAGGACTGGATATCAGGAGGGTAGTCCCTCTTTGTTTCAATCGGACTAGCTGGGAGAATCATACATTCCGTAGCCCACTCAACTTGATCATGTCGAATAAACTTTGCCATTTGCTTGAATGACACGATCCGAGGTCCGCCGTTAGACATTCCTCTTAACAACACCTTCTTCCCATCGGATTGAAACTTGAGCTCCATGGTTTGCAAATTTAGGGAGATCTCTCCAAGTGAACGCAACCATTGAATGCCTAGGACAGCATCCGTATCTCCAATGCTGACTACATAGAAGTCATCCTTGACTTCGTAGTTGCCCAATTGCATAGACATATTTGGGATCTTCTTGGTGCAAGAAATGTGAAACCCATCAGCAACCATAACCTTGAAGCCTTCAAAATCTTCTGTTTGCAGCCCTTTCTTTGCCACCACCACTTCATCAATGAAGTTATGCGCTGCTCCAGTATCAATCAAAGCAACTATTCGCTGCCCCTTAATCATCCCTCGAACCTTGAAGGATTCATTTTTTTGAAAGCTCGAAAGTTGAGCCAAGGTACCCCTACTTCCTTTTTCACCTTCAGATTCTTTGGGAACTCTTTCCACTTCGCTGTCATCACAATCTGATTGCTGGTCTGAAGAATCAGAATTGCTTTCTCCAGCTGAATAGTATTCAATTTGATGAATTTTGACTCCCTTTGGGCAAATATGATCTTGGGACCATTTTTCTCTACACCAGAAACATAATCCCTTTCTTCGGAGTTCGTTAAGTGTCTCTGGATCCAGCCTTGTGACATGAGTGTTATGTTGTTTGAACTCCTTATGGTGAGGTCCCTTTCCTTTATCCTTTTTGTGAAATAATGGCTTGGATTGAATTTTTGCCTCAGGAGCAGCCCACTCCATATTTCTTGCTTTTTTCATTGCCTCTTGTAAGGAGGGTGGATCGAAAGCTTTAATCCAACCCTTGAGTGGTTCCATAAGCCCTTCACTAAATAGGATCACCAACCGCCTCTCGATGATTCCCGTGACCATTACTGAAAGCCTCTGAAATTCAGCTATGTAAGCATCGACTGTGCCATGTTGTCTAAGTTGTGCCAATTCTCTGAAATGCACTTCTGGATCCTTTTTCTCGAATCTCTCTGTGAGCCTATTGGTGAACTCATCATAGGTAGTGACCGACCGATGCCCCAAGGTGACTAGACCATGGTACCACCATTCGTGTGCTACCCCATCTAAATGAAGCGTAGCAAACTTGATTGCCTCCTCTTTTGTCATGGGTCTAAGAGCTAGATAGTTGTCTAACTTCTGTATCCAAGCTCTAGTTGAACTACTGTCACTCCCGTCAAAATGTGGAAGCATAACCTTGTTGATTGCTTGATGCAAATCCCTCTGTACTATTGCTTCCCTATGTTCACGATGTCTCCCATGTCCATTATTCTTCCTTTTATGGTCCACGAAATCATTGTAAGACATGTCTAACTTGATTTCATCAGGAAGAGACTCATACTCCGCACGATCAAGTCTCAACTGGTCCACAAATGATGCATTCTCTCCCGGATCAGGTTGAGGGTTCACTTGTGCCAAGAAGGTGAGTTTAAAAGGCCTGGAAGAAATGTTTGTTCTATTTGAGGTATGCGGAGCAGCATGTTCACTATGCTGGTTGGAGCTGCTGTGTTCTCCGGTGTGCCCTTGATTGTTCTGTGAATTACAACTCTGACCCATTTTCCCCATCATGAGAGATACCATATCCAATAAGGCATCCATCTTCCTCTCGAACCTCCTTCCCGGACTTGGTGTTCTTTCCCTTCCTTTTCCACTTTCATCCTGACTGCTTGTAAACCTCTCAATACCACCCACTGGCCTCTCACTGTCCCCCATTTCTGTTTCTGGAGAAAACTCCCAATGAGCCCTAAAAACCTCTAATGTTGTTTGACTGAAACTGAAACTAACTTGGAGCCCTCTTATCTTCCCTTGCTAAGTATCTTCTGTCTCTGTCACTCATAGAAGGTTTGTTTCACAGGATGGCAGGATGTGAAGCTCCGATACCACTGAAATATCCCAAACCAATTTTTTCAATTTTTCAATTACAAAAAGTAATGCAACACACATCCGTTAGGGTTAGCACTTAAACCAAAACGATGCGGAATACAACTCTAGCCAAGAATGTACACTAGGATCCCGGGTTGGGCAAGGCGTGAGCATATGGTCAAAGGGTCTTAAAGCATTTTGAAAGTGACTCTAACCAAGAATGTGCCCAAAATAGACTAACATATGGTCAAAGGATCTTAGTGCATGTTGAAAGCAACTCTAACCAAGAATGTGCCCAAGATGGACTAACATATGGTCAGAGGATCTTTACAATTACAACTGCTGAAAGGAAAACTCGACACCAAGCATGTGCTTTCAAACCCAGGGTGGGAATGGAGCTACCATATGGCGGAGATGCTAAGAACTTAGAAATGGAATTAAATGTAAATAACAAGCGTGAAATGAAAATGAGAAGAAATGCTGTCAATACTACTGTTCAGCTTACAATTTGATAGTGAATGCTTGCCAAGATCATAAGATTAAGACTATACAATGTTGCAACAATATAGAAGACTCTCTCGGGCTTAACAAAAATGATAAGTCCAAGAAATTCTTCTCAAGGATCAATCTTAATATTCTGATTTATGACAGACCTGCACTTGAAATGCTTAATCAGCAACACCATGGAATCACTAAAATGCTCATTACTCTCTCAATACTAGTCTGAATGACCCAAAACCAAAAGCAATGGCTTCCTATGAAGGAGGTGACCAAACCAATACCAAGAAGTCAAACATTAACCCAACAGATTATTTAACACGAACCCCAAGGCAATTCCCAGTAGTGACGCCAAGCAAGAATGGCGATTCTTCTCTATAAAATAAAACACTTCATATTAGAATCTGCAAATTTGCACAAAGGAGCGCCCAGCCAAAACAAGAGGAAATATGCAATGCCCAGAATGAATATGTTTTTTTTTTGAAATATACGAGTGAAACTACAAATCTGCCCTGCTAACCGCGACCCAGCACAACTCAAGCTACAATGCAATCCTCACTACAAACTCGAACAACTACACTAAATCACCACTAGTTGCTATCTTTCAAGCAAGAAGCAATGCCAAGGCTAGGAGGCATTCATTCCTCGAAGCAACCCCAATACCATTCCGGCAGAGTAACATTATAATAGACATAAGATGCCCAAATGAAGGGAAGAGGCCTCCATTTATAAGCTTAACAGGGAATCTCAAGAGGCTTCTAGAAAGTGCGCCCTAATTTCACATTTGAATTTTCCTCCAAGAGATGGCACCACTTTTAAAAGCTTTAATTAACCTTTATTTTAATTCACTTCTCTTCATAAAGTTGGCACCCCTTTTCATAAGCAAGATTTTAGACCTTAGGAAATATGAAATCCCTTCCATGATGCATCCACCCTTGAAGACCACCTTTTAAAACAACTTGAAGTGATGAAGCTAGGCCAAGGGGTCAACTTTAAAATATAACATTAAAACATAACATTATTTAAATGAAATGAACTTATCTCTCCAAAAACATCCCAAGGCCAAAAGTGACGAAGCCAACTGAAGAAACTGAAGAAGAGAACCAACTGTGCCGAAATAATTAGGACCACTACCAGAAATAGAATTTACTAAAAATAGTAAATTCCAAAAAGTGCTCGGAACGCAAAGCCAGACATACCACTGCAAAGCCCTCTGAAAACCCAGAAAGAATCCGCGATCCAAACTCTAATTCACAAGCAACAACAACCTCCAAAACTGGAAACCCTAATTTCACCCATTGAGTAGCCTACGGGTCTTCGAAATAGGCCATCGGTCAACTGAAACATCATGCCTGAGAAGGGGACATTACAATCTCCAATGTGTTGGGAAAATGGTGTCTCAACCTTGCATTTACATGAGGTTACTATTTATAGCAAGTTTTTCATTTGAGCACGAAATGGTGCGAAATTCTCACCAAAGCTTCAGATTGGCTAGATAAGCATGCCAGTAAATTTTCGTCTCAAGATCATAGCTAGTTTTGAAGATATTAAAGTTTTTTTGTTTTTGAAGGGTGCGATGAAAGGTTTAAAATTAATTTTGAGGACTATAGACCCTCTGAAACACCCTAAAAAGTGGGTGTAACCGGCGTAGCGGGTTACAAGGTGATAGAGCACTTTGCGAGCTTTCCGATGCATCAAACAATTCGTCAATCAAACACCCAGTTCACAAGTTATGGCCTCCGGAAGTTTGGACTCCTGAGATAGGAAATATAAAATGCATCGGACTCATAAATGAGTTGTAAAAGGGAGGAACACGTGTTGATGTGTGTTTTACACGTCATAGGGCATCTAGAATGGAGATAAGGTCGGCTCTACTTTATTGGGTGGTTTTAGCCCATGGTTTTGTAATATTGTTTCACGGTTTCTTGTATTGTATCTCCTATATATGAGGTGCATGAGATAGAGGTTGTGTGTAAGAGTCTTATGGCTATTGAGTTACCTCTGAATCTCTGATTAGTGCTACTCCTGTGAAGAGTTTGCTCTACAAGTATATTGTAATTTGTTATTGATTGCTAAATAATATATTGAGCTGCTTTTGGAGTGTGGGGTTTTTCTCTCGAAAGGGTTTTCCCCACGTAAATCACTGTGTTGTGGTATGCATGATATTATGTTTATTTTTGTTCAATTTCCGTAAGTGTTGTAATGATCTGTAAAATTTTTTGCATTACCCACCTCTCAAGGTTAGTGTAAGAAGTTAAACTGCTACTTAACTTCCTTACACAATGCACCTCAGGTGCACCCATGCACAAAAAGTTGTGCATAACACCATGGAATCCCGCCCTATACCTTAAATTGTGCAAGCCACGATGTCATATGCGCTCATGACTAAGTTGTGTGAACATAACCTCCAAATGCGCTTTGCACTTGTGCAAACAAGGGTCTCAAACCTGCTCACCTTTGTTGTGCATATATGCACCCTAATTGTGCTCCACCCCCATTGTGCATACCTACACCTCAAACCAGCCCACCTTACTCTGTGCATAGCCACGTCTCAAATGCGCTCAGCATTCAATTTGTGCAATAACATCATCAAAATGAGCTCAAGGACAAGGGTAAATTGTGCAAGCATGCTGCCAAAGTCTGCCCTCACAAGTGCATAAGTACATGCACAAATTTGTGCAAACAAATACCTGAAAACCACTCAGACCTGCAGACAAAATTAGACCTAAACATCAAAATCAGACCTGAAAGAGGAAAGTCCACAACAGGAGCAGAGATGAAATCAGACCTGAAAAATAAACAAAATCAGACCTAAAGATTAGATTTCCAGATCTGAGTTCTTATTTCATACTTGAGAGTTTTAAGGTGCATGATTTGTTAAGTGTTCTTCTTTTACTTTCATAATGTTTTAATTCAGTATGTAATTGTTTTGCAGGTCTGAGGCAAGAAGAGAAACATGAAGATTTGGACTTGAGGCATGAGGATAAGAAGATGTACAAGGAGAAAAGACAACATTAAGATTTAGCACACTTCAAGGAGTAATGAACAGGCAACTTGCAAGACAACAATGCAAGGGAGAGGCAAATTTCTCTTTTGCATTGCATGGACACAAAAATTCTCCACCACAAACTTCAAGACTTCCTTGCATACCCATCATTGAATGCATGCATAGGTGCTAACCCCACTCAAAAATGCACAAGTACCTTCAAGTTCCGCTTTGCATTCAACATTTTATGCATGCATACATGAAATGTCCGCCTTGTTATGCATGGGGTCATGTAATTTCCGCCTTGCATTACAAGGGTGGGGGCAAATCCCGCCATGTATTATATAAACAAGATCAAAGAGACATGAAGAAAGACATCTCAACAATGCAAAGGCAAAACAAGAAGAATAATACTTCATTAACATGAAAGGAATACTTGAAACATTGAAACTTATACATCATCTACATCAAAGAACATCAAGGACGTGAATTTCATCACAAGGTGAATTCCCAAACATGAGGATGAAATGCAAAACATGACAAGAGGAAGGATTCCCAATCGTGAGGATGAAACACGAAAGCAAGAAAGATCAAGGCAAAGAAGATGGTAAAGAGGAAGCGATTTTCATTCCTAAGGAGATACAAGAGTTAATCAAAATTAGAAGTCCATCCGGTGAAGATGAAGTGCTAAAGAGCCAACTCAAGAACATGTCAAGACGATGCAATTTGGGAATATGACTCATCACATTCATCAAAGGATTGGATAATGATGAGTATCAAGAGATATTGTTCGCGATGAGGTATCAAGTCTACATGGCATGCAAGTAGCTAAGGTGGCGACAACTCAACTTCATCACCAAGCCAATCAAATGATTCTAAGTCAACATGTCCAAGAGCTTTGAACCTGACTCATCCCAAGATGACAACTACACATGTGAAAGCACAAATTTCGATGTAACTCCTCCTATTTTTTCATTGGTCCACATTCAATGTAGGACATATATCCAAAATGTTGTGATGATCTCATTGGTCAACGAAGAGTTAGTTACAACTAACCCTTATTAGGGTTTCATCTTGTAATCTTGGCCAGTGATTTCAAATCAATCCAGGTCCTTAAATTGTAATTGGGTATCTATAAAAGGTTTTGCCTTTTCATTTGTAAGGGTTAAGAATTAAGAGATAGAGAACAAAATAGTTAGCAGTAGAATAGGAGGAAGCTAGAAATTTTTGCCAAGGCTATGGTGGAATTAATACATGATTTTTATTGAAGTATGGTGGATCTTTATGTGTTGTTCCAAAATTTTGCATGGTTTCTTGTTACTTCTCAAAATTAATTAAAGTTCATTAATTATGGTGGATACATGCAATGATATATGATAAATTCCTTGGTTCATACTTTCTGTGGTTTGTTGATTGTAAGCTATAGTGCAAAGTTAGCCTGAACCTCATTATTGCAATAGTTCAATTGTGAATGTTTCATTTGGGTTGCGCCAACATTGGGCATTTAAATGAATGGTTCGCAGTATGAAAATCTTTCACTACCTTAGGAGATCGCATCACTTTTCTGTAGTTGTTATCATGATGAAGCAAATCTTGGTTTGAAGGAGTTTGTCTATCAAAGCATTATCTATTATTATCATTGTCCTTAGGTGTTAGCATAGATTAGTCTCTCTAAACCCTTTCCCTTTTGCCTTTTGTTTGAATTCGAGTTAATGTAGGAAGAAAGCATCACTAAAATGCTACATCAGATGATCAAGTTCCAGCTGTGATTCATAAGCGTAAGTCCCTTTGTGATACTAGCACATCTCATCATTACAACTGAGTCTATCCATTGCAAAGTCAAGACCTAACTAAAGAAACCTTGGGGTTACCTTACTTGATCATATCATTTAGCATATAAGGTTTCCTTGTTCAAGAGAGGATAGAAAACTTAGTATTTTATTATGAGTTTGAGGTGTCATAAAAAACACATCAGCACAACCCATTTGCTTCATCCATGGTGTTGTTCAAGAAAAATGATGGGACTATGAGGATGTGTATTGATTATAGAGCCCTTAACAAGAAGACAGTCAAAAATTGCTACCCCATACCCAAGAATGATGAGTTGATAGATGAGCTTCATGGTGCGGTGTACTTCTCCAAGATTGATCTATGGTCAAGGTATTGTCAAATCAAGGTTAGAGATGAGGATGTGTAATGTCCCCTATTAGGAGGTTGTCAATTCCTAAAGGGAAACATACATTACTACCTAGTATATTACATTAATTTAGAGTAGATAATTGAAGTTGTCCATAATTCAACTTAATATTGTCATTACTCCAGTCCTAATTCCTAATCCCTTCTCATTCTTAATCCCAAAAGAGGGCATTGGCTTGTCTAGGGCGCTATGACACCACCTCCCTAATTCAGCCCAGATGTCAAGAACATCAGTCCTTTCATCCTTGGGGCTCTTTCATCTTGGAGTGGATTTACTCTGCCTCTCCCTAACAGCACCCATCTCCCTTGGGGAATAGAATTAGAATTGATTAAATACTTAGACTGGTGAATATATTTGTCTTTCAATTATTATGAATGTATATAAAATTAAGTATGACTGTCATACATATTGCAGTCTATATTAATACTACTAAATTCTGCATAAGAATATTATCAGGCTGCATATATTAAGCACATCCCCATGCATACCGCCAAGAACAAAGATGTCACTGCCTGTAACTTAATAACAGTTCTGATCTGATCTGATTGATGGCAATGTCATTGGATGATTTTGATTTTTTTCCTTTATATCTCTCAATGTGAGGGAGAGGTCACACCTCTTCATCATCTATGCCCTTTGGCAAGAGACACACCCTTTCACCATTAGCACCCTTTTGAAAGAGTGTTAACTCTTCATTATTTTTGCCCTTTGAAAAGGACACAACCTTTCACGATCAGATCTGCACTTCTTATTTAAATCAGATCTGCACTCATGATTCCCAAATCATCGCCTTTTCAAATGAAGTTCTCTTCTCCCTTTTATATCTCATGTTTGAGGGAGTCGCAACTTTTCTTATGCCTTTTGACGATTCATTAAACTTAACTAAATTTTAGTTATGGTTATGTTCAATTTTATTCTTTTATGTTTATAATTTTATTATTATTGTTTATTATTAAATCCTAATTTGAAAAGGGGACATTACAGGATGTGCACAAAACAGCTTTCAGGTGTCATTACAAGCATTATGAGTTCTCAGTCATGCCATTTGGGCTAACCAATGTAGCTACCACATTCCAGCCTTGCATGTATCAGGTATTTATCTTGCGATTGAGGAAATTTGTGTTAGTTTTCTTTGATAATATCTTGATTTACAGTAAGAGATGGGTGGATGACTTGAGTCACGTAGATGACGTGCTTGGCATACTTGAGCAATATTCATTCTATATCAAAGCATCCAAATGTAAGTTTTGGGTTGACTGGATATTGACTTTGGGGCATAAATTAGTGCCCAAGGGATTAGCGAGGATGAGGAAAAGATCAAGGCAATAAGGGAGTGGCCTAGGCCTAGGACATTATCACATTTGAGAGGATTTGTGGGACTTTGTAGTTACTAATGGAGGTTTGTGAAGGGTTTTCACAACTTGCAACTCCATTGATGGATATACTTTTCGCTTGTCAACTTATGTGTTTTAGTTTAGTTGTCTTCTCTTTGCAGTTTGCAATAGGCACAGTCTTTAACCTTTGCTTGTGATAGGGGTTTGTCTTGACGGTCCAAGATAAGGGGTGTTGGGTAACCTTTAGTATATCTTAAGATTGCAAAGTCTTGTCTTTGGTGTAGTCAAGTCCGGAATTCACATCTGAGCCGAGAATGTAGTTGCCCAAATTGCTAAAGTTGTCAACATTGTCCAATGTTGCAAAATCATGTCAAAGTTGTTAATGTTGTCAATTTGATCATAGTTGTCAGAATGCAGGATATTGTTAGGAATGGATGTAACAGCAAGAAATGGTTAGTTTGCTTCTAATTCTGTCAGGAATTGCAAGCACAATATAGGTCATGAGCTTCAAGTTCGTGTTTGTGTAGGACCTAGGTGGGGAAAAAGTATGAAAATTTGGCTAAGTCAGGAGTCAACCCCCTTGCACCATTTACATGCATCCAAGGTTGTGCAACAAGCTATCTCATATGCACTCAAGTGGAGGGGTGATGCAAATAAATTCTAAGTCAAGATTTTGTGTGCTTACTCGTGCAACTTGCAACATTTCATGTACAGGTACCCTCAAAATCCAACCTAGCTTGTGCACAGGTATACTTCATTTGCGCCTATACATTTAGTTGTACATGCATATACATGAAGTGCGCTCCAAGTTGTGCAAGCAATCCTCTAAATCTCGAGCATTAGCCACTTTCTTTAGATTTCAACCTATGTCACACTTCAAGTGTCTTCAAATATACCTGATTAAGCTTACAATTCTAGTGCAGAACAAACTTGGAACATATTCATAAAATTAGATTCTTTTTAAATGTGGTTATATAAAGGGAGCTTCTGTTGTCAGCTTTTAGTTGGATCCAAAACCTTGGACTGTTATCTCATGACAATTCTGGCAATTCTTAGGACTTTTAACTTGTGTCAACCATCTTAGGATTTTAAATTCTAATGTTAGGAAAGCTTGTAATATATTCTGCATTGTACAGCGAAGTACTGTTAGTCAACATTCTTACTCTGCTTAACTTCTGTCAAGCCGACTCAAGCTTGATCCCATTAATCTTGGACCACAACTCCATGCTTACATGAGATTGGCAAGGCTTGAGGGTCAAAACCATAGTAGCATTACTCTCAACAAAAAGTAATTCTCAAATTGTTGTATATACATTTTTTCACTTAATGGCATTAAAATCCAGTGTGCAATGAGACAGAGTTTTTAGTTTAGAGCTCGGTTAAAGCATTTTATTTTTTGTTAAATTTTAATTTAAATAGATTTATTTTAGGTGTTAAAATTTTAACTCTGGGGACACTTTCTTTTAATTATACACAGGGCTCCTCCTAAAATATTAAACAGCATCCCTTACTGTTATAGAGCCAATTCTTTGTTTTTTAAATGAATGGTAAACCCTCTTAAATAATTTTCTTTGGTGATTGACATTTTTTATGCGTTATATTTTTTAATCTCTACCCACTATTTATAACATGAAAAAACAAAATCCGTTTTATTTTTCCTCTATTTTAGGAATACTGTATCCCTTTTCAATTTTCTATCCGATTTAAACCCGGGCAATTGAATATTATTTAAAATTCCAATGTGCAATGCCAATGACCTGTAAATGGAATGCTAATAATGAAAACCCAAAAGATACAGGATTGAACAATGTTACGTAAGGAAAAAGCTGTAACACATAAAAATTCTACTGGACTCCCGATGCATGCTTCTAACCAGGCATGATAATGAACTCTTGGTTGAAAATAGAAACTGAAGCCATAAGTTAAAGATATATTATAGCTCTATCAACTAAACTTAGCCTAAGTACCCATGCACTGCCATTTATTTTCATCAATCAAAATTCAAATAAAGAAGTTCAATATCCTCTGCTCGTTTATTTTATAAAATATCAATGTGGACAAATGCAAGGATACCTGACAATTCGTTTGATCTGAGAAGGGGAAAATTTGGCCATCTTCATCCCCCACTTGACAGCCCGCTCAGCCTCCCGCTTCTTCTCATTTCTGCTCTTCTTCGTAGCGGCTTTCTGCAACTCCTTTTCCTCATCTTCCTCCTCATTATTAGTTTCTAAGAGATCCGGACTCCGAACCTCCAATGCTCCGATTGCTCTCTCATGAACACGGCGTTTTAAAGGGGATAATCTGAGATTATAGTCTTGTCCCCAATAAAATGCAGGTGGTCTACTTATTTTACCAGCGCTGTGAAGTATGGCAGAGTGAGAGGGGACGAGAAGCAGCCACCGGCAGAGTCTAGTTGATACAAGACCATGAGCCATTGGAATCTTTGTTACATGATTTGGTAAGTGATCCCCGGGCAAACTAGATATAAAATTGAAGAATCCTTTTATATATTTATATATATATATATACTTTTCAATTTTCATCCTCAAATTTTGGTGGGATTTAGTTGGAATTTTCTTTAAAGCTTTTAAAGAAGATTTGGTAAATATCTTTATTTAAAAAAAAAATTGTGGTGTTTGTATTTAACTAATATTTGTATTTCAACTGCCGAAAATCAAGAGCGGGAGGATGTCGCGTTTGCTCTGCAACTTTCTGCCGAGCTAGGGCAACCGTGCCCTAGCGGGTTTTTGCTCTCTGTGCGCGCGTAAGGGGAAGGTTATGTGTTTGTTTGGGGTAGGGTTTTTGGTTTCGACGGCAACAGCACTGTGTGCTATTTTTTTGGACGTCGTTCTGCAGTTTTTGCCAGTGTCCGTCGAGGGTTTGGAGGTATTCCCGTGCGGGGGACTGTTCAAGGCAGGGCGTGGCTATGGCTGCGGGTGGACATTCTAGTGTTGGAGCTGATTTAGGCATGCATGATGCGAGCGGCTTGAATCCGCCGGAAATTGAGATGAGGGTTTTTGATAACGCCCTTTTCTCTCAGGGTACAGGGGCTAAGGCAACGAGCTCGATTAGGGGTTCGCGGATCATGAAGATTAATGGCTGCTTGGAGCGTTGTAATGAGAGGCCCAAACTGGTAATACCATTCGAAATGATTGCCGAAGATGTTGAATACTACTCTAAGCACTCGTTGTACTGCAAATTTTTGGGATTACGAGTCTCTCTCCAATTTTTGGAAAATTGGGCTCGGAGAGTTTGGGAACCTGAGGGTGAAATGGAGGTAACGTTGCTAGCAAACAACTTTTTCATGGTTACATTTATTTGCCTGGCAGATCGCAATAGGGTTTTTGAGGGGGGGCCCTACTTTTACAACCAGGTTGGGCTTTTCGTCAAGCCATGGCATGTAGGATTTAATCCTTCTGAAGAGCTTCCGAATCAGGTTCTGGTGTGGGTTCGATTACCCAGATTTCCTATAGAATGTTGCCGCGAGGATGTTCTTCAAATGCTTGCAATGAAGCTCGGAAAGCCAGTGGGACCTTCAACACAAACCTTGGGTAAGAAAGTTATGACTTTTGCCCGAATGTGTGTGGAACTTGACTTGAGTAGGCCATTGCCAGATGCGGTGGAAATGTGTGTAGGATCACATTCTTGGGTGCAACAATTGGATTATGAGACCCTCCCATTCCGTTGTCGCCTTTGTCATGAATATGGCCACTTGGTGCGTAGATGCCCAAAGGCCAGGTCAGCGGAAAAGCAACCCCTGCCTCCGCCTCGCAGCAGTCCTGGTGATGTTAAAGGCATGAAGCCTGTTGGTGGTGAAGGCATGGATGCTGAGGGCTTTGTTCAGGTCAAAGCTCGAAGTAGAAACAGAGGTCAGAAGAGGACTCTATTGGAAAGACATGATGAGGATACTTTTAATAGATTTGAAGTCTTGGATGCATTGGATCAGCAAGAAATTAATCCTGGATTCATCAGTACAGATCAATTTGTGGCAGATTCTAGAGATGAGGATACTCCCTCCATTCCTATCCCTGCTTCTCATACGGATTCAACCATGCCTATGGTCACAGATGGACAGTCAGGAGCTCAAGCGATAGTAGGGACAAATGTTGATATGCGGCAGGGAGAAGAGAGTGCTGCTATTCAAACACGATCTGCGGTTTCAGATTCAGAAAAAAGGGGTAAATCTTCTCCGCAGCTGGGCATTCTTCAAAAAGATGGTAAGAAGGGGGTTTCTGAGAAAAGTGTTAAATTGGGACGCAAGAAGGATTTGGAGAAGATTAAGTTGATTGGGGAGACTTTGGTGGAGTCAGGTTCTATTAAGACCTTGGATTCCCACTTTTTAACTCCCCCGAAATGATCATTATTTCTTGGAATGTTAGGGGCTTGAACAGTGGCCCTAGACAAAAAGCTATTCGGGAATTAGTTAGAAATCACTCCCCTGATGTGCTTTTTCTTCAAGAGACTAAGGTTTCTGTGGAATGTATGATGAGTATAGCACCTAAATTGTGGAGGAATGGTCAATGTCAGTGCATTGGAGCTCATGGATCTTCTGGGGGTGTAGCATGTCTATGGAACCCACGAAAGATCCAACCAGTGTCATGGATCTCCTTTAAATCCTCCTTATCCATGGTCTCTCTGTGCCTTGAATTGGGAGAATCAGTCCTTTTCTCCAATGTCTATGCTCCTACTGAGTTCCAAGGTAAAGTTCTTGTTTGGAATAATGTTCATTTGGTTCGTAACTTATTTCCTTACTTGCCATGGATTATTGCTGGAGACTTTAATGCTATTCTTGATTTAACTGAAAAACGAGGGGGTAATGCAAGACTTGAACCCTCTTCTCTCTTGTTTCGGGATAATGTCTCGGCACTTAATCTTGTGGATATCAAGCCTAGCAATGGTCAATTCACTTGGAACAATAGAAGAGTGGGGGACAGGTGCATTGTTGAATGTCTAGATCGCTTCATGGTATCCTGTTTTTGGGTGGGTGGATTGTGGTCTTCCAGCTCAGAGATATTAGATTGGAGAGGATCGGATCATTGGCCCATAAA
The DNA here is from genome assembly GCF_030272615.1 of Cryptomeria japonica. NCBI lineage: Eukaryota > Viridiplantae > Streptophyta > Pinopsida > Cupressales > Cupressaceae > Cryptomeria > Cryptomeria japonica. Next base: position 899,213,097 of record NC_081414.1, on the reverse strand, counting down.
ACTTGTCATTTCTTCTGCCCGGTCGCCTCAGAAGCCACCTTTCAAGTTCCAGCTCATGTGGCTCCGAGACCCAGACCTATATGGATGTGTTGCTGAGTGGTGGAAGGAGGGTAGGCCTGCTTTTGGTACAGCAATGTATATTTTTGCTAAGCTCCTCCAATTTGTTAAGTATCAGCTCAAACGGTGGAACCGGCAATGCTTCAGAAACATTTACCAGGCGAAAACAAAGGCTCAAGCGGAATTGAATGATATTACCAGATTGATCAGGGAGGATGGGGTGTCTGAGTATTTGTTACGGGAGGAAGCCAGGGCTTTAAAAACTTTGGAGGAATGGGAGCAGAGAGAGGAAATCTTTTGGAAACAAAAAGCTCGGATTGAGTGGCTTCAAGAGGGTGATAGGAATACTGCTTTCTTCTTCAATTCGGTGAGGGCCAAACAACATGGTAATTCTCTTTCATCATTGGTGACCGACAGAGGGGAGGTCCTATCTTCTGCCCAGGATATCTCAAATGAAGTTGTTCAGTTTTTTGCCTCTTTATTTAGGGAGGAATCGCAGGGAGATTTGGCTGCTGAAGCTCAGGTCCTCTCTTGTATCCCCTCTTTGGTTTCAATGGAAATGAAAGAGCATCTTATGAGCCCTATATCTTTGGAGGAGTTAGAGAAGATTGTCTTCCAGATGAAAAAAGGAAAGGCTCCTGGTCCTGATGGCTTTCCGAGTGAGTTCTTCCAGGAATTTTGGGACATTATCAAATTAGACTTATTGGCTGTTGTTCAAGAATCCCAGAATAATAAGCAAATGCTTCGGGCCTTGAACTCTACCTTCCTTGCTCTCATTCCTAAGGGGGAGGGGGTTGATCGGCTAAGTCAATTCTGCCCTATTTCTCTATGCAATGTAACTTATAAAATTATTTCTAAGTTGATTGCCGAAAGGTTGAAGAAATGGCTTCCGCTGCTTATTTATGAGGAACAAAGTGGTTTTGTGGAGGGTCGTCAGATTTTGGATGGGGTGACTGTGGCTACTGAGACTATCCACTCCATGGCTAACTCCAAAGATAAGGCTATGTTCATCAAGTTGGACATGGCCAAAGCTTATGACAGAGTTCGTTGGTCCTTCCTCCAGAGGGTTTTGGGAGCCTTTGGTTTTGAGGAGGAATGGATTCGCTGGGTTATGTGCTGTGTGAACTCAACTTCTTTTTCAGTCTTGATCAATGGGGAGCATTCTAATCTCTTTGGGGCCTCGAGAGGCTTGCGGCAAGGTGATCCCCTCTCTCCTTACCTGTTTCTTCTTTTGGTGGAGGGTTTGGGCCGGTTGATAAAAAAGAATGTTGAAGGGGGCCTCATTCAGGGTTGGCAATGGGGAGGGGGTCTTCCTGTTCAATCTCACCTACAGTTTGTGGACGATACAGCTTTGATGGGCATGGCTACCATTAGGGAGGCGGCTCACATGCGCAAGGTGTTGGATGTTTATCTTGCAGCTTCGGGTCAGGCTATTAATGAAGGAAAGTCGTCCATTTTTTTCTTTAACACTCCACCTCCCATTCAACGGAGAGTTGCTCATATTCTCAGATTCCAAATTGGGAGTCTTCCGTTGCTATACCTTGGGATCCCTATATCAAAGGGTAGGCAGTCTAGGGACTCGTGGCAGAGTATTCTGGATAAGTTCCGCGTTAAAGTCACGCATTGGACCCATCGTTGGCTCTCCTTTGCTGGACGGGTCCAGTTGCTTCAAAGTGTGGTGCAGGCTCTTCCTCTCTACAGGTGTATGATTCAGGTGGCACCAATGAGCTTTGTTAAGAGTCTTGATTCCTTAGCCAGACAGTTTTTATGGGCCGGTAATCTTTCTTCAACGAAGTGGAGTCTTATTAAATGGGAGGTGGTTTGTAGTCCAAAACAGGTTGGTGGTCTGGGATTAAGGCAATCAGTGCTCTCTGGTACTGCTCTGGCAGCTAAATTGTACTGGCGATGGTGTGTGGAACAGGATCGGTTGTGGGCCAGAATCTTGTCTCATAAGTACTTTTTTGGGATCCCCCAGAAAGATATCCCGCGGCTTAGCTTGACTGGGAAAGGTTCGGGGATCTGGACTACTCTCAAAAAAGGGGTTGCTCTCATTAAGAGAGGCTTATTCTGGATTTGCAAGAATGGGACTGAGGCTCATTTCTGGCATGACTCTTGGGATGGCTTCCCTCCCATAGTTGTCCAATATCCTCATTTGAGTATATTGGCCCAGAGGTTTTGTGAAGCTGGTTGGACTAGGGTGTGTGATTTTAAGTCCTTTTCCTTTCAGGGGCATTTGGTGGAAGCAAGATGGAAGAACCCAGAGGATTGACCTATTGTTGATATGGAAGTTGAGTGCGCTGAACTTAATTACATCCTCTCCTATCATAGTTGTAGCGCCCTCATGGATAGTGATGTGTTGGCCTGGTCCCCTAATCCCAAGGGTGTTTACACAATTTCTTCGGGGTATCAAGAGTTGCTCTCCCAGCAAGCTGAGGGTGGAGAGGTTCATTGGTGGAAGAAAGTATGGAATAAATTCTCTTGGCCAAAGTGTAATTGCTTTACTTGGACTTTGGTCTGGAATAGATGCTTGACTTGGGACAATATTCGGAAGAGGGGCTTTTCTGGACCTTCAAGGTGTGCTCTATGTTGTAAGGGGGAGGAAGACTCTCTGCACTTGTTCTTCCACTGCTCCTTCTCCCTTCAACTATGGCATTTTTGGTGGGATGTCTGGAAATGCTCGTGCATTCATGCTTCCTCCCTAGATGAATTTTGGTCAAGATTGGGAAGGCCTCCCTCCTCGGCTCCCTTCTTGCAGGATGTTTGGTATGCTGGTCCTATTTTCCTGCTTTGGCAAGTTTGGTTGGAAAGGAATCGCCGAATCTTTCGAGGTGAAGCATTGGGGATTCAACAGGTTTGGATTAGAATTATGGGCATGATCCAGGAATCAGTTAAAGCGAAGAGTGAGATTGAGCTGCCACTAGAGAAAGGGGATGCTGAAATTGTTGATAGATTGGGCATACAAGGGATAACTTCGAGCTCGGCTTGTGTCAGGCGAGGTAGACATGTGAAGCAAAAAGTTCAAAGGATGGGGAGCTGGCAGCCCCCTCCTGCTGGTTTTTTGAAAATTAATACGGATGGCTCTTCCAGGGGTAATCTTGGCTCGGCTGGGATTGGTGGGATTGGTAGGGATTCTTCTGGATCTGTGGTTTTCATTTTTTTGGCTAATAAAGGTAGGCAGACTGTTAATAGGATGGAAGGTTTGGCTATCCTTTATGCTCTGGAGCGGGCTCATGCTCTTGGGTGGCGGAAGGTGATTTGTGAGGCTGACTCTCAGGTCCTGGTCAATATGCTCCTTGAGAGGAAAATTGTGGATGTTAGCTGGCAGTTGTCTATGATTGTGCAACAGATATTACAAGTCAGCTCTTTAATGGATTCAGTGTCTTATGCTCATATTCCAAGAGAGTGGAATAGAGCGGCTGATTGTCTGGCAAAATGGGCATCTATAGATATGGATGGCCGAAAGATTGATGAGTGGGAGCAAATGCCCTACGATTTATATCAGGACCTGGAGAGGATTCTTGCTGATGATGGTAGTGGCATTGGGGAATGAGGGTTTTGCTCTTGTTTGTTCTGTGGTCTCTGGTAGTTCCTGGGGCTTTCGCCCTTTGCTGATTTGTACTCAGATGTTTTGATTTTCAATAAAGTTTTTACCCCTTTTATTCAAAAAAAAAAAAAAAAAAAAAATTGTATTTCAACGAGATGTAATGGTTATGTTGTTACAAGATATGTTTTGGGTAATATATTTGAGGGTAGGCAAAAGTTGGAAGAAACAAATATTCTTTTTATTAGGGCTAATTATTTAGAATACAGTTGATTAGATTTTGAAATGTGCAAATAAATTTAAATATGAACGAATGTAACTTGTAATTTAAACGGACAAGTTATGCAAAATGTTTTTGCAATGTATGAAGACACTTAACTTAAGATATTGATTACATTGAGTAGATTTGTTGCTAGTTGCTGAGACATCTTATATACAACTGTCGCAATTCATGAAAGACACAAAATTTTGTTATTTACTTCAAGGAAATGTAGTTTTGTTCATCAATTGGCCTATCCCTCAAAATCTTTATGTCTTTTTTCAAAGCAAGGTGTCGAACAAATGCTTGACAGTAGTCGAAAATAAGTTTATTGTTGGGAAAACTTTTTGTGCTATATTCATCAAAAAAAAAATTAATTTTGAGTTATATAATGTTAGAAGATATAATTTGCAAAATGTATTTAACAATGTATGAACACAATTATCTTAAGAGGTTTGTTGTATTGAATTAATTCATTGTTAGCTTAATATTGTGAGTTGACACTGTAATTTGTTCTTTATCGCCTGGATTGTTGGTGGTTGGTTTTTTAAGGGCATTAAGGGTCCAACAAAAGGTTTCAAATATAGATTTTTCAAGCTCACATTTCCATATTGACTACTTTCTTCTTAGTTGTCACTAGATGCTCCTATTCCTAATGTTAGGGTTAGAGTCAGGATTATGATCATATTTAGGATTGTAGATAGAACCATAACCTTAATTACATCCTAACCCTAATATAACACATATTAACTCTAACCATAATACTAACCCTATCCCCAATACTAATTGAATCCTAACTCGAACACTACCTCTAACTTTAACTTAAAACTTAGGAACATCGACTACAATCCTAATTGAACCTAATGTTAACCCTAATCCTAATTCAACTATAACCCTAACCCCAAGCTTTATCCTAAAATGGTAATCATGTACACTAACTCTAACCCTAATTGAGCCCTAATACTAACCCTAACCTAAGCTTTATTTTGGAATGGAAACTTTATTCAAACCAACCCTTAACCTTAAGCTTTACCCCAACCCTAACTATAATAAAAAGATGATACATATTATTTAATTTTGGTATATTTTGTTTAATATTTACATCAGATTAAGGATATTAATTCAATTCATAAAAGATGGTAAATTACATATTGCAATTAAAAAAAATTATACATTTTCTAATCATTCTTTATTGCAAAATAATTTTTAAATCATTTAAATTTTTTATATTTTTTAATTTTTCAATGATTCTTTTAATTTATATTTGTAAATATAACATGTTTTCTAAAACTATAGTAAATAATATATCAGATTTTGTTACAATAGAATTAAAACTATTATTAATATTTTTTTTAACTAAATTTTGAAATAACACTAACTCTAAACCTAATGAGCCCTAATGCTAACCTTAACCTAAGCTTCATCTTAGAATGGAAACCTTGTTTTAACCAACACCTAATGCTAACATTAAGCTAACATTTTTTTTGGAAAAAGGGGTAAAAAATTATTCAATTTAAATGTAGAAGTACACCAAAAAAGGTCTCAGAACCAAAAAAGATAGAAAACAACCATTAGAAGAAGTTCCAAATGGAACAACCCAAAAGGAACCATTATATGTTCCTATCCTCCATGATTAACTTCTCTAAAGTCTCATAATAATTTGGGGGTAATACCCCCCAGTCTCCAACATCCCATCCTGCTAAGTTCCCCAAAGCCCACTTAGCCAAGCAATTTGTCACTCTATTCCACTCCCTAGAAATATGACAAAAATAACTATATTCCAAAGAGCATATAAGGTTCAAGATCTACTTAGCCATTAATGCTAAATGCCCATTAGTTCCATCTAGCATTTGTTCATTCAACATATCCACCACAATTGGTGAATCAAATTCACTAAAAATCTTCTTCCAACCAAGTGAACACCCTCTCTCAACTCCATGCAGAATAGCTAGAGCCTCCATTAGATTATCAGAGCATTGTCCTTTATAAATAGAGAAAAGGAACACATCACCATCATCACTATCTGGTGCAGTCACCGATTAGGAGGGACCTCAAAGAGATCAGTTCGGACCGGTCAGCAAGAGTAAACACAACAAAAACATAAGGATATGATGGAGGTAATGCAGAACAAAATGAATTATATCATGAAAACTGATTACAATCAACCGGTAACATCCAGGTTATAGAAACTGGCTCACTGGCCTACTTAAACATGCTCAATTACAGAACAAGTCACAATGGGGACCTCAAATCTTAAGATTTAGCTTCTATGTTATGTCTACCACCTTTGATCTGCATTATAATGCTTAATTACAATGATTTATACGATCCAAGGGATCCGGTCGGCCCAAAAAGGGATCAAATGCTGAAGAACAAGACCTAACGTGTAAATACAAAAAGGTCAGCCTCCACCAAATAAATTCCTTTGGAAAATCCAAAGGATGAAGTGTAGATCAAAGGGAAGGTTGGCCACATGTCAAGGAACATCAGAATCAATGCTCAGGGATCCGCAAGCTATGGAAGGGATCTGGTAGATCACTAATGCAAATAGGTCTAGGCAATCGGTACCAGAAAATTGTCTTTGAAACCGATAGCAATAACTTGCTGAAAAATTATCCAAATGCTCTGTACTTTGGGAATAAGGTAGATGATCAAGTCCTCAAGCAAAATCCAACTCCTCAAGATCCAGTGAGTCAATGCCAGAAAATGCATAATGAAATGCTGAAACTGCAAATCAAAAAGGAAATATTTTTGGTTGATGCAAGATTGCCAAGAATTGGGGATGCTCCTGCATCACTATCATTACCAATGCCACCAATTCTCGCATTCCCAGGATTCCCACAAGAGGAACTATCAATATCAACCTTCAATACTCCCATAGGGAGAGGGAGCCATCTCCCTTCTTGATGAATTTTTTGTTTAGCTTGTCAAGGCCTCCTACCAATAATGAAGCCTTGAATTATCATCTCCCAAATTTAAATTCCTTGCAACAGCTAAATCACTGGGATCCATCACCATAAACTGGTCGCATTTTATAAAAATAATCTCTTAAAGCTTGACAAATGGACCTCCGCTAGTTTGGAATCCTATAACATCTTGTGAAACCTCTCCAACCAAAAATTCCAAAAAATGAAAGTAGAACCAATAACCCAAGCAACTCGAAGAAAAGATGTCTTAGCTAGAGGTCTACCCAAACTTTCCCAAAATTCAACTAAAGAAGTGGCATGAAAACAAGAATGACATCGTTCCTCCCACCATCGATGTCAAATCTCTCTAGAAATTTGACATTGAAAGAAGAGATGTGAAGTGCATTATTCAATATTATAACAAAGAACACAAATAAAAGGACCTTGGAAACCCCTCTTACACCAATTTTCCCAAGTGAAGTACTTATTTTGGGTCACCAGCCATAAGAAAAAAATACATTTGGCCAAGAGAATTTATTCCACACTTGCTTACACCAAGGAACACTAAATTGTCTATGTAGTTGTTTATCTAACTCCAAATAACCTGATGCAACAAAAATTTTTACCTTCGGATCTAGACTCTAGGCCAAAGCATCCCTCCCTTCAAGGGAGCTACATATCCTACCCGCCAAGATCCTAGCAAGTTCTTGATGATCTTCCACTGTACCACCCAAAGGCCACTCATGAGGATCTTTTCAACAAGCTACCTCCAACTAACCCATAATCTTAATAGTTTTAAAATTCTTCATCTTATTCCAACCGACTTTAGACAACATTAAGCTAACCTTAATCCCAACCCTGTAATAACCCACCAAAATTGATTCAACGAAAATTGAGTATTATTTTTTTTTCATTATGTTTTATTCAATTGCATACTCTGGGCATCCATCCAATTAGGATTAGGCATTCATCCATTCGGGATGAGCTTCTAACCATACGGGTTAGGCAATTGTCCATACGGGACGTAAAATTCCATCTATCCAATACGGGATAGGCATCTACCCATACGGGGTAGGCATCCATCCAAACGGGATAGGAGATGCTCTGGCCAGAGACTTAGACTCATCGGGACCATTCGAGTCCTGAGCCACTCACTAAGTACTACACTCTTCTAACAAGAATGCACCGAGGTCGTCGTCCTTAGGAGTAATTAAAAATAATACAAGCTTGAATTCCGCCTCGGAATTTGGCTTAAAGCCTCGGGAAGTCAAGCGAATCCATACGGGATTCCTTCCGAGTATGCATTGAATTAAATTTGATTATCTTATTTTTCAATTAGGATTCTTACTCAACCAAGCCTAGACCCCACCCACGAACGCCTGAGTACGAGGGACAACTCCATCCCAAGACTGCCTACATACCCGCTTCGGCACGGGATCAAGGCGTAAAATATGTAGTTCTATTTTCTAATCTATGGTTTGATGTAAACTGATTTGTGGGTATGCAACCCTTTCTAGGGTCAGTGTCCCAGACAGTTTCTCTGCGGTTGCTACCCACGATGGTAGCACTTAAGCGAAGGCTCAAGATGGCCTATTACTTTTGGCCTAAAAAAAGAAAATAACTAGATCCTAATACTTATCATGAACGTCACCCAATTGCAAAACGCCAGTATCCCTTCAAAAAAAAAGAAATCAATTTCATGAGAGCTTTTGACTTGACCATCCCTAAGAGGGGTTTACTATGGTTTATCTCAACGGATGTGAAAATCATTTAAAAGTTATCTTATTAAATTATCGATCCAAGGGGGATTGCCCGCCCCTCGGATTTTAACTTCCAAATGTCCCTTATTACTCCCCGACGATTTATAGGGACGATGCCACAGACGTCGTTAATGTAGCTTTATTAGGCGTTAAGTGCAGTAGTTCAACACGACGACATTACCCGTAAGCGTGACCCAGAGGCACCATATATACCGAACGCTGCTAGTTTTGGTTTTCCAACTTCCTTGTTTAGTTTTCTAACTACGAATAACAAAAATGAAAATGTAAATAATTGAAGTAACTACTTGAAGTGTAATTTGCATAATAATGACCATCACGAAACTTGCATAATAGTAATTGCATGGAAGATGTAATTATTCCACAAAAATTCGCATGTTATGAACCATCAATGAAAGCAATTAATCTATGAGAAACTTACATGATGTAAGAAGACTTAACGAGTCCAAAATAACGATTAAATTTAAGCATTTGTGTTAATGTAAGTTAATCTCTAAAGACCAATCAAGTGTTCCAATGATTCTTAATGGGTTGAGTAACTCAATTTTAAGAGAATATAGTCTACAATTTTAAAACTTACTAAGGATAATTTAATTATGAACTTGCTACTTATTAGCCCAATTTTTCTAAGTCGAAATACGATATTTTAAAGTTTACACTAAAAATTCATTATTTCCTAAATGCCATTACTATCAACTAAAAAAAATAAACTAAATAACCAATAGTAATTGACATAGCGCATAAAAAAAAAAACCCCCAAAATTAATTATATGGAGATTAGCCCATTGCAGTGAAATTAAATTTAAGTAAATAACAAAAAAAATAATAAAATATATAATGTACCGTTTAGAAGCTACCATTTAAAAGCTTAGAATGTTACTAGTACCCTTACGGACGCACTACACGTTTTAACGCATTACCTACTCCACGAAATATAGTTGTGTGAAGAGGACGAAAAAAGGGAAAACGGCTATCGGCGTGAGATTTTTATGGTTTATGGTTTGATGACGATATTACATTTGTAACTGGGCAATAAAAGAAAACACATAAGCATAAGTACACGCTAGGCATTTTAGATCAAAATCATAAGGTAATGAACGCGTTGAAAACATCAATACGAAATTAACAATGGCACGTGTGGAAGCTGCTCTGTTAAAACCCTACTCACACCACTACGGGTAAAATGCTTATTAGTTTGTACTGGGTAGTAAATAGGGTGCGGGGTGGGGACCACGGGTCCCATCACCCCTTCGGCCCTGCATGCGCAGGTCCACAGGGATGAGGGGACACCGCGGGCCCCTCCGTACCCCTACGACGGTTTTAATGTAACCGTCCATGCATACTGCCGTCCTTTTTACGTTGAACGCTGTGCGTTACGGTATAGGGGGATTTTTCTTAAAATTTGAATGATTTCCCTTTTTTTTTGTTATATATATATATATATATGTATATATATGTATATAAATATATATGTTTTTATATATTATTATTTTTTGATGCAGGAGTATGGTATTTTTAAATTATTGAAATCACTCAGAGAAGGGTGGATAATAGGTCTGATAGAAATAATAATAATAATTACAGATTAAATTTCAGGGACAAAATACAATGAAGCAGTAACCAGAGAGGTTCTTCTTCTTCTCTTTTTTTTTTTTTCATTTCTTTTGTCCTTCACCCAGGGAGATCTATTCACAGAGAAGAGATAATTTATTTATACACACAGGGAGATCTATTCACAGAGAAGAGATAATTTATTTATACACACAGGGAGATCTATTCACAGAGAAGAGATAATTTATTTATACTCATAGGGAGATCTATTCACAGAGAAGAGATAATTTATTTACACTCACAGGGAGATCTATTCACAGAGAAGAGATAATTTATTTATACACACAGGGAAAGTCTTTCACAAAGGGAAATGTTAAACGTATTTCTACAGAGGATTTAGAAAACCAGAAGATGAGAAATCTTAGAGAGATTGATTACAGCAAGATCCTTTCAAATACACAGTTCAAACTTTAAATCAATAAACTAGAGAAAAGAATACATTTCAGATTTTAAATCAAAAACTAGAGAAAAGATTCTGGAGAAAGGAGATGAAGGTAGTTCTAAATTCAAATCTAAAACTTAATAAGATATTTTAACGATTTAATCTGGATGAATCTAATTCTTATCGAAATTTGAAATGAATGGATCTAATTTTTATCAAAAAAAATCTGAAACAATGAATCTAATTTTCATCAAATGACTCTAATCTCCTAAACCATTTAATCTACTTCTTATCAAAACTGAAACTAATTTTCTTTTTTTTTATCAAGAATCTGAAACAAATGAATCTCATTCTCATCAACAATTTAATCTACTTCTTATCAAAAAATTGAAACTAATTCTAAAACAAATGAATCTCATTCTCATCAACAATTTAATCTACTTCTTATCAAAAACTGAAACTAATTCTAACACAAATGAATCTCATTCTCATCAACAATTTAATCTACTTCTTATCAAAAACTGAAACTAATTCTAACACAAATGAATCTCATTCTCATCAACAATTTAATCTAATCTAATCTGCAACAAGAATAAGATGCACGAAACTAAATTTGAAAGAACCTAGGTGCTTGAAAATGGTGTAGAGTCCTCTACGAATCTTCCTTGATCCTCCAAATTTGAAGAGAAATCCTCCCAAACAAAATCTTAGCTGAAATGAAAATTGACTACAAAGGAAATTTAACTTGCAGAATTTTTTATGAAATAGCCAACACCTCTTTTGAAACTTGTACATCTTTTATAAAAGAAATTTCAAATTTCCACTACCTAATTTTTTAATTGAAAAAAAAGAGATTCTCTCCCAATTTGGCCTTCATGCAAAATGATTAGACTTAGTGGGAGGAGTTACATGCAAGGTGGTGGAGAAGCCTCTAGAAGCTTCTTATTCCTCCTACAACATGTGCCTTAATTTGGGTGAGGGAATTTAAATAACCAATTAAAAATATATATATATATATATTTTCCATGTGTGTGTGTGATTTATTATTTTTATTCCCTTATAATATTCATTCAATAGTTTATCCAAAAGAAATATAATAGAGTTTTGTATTTAAATCAAAAGGTGATAAAGGAGGGTTGTGACAAACCCTAACTACAATTAAAAGATGGTACATATTAGTTAATTTTGGTATATATTTTTTAATATTTACATTAATTTGAGTATTTAATTCAATTCATAAAGATGGTAATCTACACATTATAATAAAATAATTTTAAAAAATTTCCAATCAATTTTTATTGTAAAATAATTTTTAAATCATTTTATTTTCTACAAAAATTTAATAATTCTTCTTTAATATTACAAATTTTTTTTTGTTGATAATTACTTTTTAACTAGAGCTTTGCACCAGTGGGATCACAATGTGTGACCCCATCCCCGTGTTGATGGTAGCTTATTGAGGCATTAACATCTCCTAGATATGACTCTTGTTGATATATCCTTATCGCCATGCTTCTTTATCATCCTTCTCTACTCCTTATCACTCCTCGCCACCCCTCCAGACCTCCTTCCCGTCCTTGAACCATCAACCACCTCCATCCTTTGTCATCCTTCCCCTATTACTCCACCTACTTTCTTTATTTCCACCAATAGAACCTCCTTCCAATCCTCCTCTACCTTCGTCCTTCCACTGCCACCTATCTCCTTCCATCACTTGACATGTCTCCACCTTCCTTCATCGGCCTACACCTACTGCTCCATCTGCCTCCTTTCTTCCTATGTACACCTACTCCCCTTCCTCTCCATATCTCTCACCACCAATCTCCTTTCCCCTCCCATCTCACCTTGTCACGAACCTCGTGACCTAGTACCAAACAACTGCATGCACCTACCCACGTCCACAGCCTCATTTGATTCAGGTTGGGGTATTAACACCCACCTCTTCAAGTCCTCATGCCTCAATGACTATGTATGGGTACCACCTCAGTCAACCTCTCCTCCAGCATGCGGAGGCAACAACTAAAACACCATCTATGAACGACCTGTTGGGGATTTGAAATCGGGACTACCATATCAACAGGGCTTCGATTCTATTGTTGCACTACAGTGACATCTCCTTTAAGTTTATAATATTATTAAATATAATGTTTAAATATATTTTTCTAAAATAATAACAAATAATATAATAGAATGAAAAATATCTTACAAAACGTAATTAACTCAAAATTAAAAAGCATAGGCAAATTTCATTCAATAGAATTATAACTATTACTAATATTATTTTTTTAGAAATAACTGTTATTTATTCTATATGATTTCCATTACATATTTATGTGTTAAAAATAATTTTAACATTAAAAAATTATAAATAAATAATAATAATATATTAAAAATTAACTAAATATTAAAAAAAAATAAAAATCAATGGAATTAAAAATAAACTCTACTACATAAATTAGTAAATGTGCTCATTAATGGGCCTACATGGGTTAATCCATCTAGAACTAGTGACGAAAAAGTAGTATGGATGAAACTAGGGAAAGGATGGATCAAAATAAATTTTGACAGAGCGTCGAAACGGAACCTAGGCTCATCAGGGGCTAGATGTGTAGCAAGGGATTGGCAGGGAAATATTCTAGCATGGAGTGTGCAAAGGCTCTAGGATGGTACAAACAACGAGGTGAAAAAAAAGCAGCATTACTCATGGTGAGCCTAAGGAACAAACTTTTAATCCCCAAATTACACTTGGAAGGTGACTCATATATAATAGCAAATGGTTTAATCAAAGGTGAGATGTGGGGATGGAAGTTGGATAAGATAACAAAGGTAATTAAAACTAACCTTAATCTTTTCCAAAATTTTAAAATTTATCACGTTGGACGCGAGAGTAACAAGGTGACTAACCATATTTCAAAGTGGACGACACAATTAATGAAGGAGAATGAGAGGGGGATTTGGGTTGATCTTCATGGAGTAGATTTTGAGAAGGTGGAAGTACGGGAGGTGGGAATCACTCATGCCAATACGGTGAATTGATTGCACTTCATTTATTTCATTGTCCTCCTCAAGAAGTTTGAGTTGTTCAAGGCAATTCTTAAGCTACTTCGTAGTTGGTATTCATCATTCATTCTAGAAGTGTCGACATGAAAGATAGAGAAGTGGAGAATTCCAGAGGAAGATGCAGGTGAATTTCTCCTTGAAAATGATGAAGCAGATGGTAGATTTTTGGGGGAAGGTCTTAGAGGAGAGACTAAGGAACTTCTTTAACATAAAAGACCTCATGTTTATATAGATGGTGAGTATAATGTTGGGTGATGAGTTCTTGAAGGCAGAATATAAATATTGCACCAACATTAACATAACATCGCTATTCTTAGCGTGGTACTTAGAGTGAGGTGTAGACACCTAAAATTGTCCTATCATAATTAAATAAATATTTTTATTTATTTATTTATTTTATCCTAATCCTTCTATTAATTAAATATATTTTTATTTATTTAATTAATTCACTGATCCTCTTCTAAGCCTTTTTCCATGTTTAAATAAAATTTTTATTTAAGTTATCCTTTCCCTAAATTAAATAAATATTTTATTTATTTAATTGGTCCCACTTCTTCTATTAATTTAATAAAAAATTAATTAATTAATTAATTCATTAGCATTTTCCCTCCATGACACTTGTTGTTTATCTCTTAATTATCCTATCTACCCCCCTTTATATTTTATTATTTCCTACCTACCCTTTAATCTTAGCCGACCATTTATTCGTTCACCTCGTAATCTTATCCCTCCATTTTCCAAAGTGTCTTCTATATAAGAGGATTCTTTTATCCTTTCACAACCCTAGCCAACACTTTATGCAATCAAGCCTTCAAGCAATTAAGTGACTTCACAACCACAATATGTTCTTTGTTGAGCTCTTTTGCACAATACAAAAGCTGAGAGTAAATATATCAAACAAGATCAATGGAGATAGGAGATAATGGAGATCAAACCCTACTTGGCATGTGAATTGTATTATTGTTTCATTTATTGATTTACATGTTCTTAAGTTTCTTCATTGATGTATGGTGAATGTTTTATTTTTAGAACTAGGGTTTTGGTGTGGTTGGATCTTTTGTTGTTTTACAATAGTTTGTCATCATCATTTTTCACTATATACACTAGGAAATAAGGAAGAGGAACACTGGCTTATGAACTACTACATCATCTATGAATAGAGTTGGGGGGCTGGAACATTCATTGTCATAGCGAGATTAGGTGAAGGTTTTGTGACTCTGGGTGGAGGTTGGTTACATGTCGCTAAATACACGCCTTTGTTGTGCCCTTTCTTTATTTGGAGTTCATCATGCAACAAGGAGGTTTGTCGAGCAAGAGCTCAGGTAGGCTAGAACTATTTAAAGAGTACCTCAAAGAGAGGAAGGTGGAAGAGCATAAAGGTAGCAACGAGTAGAAAAAAGTGAGGAGGAAACACATGAAGTTTGAGAACAAGGACCCTTGGAACAACTAGTGCTATTATAAGAAGTTGAAGTAAGGATAAAACAATTTTTGGTGTCGATAGACATATATTAAGTAAGGAAAAAAACAATTTTTTGGTGTCGATAGGCATACTTTTTTTTATGCAAATGTCATATATTTCGTCCAGTTTAGGGGATAGGTTGGTAGGCAAAAGCTAGTTTTTTTATATATAAATATAAATTTGTAAGATACAATGTAGATGCTTGACAACATGTTACCGACCTTAAAAAAAATTGGTACAACAAATAGGTGGTAATGGAAATTTGAGACTTTTTTAAGTTTTTGATAAATTAATATAAAAAAACTTTACCGATAAAAAAAAGTACGTAAATATAAAAAATATAATACTAATTAAATAAATTCAAATAATCCAAAAACAATGCCAACAATAATAAATAATGTACAAGTATTTTAAATCTCTAAAATATTTTGCTCTTTTTTTAATACAATTGTCTTATGTTCATCTTTACAATATTTGAATTGTCCTACTAATTTTTTTTTATATAAATATTAAACTATTATTGTCCCACTATAAACTTGATGAAATATATATTTGAATTGTCCCACTATTATTGTCCCACTATATATATATATATATATATATATATATTCCATCTAAATTATAATCTTATTGTTATATTCTTTTTTTATTTTGTTGGTTACATGGATTTTCCACAAACTGGGGAACCTCATCCCCAAATCCAATAGTCTAGACCCATGAGCACAGAAGCCCAACAGGGACCCCGATCTCATAGGAGTGAAAGATCTACATGGGTCTGATACAGAAACACTAGACATGAAAGACCCATGTGGGTTTGACAAAGTCCATGAGCAGCACACGCCAATGAGGATCTAGATCCATGAGCAACACATGCCTAACATGGGTCTGGCACAAGGTTTGTGATCATGCCAACCTACCGAGGGTCTAGCACAGTTAGTCATTAAGCTCCTCCCGAGCACCTCCTCATCAACATCTCCTCTCACATCTTCCACTGTCTACACCTTCTCCACCTCCACAACCATTAGAATATCCTCCAATCTTTGCACATCCACCAACCTCCTACACATCTACCAAGGTGGGCTCAAACCAATATTAACACCGTTTAGGCCAAGCAAGGATTTGAACCTTGGTTGCACTATTAACAGTGCAACATATTGACCACTACACTACAAGGAGATCCCCATCTTATTATTGTATTTTTATTAATATTACTGTATATGGTGAAAATGGATAACAATAATAACAATATTGAAAGGCTAAATGAATTCAACCACAAAACCCTAGCCTAACAATCAACAAAGATCCACCATAACATATGAAGATTACCTAAGACAACAAAAATCAAATGAAATCACAAAGATTATACCATCACATGTCCAATAGGGTTTTGATCTCCATTCTTCCTATCTCCATTGATCTTGCTTGATATATTTACTCTCAGATTTTATGTGCACAAGAGCTCAACAAAGAATGAAATGTGGTTGCAAGTAGGATTGTAGCATAGTCAATTGCATAAAAGATGATTAGGTCATTAGGGTTTGATAATGAAGGAAGCATCTCCTTAAATAGAAGAGACTATATGAAATGGAGGGATAAGATTGAGAGGTGTAAAAGGAGGTCGGCTATGATTAGAGGGTAGGTAGAAGAAATAATAAAATAATGAAAGAGGTAGGTAGTGTAGGAATTAAGAGATGAATGACATGTGTCATGTGTAGAAAAAGCTAATGAATTAATTAAATAAATAAATATTTATTTAATTAATAGAAGAAATGAGATCAATTAAATAAATAAATATTTATTTAATTTAGAAAAAGGATAATTTAAATAAATAAATGTATTTATTTAAATGAGAAATAAGGCTAGAAGAGGATAAATGAATTAATTAAATAAATAAAGATTTATTTAATTAATAGAAGAATTAGGCTTAGATAATTAAATAAATAAAATATTTATTTAATTAGACATGACAATTTTAGGTGTCTACATTTTGCCCCTCTTTGAGACAATGCGACTTGTCGTGTTGTTTCAAAGAAGATAAGATGAACTGATACAGAGTTGCCCCAAGAAGGGAATGATATGCCCCCTCGAGAGATTGGATGAAAATGTCTGAAAAGATTGCAGACAATCTCTCGATTAAGAAAGACGGGATAGAATGGACTGACCGGATAAAGTGACAGAGTCACGGGATAAAGAAGACTGACTCGGGAAATGAGGGCTAAGGTGAGGGTAGGCTATAAGATAGACCATGGGGGAAAATACATCCTCATTGTCATCCACACATCCACGAGAATAGAGTGCAGAGCGAGAAAAGAGCAGTAGCAGTCAGCAGCGATGGCTTTCGTTCATAGATTCGACCGCGTTCGTCGATTCTAGAGGCCAGCAGAGGCAGAAGAGCCGGTAAGTACCACCAAACCTCCTCGTACTTCGATGCATTTATTTTTGTCATTAATGCATGGTAGATAGAGCAATAAATGCACTTAGAATAGGGTTTCAAAAATGTCAAAAATGTTTAGGCGCGTTTGCGTTGGTGCCAGGCGCGTTTATGTCCGCCAGGCGCATCTGTGTAGGTGCCAGGTGCGTTTGCATTTTGAACCGCGTCTGCGTTGAATGCGGCCGCATCTGCGTCATGTAGGGGCGTCTGTGTTGCCCAGGTGTGTTTGTGTAGAGCATATTTATGTCTATGTATTTCAGGCGCGTCTGTGTTATTTAGGCACGTCTGTGTAGTCATTAAGCGTGTTTGTGGCAAGAAAGCGCGTTTATGTCCGAAAAATGCAAATTTTCATCTTCTAGGTCAAATCGACAATTCTGTGATGAACATACATTGTCGATTGGATAAGCTGCTAAGAGGATACACTCAAGCAGGTCCTCTAGGGAAGACTAGGATAGATCAAGGCACTTTGTGATGAACAGTGAGTACCAAGATAGAGTACTTTGTGATGAACAGGGAGTACTAAAATATGAGCAGCACTTTGTGATAAACAGGGAGTGCAAATGTGAGGAGCACTTTGTGATGAACAGGGAGTGCCAAACACGTAGTACTTTGTGATGAATAGGGAGTACCACTAGGATAGAAGCAACACTTTGTGATGAATAGTGAGTGTCACTAGGATAGATAGCCATATGCATTTAGATAAAAAGTAGCATTTTGTGATAAACAGTGAATGCCACTATGACTGACACAATTGATTTGCTTGACTGCAGGAGTATTTGCCGATGCTGGAGTCACGGGAGAGATTCCCATCGACTCAGAGATTACGACCTGAGTTGACACTTGGGGACCGAGCGGCGATTGAGGCCATGGGATTGAGACATGTGCTATATGTGCCTGAGTTTTGGGTGAACATGGGATTGTTGACTGCACTGGCGGAGAGGTGGCACTCCGAGACATGTACTTTTCATTTGCCGATGGGGGAGATGACAGTCACCTTGGAGGATGTATACAGGATTTTGTGGATACCGATCGATGGGGAGTTAGTACCCTACGATCGAGACGAAGACAGGGATGCACTGAGACGAGTGTTCTAGGATCCAGGACTGGAGATGAGGGTGGGACATGTGGCATGGGATACCATGACATGGACAAGATTAGCACTACCAACAGTGTTGGCAGGAGTTATAAGTGGGTTCCTCTGTATCAGTTTTGTACCATTTTGTATGATGATGTAGACACCTGCGGGTGATTGTAGCCATATGATTTTGACATCATTGTATCATGACACTTTATATATATATGAGATGATTCATCTTTGCGGAAGCTATATGCATGCATACCTATGTGATGTATGTTTCTATGTGATGCTTATGATGTGGATGCAAATATGTATATGATGCAATGCAATATTTTTTTGTTCTTTTATGTTTTATATGTGTATGCATGATGCAAATGTGAATGTATGTAATGCAGATGAATATGATAATGCAAATGTAAATTGTGCTAACAGGTGTTGTGTGCAGGATGTGATGCAGTTGTGATATCTATATGTATGTATGAAATGCTTCTATGTGGTAATGCAGGTGCAAACTTCATGAAATGCAAATGTTTTTGGTGTGTCATTATACTCAGTCATGTGATATCAGGCTATGCGGACTCGAGAAGGACAATGGAAGTCAATCAAGAAAGGGGGATGAAAGACAGAAGATATGAACGTGAAAGAGCTTCTTGTGCGTTATCATCATTGAGCTTTATTATGGCAAGTAGGTTATGACAATCGAGGCATATGTTAGACCCAGAAAGTCATTGTACCTATTTGCATGGAGATAAGACAGTCACAAATAAGGAATGCCCCAGTTCATACTAGACTCACAGTGTCCTCATATCCTTGGACAAGTCATAGCATTACTAAAAGACAATCCACAGACAACAAATACAAATAGGTGACGATACCCCATCCTCGCCTTTCTAGTCAAAGACATCCTAGAGATAGAATCTCTAGTCAGAGACATCCCGGAAAAGCTAAAAGACATGTCACCAAAAGATAAAATCAAAAGAAAACCAAGACTCGACACCAACATCCACTGTAGTCCTCAAGTTTAGTGTCTCTTGTCACTTGTATAGGTCTTATTTGATTGTGGTCACAATGTTTACTTTCACAAAATGGATAGATAGCACTGAACCATAATGTTGTCTGAGTCTGTTGAAAAGATTTGATTTTGTTGAAGCCCATTGTTGCTGTTGTCTTATCTGAAACTGACTGAATCCATGAAACTGATACTTTATTGCGGAGAAGATGAAACTTTATTGTGGATCTGTGATGCAAATGTTGCTTTATTGCGAATTGTGCGCGGATAGACTGAAGAAAGCTGGAAGAAACTGTACTCCTTGAAACATGTGATGTTCTCAGTTCCACACCCATCACTAGACGTAGGATTTGCCTTAGCCATAGATAGGATCTATTTATTATGGATGGAAAGGGAGGTTTATTATGAATGGCTAACCAATCTTGGGTAGATCAATAACAAGCCATGATGGGAATAGGTAAGTTTATTATGGATGAATCGATTGTGAGTGTGTGCGAAGTGAAAGGATGAAAGTGGATCCTGAAGGAGGGAGGAGCAATGTCTCTACGCATGGCACTGGTGACCCAGTTTTCACCATGGTACTTGCCCAGGGCGCCACCGAAGTGGTTTTCACCATTGGACGAAATTATTTCTCTGTACTTTTTTCGATTTTTCAATGTTTTTTGTTGTCACAAGGCCCCTGTTTGCCAGGTTTTCACCAAGTAACGATTTTTTTTGTTTTATAATTTTTTTGATTTTTTTTTTGTATTTTTGAATTAGAATATTCCAAAGAGCTATGTGTAAAACCTGTGAAGGTGCATGTTGTTGATAAGATCCTCCAAAGGTTCACCTTTTGTAGTTGAGAGCTGATATGCGCCAGATCCATATGCTGTTGTAATGATGTAAGGACCAAGCCAATTTGGTTCGAACTTGCCCTTCTTCTCTCTGTCTTGCTGATTTTTGGGATTTTCTCTAAGAACTAAGTCACCTACCTCAAATGTATGAGGCTTTACCTTATGATTGTAGTTGAATTGTTCCTTGACTGAATGATGTGTAGCTCGAGTGATTGTCTTCCTTGATAAAAGAATTGAGATAGAATTACTAGTGTGTGGACTACACAAGCCCGTATGTGTGTCACCTAAAGAAGTTTGGGCATCACTGATAGAAAAGTCCTTCGAGGAAGCTCCATTAAAGGTCCATGATGTATTGCCAGAAGGGAAAGGATGTGCGGAACAAGTGGATGAGTGATGAAGGCTTATGATTGCAAAAAGAAGTGAAAGTATGATAGCATGATGGAGACTTAAGATCAACAAGTATGCTTTTTGACGTAAAATTGTAGAACTTTTGCCCCCAGTTTTTTTGATATCAGGGGAGATCAACTCTTGTTCTTTTTCTTTCATAGAATTTTTATCCTTGACTTTGATTTTTGTGGAGTCCAGTAACTTTTGATTTTGATTTGGACTAAAGGACTTTTCTTTATTATTGACTTTTAGATTTTTCTTTTCAAATCTTGATTTGTGATCCCCAATGAGTAAGGGCTTTTGTGATTCTTGTTGATCCAAGTCTAGAAGTGGAGTGGAAATGGAATGAGTGGATGATATGGTAAAGCTATGTGAGTTCTCAAGATGGCTGGCGATACGCTCAATAGATTCTTTGTTGGAACCACTCTTAGGACTATTGATATCAAGAGTTTCTTGCACCACTAAAGGAGATTTGCATTCAGACTTAGTAGCCACAACACTAGGTGGTTCACACCCAATTCCTTGCAAATTATTTATAGATTGTTCCTGTCAATTGAATACCTTAGGAGATAATGGGATTTGATCAACATGAAAGATATACTCACCACATCCCATGTCTTTAAACTTGAACTTTTCTTTGATCTCTTCTTGTTTTTATGTAGAAGCTGTCAATGATTCTGGATCCACATATGCTGAAGATGGAATAGCTTCTCGATTGGCTGGAATTGTTATTTCTGATCTATCTTGCAGGTTATTGCAATATATAAATGGATTTGGGTCAGCTTTGACAGTCACTTCAACTCCATTGTGAGGAAACTTGATACATTGATGATATGTAGATGGGACTGCGCTCATCTCATGAATCCATGGGCGTCCCAAGAGTATGTTGTATGTGAGATCTAAATCAAGGACATGACAAATGACATCTTTTGTAACTGGCCCAACTCTGAGAGGCAAGGTGACTGTGCCATTGGACGAACGTTCTTCATCATCATATGCCTTGATGGTGATTTGATTTGTAGAATTCACAGCTTTATCAGAATATCCCAATTGTTTAATTGTGCTCAATGTACAAATGTTTAGACCAGCTCCTCCATCTATCAGGACTCATTTGATTCTATGTTTGTGTATGAAGGCTTCAATGTGTAATGGCGCATTATGTGGCTGACTTACAGAGGCGTCATCGGCTTCTGTGAATGTAAGGGAATGTGGAACGGAAAGGTATCCCACCATGGCTTGAAACTAGTCCACGTTCAGATCAGTAGGAACGACAGTGTCTCTCAAGATTTTGTCAAGAATAGCTTTATGAGTGGGGGATATGTGTAGGAGCTCAAGTATGGAGATGAGTGCGGGTGTCTTCCCTAACTGTTCTACAAGGTCGTACTCAGGTTTGGTTGATGAAGAAGCGGTATTTTTAGTGGAGGCACCTAGCAAAGTAATTTTACCTCGACGAGTTGTAACATGACACTCAAAGGTAGGTTCGGAAGAAGATCCAACACCTTTTAGGACAATCTTGGGTCTCTGAGTAGGATTCTCAGGAGTTTTGTCCTTAATGATAATAGTACAGACATGATTGTCCATCGAGATGTGATTGATAGTTGAATCATAGTTGTAAGGTGCTCTAGTATAGTTGGCTTGATCATTTGTGACTTTAGCTTTTCCCTTATCATGCTTTGGGAATGGTTCCTTAAACATCTCATGTTCTTGATTGGATGAGTGTCCCTCAATCTCAATGTCACCTCTATCAATGAGATCTTGCACAATGTTCTTCAATCGATGACAATTTCCTGTCTTATGACCCTTGCTCTTATGAAACTCACAATACTCATCATCATTCCACCAATTTGGTTTAACCTTTGGTTCATATGGAGGAAAATCTAGAACTGTGATTACCTTGTTTGCCACTAACTTTTTGAAAACTGACTCAAGTGGTTCTCCCAATGGGGTGTATTTCCTTCGTGATCTAGAAGTTGTTTGAGCATTCACTTGATTGTTTGTAGAATTTGATCCCGAAAAGATGAATTTGGGTCGCACTGTATTGGCATCAACAACACCATCATTGAATGTGTTCTTGTTTTTATTCCAAAATCTTGGCTTGTCTTTTCCTTTAAAGTCATCTTTGTTCTCCTTAAATATCTTAATGACTCCTTGCTCAATTAGGACCTTTTCTGTTGCTAAGCCTTTTTCAATAACGTCCCTGAAGGTGGACAAACAAGCTTTCCTTAAATCATAGCCAATGTCCTTGTTAACATTTTGGGTGAACATTTCTACCATTTGTTTTTGTGGAATTTCACAAGAGCATCTGCTAGCTAGATTCCTCCATCTTGTAAAAATGATGCAAAAGACTCTCCCTCTTTTTGCTTGGTGTTGCATAAAGTAGTGACTGAGATGTTTGTCTCTATATTGTAGGAGAAATGTTGAATAAATGCCTCTGCTAAGTCACCCCATGACTTAATACCAGGTGGGAGTTGGGAGAACCATTCCATAGCTTGATCACCTAAGCTTTGTGGGAATAATCTCATCAAATATGTCTCTTCTGAAGCTACTTCAATGCAAGCTGTGAAAAATTGTCTTATGTGTGCCTTAGGATCCCCTTTTCCTCTATACTTATCAAATTTAGGCGTCACAAAGTGTGTAGGAAATGGAGGCATTGGAATGCTCTTGTCAAATGGATAAGGACATATGTCTCTCATTGTGTATGTTGGCTTCGGTGTATTTATGTCCTCCATTTTCTTTTGTAAGTCCCTGATTTGTTGCTCCAAATTGCTCTTAGGTGGAG
The DNA here is from genome assembly GCF_030272615.1 of Cryptomeria japonica. NCBI lineage: Eukaryota > Viridiplantae > Streptophyta > Pinopsida > Cupressales > Cupressaceae > Cryptomeria > Cryptomeria japonica. The sequence goes on along the minus strand of NC_081414.1, from coordinate 899,189,527 downwards.
ATCGACTTCTTGAACCATACCCCATGTTTGAGGCACCAATTTGAGGAAGAGCATGTTGCATATATGGATGATATTGATCATATACATGTTCATATGGAGGGGGTCTATAATGATGCTGTGTATATGGACCACTTGGTATAGATTCATGTTGAGGGACACCATATCTATTTTGTGCATGTATACCATACTCTACAAGCATGTCATGTTCTATTGTGTTGGCCCGAAATTTGACACGGGGTTTCCTTGTGTCCAAATTTTGAGCATGCCTTTGAATATCCAATTGCTTTGGTTGATCCATATCTTGAGCATGTGATTGCGCATATCTATCTGCATAAGACTTCCATGATGGTCTGCGAAGGTGAGTATCATATGCTTGACCATGTATATGTGGGACCTCTGGTTTTTGAAGCAAAGATGATGGTGATTTAGGTACCATATATGGTCCTCTATTTCCTCCACTATTAGGCCTCCTTTGATCCATGTTGGAGTGAGTTTGTTGCAAAGGTCGATTTTCCATTATTTGAGACATGTCAAAATCATGAGGTATCTTGGCTCCACTTTGTGCCATCATTTGTAAAAAGTATTGTCTATCCCTCCTCATTATTTCCTCAACGAATCGATTGAAATGGGGATTCATAATGGATTCTTCCACATCTGCTGAATGTACTGAAAAGTTGTCCTTGTTGTCTTGTGTGTAGCATTGTTGTTTGTAGTGTCCATGTTCTCAACATTTGGAATGTTTCTATAGACATCCATGTCAGGCAATGTAGTGTGATCAGTATTGAAAAATATATCATTGTCATAATCATAAGAACTCATGTTTGCGGACTCTTGAGCTTCTTTAGTTTCTCTCCTAGATTTTTGAAGACGGGTTTCAACCATGAACTAGGTATTGACCAAGATGTGTGAGACTAGATGAAAATGGAAAAAGTATGGAAGACCAAGAGTTGGATGGAGTGTAAATGAATCTGAGGTGTACTTGCAATGTCCAAAGTGTAAGACCAAGTATATATGTAGTAGAGTAGGTGTGACTTCCAAAGAGAGGATAGTTTCTCTTGATGAGGTAAGCTGACCTTGACTCTAAGTAAGACCAAATGAGACCCAAAGGTAAGAAACCTTGATGAGGGACCACCTAGCAAAGTGTTGTTGTATGTAGTGTGTTGACAAAGTATAGCGAGGACAAGCAAGTGACCTTTTGACTCAAGTTTAGCCAAGTGTGAATGTAAAGTGAGATGTGAAGCAATGATGGACTGTATGAGACCCAAAGACAGGTTGACTGCTAAATGAAACCTGGAGAAACAACCTAGGAAGCTCAAGAATTCTGAAACTGATTTCTTTTGTTTGTTTGCTGGACTGTAAATTTTTTTTTCGTGCAATTATGAACACAGATGCACCTGTATACTTCACAGACGCGGTTCCTCGACACAGACGTGTCTCTATTCAACACATACGTTGTTATAAACACAGACGCTATTCTACCCTTCACAGACGCGCCTAGACAATACAAACGCGATTAAAACAGACACAGACGCATTTCTGTAAAATTTGTGCAATTTTTTCCAATATGTGAAGTCGTTTTGTTGTGACCAAATCTGAATGTTTGACTATTTTTTCGTGACAAGAGGACACAATGTTGATGAGGACTCAATGTTTGCAAGTGTTTAGACTGAAAATCACTCCAAGAAAAGTGTGTTGTTTGATGTAAAAATTGTTTTGCATACACTTGAAGACACAAAAGACACAATGTTTTGTTGTTTGGTCTTGAATGTTTGAATGTTTAAAATAAGTCAAGCACAATTCTTATGGCTGGCCAAGACAATAGTTGTTGATCCCACATGGGGTTTTACCCCCAAGGCTACGCTATTCAGAGCGGATACTTAGATGCTTGACCTCACTGGCTCCACCCTCGGCACTCACTTCTCGGGTCAGCCAAGCATCAGCCCCAATGAAAACTCCCCATGGTGAACTTTGTATCTCTACTAAGAACCGTATGTGTGTGGGCCGCTACCAGAGGTCTGACCTCCTACCCCAACAACTAGAAGGATTTGGGCTTCTAAAACAAAAAGGTGCTAGTAAGGGCATCCGCTCGTGTGGCCATACATGCGGCACTTTCAGCTCTATAAATACAGAAGGCTCCTAGCCGGTAGGGGTTACGCCCTACAACTGATCAAATAAATTTGATCAAACGGGTTTATGGGGAGACATAGTGTCAGTATGAACTAATCAGCACACGTTATTCATAGTTTTCACCATGAATACATTTGTTTATAGTGGTTCGAAAGAGGTGGGTTTTCCTCGCTACCACTTGGGTCGTTCTCTTCTCACTAGTAGTCCTAATGACCACACGGGAAGACAGGCCCTCTAAAGATTAAACAAAAAGAGCCTATTGCTCAAGACACAAAAGATAATGATTCAATTTTAGTGCACCAATGGAAGTGTTTGCTAGTCTTTTGAAAACAAGGCACACAATAAAAATCCAAAAAACCCTTGCCAAGGACCTACAACAAAGAGTTGTTAGTAGTTTGAATTGTTTCAAATGATCACCCCTTCCTGCAAACACACAAGTTAGGTAAATTTTAAAACCCAAAGGACTTTGTGAAATAGGGGCCTTCAACCAAATGATTTTGCCTTCGAGACAAGCTGCACCAATTTTGTTAGCTAGATCTGAAAATGTTAGCTCAAAATAAACCAGATCCGAAACCCTAAATGCGAAATCCGAAAAACTGAATCAATGAAAAATCCGAAATTCAAAACTTGTGAACACAGACGCGGTTACCCTCTACACAAACGCGACTCAGTGACGCGGATGCGGTTCTGAGAGACACAGACGCGGCTCTGGAATACAGATGCAATTCCAGAACACAGACGCAGCTAGAAACTTCACAGACGCGACTTCAAGAAAAAAACGCAAGGTTCTGAAACCTGCAAAACAAAATTTCGCTAATAACACAAACGCGATTTAGGTTGTCGCAGACGTGCTAGAAAATCAGGAACGTGATCCGAATGTATGCAGATGCGGAAATACAAAAAAATGTTGTCGAAAACATCCGATTTGCAACTTCAGAAACACAAAATCTGCAACAAGGAGGTTAAATACAAAGGGACACATGTCCCACCGGGCATGCCAAAATGTATATGGTGAAAATGGATAACAATAATAACAATATTGAAAGGCTAAATGAATTCAACCACAAAACCCTAGCCTAACAATCAACAAAGATCCACCATAACATATGAAGATTACTAAGACAATGCAAATCAAATGAAATCACAAAGATTATACCATCACATGTCCAATAGGGTTTTGATCTCCATTCTTCCTATCTCCATTGATTTTGCTTGATATATTTACTCTCAGATTTTATGTGCACAAGAGCTCAACAAAGAACGGAATGTGGTTGCAAGTAGGATCGTAGCATAGTCAATTGCATAAAAGATGATTAGGTCATTAGGGTTTGATAATGAAGGAAGCATCTCCTTAAATAAAAGACACTATATGAAATGGAGGGATAAGATTGAGAGGTGTAAAAGGAGGTCGGCTATGATTAGAGGGTAGGTAGAAGAAATAATAAAATAATGAAAGAGGTAGGTAGTGTAGGAATTAAGAGATGAATGACATGTGTCATGTGTAGAAAAAGCTAATGAATTAATTAATTAAATAAAGATTTATTTAATTAATAGAAGAAATGAGATCAATTAAATAAATAAATATTTATTTAATTTAGGAAAAGGATAATTTAAATAAATAAATGTATTTATTTAAATGAGAAATAAGGCTAGAAGAGGATAAATGAATTAATTAAATAAATAAAGATTTATTTAATTAATAGAAGAATTAGGCTTAGATAATTAAATAAATAAAATATTTATTTAATTAGACATGAAAATTTTAGGTGTCTACAATTACTAATTACTATTATATTCTTATTAATAATTTTGTTATCATATTATTATATTTTTATTTTTAATTTTTTTATTATCGGTTAATGGTTCATTATATATTATGAAACTAACAAAGCATGCATTTGACTGTTACATGCATACTTCATAGAGATTATGTCACAACCCTCCTTTATCACCTTTTTTGATTTAAATACAAAACTCTATTTATATTCTTTGGATGAATTATTGAATGGATATTGTAAGGGAATAAAAATAATAAACCACACACACATGGAAAATGCATATATATATTTTTTAATTTGTTATTTAATTTCCCTCACCCCAAATTAAGGCACATGTTGTAGGAGGAATAAGAAGCTTCTAGAGGCTTCTCCACCTCCTTGCATGTAACTCCTCCCACTAAGCCTAATCAATTTGCATGGAGGCCAAATTGGGAGAGAATCTCTTTTTTTTCAATTAATAATTAGGTAGTGGGAATTTGAAATTTCTTTTATAAAATAGGTACAAGTTTCAAAAGAAAAGTTAGCTATTCCATAAGAAATTTCTGCAAGTTGAATTCTCGTTTGTAGTCCACTTTCATTGGCAGCTAAGATTTTTGTTGGGAGGATTTCTCTTCAATTTGGAGGATCAAGGAAGACTCTACACCATCTTCAAGCATCCAGGTTCCTTCAACTTAGTTTATGCATCTCATGTTTATGGTAGATTAGATTTGATTAGATTAATTATGAGTATGAAATTCATTTGTGTTTTGTTAAAAGAATTAGTTTTAGATTTTGTAGAAAATGAGAGTCATGGTTTAAATAAGATTCATTGTTTAAATTCTTGATATGGAATTAGTTTAGATTTTGTAAAGAATGAGATTTATGGCTTAAATGAGATTCATTGTTTGAAATTTTGATAAGGAATTAGTTTTTTAGATTTGGTAGAGAATGAGATTTATTGTTAAATAAGATTCATTGTTTAAATTTTTGATAAGAAATTAGTTTCAGATTTTGTAGAGAATGAAATTCATTGTTTAAATTTTTGATAAGAAATTTGTTTCAGATTTTGTAGAATGAGATTCATTGTTTAAATTCTTAGTTTCGGATTTTGTAGAAAATAAGATTCATTGTTTTAATTCTGATAAGAGATTAGTTTCAGATTGAAAGAAGTAGAGTAAATGGAAATTAGATTCATTGTCTTCAGTTTATTTTGATAAAAATTAGATCTCCCTATGTGTACAAACAATTTTCTCTGTAGACAATCTCCCTGTGTGCATAAATGAATTCCTTTCTCTGTGAATAAATTCTCCCTGTGTAAAGAACAAAAGAAATGAATTCCTTTATCTGTGAATGAATTTTCCCTGTGTAAAGAAATGAATTCCTCTCTCTGTGAATGAATTTTTCCTGTGTAAAGAAATGAATTCCTCTCTCTGTGAATGAATTTTCCCTGTGTAAAGAACAAAAGAAATGAATTCCTTTCTCTGTGAATAAATTTTCCCTGTGTAAAGAAATGAATTCCTTTCTCTGTGAATGAATTTTCCCTGTGTAGGAAACAAAAGAAATGAAGAAAAGATATAAACTCCCTTTATCTGTGAATGGATTTCCCTGTATAGAAAACAAAGAAATGAAAAATCCCTCTGGTTACTGCTTCATTTTGTCCCTGAGACAAACCTGCAACATTGTTATTGCCTATTATTTACCCTGCTCTAAGTAATCTTCAATAAATTTTATAATACTCCTGTATAAGAAAAATGATAATAATAATATTATAACATATATATATATATATATATATATATATATATATATATATATATATATATATATATATATATATATATATATATATATATATATATATATATATATATATATATATATATATATATATATATATATATATATATATATATATATATAAATAATCAAAAAGGAAGAAATCATATCAATGTTAGAAAAGTCTCCCACGCCCGTAACGCATGGCGTTTTCGCTGATTGGACGTCGGCAACAGTGCATGGACGGTTACGTAACCGTCGCAGAGTACGGGGGGGCCCGCGGGTCCCCTCACCTCTGCGGTCCTGCGCATGCAGGGCCGCAGGGGTGATGGGACCCGTGGTCCCCACCCCGCAACCCTCCTTATTATCATAATAAAATGCAAGCCTTTTTCCATTAAGTTTTAAAATTGATTTTTTTTTGTATTTCGAAATTTGAAGTTTTAATTTGTTTTTCTTTAAAAAAAAAATAATAATCTAAGTTAATTACCATTTAGTTAATTTTTTTTTTAAGTTGATAATAATGACATTTAGGAAATGATGATTTTTTTTCCTTAGTGTAAATTTAAGGATATTGACTTTCAATTAAAAATGGGATTAATGTGTAGCAAGATTAATTCTTCTAAAAAGAATCGTTGGGACACTTGATTGGTCCTTAGAGATTAACTTACCTTATTACAAATACTTAGATTTAATCGTTATTTTGGATTCGTTAAGTCATCTTACATCAAAGATTAATTGCTTTCGTTAATGGTTCATAGCATGCGAATTATTTATAGGATAATTATATCTTTCATGCAATTACTATTATGCAAGTTTCATTTGTTATGCAACTTACACTTCAAGTAGTTACTTCAATTAATTACACTTTCATTTTCGTTATTCGTAGTTAGATAACTAAATAAAGGAAGTTGGAAAAACCAAAACTAGCAGCGTTCGGTATATATGGTGCCTCTGGGTCACGCTTACGGGTAATGCCGTCGTGTTGAACTACTGCACTTAACGCCTAATAAAGCTGTATTAACGATGTCTGTGGCATCGTCCCTATAAATCGTCAGGGATTAATAAGGGACATTTGGAAGTTAAAAATCCAAGGGGCGGGTAATCCCTCTTGGATCGATAATTTAATAAGATAACTTTTAAATGAATTTCACATCCGTTGAGATAAACCATAGTAAACCCTTCTTAGGGATGGTCAAGTTAAAAGCTCTCGTGAAATTTACTTTATTTATTTATTTATTTATTCACCTCGAAGGGATATTGGTGATTGGCAATTGGGTGACGCTCATGATAAGTATTAGGTTCTAATTATTTTGTTTAGGCCACAAGCAATAGGCCATCTTGAGCCTTTGCTTAAGTGCTACCTTCGTGGGTAGCAACCGCAGAGAAACTGTCTGGGACACTGACCCTAGAAAGGGTTGCGTACCCACAAATCAGTTTACATCAAACCATAGATTAGAAAATAGAACTACATACTTTACGCCTTGATCCCGTGCCGAAGCGGGTATGTAGGCAGTCTTGGGACGGAGTTGTCCCTCATACTCAGGCGTTCGTGGGTGGGGTCTAGGCTTGGTTGAGTAAGAATCCTAAATTGAAAGATAAGATAATCAAACTTAATTCAATGCATACTCGGAAGGAATCCCGTATGGATTCGCTTGACTTCCCGAGGCTTTAAGCCAAATTCCGAGGCGGAATTCAAGCTTGTATTATTTTCTTATTACTCCTAAGGACGGCGACCTCGGTGCATTCTTGTTAGAAGAATGTAGTACTTAGTGAGTGGCTCAGGACCCGAATGGTCCCGATGAGTCTAAGTCTCTGGCCTATCCCGTTTGGATGGATGCCTACCCCGTATGGGTAGATGCCTATCCCGTATTGGATAGATGGAAATTACGTCCCGTATGGACAATTGCCTAACCCGTATGGTTAGAAGCTCATCCCGAATGGATGAATGCCCAATCCTATTTGGATGGATGCCCAGAGTATGCAATTGAATACAACATAATAAAGGAAAAAAAAAATATACTCAAATTTTGTTGGATGAATTATGGTGGGTTATTACAGATTACCAATCTTTGAACACCCTACTAGTATAAACACCTATACTTCTAACCTTGACCTCCCAAAAGTTGTATAACAATAATTACAAAATGGGCAATGAATCCCCTCTACAAAACAAATATATTATCGAAATTATACCACACATCTTAGAAAATTCTAATTGTTCAACTCCGACTCCATAACAACTTTGCCACAAACCTCCTTCACACTTGATCTAGCATGTGCTCCAGTTTCCTTGTCGAGATTCACCATGCATGACAAGGTTTTGCCTCACTTTAGCATCTGACTCTTATTTGCCCTATTCTAGCCCATAGGTCATCCTCGTTTCCTTTTTGGAGGTTTCACCTCCTCAAATTTCTCTTGATCCTCTATTTGTGGCATCCATTTAGCCACCTCTTCTCACACCAGTCATGCTTCCCTAGATTTGAGGTAATCCTTGATTCATTGAAGCCCAATTTGGGTTGAAGCCTGACATACCTCTTTGTTTCTATTCACACTCCAAAGGAGGAATGGCCTCGATGGTGGTGTAAATTCACCAATATGCAAACAATCACCATCGGGGCAAATGAAACCTTCACCTTGCCTCACCATCCCAATTAGATTTGCTAGACCCCAACACCAGTCATCTTTGACATAATTGTGCATAACCCAGAACACCATTTCACTTTACTCTAATTTTGTACACCAAGCCATGTAAAAAGTTGCAAGATCAATATCTGTACGGTACCTATATTGAGCATTTAGGTACTCATCTCCCAACACTATCTTCACCCTGTTAAGGAACGTTTGTTATCCAATTTTGTAAGGACTCTTCCCTTTTAACTTTATCTCACAATAAATAAATACTCATAAATTTTAATAATACAAAAGCTAAAGATAATAAATCAATCCAATGCCAAATACATCTCAATAACATAGTGTGTAATCCAGGTGTTAGCATGTGAATATATATATATATATATATATATATATATATATATATATATATATATATATATATATATATATATATATATATATATATATA